>NC_141917.1:21097500-21722500 GCF_057802395.1 Ceratotherium simum simum | reverse complement strand
CTAGATTAATTTTTGTATTTTCAATCATTGTTTTGTGACCTACATTGCATAAATCCATTATGAACAAAGTAGAAGCAAACATGCCATCAAAATTAAAGTCTGGTAAGATGTATCATATACTTTAGAGTTTCTCCAGAGGAAAGCTGTCAACCTTCCCTTTAATTCTAATCCTTCTATGAAAGATCACAGTAATTACAGAACTCCTGGCATGGCATTTATGTTGCCATTCACAGTGATGGATGTACATTAATCAAGTTGTCAATTCAAAGTATATAAAGAGTAATTTAATATGTATTTGTTTTAACTATTTCTTCTGTAGCAAGGTATAAAACCAGACAAATATTGCTCTGTAAAATGTTTGTCATGAATAATACAAAGTCATTTATCTTTCCATCATAGTATTAATTTGAAATGGATATGAATTTTCTATGCAAATGAAGGAAATTCATACCATAATTGGGTTTCTTTGCACTGTAATATAGACATATCCAAAATATCTTCTTTCAATCCTGAAGCTAAGTATGTAGAAAGCTGCTACTAGGAGCCGGAAGTAGTAGTCATTGACTAATCTTCCATGGGAACCAGAAGCCTTCCACTGTGTCAGATTTCCTACTGATATGTTTTTCCAGTAGTTAACCTCTCTGACTCTCTACATCCAAGCTATTAGTACTGATTGTATTGACTATATTGCCCTGCTGCTATGCTGAAGCTAAATTCATAGAGGATTACTAAATATTCAAAACTATTACCAATATTTAATTTAAGACAATGGTATGAAGTAACAAACTGAACATAGCATCAGGGTGAGATTCTGACTTTACAATGTCTCTGTACTGCTATTCAAAAACAGAGTATAGGGTTTTTGTCTCTTATATAGACATTGAAAACTCCTTCTAACTATTTTCCATGGCCATATTCTCACTTTATTCAAAGACATTTTATATATCACTTCCAAGTTATACTATCTACATTAGCAGTTTAACTGTATTAATTTCTCAACATAAGCACTGACGATGACTACCTTCTTTCTCAGTTTATGGATTATGGAATATCAGTTAGAAATTAGTGTAGACCTTAACTGGAACAGATCAGGGTTTAGAACTACCAAAATGTTAAATGACTTGTCTGAAGTCACACAGCTCAAAAATAACAGACTCAAACCTTGACTTATGTCATTATAAAAGCGCTATTATTTTCACCTTCTCATTCTGCCTTAAACTACTATATAAATAACATTTGTTTAGTCTTCAACTCCATCTGATACCCTTTCTCTATCTAAACTAGTCTATTTTTCCTCTAATAGGAAATTTCTTTTCTAATCTATTATATTCTTCATTTTATCCCTTTATGCTTTGGTCATCGATGTGATGGTTTTCTTTTTTTTTTTTTTTTTTTTTTTTTTTTAAAGATTTTATTTATTCAGTTTTTTCCCCCCAAAGCCCCAGTAGATAGTTGTATGTCATAGGTTCACATCCTTCTAGTTGCTGTACGTGGGACTCGGCCTCACGTTGGACGGAGAAGTGGTGCCTTGGGGCGCTCCCGGGATCCGAACCCCGGGCCGCCAGCATCAGAGCGCGCACACTTAACCGCTAAGCCACGGAGCCGGCCCCTGGTTTTCTTTCTTATACTCCCTCAGAACACCAACTTCAGCGCCTAAACAACTCCATTGCCTCAGTAACTATTTAAAGATCATGTGAATATACAATTGTTTGAATATTCCTTTTAAAGAAAATATAACTCCAGCAGACCCACCAGTGTGGGCACTCAGTAATCTTATGTTTTGATTCAATTCTAGTATTCTCAGTGTTGGTAGAAAGTGTAATATTTGTATAATATTTTTCACGCACTGTGTAAACCATTTTTTTCTTGGAACTACTACACTGAATTTCTTATCCAGCCAAGTTTGAATACAAGGGTTAAATATGAAACAGATAAGCTTAGGAAGTGTCCCTATTAATTACATTCGCTACAATCTTTTGGTCTTACAACGAAAAGGAAGCTTACATTACAGGAAACTTTAGAGGAGGAGGAAAGACTATGATGAACCAAAGTACTGTTTGTCAAGCAAATTTCCTCAGGTTAGAAGTAGTTTCATTTAACCTCTATATGTGACCTGCTTTCACTGGTAAGAATTAAATTTCTGAGAGGGAAAATCTATAAAAATCAATTTTGACGTTTATTTATGTTGGCTTAAGAAGTGAAAAATGTCAAATATTAATATTCTTCCAAAGTAGACTAGTTATGAAATTGTTTTTCTGTGTCTAGAATGTAAAAAGAGTGCTCTATAACCAATCCTAAATTATTTTGGCAAAAAGCAAAACTGAAGTTGTCCACAATAAATTCTGAAATGTAATCCGTGTTGTTAACAGTTAAATAAATAAAATAAACACGACAAGTTTTCTATTTCGTTATTAGAGATATAAATTCAAATCTAACAGAAAGATATCCAAATTCTATTAAAAGGATGCACTACTAGTTTGTTCATAGTACTTTGTGGATAATTTTAAAGTTAATTTGAAAAAACACTAATTCAGTATAAAATAGAGTGAAATATTTTATGTCAGAGATAAAGTTCAGAAATAAGGACCATTAGAACTCTCCCCCTCATCCTCCCAGACCACTATCCTCCAGAAACTATTGAGTTATCTTTCCAATATCAGGTATGTATCTGGCTCCATTTGCCTTGTTTACAATATAGAGATAATAATTCCATTTTTGTCTGAGCTATTAAGGATTAGAACAAACAAATTCATTAGAGATTTTGGCTGACTTCAAAATCACTGATCCTTTGGTTAAATTTATGCCTATTAAGGAAACTGTTTTAAGCTGCCTTTTCTAAGCTCTAATTTATGGTCAAGCATTTAAAAAAAACTATTTAAAAATAAGGAACATTTTTAAAAGTTAGATTTATTTATTTACTTACTGCTTATTTACTTTTTACTTATTGCCAGATACATTTCATTAAACGTTTTATAACAAACACTGAGTGGTAATTTTTCACCAAAAGATATAAAATACTCATGACAATTCTTATTTAAAATTATTTTACTGTATTATATAAATAACCAATATATTTTTGTTTATTTTATTTATTTTTGTGATGGGGGAGTTTGGCCCTGAGCTAACATCTGTTGCTAATCTTCCTCTTTTTGCTTGAGGAAGGATGTTGCTGAGCAAACATCTGTGCCAATCTTCTTCTATTTTTTGTGTGGGATGCTGCCACAGTAAGGCTTGGTGAGCGGTGTGTAGTTCCGTGCCCGGGATCCAAACCTGTAAACCCCAGGCCACCAAAGCAGAGTGTGAACTTAACCACTATGCCACAGGGCTGGCCCCAATAAATATATTTTTAAATGATGGTAATAAACATGTAATTCTATTAAATATAAATATTGCTTCATTTTTTTAGTTGAAGAGAAATAGAAGAGTTTATTTCCTATTTTCCTTTATCTAGAAGGAATTTAGAAAAATATATTTTGAAAGAATTTCCATGTGGGGAGGCATGATTTCTGCTGTTCATAGGATACTTAGGGGAGAAAGAGGCAGGAGGAATGAGGAAAATTCAAATTATTTTCTTCAATATAGTGATGGGGTTCATGGTAGGCTGCCCCCAAAATATGCTACTTTGGCATATTGACTATTTTGAGTTAAAATCGCTAAAGAGATAGCTGGTGCAAGACACTCTGACCCTCCTTTGTCCCTCAAAAAGCAGGAAATAAATCTCCCTTGTGAAAGGTCCCCTTGGTGTACCAGGAGGTAGAGAGACAATCTTAGGACAGAAATAGGGAATTCAGGGCTGAGAAGGCTGTATAAACAAAGCTTGTTACTTCTTTACTAATTTACTATCCCAATCCCAAACTTGTCAATTCTTCACAAATTTATTGTTTCTTTGTTTAAAAGGTATAAAATCTGCCTTCTTTGGTCACTTCTTTGAGTCTCATATTTCTATGAGTTCCCATATGTACAAAACTAGTTTTTTCTCCTGTTAATCTGTTTTATGTCAATTTAATTATTAGACCAGCCAAAAGAACCAAGAGTAATATGGAGAAATTTTCCCATCCTTGACAACAGTCAAGTCAAATAAATCCAAACAAAACAAAAAACAAAAATTTAAAGGAAATATATTTCACGTTGATCTTAGTTTTTTTGTACTCTGAAAAGGTATGATTCTCTGAAATCAAAGATAAATATGTATCAATATTTGCAAAGAAGTGTTTCTCCGTGTAGTTGTTCTTTTTAATAGTACCGTGTATTACCTTTAACTATTTTATATAAATAGCTTGTACTGTAGAGCATACATTATCTTTGCATAGCTTTTAAAAGAATGAATTTTGGAACCAGCTGCTAAAGGTGAAATCTGAGTTGCATCACTTTACAGTTTCCTCATTTGAAAAATAATAATAACAGTGCATTCCCATCTGAACATGAAGGTAATTTGAGGGTAAAATGCATGCATACACACACACATGTGTATACACCTATACGTATATATACATATGAGGGTAAAATGCATGCATACACATGTGTATATATATATAGATCTTGTATATATATCAAATATCTCTTGCTTGGAATGATGCCTAGTACATGATAAGTGCTATAAAAAGTGTTATTATTTTGATATTTCTACCAACTAAGGAGTTATTCCTCAGAGAATGTAAAAGTTATATATTGGTTTAAAACAAAACTTTTGATATGATTCTGGCTAAGGAAGATATATCTCATTAATTAAAAGAGACAACTTATATTTAGATACATGAAAGTAATTGAAAGCATGTTTATGTCAACATCAGCTTTTTTGTTTAGACATAGGCAATATCATATGCTTTCTAATTCACAAAGTTAGTATAAAGTTAGTTTGTTCATGATGACATAACCATTATGATGCCTCATTGTCCTGATATTATTTTGTTGCTAAAATTGCTTTCATTATCTTATGGTACAACTCTGACTACAAGATAGAATAATTTCAGTTTTCTGATTATTCTAAAAGTAAATCCTAAAATGCTATTGGCATTTTAATTACGTTTTCTGAATAGTAATACAAAGTTCATGATTTTTCCCCAAGAATGGCATAATCAATCATAGTTATACTTACATTGGATACTATAGAAATAAAATTTAAATATTATTATTATTAGAGAACTCTAAATTGTGATGCTATCTTTGTGTACATAGATTTCTGTCTGTCAAATTAAAATTATTTTTTCTGTTGAAAATGAAGCCTTCCTTCTCTTTACTCCTAATTACTTTCTTAATGTGTATACAGAGATAGAAATAGAGATAAAATTTAGGTAGAGATAAATATAGACATAGAGATAGGGATCAGGAAGGTCTAGGCACTTAGATAAATGCAGTACAAAAAACCGGTAACATGTCTTATTTCACTTCCCATCTTGTTTATATTAAATCTCTTTTTGGACCATTATTTGACAAGTCCACTTTAATGGAAGCTCCATAGTTCCCCAAATCTTTAGCTTATTATTATCATTATTTTCACTGATTTATATGAAAAACTTTGAAAATTGACTGGCATATTCTAAGCCTTCAATAGTATTTTAAGAAAAAAATGAAAATGAAAAAAATACTACAGATTAACTTCCCAGCTCTATATATTCTGCTGATCAAATTATGCAAATACAAAAGAACTCAGAATCTTATGATTTATCACCCGATGTAAAATGCTAAGAACACATCAGGCCAAGCCTGGGCGGGCAAGTAATATGGTCTATGTGAGCAGGGTTTTCTAGGGCTGCCATAACAAAGTACTAAAAATTGAGTGGCTTAAAACATAGAAATTTATTGTCTCATAGCTCTGGAGACTAGAAGTCCAAAATTAAGGTGTCAGCAAGGCCATGCTCCTTCTGAAATTTGCAGGGGAAGCTTCTTTCTTTGCCTCTTCCAGCATCTGTTTGCCCCTACATTGCTTGGATTCTGGCAGCATAATTTCATTCTTTGCCTCTAACTTCACATGATGTTCTCTCTGTGTCTCTTCACATTGCCTTCCTTCTTTATGTGTCTATCTCTATGTCCAAATTATCCCTGTAGGAAAGACACCAGCCATATTGGATTAGGGCCCAACCTAATAACCTCGTTTTAACTTGATTACCTCTGTAAAAATCCTATTGCCAAATAAGGTCACATTCTGAGGGCCTGGGGAGTTAGGACTTCAACATATCTTTATTGGGGGACAGAATGAAACTCATATTAGGCTTCAGTGTTCCTACAGGAGGGTCTTTTTTTCCTGATATCTAGCTCAATATCAGTTAACCTGGTCAGTTAGACATTTACATTTGAAGCTGAAGGCAATGAATGGAGTATTGAATTTGTTAAGAAAATGAGACATGGTAGATGCTCAATGAGTATTTTTTGAGGGAATAAATTAATCAGCTTTATGTTGTCATAAAATAGAATCATGGAATTCTAAGAACAATGGAGTAAATATTGCACTGCTTCACTTTTTTATTTTTAAGGAGCTACATCAATAGTTCTGTGTTTTAATAAGTTCAAATTCAGGGTAGTAATAAATTCACTGGGCACTTGAAGATTTCCAGACAGGTTGAACATATGCAGACACACTATTAATTTAGAGTGTTCTTTTTCTTTTAAATGTAAATTAGACTTGATGGCTGCATACTTTGTATTGGTTGTCAAATTATAAAGTGGTCATATAATTTTGTATTGTTTGATATAGTATTTTATAGGGTTTCTAGATTAGAAAAAAGACATTCAGTTAAATTTGAATCTAAAATAAACACTAAATAATTTTAATATAAATATGTTACATTCCATATTTATTTGGTAATTCTATTTGTCTCTTTTACTGCCAAAGTGATTAATATTTTATCGTTTTTGTAAGAGTAAATTTTAGAAAAGATGTGGTGAGCTCAATCTACTGTTGTTAAGGTAGGAAAAAGAAAACAAAGAAATACAATTAGTAGAAAATAAATCTTTTTACACTGTAAGATAACGTTTTTGTTATGAGTTACCTTAAGTCAAGAATTCAGAACTCATGGGAGGTGTAAACATATACTAAGCAATTAAAATGTATTTTAAAATCACACCTTTAATGTTTATTTTGATTTAATCATCTATTACAAAAATATCAAGTTCTTTGAAGACAGTTTTTACATAGATCACCCTACAAACCCAATACAAATAAAATCCTGGAATAGTACTTAATTAAATTTGTGTTAGCGAAAGCAATTCTAGTTGTCTGAGAAGTTAAAATGATGCAAATTTTATGAGAAGGAATGAAGTGAATTTAAATAAAAAGAATCCTTTAAAAGACAGCAAAATAACAAAAGAAAGCATAGTTTGAGGTTTGGAGATTAACTGGGTTAAAAAGTGTGTATGTGTGTGTGTGTGTTGTGTGTTTAAAAAATGACATATAAAGAGAAAACAGAAGATACAAATGGTCCATTCTGAAGCAGAAGATGGATGGCATCTACATCATTTGAACATTGAAAATGAGCTGTGGATATGAAATCAGAGAATACAATTAAATAAAAATGCAAATACTTTCACCTGCTGTATAGTTTTATTCTTTTAGCTGGGTTCATAAGCATCTCAGTGTTAAAATATACAACACCAGCCTCTTGACATTTGTTCCTCTGTCCCTGCCTGACACAGACTACACCTCCCAGTGTCTTCTCTCTCGGTAAATAGCAACTCCATCTTTCCTGTTTTTCAGTCTAATAAACTGTTGCATACTATCCCACTTTTCTTCCCTATTTTCATTTAATATGCCTTCTCCACTGGGTATACATATGTATTTTAAAAAGTTGGTTTATTGTCTGCCTCCCCACTGGAATGTAAGGTACACGAAGGAAGGGATTTTCATTGGTTTTGTTCAGTCTGTATCAGTTTCTAAACAATGCCTGGTGCAAAATGAACACTCAAAAATATAAATCAGTTCGTTCCAAATAAATAAAGTGAATCTCACTATATTTGTATGAATTATTTCACTAATGTCTTATTTTTTTTATATCTAAGTCATATTTGTTTTTATACTTTAACAGAATTACTGTCACCTTAAACATATAGATATGTAGGGATTTTTAAACATTAAACCATAGCTAACACTAATTATATAATTTGGAATATAAGGAAATGCTTTTTCTCCCCCTTCCCAGTTTTATTAAGGTATTGACAAAAACTGTGTATATTTAAGGTGCACAGTGTGATGTTTTAATATATGTGTACATTGTGAAATGATTACCACAATCAAGCTAATTGACATATCCATCACTTCACATAATTACCTTTTTGTGTGTGTGTGAGGAGAACACTGAATCTACTCTCTCAGTGAATTGCAAGTATACGATATATTACTAACTATAGTCACCATGCTGTACATTAGGTCTCCAGAACTTATTCATCTTATAGCTGCAAGCTTGCATCATTTGACCAACATCTCCTCATTTCTCCCACCCTTCAGTCCCCCAAAACCATTCTTCCACTCTCTGTTTCTGTGAGTTTGACTTTTTTAGATTTCACACATAAGTGAGATCACACAGTATTTGTCTTTCCTACGCCCGGCTTATTTCACTTAGCAGAATATCTTTATATTTATCAATGTTGTTGCAAATGGCAAAATTTCCTTCATTTTTAAGGCTGAAAATATTCCATTGTTTGTGTATATTATATATATTTTAATATTATATTATAATTATAATATAATAATAGATAAGATATATATAATAAAATAATATATTTTATATAATAATATAATATTATAGTATTCCAATGGAATATTCTATAATTTTCTTTATCCATTCATCCATTGACGAGCACTGAGGTTGTTTCCATGTCTTGGCTATTGTGAATAATCCTGGAACGAACACAGGAGTGTAAATATCTCTTTGAGACAGTGATTTTATTTCCTTTGGATATGCACTCAGAAGTGGGATTTCTGGATCATATGGAGTTCTAGTTTCAATTTTTTAAGGAAGGTACATGTGGTTTTCCATAGTGGCTGTACAATCTGCATTCCCATCAGTAGTGCATAAGTTTCCCTTTTCTCCACATTCTCACCAACACTTGTTACCTCTTGTCTTTTTGATGATGGCCATTCTAATGTGTGGTGATATCTCACTGCGGTCTTCATTTGCATTTCTCTGATGATTAGTGATGTTAAACACTTTTTCATGTACTGATTGGCCAGGTCTCCAGACTGATGGAACTGCGTCTGGGATCTGAGCCAACTGGAGCTGGAGCCCGGTCACATGGCTATTACTGGGTGTACACTTGAGTCTGCAGTTGGCAGGCCTGTTACCAGGGGCAGGGGAAGGCATGGTTCCTGCCAGATTCCCAGGTGAATGGCACTGCTTCTGGGACCATAGCCAAGCAGGGCTGGAGCCAGGTAATGGGGCCACCTCTAAGGCTGCTGTCAAGTCTACAGAGAGTGGGCCTGGGACCAGGGGAATGGATGGGTGTGGCTCCTTCTGGGTTCTGGAACAGGCTCCTGCCAAGTCTCTGGGCAGGTACCTGGCCATGCAAGTCTGCCTCTGGGACCACAATAGAGTCAGGCAGGAGCCAGTTCACAGGGCAACTTCAGGATCTACAATCAGGTCTGTAGCCATTGGGTCTACTACCAGGAGTATGGATAGGTGTGAGTATTCCTGGGTCCCTTGGTGGATGGGGCTGTTTGCAGACCACAGCCAAGGGAGACAGGAGCCAAGTCTATGGGAGGATGTGTTGCTTTCCATCTACAGGTGGGACCATGGTGGCAAGCTGCCACCAGAGCACAGGCTTGCCTTCTCAAAGCCCTCATTCTTGGGCTTCACCATGATTTTGCAGCTTCCTACCTGGATCCCAAATCTCCCATCCAGACATGGATGTCCATGGATTACCAGGTTACTGTTTATGTGGGGGCCACAAGTTGGGGACCTCTTTTTCCACCATTTTACTGATATTGCTCCCTAGGAAGTGCTTTTTCATATAGGTACTCAGAATTTGTAGTTGAATTTTGAAGAGTTCATCATTATACATTTTTCTAAAAAAATATAGTGTATGTTAGAAAATACATATTTTTTATTGAAGTATAGTTGACACACAACATTATACTACTTTCAGGCATACAACATACATATGATCTGAACATGTTATTCGAACATATCATTCTATATTTGTATATATTGCGAAATGATCATAACAATAAGTCTAGTTAACATCTGTCACAATACATAGTCACAAAATTTTGTCTTGTGATGTGAACTTTTAAGATCTACTCTCAGCGATTTTCAAATATGCAATACAGTATTATTAACTATTGTCACCATGCTGTACATTATATCTGAAGGATTTATTTAGTTTATAAATGGAAGTTTCCACCTTTAGACTCCTATCACCCATTTTGTCCAGCCCCCCATTTATAATTTCCATGATTCCCATGCCTTCCAGAGATTCTCATTCTTTCCCTTAAATAATACTGGAAGAATCATGAAGCAAATTTTACCTTGAGTTTTCCATTATTTAGGCTGAATGAACAACATGTCCAAGCACATTTGTTATTAACCTGGAATGGTTTCTCAGATCCTCCTCATTTTATATTAATTTATATTTAGATTGATGTGCCTTTGAGAACATTGGGGGCAAAATATTCTCATGAGTAACTAATTTAGTACACATCACGTGCAATGAAATTATACCTGCAGAAAGCTAGTCTCATCCATCTATATTGTTTGTTCTTTGTGTTGTTATCAAGGACAATTGACACTTTGTTCTTTTGCCTTAAAATTATTAATATATATTCTACTAGGCTTAAAAAATACAATTTAACACACCAAGAGAAGAGGTAAGTATGATGATACTAAGACTTTGATTTTATTCAGAACTTAATGTTATAAATCACTATGTGGCTTTCTAAAATACTTGAAAAACAAAATAAGTATACCATGTGAATAATAAATTTAGGATAAGTAAAGTACAGACAGAAGTAGTAAAGCAAAGAAAATATACACACTTAAGGAACCAATATAATTTTTTTAATTGAACTTCATTTGTTATTTTGATTTACAGAGTAAAAGAGAAAACAATAGAATTAAAACCTTTCAATTATTGAAGTCATAATCATTCTGTAGAATTTTATACATTGTCAGCAGAGATAATTCAGAAAATGGAATAATTTCTGTGAGAAGTATTGCAAAACACCAAAGTATTATGCAATGACAGCATTTTCTGCAATGGATGCGTGAGCGCATTCCTTGATGCTGTTTTTTATAGGAGGCTACTGTTAATGATGGGCACAAAACATTAAGCATAACCCACTGAAGCAATTCTGCAAGGTGTTGGAATTATATAGACCAGATGTGTAGCCTTCTGGTGGTGAAACTTCATTCAAAGATGCAATTTAGAGCAGGAATAAGTTTATATAACAATTCTATCTCTCTGATATCCTAGAGTCATTTCCCCATATGTGCACAAATTAGCATGTATAAGGATAATAATTGTAGAATTGTTGGCAAAACTAAAAGTAAATAATAAAATAACATAAATGTATATAAATTATGAACTGGGCAAATAATGTACAATCTTTGAAAATACTTTATATAGGTAATAAAATGAATATAGTTCTAAATAAATAGATGTATGATAGTAATTAATCAAAACACAGTGTTGAGTAAAGAAAACCTATTAAGAAGCAAGAAAAAAAATTGATAACTACTTATATAAATTAAGGAAGTACAACTATAAATTATAATTGCTATTTTTGTAGGTCATAATGATCAAATATTGACAATTTAATATGGTCATAAATTTATTTTAATATATTTAATTCATAAACACATACATGTTTGTAAAATATTTTAAAATAAACATGCACCCCAATTAGAATAGTTATTACTGAAGTTGAGGTTGAGGGCAATAGGTCAGAAGGTAAATATTAATACTTTTATAATACTTTTCATATTGTATGTAATACTTTTACCATTTATGTGATGCAGTGTTTTCAAACACCATTTTTTCACATGTGGATCTTTAATAGAATCTGAACTACATAGGCTTGATGTGATTTTCTGGAGATAGTATGGATGTAATATTGTCGATTGCTTGTTGAAAGTGTATCCACATATTAAAATACTTAAGTTGATGTCCCCTTCTTATTAAAAACTTGAGGAGTTTGACATATGCCTGGATGGAAACTCACTCACTTTTGTTATAAGTTATGTAGAGTTAAATAATATCTTCAATCCAATAGAAATTTTCCTCGTGAATATGTTAAGAGCCCACCCCTGCAAACTTACAAGAGACAAACGAGTTTCTAATTTCTGTTTCAAAGAGTATGGGTAAACTACTTTTTATAAGACTCTGTTTAAAGCATACATTCCTGTTGCTAATTCTCTCTGAAACAATTGTGTACACGTTAAGTCGATTAAACTACATTAAACCTGAGTTCTGAGTAAAAATCTTTAAAATCCTAACAAAATAAAGTAACAGAAAATAACAATTAAAAAGAAAAAACAATAAAAAGACTTCTTAGTAGAAGAAAAGAAAGTAAATAGAAACAGCATGATATACAAATAGAAAAAAATATATATAGGATTTAGCAAAGACATAGAAAATAAAAATGAGCTAAAGACTCAGGAAAGCATCCAACATGTAATATATCATATCTTCAAAACATATCAGATGTGAATGATCAGTTTTAGCCACACAAACTAACCCACTAAAAAAGGCACAAAAAACAAAAACAAAAGATATATTCCACAGCTACTTAGGATCAACTATCTTTCAACGTAATTGTAACTTGCAACAAACCTAAGTATGTGAATCAGATGTGAAAATAGAGGCTTCTCATTTTCAGCAATGTAAGTCCATTTTTTAGCTCACTTTTCAGTGAATTTTATACTTACAAATGAATTTTTATTTTAGCAATTAATCGTTCAATATTTGATTTTTTAAAATACTCTTCTGGTATTCTTTGTCAAGAAAATAATTGAGGTGGAATATTAGTGTTTACTAGATTTTTTTTAGTGTTTTGATTTTTCTGTTTGTTTTTAAGATCAAATGTGAAGGTTTCTATTGCAGATATTTAAGTCTAATTTACTCTTTAAGTAAAGAGAATATTCTATGGACATAAGATTTTATAGCAATATTGGAAACTATCAAATTAGTTTATTAATGCAATATCAGATTATTTCTCGTTTCTTATTTTCTATGAATTTCCTAATTTTCTTTTCAGATACTAGAACTTTAGGATTTAATCTAGGATTGAAGTAAACAGTAAACAATGACTAACGAAGTTCTATTTTCATTAGACTCTAATATCTGTTTTGCTGAAGTCAACACTTATTCACAAAAATTTAAAACTTTTAGTCTAGGTTTTATCCTTTACTATTGGATAGGTGTTTCGAATATACATTAAGTAAACATATGAACTTACCAACTCACTGCGTTTTCAGCACTAAGCCAATTATTTTATTAAGTTTGATAATTTTGTTTTATATGGAGGCTGTATATGATCAATTTTTTTTATTATGAGTGATATTGTACCCAGGAATAAAGTCTTTTCCTTGCTACTTTTTTCTCCCTTGCTTTTAATGACCACTATCAAGCTAATTAACATATCCATCAACTCACATATTTACTCCTCTTTTTTTGTGGTGAGAACAACAGAAATCGACACTCTTAGCAAATTTGAAGTATACATTATATTAACTACAGTCACCAGGCTGTACATTAGGTCCCATTGATTATTTAATTATCTGATATATGGATTAGTTGTCATCATTTTTTATTAATTTTCATGTTAATAATTGAGGTTTGGATTTTTGTGTGCATGATTATATGTGTATGTTTGCATGTAGATGACTGTGTTTCTTTGTATTTCAGTATTGAACAATTAATAAATTACATACAGATTTGAAATGTATCAATAATATATTTTAAGACCACAGAATACAATCCTTATTTTATGCTTAACCTTAACAAATTTGGTCATGTAAACGATTTTCGATCTGAAGGTAAAACAATCTTACACGGTGTAACGAATACCTGTCACGTTTCTGACTATTCAGCCTGTTGAACATCCTTAGTTATAATCAGAAAATTCCTAGCCTTATGATCTTGCCTACCAAAGTAAAATCCAGAAATAGAAATTCCTAGAATCGTTGTCAGCTGGTACACAGACTTGGAAAAGCAGATTCTCAAATCAGAAACAATCCAGACTTAGGTTTGGAAATGAGCGAAGTGATAGAGGCTTCATGACACTTGTTTGAGGTGACAGTCAAATTATCAAGTCTTGATGGCAGCAGAGATGACAGGCTGGTATTCTGTTGATTCCAAGATTGAGTCCTTGACAGAAATAGCTCCAATTGGGCAACAGAAGTCATGTTGTCTTTGGGTCATTTTTAATATATTCCTAGGCAAAATTCCTGAAGATTGTTTTCTATTCCTCACAACAACTATCTGAACTACTTAATACCCTTTTACTAATTCCGTTTTGCTTATACAGAGTCAGCTTCTGTTGCTTGGAACTAAGACTGTGTATGAAACAGAAAAATCTCATATCCGCTAAAGGATTGTGTTTGCTATGAGCTATAAGTGACAGAAAATCTGACCGTAGCTTGAAAATGGTTCTTTTTTCCCCCCTAATGTCCTAAAATGTCCAGAATGAGATCACTGCACTGACTCAAACGTCGAAAGCTGACAGGTCAAGATTTCTCTATTTTTCTCAGCCTTTTCCTGTGGGGCCACAGGATGGTTGTTACAGATGCAGCCATTAAGACAGATTTCCTGCAGGAAAAGAGGTTTAAAAAAGATAATGCAAAGGACAATAGGAAGTAGGCATATTAGGACCACAGAACTTCTGCAGAATTTTTCGGTAGACTTGTGCTTGTGCCTAATTGGCTCACATTGTGTCACGGAGCCACCAGAATCGCAACATAGGCCTATGATTGGAGTTTTATAGCTGGGTACACTGTAGCCCCAAATTAAATTGGGATAGGTTTTTAAAGAAGAATCTAGCCTGACTATATCATTCAGGATCAAATTCAGATAATATAAAACTCTCTAGCTATTTTATACCAAAAGGTATTTATTTAATACAGAGAATCTTATATTTATAATAATCACCAAAAGCTAGAGGAATAGGTATAAACTTTGTTTTTAGGAAAGACTTCTAAACAATATTGATACCAACAGAAATAGCCTATCAAAGAATGTGTTTCTTCCCCTTCAGGCAGAAAACTGCTAACCTAACTGTTGACCCCTGAGTGATACCCCATTACTTACAATCTTGGAATCAAGAAGCCACTGCTGTGAATGTTGGGTCCAAATTCACACTCCTTCAGCCATGATAGATGGCTTTCATGCATTTTCCAACGATCCCACTTGCACCGGTTCTGAATTCAAATCTCATATGAAACCAAGGAGACACATCAAAAATCACATCATAAAGACTATCTGAAGAGAAGTTTAGAAATGTAATCCTGAGCTTTTAAGACTCTACCATACAAGAAGATGTACCAGAAAACTGTTGAGAGAGATGTATGATCATATCTTCTACAATTGTGTCAAAATAAAATTACATTTCCATAAGTTCTATTCCTTGCCATTCAATTACATTTTGCAAAGGATCAAATCACATTATAATGTTTTGAAATTATAGTGATGTAAGGGATAAACTAGAAAACAATCTGTTTTTTCTATTTCCAAGACCTTCCAGTGTAATTCATTCTCCCTATATAAAGCCACACCTGGGCTACCAAAGCATTCTTCTGATTAATTCTCTGTCTCTTTTCTGATTTATTTCGAAACCATCCTCCTTACAATAATAGAGAGAGGAAGATGTAAACATTAAAAATTTAATTTTACTATTCTGCTTACAATTCTCCAGTGTCCCCTTGTCATTATAAGATTAACGGTGAGTTTCCAACTGAGCATATGAGGTTCTACCAAACTCTTTACTACCAACGTCCCCTGCTTCATCTGACAACTCTCCTGAATACTTGATATTCTAACCCTAGACATCTTATAGTTCTCTACACAAACTTCTTCGTTTCCCAAATCCACAAATTTACTTTCGTTGTACTTTACCTGTCTTGTATTCTTTCCCAGCTAAAGCCTATTCACCTCTTAAGATAGAGCTGTGCCATCACATTCTGCTAGATACCTGCCCTAACATGGTATCCTCTCACTTTCCTTTCTTTCTGTTCTTCGTAGGAACGTTTCTCAATGCCCTTTGAATATATCTATCACTACACCTATCATATATGTTTTGTGTGTGTGTGAGGAAGATTGGCCCTGAGCTAACACTGGTTGCCAATCTTCCTCTTTTAGCTTGAGGAAGAGTGGCCCCGAGCTGACATCTGTGCCCATCTTCCTCTATTTGTATGTGCGACGCCGCCACAGCACGGCTTGCTGAGTGGTGTAGGTCTACACCCAGGATAGGAACCTGCAAACCCTGGGCCACTGAAGTGGAGTGTGCCGAACTTAACTACTGCACCACCAGGCCAGCCCCTACCACATTTTATTTTAATTATTTATCTGGGAAACTTGTCTTTACCATGACTTTATGAGTTACATGAGGAATAGCTTTATGTTCTCTTATGTTGTAACACATTAGTCAGTGCCTAATCATTGCAAGTCATCAATAAATGTTTATGAGAGGAAAACAAAATCAAGTGAAAAGACCACCTTCAGTAATAATACTGATCACAAATTTTGAACGAAAACTTTTATCTGAGAGTTGTTTGATCTTTTTTTATATGAAGATTACCTGGAATAAACTGTGTAATTAAAATCAACACTTTGAACATAGGTAAAAATTCACTTGTACTTATGAAAATAAGAGTCAAAACTTGTTGCTGTTGTTATGAGCGATAAGTTCAACTTTCTTTAAATTATTCATATATACTCGTACATTAGCTACTTGAATAACCCAATATGTTTTAATTTCTTATATTTATAACGTACTTTTTCTATGTCTGCAGTGACAGACAAGGTAAAGCTTTTTTTAAATAATCAGAAGATTGGAAATTTTTGACCTGATTTCACAGTTAGATTTTTTTAAATGCTAGGGTTACATTTTACGTAAGTAGCATGAGTCTTCTTTTTGTTTCACTATCAGAATTCCAAGCCTTGTCTACTTTCTTTAGAGACAAAAATAAATATAACAAATCCTTTATTTAAAGTTTCCAAGAAATAACAAATAAATTCTTGAGGAAGACTGCCCTCTTGTGTGATTAGTTATACTCTTTGGAAGATCTCTATGATTAAATATCGCACGACAATTACTTTTCTTCATTAATTAGGAGTATACTTTTTCTCCATCCTCTGAATTCAGTTAAGAGTGAAATAAAAGAGCAATATCCATATAGACTTACGGCTGCTGAGCCGTCTTTTAGAAAATGTTCTCTAAAAGAAGTAACTGGGGGCCGGCCTGGTGGTGTAGTGGTTAAGTTAGCACACTCCACTTTGGCGGACCTGGGTTTGTGGGTTCAGGTCCCGGGTGCAGACCTACACACTTCTCATCAAGCCATTCTGTGGTGGCGTCCCACATACAAAATAGAGGAAGACTGGCACAGATGTTAGTTCAGCAACAATTTTCCTCACCAAAAAAATAAATAAATAAAGTAACTGCTCAGAAGTTATTAACTTTACTCTAATGTTACTTTGATTAGTGATGCTGAGAATTAATCCTTAAAAAATTAATCTGATAAATTGCCATCCCAATAGTGGAGATTTAAAAAAAAAAATCACTAACAAGACACCCCAATATAGAATTATTTCATGTGGGGCGATCAGCAACCATTTTCATTTGAATACCAGCCAACATTTTCTCCCAAGGAAAGGAACCCTGGTCACGTTTTTCACAATCAAAGCTTGGGGACAGCTCTCATTGAAGATTTCACATGGTCCTGTAGATTTTTAGTACTGGTTGCTTTTCCCTAAGCATTAGAATTCTGGACTCTGAAGGCTGGGGTAAAAGCCTCGTATAAATGTAATTGAGTTTTTAAGGTTTCTATAAAGTTCAGAGGGGATTTAAAATGAAGAATTTCAATCCTACCTGGCTATAAATAAAATATGTTCTTTAATGTTGGAACCAAGCACTTTTTTTCCTGTCAGCAGAAGGAAAAAAAAAATCATCATTGGAGAAAAATGAAATATGACTGATAAGTTAAACTAGATTTCCTCCTTGCCTTGATTGTGAAAGCAAGCAGAATATTTGAGTCAAAGTCCTCGTGTTCTCTCATAATTATGTTGGCCATCTGTAGCTTCCTTATCCATTAGTGTTAAAGGGAACATGCACTGCTAACAGATGCTTTCCCATTGACAGGCTTTAGTTAAGTTTACCAACATTTTAATAATTTAATTAATTGACTGCTCCAACGTGAATTGACTCTTGATATATCTACTATCCAAAAAAATCAAGGAGCTGGCCCTGTGGCATAATGGTTAAGTTTGGCACATTCAGCTTCAGTGGCCCAGGTTCATGGGTTCAGATCCCTGGCACAGACCTACACTACTGGTCAGCCACACTGTGGCGGCAACCCAAATACAAAATAGAGGAAGATTGGCACAGATGTTAGCTCAGGGCAAACTTTCCTCAGCAAAGAAAAACACCTAAATAAATTAATAATCAGGAAAAAGAGGGGCTGGCCCTGTGGCTTAGCAGTTAAGTGTGCACACTCTGCTACTGGCGGCCTAGGTTCGGATCCCATGCACGCACCAACACACCGCTTGTCTGGCCATGCTGAGGCGGCGTCCCACATACAGCAACTAGCAGGATGTGCAACTACGACATACAACTATCTACTGGGGTTTTGGGGAGAAAAAGGGAAAAAAAGGAGGAGGATTGGCAATAGATGTTAGCTCAGGGCCAATCTTCCCCAGCCAAAAAAATAGAGGAGGATTGGCATGGATGTTAGCTCAGGCCTGATCTTCCTCACAAAAATAACAAAGAAAATGGAGAATAAAAATATGAACCTAGGAATACAAAGCAAAGGAAGCTCTAACTTGAGAGCTGTACTGAAAGCCTAGTATAAATTCAGTCCAGGTTAAAGAATTAGAAAATCATGATTAAGAAGTTGTTTTGTTTTATGTTGATTATAATGAAAGAGAATTAGAAGCCCATTTCACTTATGAATACTAATTCAACTGAATTCCTGCATATTAAAACTATGTATTCTGAATCTAACAGTGTATTAAATAACAATACATCATGATCAATTAACATTTATCCTGTAAATGCAAGGCTCTTTTTATGTCAGAAAACCTAAGAATATAAATCAGAAAATTAATAGATAACACACAATCATAAAATCATCTCAAAGGATGGAAACAAATTATTTGATAAATTTCAACCTTTATTTATGATTTAAAATATTTAGCAAATTAAGACTGGAAGAGAATTGTTGAACTTGTTAATGATCACATACAAAAAATGATAGCAAACATACTTATTGGAGATATTTTAATATTTTAAGATGCATTTTTTGAGAGCAAGAAAAGAGTGTCCACTCTCATTGAATTATTTGCCTAGAGGTATTGTCAAAGAAAAGAAAAGAAAACTATTGTGAAGACTTGAAGAGGAGGATTCATTGTCCTTATTTGCTACTAATAGTATCTTAATCCGAAAATCAACTGACTTAAGAAACAAACTAATTAAACAAAGAGTTCGGCAAATTTTCTAAATGAAGCATGAGGTTACAAATATCAATAGCATAGCATATCTTCAGCCAGCTAGAAAATTTAAATTGTGAAAATATAGATGTATAACTTTGTTTTATTGCATTTCGTTTTATTGCACTTTGCAGATACTGTAAGTTTACAAGACCTTCCCAGCAAAAAGATTACTGTCTGCTGAAGGCTCAGATGATGGTTAGTATTTTTTAGCAACAAAGTATTTTTAATTAAGGTATGCACATTGTTTTTCTAGACATACGCTATTGTACACTTCATAGACTGCAGTATGGTGTAAACATATGTTTTATATGCCCTGCGAAACAAAAAATCTTGTGTGACTCACTATATGGTGATAGTCACTTTATTGCAGTGGTCTGGAACTGAACCCACAGCATCTCTGAGGTATCCCTGTACCTCCAAGTATCAATAACAGCCATAAGTATGTAATAATTAACTTAGACAAGAATAGAGAAGGTTTTTATAAAAGTAAGTTTAAATTCTAATAAAAACATTGATTACAATCTGGATTAATAGAGAAACATTCCAAATTCCTGATCGAAATGGGAAAATACTTTAGCAGAGACATATCCCACATGGGGAAAGGGCATTTATTTGGTACCATGCCCCTCCAGCCATCCTGTCTCAACTAAAAGGGGAAAAGAAGCCATGAAACACCTGTTAAGGTCAAACCCCCAAAACGAAAGTCCAGTAAAAGACTGTGAACTAGTCATAAGATTATAGAGTACTTCTAGTCCCCAGTGCCTACCTTACTACCACATCAGCCATGCTCAGGTGTATTTATAGAAGATTACAGCTTAAAGCGCTGCAGGACACATATTCATCTTTAGGAAGTGTCCTTAGAGGAGCTCAAAGTCAATATGGGAAACAAAAACAAGGACACTAAGTGAAATTGAAGCCTTTGGCACCTACAGCTACAGCCAGCATCAAACACATCCCAACTTCTAGCCAGATAAACATAAAATCTCACATCGAAATCCTTTTTACTTCAGTTATTATGACCCAACACAATAAGCTGAGCTTTCAAAAAATTTTACACGGCATAACAAAAGACAAGGAAAAAAAAAACAGACTGAGAAGACAAAGCAAGTATCAGAACCAGACTCAGATATGACACAGATGTTGGAATTATGTGTAAAGGAATGTGTGGTAACTACGATTAATATATTACAGATGGTAAGGGAAAAAGAAGAAAGCAGTCAAGAACAAATGAGTAATGTAAGCAAAGAGATATAAACTCGAATAAAAAAGAAAAAGAAAATTATAGAAATTAAAAACAACAACAACAGTGTAATAGAAAGGAAGAATGCCTTATATGGACTCATCAGTAGACTGGATGTGGCCAAGGAAAGAATCAGGGAACCTAAAGATCCTTTAGTAGATCTTTCCAAATGAAATACAAAGAGAATAAAAAGCTAAACAAAATATTTAAGAACTGTGATACAATTTCAAAAGGTGTAGCACATTTGTAATTGGAATACCAGCAGGAGAAGAAAGAAGAAATGGAGTAAAATAAATATTCAAAGAAATAATGGGTGAGAACTTTCCAAAATTAGTGACAGACCGCACAATCAGACCTAAGAAACTCAGAGAATATCAAGAAGAATTTTGAAATATCTATCTAGGCATATCATACTCAAATTGTAGAAAGGCAATGACAAAGAGAAAAATCTTAAAAGAAGCCAGTGAAAATAAACATCTTACCTAGAAAAACACAAGGATAGGAATTACAGTGGATTGCTTATCAGAAATCATGCAAATAAAAGAGGGAGTAGAGTGAAACATTTAAAGTGTTGAAATAAAATAACAGTAACCTAGAATTCTATAGCCAATGAAATTATACTTCATAGGTGAAGGAGAAATAAAGAGTTTCCCAAACAATTAAAAAATTGTGGAAAATAATTGCCAATCGACCTGCCCTCCAAGATATGTTAAAATACATTTGCAGGTTGAAGAATGATTATATAGGGCAGAAACTACATAAAGAAAGGAAGAGTGTTGGAGACGGAATAAATGAAGATAAAAATGACATTTTATTTTTCTTATTATTGATCAATCAAAATAATAATCATTTAAAGTAATGATAATACTAATGCATTGGGCAATAATAATATAGAGATGACTAACATGAATGAGAGCAATATCATAAACAACAGAGGAAGGAATTGAGAATACACTGTTATAAGGTCCCTATATTATTTGCAAAAGGATATAGAGTTATTTAAATACAGAATTATACTATTTAAAAACTTTATTGGAAAGTATAGGGAAACTACTAAACAAATTTTTAAAAAAGAAAGAAAAATTGATATCATAATAGTGAAGATAAAATGGAATCATATAAAATGTTCAATTTACACCAGAGAAGACAGAAAAAGAGGAGGAGGACGGGGGCAGAGAAAGAACAAACACAAGCAATAGAAAACAATTTTAAATATTTCAGATATTAACCTAATGATATCAATAATCACTTTAAATGTGAATGGTCTAAACACATCTATTAAATAACAGAGAATGTCTGAGTGAATTAAAACCAAAAAGATCCATCTATATGTTATCTACTAGGAATTCAACGAAAAATAAATACTCACATAGGCTGAAAGTTATACAATGGAGAGAGATATATACTACTAACCCTAATTAAAATAAAACTTGAGTAGTTATATTATTTTCATAAAAATCAGACTCCATAAACAGGAAAAATATGAGTACAAAAAAGAATTATTAAATAATCATAAATAGGTCAATTCTCCAAGAGAATATAGCAATTCTAAGCATGTATGCACCTAACAACAGAGCTTCAGATTATACGAGGCAAAATCGAAAGTAGAAATAGACCCACCCACTATTACAGTTCAAGATTTCAACATCCCTTTATCAGTAATTTATAGGACAAGCAGGCAGAAAATCAGTTAAGAATAAAGTTGACCTGAATAGCACTATCAATCAACTTTATGTAACTGACATTTATAGTATACACCATCAAGCAACAACAGAATACACATCATTCTTAAACTCACATGGATTATTTATGAACATAAACCACAATCTAGATCATAAAACAGACTGTTAAAAAATTTAATGAATAGAAGATATATAAAATATGTTTCAGAACACATAGAATTAACCTAGAAATCAATAACAGAAAGACATCTGGAAAATTCTCTAAATATAGGAAATTAAATAACACATCTGTAAATAACAATGATCTCAAGAGAACTTAACAAATATTTTGAACTAAATGAAACTAAATATACAACATATCAATTTGTGGAATGCACTGAAATCAGTAATTAGAAGAAATTTATAATATTTAGATACATACTTTAGAAAAGAAGAAAGATCTAAATTTAATAACCTAAGACCCATTTAGGTTAAAAAAGTTAAGCCTAAAGCAAGTGAAAGAAAATGAATAATAAAAATGAAACTAAAAAATGTATCTTTCAGAAGATTAATAAAATTTATAAATACCTAGTCATGCTAAGCAAGAAAAAAGAAAGAGACACATTAATAATATTAGAAATGAAACAGGTCGTGATTCTTGATCTCACGGACATAAAGAGGATCATAAAGATATACTACAAACAATTCTAAGCAGATAATAGTGACAACTTAGGTGAAATGTATGAATTCCACAAAAGGCATAGACTACCAAAACTCACATAGAAATAAATAGACAATATGAATATGCCTATATTTGTTAAAGAAATTGCATCAATAATTAATAGTCTTCCAAAAAAGAAAGTATCAGGTCTAGATGGTGTCAGGTCTAGAATTCTGGTGAATTTTCAAAAAAAACATTTAATAGAGAAACAATAGCAATTCTCAACAATCTCTGTTAGGAAATAGAAGCAGAAGGAACACTTTCCAACTTACTCTACCAAGCCAACATTTCCCTAATACCAAACTGGTTAAAGATATTATAGGAAAGAAAAACTACAGGGGCTGGCCCAGTGGCATAGCTGTTAAGTGCGGGCGCTCTGCTTCAGAGGCCTGGGGTTCACAGGTTTGGACCCAGGGGGCTCACCAATGCACTGCTTGTCAAGCCATGCTGTGGCGGCATCCCATATAAAGTAGAGGAGGATGGGCACAGATGTTAGCCCAGGGCCAATCATCCTCAGCAAAAGGAGGAGGATTGGCATCAGATGTTAGCTCAGGGCTAATCTTCCTCAAAAAAAAAAAAAAAAAAGAAAGAAAGAAAAAAACTTTCAGATTAATCTCTCTCATTAATAAAGTTGCAACAAAATATTATCAAATGTCATCCAAAAAAGTATAAAAAGAATTATTCACTAAGACCAGGTGGGATTTATTTCAGGTATGTAAGGCTGATTTAGCATTTGAAAATCAATCTGTGTAACCTGCCACATTAACAGGCTAAAGAAGAAAAATCATATGATCATATCAATTGTGACCAAAAAAGCATTTGACAAAATCAAACATTTGCTCATGATAAAAAATCAACCACCGCCACCAACAGCAGCTCTCAATAAATGAAGGAGAATAGAGAACTTTTCAACTTGATACTCTATAAAACACTACAGTCAACATTATACTTAGTGATGAGAAACTGGACACTTTCTCCCTAAAATTAGTGACAGGCAAAGGTGTCCTCTCTCACCATTTCTATTCAATATTGCACTGGAGTCCCAGATAATGCAAAAAGATAAGAAAATGACGCTGTCTTGACTGAAGATGACATAATCATCTATACAGTAAATCTCAAAGAATTGACAAAAAAAGAGTAACTTTACAGCAGAGAAACCTAACACACACTACTCCAGCTAGGTAATAAAGATTAATACCAATAGTGACAAGCCATGTTGTTAGCATGTACCCTTGTCTGAAATTAGCCATATTTAAGATGTTGCTCTCATAGTTGTTTACAGATTAAGAAAAGCTACCTTTGAATTTTTCACCACAAAGCACTATAAAGTTGTTTTTAAAAACTTTCTATTTCATACAAGTTGATTAAAATAATACAATGGGTTATTATACAAAAAGAATAAAGTTGTAAATTCTTTTTAAAAATTATATTTTAAATGCACTCTTTTAGCTTTCCCCCAAAATAATCCTCTCATTACTTCAAAAGTTATGCATGAATTTCAGGCTAATCAAACTATAGTTCTAATATGGCATTCTCTCCTTTAAAAAAATTAGATTTATAAATTATAAATGAACGTTTTATGCATGAATTGCAGCACTTTTGGGTAGATAAGCTTAATTATGTGCTATTTTTAAGGTAGCAAAGATAAGAATAGTCATATAAAAATGCATACATACATAGAGTAGATAAGATTAATTTTAATAGGTAGAAATAAGCAGAGAAGGCATTCAATCAGATTAAGCTAAGTTTTAAGTATCAATAATTAGAATAGCATGATATTCATGAATAGACACAAAGATCAATGGAGTAAAATGAAAAATCCAGGACGAGACTTCAGCCATTTTGGAAATTTAGGGAATGTCAATTCACTGCAGAAAAGACAGAACATTCACTAAAGTGTAAGGTGATGACTGATTAACCATTTGGAAAAAATAAAGTTATATCCATATCCTACATTGCACACTGGGATAAAATCTAATGAATTAAATGTTTAATTGATAAATGAAAAAAAAAAAAAGTACCAGAAGAAAATCTGTAAAAATTCCTCACTTTTTCAGATGGAGATTTTGTTTAAATTTGGTGATTGAAGAAATAGGGTAGTAGCATATTTGAAGAAAGGAAGTAAACATTTAAAAAATGAGATAGGCAAATGTAGATTACTCTGGGGGGCAGGATCTTGAAAAGGATGTGAGGGCTGCAAGACTTTGAATTTTGTACTCGCTAGTTACTTTGGATTTTCATTTCCGTACGTGTATTTTGCTTTATGACAATAAAAATGTCAAGTTGCTCTGTGGAGATTGCGCAAAGACCACATAGAATGCAATGGTGGAGATAAAGAATTGTGGAAAATGGCAATTTGTATTTTGGAATCAATAAGATTGTTCAGATTATTTCTTTCCATATTTTAGTCTAGATAAATTTCTAAAACCAGACATGGAATACAGATCTCAGTCCATGTGTGTACTCTGCTTAATTAGTTAATGGCTGCCAGTAGGTGAATTGAGAAAATCTCTAACAATGTTTCTGGGATTAGTAAGAAAGCAAATGGGAAGATTAGCTGTCTTCCAGGAGTTAAAGGAGGCGTGGAAAGATGATGTGGCCCATATTTCTCCACTCATTTATTAGCAAGCACACTGATATGCAATGTGTGTTGACCAGATCACTCTGTAAAATAAGTGAATTCTTAAATAAGGTGACTCCAATATAGCCTATGCAATTTGAGTGCAGCACACATTAAAAATGTATTTTCATAATATTTCAATATAGAATGAATTGCTAGTAAACTATGTATGGATTATCTGTTGATGAACCATATTTGACATAAGGCTTGATAGTTTTTAATATATATAATGCCCTCCGTTACTATCACTCAGTTGTTTGTTAAAGTTGGTGAAATAATTAGACCTGAACATATTTTTCTATGGTATTAAGGAGAAGTCATATTACACAAAGTCATCTTGAAATTCCATTTATTTCGTTGTAACTTGTCCAATTCTACCAAAAAATGAATTACTATCACCAGGCATAGAAATAACTAGGTTTTCTGGTTAACTTGTTTACCTGACTATGGTGCATCCTTGAATTGGCCCATATTGTGACTATTGTTTACCGGAATTTTTCCTTTTATTTGTGCTTATTTTACATCTCTCTCAACCTGTACATTAATATCATTCCCACTCCCAAATTTTCCTAAACATTCTTCTGTTTGATGACTTTGCAAGCCACACATTAGTTGTACTAAATATCCGATATGATAGAAGTTAGAATTTAATTACACGTATGCTACCATAACTATTTATAAATTTTGTTTCTTCAGCAAAGTATAGGCTACTCAATGGGTAAAATCTTTCCAAATCCGTATTTTGTAACCTCAATGTTGCCTATATTCTAGGTATCTTATACTAACAAAATAACTTGCCATGATTATTTTGAGGACTAATACTTATTGCTATAGAGTAAAGAAATAAAAGCAACATCATCATGAACAATCCATATTTTCTGCACATAGTCATTAATATAAAAATGCTAATTTTATAAAATAAACTATGCATTTACCTTTTAATATATTTTCCTGCAATTTAAAATGATATTCTATCGTTTGTAGAAGGAAGGTGGAAAATTCCTGAATTTCACTGCAGGCTCAAATAAAGTTTGCAACTGTGACCAGTTCTATGATGATTTGTTAAGGTCTTCTGCACTTAAAAGCTGAAACCCATCTGGTTTAAGGTTAAGCTGACTAGGGCATAAATTTCCAACAGGGAAAGCATGGTTTCATAGACAAATTTTGAGTCCATGTGAGTCACAGCAGGGAGAACTATCCTTCTAAATTATACCCTTTTCTCCGTCCACAGCATTCAGGGTTTTTTTCCTTCTCTTTTCTCCCTTTATTTTTTGCCTTTTAAAAAATAAAAATTCAGTGATTTTTCTGGCAGAAAATCTAGAAGAGGAAACTATCAGCCATAAAGGAGAATATCTGAGCTATTGGCAAATGCTTATGCTAAAAGGAAGCTAATGTGAAATGAAATTTGCATTCTAGTCATTGGTGTGGTATATAATCATGTACTGTATGCAGCTAAATGAGTCTGTTGTCTGGCTGTAATGAATATCTACATCCATCCTAACAGTTAATGAGGAATAAATGACTTATTATCCACGAATGGCTGTGTCTAAATAGCTCTGTAACAAAAACAGAATATTAAAATGTGTAGCTAAAATAGATCTTAAATGATAATGAACTTGCTTAGAGTATTAATTATTTTTTAAAGCATCGTAAGGTTCACTGCTTTAGGATGAAATCAGCACTAGACCAAGTTCAAGCACAATGACAGGTTCAAAGTCTGAATTTTAAGTTGGGTATGAATACATATGTATGTGTTTGTATAGTTGCGTGTATATATGTATATATACACCCATACATATATAAATATACACATACACACACACACACACACACACACACTAACACATTTAAAGGAAAACCGTCCTTTGTGAGATATCATTGCTACTTTAAAAATAACAGCACAGAATTAAGCTTACCTACCCCCAAAGTGCTGCAATTAATGCTTAATATGTTCATTTATAATTTATAAATCTAATTTTTAAAATGAGAGAATGCCACATTAGAACTATTTTTTTGATAAGCCTGAAATTCATGCATAATTGTTGAAATAATGAGAGGATTATTTTTTAGGAAAGCTAAAAGAGTATCTTTTAGTATATAATTTTTAAAATGAACTTACAGCTTTATTATTTTTGTATTAGTCTGTTATATTATCTTATTCTACTAATATGAAATAGATTTTTAAAAACAACTTAATCTACAGTGCTTTGAAATGAAAAATTCAAAGGCAGTTTTTCTCAATCTGTAAATGACAATGAGAACGACCTTTAAAAAAATGGCTAAATTCAGACTGTCTAAATCACCCCTCAAAATTCAGAAAAGCTGTACATTATTTTATCACTTAAATAGCTTTTAATTTACCTATTCCCCTTATTTAACTCTATCATGCTCCCAACTGTCTTTATCGCTGGCTCAGGAAACTGCAGTCGTCTCTAAATGACTCTACAGTGCTCTTGTCCTGTACCCACAGTCTCGTCCTTCAAAGCCGTTTCCCTCCCTGAAGTCAAAATATTGAAGTCTCTCCCTGAAGTGTACTAAAACCTCATATCTGAGTGCGTCCCCCCCCACCCATTGCTTACCATTCAAGTCTTCCCATCGTTTTCAGAGTTGGACTCAAATCCTTTCCCACTTGATCTGCTTCTTCCACAGCAAGCCTTCCTTTGTTCTTTTCATTACTGCTAAACAGTACTTTTGAAATGTTCTTTTACTGAGCCATGCACCATTTTCATATCCCGTTACACTCATACTTCATTTTTTTCTGAATCATCAGTTTTCAAGGGAAAATTACCCTGAACTGGCAGATCAGTTAAATCTGTGTTGTATATGTTTCCATACATAATCTACACATCTCTCTAGAAGATTTTTCCAGAGTTATAATATTTCATATAGTTGGAGACAGGAAATAGAGTTTACACTAAACCACAGGGCAACTTTATGTAAATCAGTGATTATGACCTGATTAAAGCACTGTGTGGCAAACAAAACGAACATTTGATTTCAGCTACTTCTTGCCACACATAGTAGGAGCACAGTAAATTAATGAATGACATTTGAGCATATGAGCAAGCATATCTTTGCTTAGCGAGTTGTCTTAGTTTTCTCACATCTATTCCTGGAGAGGACAGCAATAGTCAAAGACAGTCTACCTATGTCAGTAATACGTATCTCAAATTGTCACTCTGATTTATTTCGTGAGTAAACGACTGAAATATCAGAAATATAGGAACCCATGCCTTTCAGTAGTAGAGCATTTTCCAGATTACGTTTGAACACAAATTTGGCAGACAACTGTGTGCTTGGGTTTTGTCCAAAGTGATCTCATGCTCTTTCTGTCAAGTGTCAACATTTTAAGGTACCTCTAATTTGACGCAAATATCACATGGTGTTTGTGGATAAATTAACATTTATTGTGTCCCTGCTAAGTGTGAAGACTATGATAGAAAAATACCAAAGACATATTTCTATATAGATACAGTTAAAGATCAAAGAAAAATAAGGTAAAACTATAGATAAAGCAAAGATATAAATTTGTCTGATTATACATGAAGAACAAATTTGCAAAAAGGAAAATGAATAATTTTTGAGTTGATGTTTTCTAAGATAATAATTTTTACACATATCATGGTCTTATCATGCAAATTGTTATAGTGGAATAACATAACCAAGAAGCAGTACTCTTATTTTATATCCTCAGAACTAAAAATGATCAAAATTAAAAATTCATTTGAAATAAACTCAAACTCAAAACAGAGGTGTGGGTTTTTTCTGCAGATTGATTTTTCTCGTTAATTATCTTTGTGTGTGTATGAAAATTTTAGAAAGGAACTCTGAAATTAATTTTTGTTAGTGAAAGAAATGATTGATGTTTCTAGAAGAGTCTAGCAGACATAATGAATGTAGACATGAATAGGCCAAATGAAAAGTCTATGAGATGTTTCTAGGTTAAGCAAGGATAGAGAGGACAAATTGAAAGTGCAAGGATATAGTGCACATGCTATATTTTTCTGAATTTCCATCTAATAATAACAGCTAATGATAAGCATCGATTTGAACCAGTGACCCTGATATGAGAATCTCTATTACCTGTCCAAAATTCTTTGAGTCAGCCAGTTTTCAAATTAGGTTGAGTTTGCATTTCAAAAATTAAAATTCATTTTAAAATTAAATTATTCATAGGAATATCTGAAAAGCGTAATAGATTCTGAAACTGAACTGCCCAATTGCCCATGGAGCAAAGAGTTAATATAGAAATGGCCATCCAAGAAAAATTCAGGAAACACAAGTCAAAGAGAGAAGTTGGAGAAGCATATTTACAAGGCTTCTTTAAATCACGTAACGTTAATGGTATAAAATGTTGGTTGTTACTGAGCAATGGGAAGTTATTTGTAACTGTTATTTGTACTTCTACTTTCTGTTTTATTCTAAGACTCATTATTTGCTAAAATAATTCTCTTAATTATGGGGAATATCCCATACTCTGACAGTGAAATTTAGAGACTCTCAAAGCCTACATATCTAAAGCCACACAAAGCTTCCTGTAAATACCATATACATCAGTGGTTTTTATTTAATAATGAAAGTAATCAAAATACATTCAAATTTAGAAGTAAAATGAAAATATTCAACTCTAGGGTGTTTAAACAATAGCAACATATAATTGGCTTATATACTTTTCATTGTTTAAAGTCTCCCAGGGTCTACATTTTATAAACATGTTTTGACTCTTTTCTCCCACAAACATGTTCAATGCAACAAAGCTGTTTCAATTGATGATTTTTTTTTTCCTAAAGAAGATTCGCCTTGATCTAACAACTGTTGCCAATCATCCTCTTTTGGCTGGAGGAAGATTCATCCTGAGCTAACATCCATACCAATCTTCCTCTATTTTCTATGTGGGATGCTGCCATAGCATGGCTATCGATGAGTGGTGTGGGTCTGTGCCCAGGAACCAAACCTGGGCCATGGAAGTGGAGTGTGCTGAACTTAACCACTAAGCCATGGGGCTGGCCCCTAGTTGGTGATTTTTAAGTGTTCTTTAATTAAATAAATGTGGGACATATTGCATAATTCATCCCTCTTTTGCATATTTTGAGATGTCCTAGCTAAATTTATTTAATCATAAAATTTCTTTTCTAAAACAAATAACAACATTAAAATCAACAAAAATCTAGGCTATTAGGTAAAGTCTCACCACTTAGCATGGGACCCAAACTGACCAAGATCCGCTTTGGTATTTTTATGTGTTGTCAATCATCTCTTTTCTTACCCTATATATTCTGTGTTTCAGACACCTAACATATTTGTGATTTGCACCAATCACATATCTCTTTTTGAGCTCTTTAAAAAGTAGATGTCCCTTAGGCTGCTCCTTTTCTCTCTTTTCTAGCTGAAATATTGCCTTCTCTTTAAGCCTAGACTTTTTTTGAAACAGGAACAACAGCTTGTCTATATGTATAATCTAGTACAGTATCCAGAATATATAAGTTCATAAATATTGACCAATGTATGTTAAAACAAATAATTAAAAAAGAAAATAAATTATGTTAACTTATTTTCTTTGTAATAATAGTGATATAAAAAGAAAGAAACATAGATTGCAGAAATATGTAATGTTAAGGAAAGTGGAGACAATGAGAAGAAAATCTAACCACATATTCTTAGCGCAATGTTCTAATGACCACTTGAAATACACACATACAGGGTATACATTATTTACTGACAATCTTTATTTCCATAGGATGCTTTTTGTGGTATGTACATGTTAAAACTTTGTTAATACTGTCACTAAATGGTATTTTGGGTCATGCAAAAAAAGTAAAAAGTAAAGTAAATTAATATGAAAATTAAGTAAATTTCTATGAAAAGACATAGGAACATAGGAAGCAGAAAGAAATATTTTTGTGGATTTTGATCAATTATTCTATACCTTTTCTAAAAACTATGATTACCTGAGTTTGATTATTTTTTAAGTTTTAATAAAAATCTTCCTTAGCCCATATAATTCATATTTTATGCTTCGGCACAAATAGTGAATAAAATCATGGAATATTATAATACACTTAGATTTAAAGTAAAAAGTCAACATTTAGATTAAAAATATAGTATTAATTTAGATTTTTACCCACGATGTTTTCACCTAAAAAAGTAACTGTCCACAAGCTACAGTAGTTTAAAATCATAAACGGCTTTCAACAATAGGCATCAAAATAACCCATAGAAAAGAAACCACAGACAATGTCTTCAAAATTGTTCAGGGCTTCATTTAGCATATTGATTCTAATTTTATAAAAACAACACTTTACTTCTCATAAATGTCAAAAGTTATAGATATCTGTTCAGACACTTAGGTCCTAAAGCAGTAAAAACAATAGAGGAAAAGGTGGTGTGAGTATGCCTACATTATTAAAAAAAAAAATACCTATAAAACTTCCCTTAACTTCCTCATTTAGCCCAACTTTCAAGTTTAAAACTATTTGGGCTCTTAATTCCTTTGGCACGAATGCAGGTCTGAACATGGCTGATCAACTCTTTACTGTACCGTGGCAACTAGAGAAAATTGCCTTTCAGAGGGGAGCCCTAACAAGCATCATTGTCATTTGTGCACTTGCAAGATGGCTATGTTTTTCCCCCATTGAATGCATTACTGCTTGAAGCCGGTGAAACTAGTATCTAAAAAGTTGATTCTGAGGATAGTAATAGATTTAGTATACTTCTTTCTATAATTTAGTTGAGAATTAAATGTTAAGTTTAAAGATTTATTACATTTTATATTTAGGTTTCTTGCATGATTTATTGGTTAGCTGGTTTACACCAAATCTCCTATGAACTTACATTTTTTTCTATATTTCTGTCACGTTAATTACATATTCATGTAGCTTACCAGAAATCTGGTTACTTCTTCCTTTGGGGTATTTAAATCATACTGATTTATAAAAAAGTCCATTATAAAACAGTGAGGGATAATACAACAGAGGGAGCAGAAGTTGGGCTCTGAAGCTAGACATTCTGGCATGGAATCCTCGAACCACCAATGAAGGATTATATAACTCTAGGGAAGTAACTTCTTTTTGCTTTAGTTTCCTCATCTGCGAAATGGAAATACCTATCTGACAGGGTCGTTATATGAATTAAATTAATTAATTCTAAAATGTGGTGAAGATGCATGGCATATCTGAACACTCAAAAATGTTTTTTCACCAAAATAGCAAATACATACAAAGACGTTTTTTACAAATCTATATTTTTTATAGAATTATTTCTATCATTATTATTTGATATTATTATTTTAATGAACATAAAAAAATCATACACTAACTTATTTTTTGAAATGAAAAGGCGTTTTCTACATTCCACAAATACTTTGCCTTCCATTTAAGTATATTATATTGCATTCCACATGACTTGTAAATTTCTTATATAGTTGTTCATAGGGACCTTATATCGGGTATTAACAGGAGGACTATGATTGGAAAGCAAGCACTTGGGAATCTGTATTTTGAACCTGTGCTAGTTTTAAAGCTCTTTTATTTTTTGAGCAATATGTATTTATATTGAGAGTGGGATTTCATGATATTTTCAGCAAAAGCAGACACTTTTCACATTAAATTAGAAATATTTAATACCAAGGAAGAGTATCATATTTAGTCACAGCTAGGAGGCAGTATTAAATAGTAAAATTTCTTTCCCTAAAAGTGGTGAATAAAGACATTATACTTTCAGCATCATCTCTAACATTTATCATTGTTTTAATATAACACTTAAAAAATATATTTCTTCAGCCTTGTGCTTAGCATTTATCTGCTAATTTAAAGGACACCAAGGATATTGTATATTGATCTATTTTGATGACCTCACTAATGAGTCCATATTCTTTCAAAAATGTTTCCACATTTGTTAACAACCAATTACTGCACAGTAGATATAATCAACTATTTATATCTTCAAAATAGGCTTTACCAAATTCATCCATTCTATACATAGTTATTTTGCATAGTTTTAACCTAAAAATGGTTAAAAAGAATGTCTTCATCTTTTATGGTTTTGTTTAACTATAGTAACATACTCTAAAAGCATGTTAAGGGAAAATTGTTGGGAAAGTTAACAAGGAAAGATATTCTTCCCCTATATGTTTGATTGATGAGCCTTGAAGATACAGGTAGACATCTATGTATATCTATATCTACATGTAATACTGAAGCATAACATGAATTAGGAAAAGTGCGCAAACTGTAAATGCACAGCTCCATTTTGTAGGTTTTATTACTCTAAAGCCTATTGTAACTCTCTAAGATAGAGATTTAATGAAGTCTTTTTGTTCCAGGAAAACTGATTATCGTTGCAACAAATTGGTTCAGGAAATGCTACCTGATGCTATCCCACCTTCTAGATATTTTTATTTGGCACCTATTTGCTTTCTGATGTCACTCTAAAGAAGATTGGATATATCTAGCAAAGTTTTATTTCAATATAGGTTTATTTCCAGAGAAGACTTCCCAAAGTGAATGTAAAAGAAAACTGGAAAACTTGTTCACTCCAATTTCTGTGTGACAACATATAACTCTATTAGAAGTGGACCACATTGTGATGAATCTTTTGGAATTGTTTTCTTGACAGCTACGTCAAGAAGATTAGGATCTCCCATACTCCTTTTCTAACTTGTTGAGGAACCAATTCTATCTTTGAAGATCAGGATAGCCGGGATGCATGGCTAAGAGATTAACATTGAAATACAAAGACAGCAGGAACTTACTTATCCAGTCCTACTTATTTTCATGTCACTTCTCCCCTCTTCCTTCACCTCTCCTCCCCTACTTACCATACTATGTCAAAACATAGAAAATAACCTACAATTTCTCTAAAACCTCACACCGTTTCACAACTTGATCTTTCAATTAAGTTTACTCCCCTTGCCAGGAAATACTTCTAGCCCCAATTTGGTGAATCTCACGTTCACCTTGTTTTCATAATAAAATAACGGTTAGTTTATACTCACAATATCAGCAGTTTAGATTATAGCGATATATGCCTATCTAATTATTTGAACAATAATGAAATTTATGTTAAAAAATCGAAATTCGGAGACTCTACATCTCATATTGACTGATAATACTATTTAGAGTAAAGAATTTATGTTGGAGTAGAAAATTCTCCAAATCTTAAAAGGTATCAATAATATTTGTGCTTAGAAACATTCTCCTTAATTGTTCTTTCACAAGTCTCTTTGCCCAAGACCTTCTCTACAGTGTCTTGTCCTTCATACAGTGGTTATGACATTTTCAAAACACGGACTATCTTTGCGATTTACAACAAACACATAATGGGTGATGATGCCAGATTAGCAGGCATTATTTATTACAGGCAAAACGCCTTCCCAACTGCAGAAGGAGAATGAACTTTGAAAATCTAACGTGTGTAGTTAATCTACAGTCTGAAAAACAATTAATCCAGCAAAGAGAGATGGCTACAAGCTAGCACAGATGGAAGTAAACGTTGATCTAATGGGGTGTGAGTTAAATAAATGAGAAACAAGCTTCTTTTACTGATAATGCAATAGATACTCCCATAATAAGCATAAAAGTTATTCCAAATATTGTTCTTATATTAGAAAAATAACCAAGAAGAAATATTATATTTTATTGTTAAAGATAGTCTTCTTACATAAAAGGTGTTTGTTAAAATGGAGGATTTTATTAGCCAGCTAGTAAGAAAAACCATCATGGTAAAAACCAGCTGCATGCACAGTAGTGCTTTAAATATAGCCTGAAAGCAATTCTCAGTGGAAGAGTTTCACCTCTAACATGCAAACAATTTAAGGTTAAAGTATTCTGTGGTTCTGTAAGTGAAAGGCTATGCAGAAAAGTCCCTAAGATATTACATTCACATAGAAAAATAAACAGTCCAAAATGTCCATGTGTTCTGTGGTTGGAGTAGCCATGAGCTTCTTTAAGTACCAGGGAGATAAATAATACTAGAGTTATAATTTGTTTAAAATAACTTGGAAGACTGATTCCTATGTTTATTGAATAAAAACAATGTTACGAAATCCAACATACTTAATTCACAACAGAAGTTGATCTTGGTGTGTACTTACTCATATAGAGAAATCTCTTTTAACTTCTTTTTGGTTTTTTGCTGTCAGTAACTATCAATCAGTTAAACCTTTTAAAGCAAACAAGAAGAGAATTCTTAGGTCACCTTTATTTTGTTGCTTTTCAAAGGAAGTATATAAAAAGGACAAGTGTTTTCATTGAATGACTGAGTGTCCTATATATTAAATATATCTTTTAAATATGCCAGGCACTTTCATAGGCTTTGCATACCTTACAGTTTGAGAAAGTATGAGTGCCTAGTTTTATTCTTATTTCATTAGGAAGTTGACATTAGCACCTCAGGGACTTAGCTTGTCATGAAAAAATTTTCTTAAGTTAAAAAAATGTAAATTTGAGTGCCTAGAAATGAACACTTAACTTTGATTAAAATAAAAAATACAACGTCTTCACTTTTTTATTTTTATTTTTTTATTGATGTTTTAATAGTTTATAACATTGTGAAATTTTTGGTTGTACATTTTTATTTCTCCATCACCATATATATGTCTCCCTTCACCCCTTGTGCCCACCCCTCACCCCCATTGCCCCGGTAACCACAATACAGTTTTCTCTGTCCATGTGTTGGTTTATATTCCACATATGAGTGAGATCATACAGTGTTTGTCTTTCTCTTTCTGGCTTACTTCACTTAACATAATACCCTCCAGGCCCATCCATGTTTTTGCAAATGGGACGATTTTGTATTTTTCTTATGGCTGAGTAGTATTCCATTGTATATATATACCACATCTTCTTGATCCAATTGTCACGTCTCTCTTTAGTAGAGAAACAGTTTTCACTTAACAGTGATTTTAACTTATCTGACGAAAGCATAAAAGAATCTTTTGAATCAGTTTAGTTCAACTAAGGGTTCCTAAGCATAATGTACAACGGTATTGAACTTCAGATTTTGTAGATTACAAAAGAAAAGCAGATGGTGATAATGGAATAGCCAAACACTTTTTAAAAGGTGGCTTTTTGAATAATTGTGTACATTTATTTTCATATAAAATAAAGTGGCATGAACCTATTACATTCAATTTTAATATTATTTTATTAATTTATAAAATTCAAACAATTTATAGTATGTTTAAAACACAAACTTCATTTTTTGGCAAATAAGCCAAAATCAATGATTACTTAAAACTACATTCCTGCTACAGTCATAACTACATTTTGGTCAACAATGGACCACATATACAATGATGGTACATAAGATTATAATGGAGCTGAAAAACTCCCATCACCTAGTGATGTCATAGCAGTCGTAACGTCATAATGCAATGCATTACTCACGTCATTGTGGTAATGTGATGTAAACACTGCACTGCCAGTTGTATAAAAGTGTAGCACATATAATTATGTATAGTACATAATACTAGATAATGATAATAAATAACTATGTTACTGGTTTGTGTATTTGCTACACCATACTTTTTATTGTTATTTTAGAGTATACTCTTTCCATTGATAAAAAAAGTTTACTGTAAAACAGTATGCCATGTTACACCAGCAGCAGCCTCATACACCTCATGTTTACTCTGTCTCTTGATTACATCATTTTCTTTTGTGGTTGATTTAATCTCATGTTGTTTTGTTCATCATAGCCTCTAAGTGTACAAAATCCACTGCTAATATTGCTAGCAAGAGGCCACATTGAGTGATTGACCTGGAAACAAAATTAAAGGGGATTAAAGACTATGAAGGTGGAAAATCAGTGACGGTTGTTGCTCGCCAGTCAGGCATGTCCCACGCACCCATAGCTACAATCTTTTTTTTTATATTTTTTATATATGTATATATTTTGTGTGTGTGATAAAGATCAGCCCTGAGCTAACATCTATTCCAATCCTCCTCTTTTTGCTGAGGAAGACTGGCCCTGGGCTAACATCTGTGTCCATCTTCCTCCACTTTATATGGAATGCTGCCACAGCATGGTCTGACAAGTGGTGCCTCAGTGTGCGCCTCGGATCTGAACCCGGGCCGCCAGCAGTGGAGCGTGCTCACCTAACTGCTACGCCACGGGGCCATCCCCCCATAGCTACAATCTTGGAGAATAAGAACAAAGTGATGGAAACTGTTAAAGGATCTGCTTCATCGAAGGCAATGAGACTAACAAAAATTTGAGAAGGGTCTATATCAGACATGGAGAAACTTATAATGACTTGGATTAAAGACCAGCTACAGAAGTGTATCCCTCTCAGCACTATGATGGTCACGGCCAAAGCAAAAAGTTTGTTTTAGATGTTGAAAAAAAAGACTGGACTGGACTATGATGTTGAATTTACTTCTAGCTCTGGGCAGTTTAAATGATTCAAGAATCGTTATTCATTACCTAATGTGAAAGTGAGTGGTGAGTCTGTGAGTGCTGATGTGAAAGCAGCTGAAAAATTTTGGGAAACTCTAGATAAGATGATTGTGGAGGAAAATTACTTGTGAGGGCAAATATTCAATATGGATGAAACTTCCCTATTCTAGAAACAGATGTCTGAAAGGATTTTCACCCCTAAGGAGACCAAGTCAATGCCAGGTTTCAAGGTTTTTAAGGACAGGATAACAGTCGTGCTTGGGGGTAATGTTGTAGGCTACAAATTGAAACCCTTTGTGATCTGGCACAGTGAGAACCCAGGACCATGAAGCATATCAATAAGTAAACACTGCCAGTGTACTACAGGAGTAATGAGAAGTCCTGGATGACCCAGCTCCCCTTCCAAGATGCCCTCCTGAATTGCTATGCCAGCAAAATGGAGAAGTACCGTTTGGAGAATAACATATCTTTCAAGATTTTGCTTATTGTTAATAACGCCCCCAGACATCCGCCTTTTATTGGTGATCTTCATCTCAATATCAAAGCAGTGTTTCTACCTCCAAACACCACCTCTTTGATCCAACCAATGTATCAAGGAGTTATAGCAGCTTTTAACGCCTACTACCTGAGGAGGACCTTTGCTCAGGCTACTGCTGTAACTGAGGAAGACACTGATGCAATTCTGGAAGGATTACAACATCTATGACTTCATTAAGAACCTTGCTTGAGCTTGGAGTGATGTCACCAAGGAGTGTATGGTTGGCATCTGGAAGAAGACACTCAAGAGGTTCATCTCTGACTTCAAAAGATTTTCCAAGGATGAAGAAGTTGCAATAATCAATCGGACAGAGGTTGAGATGATGAACAATTTTAACCTGGGTATGGATGAGGATGTTGTTGAGGTGGTTCCTGAGGAATTGACTAATGAAGAATTGTTGGAATTGGAACAGAAATGCATAGCTAAAGAAGAGACAAGAGAAAAGCAAACTACAGGAGAAGAAAAAGAAGAAATCCTAGGAAAATCCAAGGTGAAAGGTTTAGCAGAAGCTTTTGCAGACCTCAACAAACTCCTTAAAAACTTCAAAAACATGGAACCCAACTGCAAAAGATTTTCATTAATAGAGCGGAGTGTTCATGGTGCATTATCTGTTTACAAGCAAATGTATGATGAAAAAGGGAAACAAACCAAGTAAACCACCATGGACATATTTCTGAAAAGAGTGACACTTCCTCAAGAAGAACCTCGAGCAAGTCCTTCAGGAAGTATTCCAGAAGAAGGCATTGCTATCATAGGAGATGACAGCTCCATGCATATTGCTGTCCCTGAAGACCTCCCGGTGGGACAAGATGTGGAGGGGGAAGACAGTGATGTTGATGATCCTAACCCTGTGTAGGCCTAGGCTAATGTGTGTGTTTGCGTTTTACTTTTTAACAAAAAAGTTTAAAGAGTAAAAAAAAAAATTTTAATTTAAAAATGGAAAAAAGCTTATAAAATAAAAATAAAAAGAAAGAAAATATTTTTGTACAGCTGTACATGTTTGTGTTTTAAGCTAAGTGTTATTACAAAAGAATCAAAAAGTTTTTAAAACAATAAAAGTTTATACAGTAAAAAAGTTAAAGTAAGCTAAGGTTGATTTATTATTGAAGAAAAATTTTTTTTTATAAATTTAGTGTAGCCTAAGTATACAGTGCTTATAGTCTGCAGTAGTGCACAGTAATATCCTAGGCCTTCATATTCACTCAACACTCACTCACTGACTCTCCCAGAACAACTTCCGTCTTGCAAGCTCCATTCATGGTAGGTGCCCTACAGAGATGTACCATTTTGTCTTTTATACCATATTTCTACTGTACCTTTTGTACGTTGAGATATGTTTAGATACACAAATACCATTGTGTTACAATTGTGTACAGTATTCAGTACAGTAACTTTTTATACAGGTTTGTAGCCTAGAAGCAATAGGCTATACCGTCTAGCCTAAGTGTGTCATAGGCTATACCATCTAGGTTTGCATAAGTACATTCTACGATGTTTGCACAATGGTGAAATTGCCTGACACATTTCTCAGAATGTATCCCCATTATTAAGCAACGCATGACTGCAAATGGTAGCAGAGGAAATAAAAAAAAGTAACTTAATTCCATCTAAGACATTACATACACTTGGTGTTTATTGTTATTAATGAAATTAATCCCACACTATAATTAACGGATATTAATTATAAATATAAACATCACTCCATCAATATGTTTCTTATTCAGTGAGAAAAGCAATGAATCATTTATGCCCAATTACTCTTTGTTTTATAGCTTTATTAAGGTATAATTGTTAAACAAAAAGCTACACATATTTAATGTACACAACTTGGTGATTTTAGATATATGCATACACCCATGATACCATGCTCCATTACTCTTAAGGACTCTGTACATACGAACTATATTCGAGTTTTACAAGCATAAATTAAGCATCATAAATTTCTCTACATGTAATAGATAAACAAAAAGAGGTAACACCTGACATTGAAAATAACCCACTCATTTTTCTGTCAGTAATTGATAATCCATGAGTGTTAGAATAATAACATATCCTAGAGAAGTGAGATTTCCTCTGTGGATGTTGGCTTCCTCAATAGATACACAATTTGATTGAAACAAATCTTCTCATCTCTCTTTAATTTTATAATTTTAAATTTAAAAAATAAAGTTTAAATGAACATGTTTAGGGTAAGAAGCTGGATAAAACTGAATAAAAGATAATTGATAATAGATTGAGGAACAGGCATTTATTTCTACCCCATGCACATGATTTAACACTTAAGTATTGCTGTAAGGGGCCATGGGACATAAATGAAACCTCAGAGTAAATTATATTTTATTCTGTTGGGTCCAAGATAAAAAGTAAATGTGTTTAGTTATAGAAAGATAAAGACCAACGTATTTCTTGCACACAAATTTTTAACTGAAATAAGTACCTGCTACTCTTGTATAGGATTTAAATAAGTGAAGACACTGTATATCTAATATGTAGAGAAGATTTGATATCAAGATAAAGATAATACACAATCAAAAGTTGATTCCCTGAATTTCATTGATGGATTAAAATAATAATTCTCTTTACATATGAATGAAAGTAAGACTCATACACTGCTTTTAAATTCATGTAGATTTTTAAAAACACCTACTAGATTATCTGGGCTGTGTACTTGCCTCTGATCTGGAAATTTCCTCACTCCAAAGTGCACCTCTGGATTTATCTTCTAAACTACAGTGATCCCCAGGTTGCTGATTATCATGAGAATTAATTCAAGCAAGCTATCTTCAGAAATGTTTTTGGGCTTAGGTAAATTTTAGATTCCTCCAAGAAAGAGGTGGACAAAAGGAAGTGTCCTGGCTGTAGGTGACACTACCATTAGTGGGTAAACAGCAGCCGTGGAAATGACAGTCAGAGTTGGCACATGGTACACAGGATCAAAATCATTGACTATGAACTCGGAAATTAGCTCCCATTTTGTTTTATCACAGTTAGCATGGATGACAGAATTAAATATTCATGTCTTTAGAACTATAAGAGTGCATTAAAGAATCTTGTTACACTTTTTTTGTTAGTAAACTTAATTTTATCAAACCTAGATCTCAAAATGGTAATATTATTTACATATAGCCAAATAAATAAAAATATTTAATAATAAAGTGATTACTAATTTTCATATTTTTATAATACAATTCCATGTAATTAACCATTGTTGAATTTTCTTCTTAGAGTTCAATACTTCTGGCAATAATTTTCCTCATTGAAAGAATCATAATATACTTGTAATGGACTTGTTTTTGGATTTACTGAAGTGTATTTCATAGTAACATTAAGCTGCCTTTTACCTACTTATGATCAGTCATATTTAATCAATTATCAAATATTTTAAATAAACTACTACATAGCACTAATCTAGCTTGTTAGATAATCAAAATAATAGCGAAGTTTTACTTTGTGCAAAAAATATTTGTTTAACTATCTAAACATGATATCACCAATACCTTCATTTTATAGACAATGAAAGAGAAGCACAGAGAAAAATAACCCGTAAATATAGAAGGACACATTGTGAGAAAGATGCAACAAGGATCCAGATTTCTGAATTCTTAATATGCTATCTATCAGGTCTTAGTGTGCAAATGCAGTATATTAGACAAATTATCATCACACATTAGCTCTGCATATTACATCTTTGCATTATGACTGCTTATCAATGTTATTTAAAATGGATATTTTTCCTCCAGAGCACTTGTTTATGATTTCAATTGATTAAAAAGTGATTTCTTCTGTTATTATTTATTTAATGTGTACTGATTTATAAGCTGCATGAGTCTAACAACTACTTCAGTACAAATTTTATTTTTGAAGTATAATTGACATACAATATTATACTACTTTCAGGTGTACAATTTATATTTTTATACGTTACAAAATGATCATCACACTAAGTTTAGTTACCATCTGTCACCATACAGCATAATTACAAAATTAGTCACTATATTCCCTATGCTGTACATTACATCCCCATGACTTATTTATTTTATAACAGGAAGTTTTTATCTCTTGATTCCCTTCACCTGTTTTGCCCACCCTCTCACCACCCTCCCGTCTGGCAACAACTAGTTTGTTCTCTGTATCTATGAGTCTGTCTCTGTTTTGTTATGTATGTTAATTTGTTTTGTTTTTTAGATCCCACGTATAAACGATACAGTATTTTTCTTTGTCTGACTTATTTCACTTAGCTTAATATCCTCTAGGTCCATCCACGTTGTTGCAAATGGCAAGATTTTGTTCTTCATAATGACTAACATTCCCTTGTATATGTATACCACATCTTCTTTATCCATTCATCAATTAATGGATACTTAGGTGGCTTCCGTATTTTGGCTATTGGATATAATGCTGCAATGAACATGGGAGTGCATATATCTCTTCTAATTAGTGTTTTCATTTTCTTCAGCTAAAAACCCAGAAGTGGAATTCCTGGACTGTATGGTAGTTCTATTTTTAATTTTTTGAGGAACCTCCATACTGTTTTCCCTAGTGGATGCACCAATTTACATCCCCACCAACAGCACATGAGGTTCCCTTTTATCCACATCTTCACCAATTGTTATTTATCGTCTTTTGATAATGGCCATTCTGACAGGTGTGAGATGGTAGATCATTGTGTTTTTGACTTGTACTGATAATTAATGATGTTGAGCATCTTTTCATGTGCCTGTTTGCCATGTGCATGTCTTCTTTGGAAAAATGTCTATTCAGGTACTCTGACATTTTTTAATTGGATTGTTTTATTTTTGATACTGAGTTGTGTGAATTCTTTATATATTTTGGATATCAAGCCCTTATCGGATATATCATTTGCAAATATCTTCTGCCATTCAGTAGGTTAACTTTACATTTTCTTGATGGTTTCCTTCACTGTGCAAAAGCTTTTTGGTTCATTGTAGTCCCATTTGTTTATTTTTCCTTTTATTGCCCTTGCCTGAGGAGATATATCTAAAAAACATTGCTAAAATCAATGTCAAAGAGCTTACTGCCTATGTTTTCTTCTACGGGTTTTATAGTTTCAGGTCTTATATTTAAATCTTTAATCGATTTTGAGTTTATTTTTGTACATAGTATAAGAAAGTGGTCCAGTTTCATTCTTTTGCATGTAATTGTTCAGTTTTCCCAACTCGTTTTATTGAAGAGGCTGTCTTTTTCCCATTGTATATTCTTGCTTCCTTTGTCATAGGTTAATTGACCATATAAACGTGGGTTTATTTCTGGGCTCTCTATTCTGTTCCATTGACCTATGTGCCTGCTTTTGTGCTGGAACTATACTGTTTTGACTATTACAGCTTTTTAGTATAGTTTGAAATCAGGGAGTGTGATACCTTCAGCTTTGTTCTTCTTTCTCAAGATTGCTTTGGTTATTCAGGGACTTTTGTGGTACCATACAAATTTTAGAATTACTTTTTCTAGTTCTGTGGAAAATGCCACAGGTAATTTGATAGAGATTGCATTGAATCAGTAAATTTCTTTGGGTAGTATGGACATTTTAATAATACCAATTCTTCCAATCCATGAGCATGTTATATCTTTTCATTTGTTTGTGTGTGATTTTTTTTCGTCATTGTCTTACAGTTTTCAGAGTACAGATCTTTCATCTTCTTGGTTAAATTTATTCCTAGGTATTTTATTCTTTTCGATGCAATTATAAATTGAATTGCCTTCTTAATTTTAATTTCTCTTTCTGATAGTTTATTATTAGTGTATAGAAATGCAACAGATTTCTATATATTAATTTTCTTTCTTGCAACTTATTGAATTCATTTATTAGTTCTAATAGTTTTTGGTGGAGTCTGTTGGATTTTCTATATATAGTATCGTCATCTGCAAATAGAGATAGTTTTACTCCTTTCTTTCCAATTTGGGTGTATTTTATTTCTTTTTCTGCTCTGTTTGCTATGGTTAGGACTTCTAGTACTATATTGAATAAAGGTGGCAAGAGTGGGCATCCTTGACTTTTTCTCAATCTTAGAGGAAAAGCTTTCAACTTTTTGACATTGACTATGAAGTTAGCTGTGATTTTGTCCTATATGGCCTTTATTATGTTGAGGTATGTTCCCTTTATACCCACTTTGTTGAGAGTTTTTATCATAAATGGATGTTGAATTCTGTCAAATGCTTTTTTCTGCATTTATTGAAATGATCATATGATTTTTATTCTTCGTTTTGTTAATGTGGTCTATCACATTGATTGATTTGCCGATATTGAACTATCCTTGCATCACTGGAATAAAATCCACTTAATCGTGGTGTATGCATTGTTGAATTCAGTTTGTTAATGTTTTGTTGAGGATTTTTGCATCTATATTCATCAGGAATATTGGCCTATCATTTTCTTTTTTTTGTAACATCATTGTCTGGTTTTAGTATCAGAGTAATACTGGCCTCATAAAATGATTTTGGAAGCAATTCTTCCTTTTCACGTTTTAGAATAGTCTCAGAAGAATAGGCGTTAACTCTTCTTTAAATGTTTGGTAGAATTCATCTGTGAAGCTGTCTGGTCCTGGGCTTTTGTTTTTTGGAGTTTTTAAATTACTGATTCAACTTCTTTACTTGTAATACCTCTATTCAGGTTTTCTATTTTTTCATGATTCAGTCTTGAAAATTTGTGTGTTTCTAGGAATTTATCTATTTCTTCTATGTTTTTACTATTACACTTCTATGACATTATTACATTCTATTACATCTATTACATTCATTACATTATTATTACATTTCTTCTAGGTTTTCCAATTTGTTAACATACAATTGTTCATAGTAGTCTCTTATGATCCTTTGTATTTCGGTGGGATCAGTTGTAACTTCTCCTTTTTCATTTCTGATTTTATTTATCTGAGCCCTCTCTCTTTTTTTCTTAATGATTCTGGCTAAGGGTTTATCAACTTTGGTTATCTTTTCAAAGAACAAACTTTTAGTTTCATTGATGTTTTCTGTTTTTTTCAGTCTCTATTTTATTTATTTCTGCTCTGATCTTTATTATGTTCTTCCTTCTACTACCTTTGGGTTATGTTGTTCTTCTCTTTCTAGTTCCTTTAGGTGTAAAGCTAGATTATTTATTTGGGATTGTTCTTGTTTCTTGAGATGGGCCTGTATCACTATGAACTTCCCTCTTAGAACTGTTTTTGCTGCATCTCATAGATTTGGAAAGTTTTATTTCCATTTTCATTTGTCTCAAGATAATTTTTTATTTCCTTTTTGATTTCTTTGTTGACCCATTGATTGTTTAGTATCACGTTGTTTTGTCTCCATGTGTTTGTGTTTTTTCCAGTTTTCTTTTGGTAATTGATTTCTAATTTCTTACCGTTGTGGTTGGAAAAGATGCTTGATATGATTTCAATATTGTTAAATTTATTGAGACTAGTTTTATGTCCTAATATGTGATCTATCCTGGAGAATGTTCCATGTGCACTTGAAAAATATGTACATTCTGCAGTTTTTGGATCGAATGTTCTGTATATATCTATTAAGTCCACCTGGTCTAATGTGTTGCTTAAAGCCAATGTTTCCTTATTGATTTTCTCTGCCTGTATAATATATCCATTGATGTAAACAGGGTGTTAAATTCCGCTCCTATAATTGTATTACTGTCAATTTCTCCCTTTATGTCTGTTAATATTTGCTTTATATATTTAGGTGCTCTATGTTGGATGCGTAAATATTCACAATTGTTGTATCTTCTTCTTGGATTGACTCTTTTATTATTATGTAATGTCTTTCTTTGTCTTTTGTTATTATCTTTGTTTTGAAGTCTATTTTGTCTAACATGAGTATTGCTACCCCAGTTTTCTTTTTGTTTTCATTTCCATGAAAAATCTTCTTCCATTGCTTTGCTTTCAATCTGTGTGTGTCTTTAGATCTAAAATGTGTTTCCTGTAGGTAGTATATAGATGGGTCTTGTTTTTTAATCCATTCAGCCACATTATGTCTTTTAATTGGAGCATTTAGTCCATTTATATTTAAGATAATTGTTGATACATATGTACTTATTGACATTTTTTAAATTGTTTTCTGGTTGTTTTTATAGTTCTCCATTCCTTTCTTCTTCTCTTGGTCTCTTCCCTTTTGGTTTGATGATTTTCTTTAGTTTTATATTTGGATTCCTTTCTCTTTATTTTTTGTATACCTCATGGGCTTTTGGTTTGTGGTTACCATGAGATTCATATATATTGACCCACATATATAGCAATTTAAGTTCATATTCGCTTAAATTTGAATGAATTCTTGTCCAAAATTTTTAGATACCTTGTTTATGGTTGGGAGTCAATAACAGCTGTTGTGTTAATTAATTAGCAAACCACAATATGAGGAAAAGCAATAATAACCTCTACATTGCCTTCTCCATTTGTATTTTGTCATTCTACACCCTCTTGCCTACCACCCAGCAATAACGCACTTTTCTTTGGGGTAAGGAAATACTTTCCTTCTTTGACATTAAAGAATAAGGTTACTTAGGGAGGAATTTGCAGATGTCACTAAAGACTTATGTTTATTACTGCACATGATATTTTATCTGCTTTGGAAAAATTTTATTCATGGCTTTTTTATCTAGAATATTTTCACATGTTTATATATGTCTCAAATTTTTCTCTAAGTTTCTTCTAAATTTTTAAATTGTACATTTTGATCTCTTTTAAATTATCTACTATTTTTAATGAATTGGCAAGATCCTCAATATAACACAGGTACAGAAGACATATTTATAAAACATATTTTACATTGTAAATGATAATGTTGATTCTATTGAATAGACTGCATCATTTCAACTTAACTATGCATTACATTATCCATTTAACATTAAATATTTGATAATTGTATCAAGTCTTCTTAATTTTCAACACATAATAATCTTTGGGACCTTTACTTATTTCCCTAGACTTAAACATTAAGAATCTTATCTATTATTTGAATAGATTTGTGCTCAGAGTCAATAGTTAAAAATTTGGTTTCAAAGGAACAATTATATCACAAAATGATCAAGGGCATATATGAAACTCCAAATTATGGAAACATAATTTTACATTTTTTGTAAAATTATCTGTTACAAGTCATCAAAATTAAATCTAATTTGCTGACCTCAAATAGTATATAGCTTTATTATTTTTTTCACTAACACCTTGAGCTTGCTATTTATACACATATATGCAAGAATGTGATAACTCTTTATTTTAATTTACCCACTAGGTAGTCATAAAACAAAAACAACAAAAATGCATATCATCATATTCAATTGAGCATCAAGTTCCCCGCTGACCAATAACAATTCAAACTGAATCACATTCAACAGCAAGAATACTAATAAGATGAAATGTTCCAATCACTGCTAATACCCATTTATTTGTCAGTAAAATAATTTTGCAATATCTAAATTGTGGACTGTCTGTGCTCTTGGCTGCAATCTACTCTCTGGACAGAGAAAGATTGTATAAAATTGTGTTTTATTTGCTATTGCACTTAATACAATTTTGATAAGCGGCAAATAAAACTGAAAACACACATGTTTACAGTTACTCTTGCATCAGATGCAATTAATTGATATATCTAAGCAATTTAAAGTAGATATAATCAATATGTTACACTACATACACATGGTTTTGAGTGGAAAAGTCATCATTATACATTCAAACTACTGGTTATTTATTTATTTAATTTACATATATAAAATTTTTATTTTGGAATAATACTAGAGTTAGATTTTAAAACCTCACTAGATATCATTGATCATACTTCCTTATTTTACTAATAACTGGTGTTCAATGATTATACTTTGAATTATTAGGAATATATTTAAAAACTTTTGCTTGGAATGATAGAAAGCAGAACATTTTTCCCCTAAAATGTCTATGTTCTAATCCCCTAAACCTGTGAATATGTTACTTTACATGACAAAATGTTATGTGAAGTATGAATATGTGACTTTGCATTTACAAAATGGATTTTGCAGCTATAATTAAGTCAAGGATCCTGAGATGGGAATATTATCCTGCATTATAAGAGGAAAGCAGGAAGGTCAACGTCAGAGTAGAGATGTAACTGTGGAAGCGGAGGTTGATGAGCTTTGAAGATGAAAAAAGGGGCCATGAGCCAAGGCTTCAGGCAGCCTCTAAAAGCTAGAAAAGGCAAGGAAACAAATTTTCCACCAAAGCCAGAAGAAAGAATGCGATCCTGCTGATGCATTTTAGATATCCGAACCCCAGACCTGTAAAATAATAAATTTGTATTATTTCAAGGCACTAGGTTTGTGAAAATTTGTTATGACAGCAATAAGAAACTAACACAGCATCCTTACTGACATGTCTTAGGTCAGCATTTTCTGATTTTTCCTCTCCTAAATTTATCACAAATCCTGCTGACTCTGTTTTTCTTTAAGGCCAAACGTTGACTAGCCCTGTCTTTCTTGGGTGTTCCATTATGTTCTTGGCATTAAATATTTTCCATTATGTCTTCTTGCCTACCTCTTGCCACATAAATAATGTTAATTATTTTCAGACAGATAATTTTTTTTCTTACAGCTAAGACTTAATATTCTGTTTTTTCTTCCTGGAACCTTTCCATTTTTCTTTCCCTCATTAAATTTTTTCGTTCTTTAAGACCCATCTCAGCAATCTAAGCAACCTGTCTCCATTGGCATGGGACATTCTCGATGGTGCATTAACACTTTAGGTTCCAGTACAGTATCTGACTTACAGTAGACACATAATACATCTTCTTTTAAATGTGAATTGAAATTATTTTTAAGCTAAAAGTTACAAGAAAATATACATATATAAAATAGTAAAGAATAGAGGTCTCTTTTTATACAATAAATATATTTCCAAAAATGCTGTGCTATAACTATTTTTCAAGCACCATACTGGCAGTTAATCAAAATAATAATGTGAGAACTTTTACTCAAATACTATTTGATATGTTCTGGAACAATTTATATATTTAACTACCAACTATGTGTAGGATCAAAACTACCTCCCTAAAATTAAGATAACAACTTGTCATTTCTTTCTCATTTTCTAAAGAGCGCATAGTGGAGTTTACCAGAGGCTACATAGCATCAATATCCGAACAGAGTAAACAGAGAAGCAGATAAAGTATCCAGCTGTCTTCTAATTGTCAGTCATTAAGAAGATTTGAAAAAAAATTAAAATAAGCTTATTTTTTTCATTATTTTTATTGAATTGTAAATTATAGTTATTTTTCTTAAAATGTTATTTTGTTAGCCTACAAGTTTATTGCTGCTATTTTTTAAACAAACAAATGAATAGCTTTAAGTTTTCTCAGTTTTCATTTCTAACACCATAAATATTGACCTATATAACCCATCTAAATGAAAGCCCTTTGGGGTTCTCAATAATTTTTAAGAATTCAAAGGAGTCCAGAGACCAAAGAGTTTGAGAACTGGCAACACATGTCAAAGCATATGTGTTATACTAGTGGATCTAACCCTAGGTGCACAGAAAAATCATCCAGGGAACTTTTAAAAAACACCGGTGTATAGGCTCCATCCACAAAACATCTGTTGATCTTTGAAAATATATATGTTCAATTATATTTTTCTTATGTGTACAAGCTAGATGTGCTCAGTGGTGCTCCTGGTTGCATAAGCATAAGGAAAGCAGATAAACATAAATGTAGTGTGCATATCCCATTTTATTCACAATCATGCAGAAAATATTTGCAGAAACCTTGGAAAATATAAAAGGTAGAGTACAAGAATTTGAAGGAAAAATTGAATGTTGAAGAGAATGCATAGTTGAAACCATGATGATAAGCAGAAATAACAACAAAAGTGACAAGCTAGATGAAATGGAGAATCATTTCTACATTCGGCACCTGAGGATAACTGAACTCACTGAGACTGAATAATGACTTAACACAGTTGTTGTGTGTACTCGTTGATAGACTGAGTAAATTTGAACGTGCTTGAGGATTTCCCCCTTGTAATCTCTGTGATATTTCTAAAACGGAAAAGTCCTGAAGTCGCTTCATCCGTATTGTTATATGAGGATTCTTGCCACTTGAAAATGAAATGTGAAATTCAGCTTTAAAGAATACTTGAGTCTTGAATGTAGAATTAAAAAACTAAGTAGGAGATATAGCCAAAACAAGTATATGCTTTGAATATTTATTATATTATATATCTATTACTAATTTAGCCTGTTACTGGTAGCTACACATTGATTGTCTTTTTAGCATGCACTGATAATTTTTATATTTGAGTTGCAGTCATATTCTTTTCCATAAAAGAAAGTCAAATGAACTTAATATTTTGCTAAAAATTTCTCTTTGAACATTAAATAACATAATGCCCCTTCCCCTTGGTAAATTTTAATTTCAGATGTTAATAAAAATTAAAAAGTTGTAAAACTTTTACATTTCTTGATATTTTATTAGATTAACTTTAAACCATGGGGAATATCTTAAAATCCATGTCTTATTTGGACCTAGGTGTAAACTCTAGTTTACTATTGACTATCAGAGTTAGCATTCTCAATGCAAATTTATATATGTATAATATATAATACATAATACATTTATTGTATAAAATGCATATATTTTATATGTATGTATTATTTGTATGTATTTATATGTATGTATACATAAAATATATGTATTTTTTTTGGTATGGGAACCATTAAAAAATGAACATGACAACTTATTTGAATCACTAGACCTATCTTTTCATAAAGGGTGCATCTGCAATGCCATGCTTATCTTTTTTTCAATCATTAAGAATTTTTTTGAGATGTTAAGACTCATAGAATTACAAAACTAATACAGAGTTTCTGTTAACATTTCATAGAGCTTCCTTTTATTTTAACATTTTACATAATCATAAAACATTTATAAAAATTAAAAAATCACCCTTAATACAATACTATTAACTAAAGTACAGAACTTATTTGAATTCATTGTGTTTGCTACTAATGTTCTTTTTTTAAAAAAACACTTCATTGAAGTATTATTCACATGTGAAAAACTGTGCATACTTAATGGATGTTACTTGATGACTTTGGGGATAATTATACATTCATGAAACCATCAACACCATCAAGGCCACAGACATATTTATCACCTTCCAAAGTCTCCTCCTACCCCTTTCATTATTATTTGTGTGTGTGTGTGTGTGTGCGTGTGTGTGAGACAAGAACACTTAATATAAGATCTACGTTCAACAAATTTTAAGTATATGATATAGTATTGTTAGCTCTAGGCACTATGTTGGTAGTAGTAGATTTCCAGAACTTATGAATCTTGAATAACTGAAACTTTGTACCGTTTGACTATCAATTCCCCATTTCCTCCCTCTTCCCCAGCTCCTGGCAACCCCCATTCTACTCTCTGCTTCTATGAGTTGATTACTTTGGATATCTCATACAAGTAGAATCATACAGTATTTGTCCTTTTGTGACTGGCTGATTTCACTTAGCATATGTCCTCTGGGAAAACTGAGAACAGCACAATGAAATGGATAAGAATAGCAATTCTTGTGCTCACTACTTTAAGTTTCTTTTATCATTTAATCTTATTATTGGCAGCACTGATTTTCATGTTTCGTGTGGGTTATTGTGCATCTTGCTCATCAAAGAATCGGATCGTTTTCTGCCACTCCGCTGCTAACACACTGATTTAAACACCCATAGCTTCTTATGTTTTGATCTCCTTTTTTCAAGTTTTGCCAGAAGAGTATTTATGAAAGTAATAAGTTCATGTGAATTTCAGCTCAAAACTCTTCAATACCTTCCCAATTCAAAGTAAATACCGAAATCCTTGGAAAGGCCTTCAGGGTCTCACAGAATCTGATTCCCCCTTACCACTCTGAACTCATACCTCGCTACATCCTCATTCTTCTCTCCACTCTTGTCTCACAGGCAAGACTCCCAGGTCTTCCTCAAATACATCAGGCAAACTCCTACGTTGGTGCATTTATAGCTGTTCTCGCTTCTACCTGCAAATCTTTTCACCCATGAAACTACAACCAGATAACAATTCTTTCTTGTCTTTTGTCAAATGAAACTTTCTCATTAATGATTCTTGGAATACCTAAAACTGTATCCTCCTTCGCTATAATCCTTACATGCTTAGCCTGTTTCCCTTTATGTCTTACACTTATAATCATCCCCCATGACCTATATTTGTCTTGATTGTTATCTTCATCCCCTAGTAAAATGCAAGCTCAATAAAAGAAACAATTTTTGTTTGTTTAGTTCCTTATTTTAAGCTTGGATCCTTAAACTGTGACCCAGAAATATATTTAACTGAATTAATTAAAAAAGCATGTATGGTTATTATTTAATTGTGAATTTGACTATATTTTAAAACAAAAAAAAATAAACTCTTTTATTTGGAGTAACAAAAGAAATTTGGAATACATTATCTTTATTTTGAACTTTATATTACTATTTATTTATAGACTAGAAAGTAAGGATATGCTTCTCTATGCCTTCAATTCCAAAAGTATTTTTCTATTTGTGATAAAACCCAAAGAAATATTTTTTGTGCCTGGCAAAAGAAGCTATTGTTTTCTCTAATAAATCCACGTGTTTATTTAAGCAACTTTCATTAGCTCACTCATGAGACAATCTTCAAACTGTCATCACCAGAACACTTTTTTAAGTCCCGAGGATTTTTAATTTTTTGTTACAAGGTAAAAGCATATTTGTAGTACTTGCTAAACTTTAAAATATGTAATTTCTATCTTGCTAAAACCTTTTAAAATATATTATTTAAAAGATCTATTCTTAACCAGTGTGTAGAAAGAAAAATGCTTGCATAATAAATAACAATTGTCTTTGTGGAGATGCCAAATATTTAATGGAAACATTTCTACAGTGTTCCTACTCTACTAGAGGGTTTGGCGAACTACTGTCCATGGACCAAGTCCAATCTGCCACCTGTTTTTGTTAATAATGTTTTACTGGAACACAGCCAGACCCATCAGTTTGCGTATTTTCTATGGCTGCTTTTGTTTTATAATAGTAGAGTCAAACCATTGCAACAGAGACATATGGCCTGCAAAGCTGAAATATTTACTATCTATCTGACCCTTTACAGAGAAAATTTGCCAACCTCTGTACAAGTGGATGATGAGGGTTAAATTGTGTGAAATGGAAAGGAGTAAACTTCTATGACCACCTTGAGATTATTGGAACATTAAAGCCAATTGTCACAAGCCATATTTGCAAATAGACTCCTGAGACTCCCAAGAGAAATCAACAACTTCAAACATTAAAACTGAGCTATCAGGAAGACTGGGATATATTTTTGATCAAGAGTAGATCCAAATGCTATCCCAATGTTGGAATAAACAAATGCAGTAAAAATGGATTGTAACAGACAAAAACGTAAGGAACTACCACGTTATATAGCCCCCTTAATTTATGTCACAGTTTCCTATTTCCCAAGGATCATAAACCTATGCTACTTAAATGTCCCTCCAGTACCAGCCCCTAAATTTTTTTTTCAAAGTTTCTTATTAGTGCACTAATACTTAAAAGCATTATATGTCTAATAAAGAGATATATTGAACATTATATTCATCTTCATTTTTAAGAATTTCTTTAGCAGTCAGGCTTACCACATAAGAAAGAAAAATAACAACCCCGGTAGTGTTTATTAGAGACAAACTGTGATTTTGGTCACTTTTGTTTATAGTGGCAGTAAGAAGAGGGAGTACTACAAAATTTTGCAAAACAACAAAAATTGGAATAACCATAGAATTGACTTCATTAAAGTGTGCGTTATCTAAACCCGTGGAAAACAGAAGGGTATGAATGGCATAGAGTATCAAAATGTTACTCTGTAAGTGTGCTGCTTACTCCTTTATAACAAATCACTATAGAATGTAGTGTCTTAAGCTAATGATAATCTTTTATTAACTCACAGATCTATAATTTTGGAAGAGATTGGTGGGGAAAGGCTTGCTCTCCTCCATGTGGCATAATCTGGGGAGTTACAAAGACAGCAGGGGTGTGGAGTTATTTGAATGCTCACTCACCACATGTTTGATGGTTGGTTGTAGGCTCTTGGCTGGGGTCTCACAAAAGGGCTGTCAGGAAGAACACCTCCACGTGACTGCTTGGCTTCCTAACAGCACGATGATTTTATCCAAAAGTGAGAATTCTGAGAGAGAACCTGCAAAAGCTACATTGTCTTTTAGCCTCAGAAATCATATTTTATCACTTCTGCCATAGTTCAACAGGAAGGTACATATATTCTACCATCTGATAGTAGAGTGGCAAAGTTCTAAAAAGAACATGGGAAACTGGAGATACTGTTGTGAACATTTTTGGAAAATGTAATCTGCCATACTGAGGGTAGTGCATTATTTTAAGTGTTATTCATGCCACCATTTATTTCCAAATCTTGTTGACATAAGAAAAACTGAATATGCTTGGCACTATATTGCATCTTGTAAAAAATAATTCTTGAAAAAAAGGCAAGAAGAAACTCATACAAGAGTACCAAAAGGGTTCTAGGCACCAAATTAATAGATTTTAATTATAGTATTCAATCAACAAAATAAATGAAAAATAAAATTGCTCAGACAATTTAATTGCTAATTTTCATATATGTAGTGTGAGGTTGCTGCAGAGATGAGAGTGTTTGCTGAGTAGCAACAGAAGGATCATGGTATATGAGTTCTTTTATAGTTGGTGAGGATACAGCTCACTGTTAACAGATGGCTGGCCGTGCAAAGGCATGTCTCGATATCATTGAAATGTGCTTCGCTGGCCTTCAATTCCCAATGAAGAGTCCTAGATGCCAAAGATATTGCCTTATTGAGTCCTATGAGATGATTTATTTTGCATTATCATGAGTGTTTTGTATCTTCTTAGTCCTCTCAATGGTTTCTGAAACACTAGCTATGTGCTGGCCACCTACTAGGGAGGTGCAAGTGAGTGCTAACAGATCTATCATATTTCTGAGCCTTTAGAGAGAGAGTGGAAGAACCAAAGGTCAAGATCCATTTGTGTTACCTCCCCATCAGGTCTGGGGTTGCCAAAGGCTATTCTTGCACTAAAGCGGTCTTTAATGACACTGCAAACTCCACGAAATACTGCAAACACAGGTTGATTAATTCGCTATTTTAAAAATTCCTGCTCAATTATATAAAGAAAGCGAAAGAATGGACAGAGAAGATGTGATGAAGCAGGAACTGATGATGCTTGTAATTCTTTGTTTGAAACACTAATCACATGGTGACCCCATGAACAAAAAGAGGAAGAACGGGAGTTGTGTCATGGAAGTAAACTCTGCTACAATTTGTTACATGTTCTCTTTGATTTGTGGTGGAGTATGAAAGTCAGTAAAGAGATTGGCCTAGATAATAGCACACACATGGTACTTGAAGCACTCAGAATGTGAGATCACCTTAGCGTTAATTCACATCACCGGCTCCTCAATTCCACTAAGAAAGAATATGTTTCTTTTATTCCAGATTTTCCAGTTAATTTTACCAGAAACCTAATCATGGAAAACTGATTTTGATCATCATCATATTTTACCATATGTTGCAGGATATCCTCTCTTCTCTGTGGTAGTATACTGATCAAGTCCTTGAGAATATCTGAAAACCTTGGGAATGATTCTGTCTCTAGTATCACAAGGAGTTAAAATGAAATGTTTTTCCAAGGAAACCAGTGCAATCATGATGAAATTTAAAAATAAATGGATTATTGGAAGAGAAAAATCACACTGTTTAGTGTTTATTATGTAAACCTTAGAGTAGAAAGGAGATGAAGGAAGGCGTTGAATTTTATGAGTATGGAAGTAGAGTAATGTTTACTATTTGCTTCCGGAGCCAAATTTTTCTATTATACTGCATATTCTGTAGCTCGTCATTATATCCAGCAATATACGACACACAAATTCAAGGAAGGGAGGTCTTTGTCTTGATATACTAAATTCTAAAAAAACATTTTGAATATTGAAAATGAAATATTTCTCTGAAAACAGAAGAGTTTTTATATACTGTCAACCTTGTTATTTTCTCTGGGAACACTGAGGGGATATTTCTAGGTATGAATATAAATGTAAATTAAATATATACTGAGTTATAAGTAGTTGAAATAACATGAACGATCGCCAGGTAAAGGTAGGGAAATGATATGACTACAGGGGCATGCTTCTGCTTGAATGGTCTTTTACAGCTGAATTATAAGTGCAGTAAAATGGACATATTGACAGAATATTAACTCCATTTGTGCTAGAGGCAGTACATATTAAAATATTTGTTCTACTGACTTTTCAATGTCATACTCATATCCTTTATAACTAAAAAGATATTTACGTATTTGTTGGAAGTTTGGTTTATCTAGGTATATGAATTGCTAATTTTAATAGATAAGGAACTGAGAACTGATTCAATTGTGTAAATATTCAGAATTTTTATTAGGGTGCCAAGTATAATAAATTATATGTCTACGTTCTTTGATCTGTTTCTGAGGAGGAGAGGGTTTAAAAAAATGAACTGTCACTAAATATTTCAGTTTATCTCCATGGATCTCAATGAAATCAAATCACGTAATAAAGGCTGAAACTTCATCTAGCAGCATAATATGCTCCTGTCACCTTTTATTAACATGACAAGGTTTAAACCATAATTCATGTGTGCAGGTTTGTTTCTCATTTTTCATACGTATTCTTTAAGATTTCTGCCTCAGAAATTGTATTCAAAATTTAAGACAGTATGTAAAGCTCTGAAAATTACACAAAAGGTACATTTTGTTTGCTACTGAAATAATTTATATTTATAAGAAAAGATCTTCCATTTCTTCCAAAGCTGATTTTTTTGGATATATATACATATATGATCTCCAAAATATATATGTTTGATATCTAGAAACAAAGAAAAATGCCACTACTTTAACACTGTTATTTATTTTACCTTAGAAAAATGAACATTAAAAATATAAACATTTATAATAATGACAGTTTAATGATTATCCTTTAATGTTACATTTTAGATTCTCCCAAGAATAGCCAACATAGTTAAGTTTTTGGTTTGAATTACTTGGGGGTTAGCAGTCACATTCCTGTGAAAAGTTTCAATAAATCAACTTGCCTAAATGAAATAAAAGTATCAGTTTTTGTTTTTATTAATAGAATATAAACTATAAAATGATCTGAGGGAAGACTGACACCTTAATCATTAATTTCTTGGAAAAAAATAAATGAAATATATTACAGAAACCCTGTAAAAAGAAACATAGTGAGGTGCAACCAATCTGGCCAAATATTAAAATACATTTTAAAGCCTCAAAGGTTAAAAATATGTAATATGACGAAACTGATGGTCAATGAAGTAGAATAGAAAGTCCAGAAATTGACTTAAATGCATGTGGAAACTTACTCTATGACAAAATATCATCCTAAATCAGTGGTCAGCTATGTAGAGAATTCCAAAGACTTTGCAAGAATTATATAAGAAATAAGAAGTGAATTTAGCAATACTGTGAGATACAAGATTAATGTATTATTTATTAAAAACCATTAATAAAAGATTTACCCCCTCCCTTTATAACTTTTATGACTTGTGGTCATTTTCTCATCTTATTTCACTGGCTGGGATCTCTAAAGCAATGAGAGCATATATCCTTGTTTTGTTCCTGAGCTCAAAAGAAATCATTCAGTCTTTAGTATTAAATATAATCTTAGCTTTAGTGGGTATTTTCATAAATATCTTTTAATATGTTGAGGAAGTTCCTTCTCTTTCTAATATACTGATAATTGAGAGTTTCATTTTTCACATGATTTTTCTGCATGTATTGAGGTAATAGCATGTTTCTTTAAAAAGTCTCTTTATATTGTGAATTATCATGATTAATTATTGAATCTTAAATTCTATATTGCTTGAATGAATAACACTTTATCACAGTATATTTTAATCTTTATATTTTACCACATGCATAATTTGTGGGACCCAATGTAAAATGAAAACATTGGACCCTTTGTTCAAAAAAGCAGGAAAAGAGTGCTTTTAAAAGTACTAAATTATACAGCTTTCTTCTACATCTGTCTCAATACCTATCATGGTGTTTTTTTTTTTCTTTGCCATCTAATGTTGTTTTACATAAAGAAACATTAAAATTTTAAATTATTATCACGGCTTTTATCATTCATGCCTATATTGTGCAATGCAGGTTTTAAACGCAGATATGTGAGCGCTTAACTCCTATATGGAATCATCAAAATTGCACACCATAATTTGGGGCTCATCCATGCATATACATTTCATTCTTAACAGAAATAAATGGAAATATTGCACAAATATAACTCAACTATTGCTATTTCACTTCTTAATATTGTACATATCACTAAAACTCTCTCCTGGGGCTTACTGATGGGTATGAATGGACCGAAAAGAAAAGAAACTATAGGTTGTTCTGTTTTTCTCTTCACTTCAATGTCATGATATTTAGCATAATATCAATACAAAAAAATTCATATATGAATATCAATATGAAAAATTCATATTCATATATAAATTCATATATTTCCATATATGGAAAATGCAGCCTCTTGGGGCTGTCAGTGACCTAGCTTATTCAGTCATAACTATTGATGAAATCAGCACAAAATCCTCATGGCCCCCTTTGCATGGTAGTTTAGCAAGACTCAAAGTGAACACAACGTAAGCTACCATAACAGGTTCACCTTGAATTCAATTTGAATCTCATTGAAATATCAAGTATTGTGGATTCACCACAATCCGGTGCTCATTGGGTACGCAAATGGGGCATCAAGGAATTAGCACATGCATACTGTGTGTATCTTCTTTGCTCACGTGCCTGCTCAATGGTCACGTCAAACTTTGCTTGCAATACACAATGTCAGAGATAAAATTATTAACGATTTCAAGATGAGGACATCAGAGCATTAACCCAAGCACAGGGCCCCAATAAAAGCTGGGTTCTGTGCAACAGCACAAGTCACAGACCCTGTTACATGTATGATATATATGTTCTTGTTTTGCAAGCCAAATAGAGAAAACAAACATTTAAATACTTTGTCCCTCTCATTAAAAATTTAAAAAATTATAAGCACATCTTATTCTAGTTTATGTTTCTTCAATAATATATTTTCTTTTTACTCATTTTACATTGACTTTCCTCATTTGAGCATCACTAGGGAATCATAGTCTTTTATAGATTCAACAGTTGCAATTATTATTATTATTGTTATTGCTGCTTATATCATTGGTATGACTACTGACGATTTCAAATATTGCATAATGAAAGTTACTTAAGCTATCTCTTTTGTACTACATCTGTCATCTTTTATAGCATCCATGTTTTCTGAAAACAGTGTTATCATATCCAACCTGACAATTTCCTTGCATCCTAGAGACATGGAAAATCAGTGACATTCAAGGTATCCCTTTAGGGGACAGTAGTATAAGAGATATAATAAAACTACTGGGGATGAACTGAGGGTGGATAGTAAGAAAGAGTGCTCTGATATTCTTCAGCCATGTATAATACGGACAAAGTTGGGGAAAATGTCTTATCAGAGCTATGGGGTCACATTGATTATTCAAATTCAAAATGTACTGTACCTATTTTTTTCTCAGAGAATACGTTTCATCTATCACCAAAACTTTCTATAATAGTGACATTCAAAGAGATATATTTTCAAAAATCCTTGACAGGGCAGAAGATTACCTTTTTATTTTCCTCAGATTTAGTGAAAAAAGGTATCATATTTCTTCACTTCCTTTTATTACCACTATCAAAGTGCGGAAGAACTAATCTTGTATATTAGCCATTATAATTTTATTTTTACCTAATATATTATTTTCAACTTCTGATTGTTATTTAAGATGTTTTTTATTCTGTTTTGACCTGGATTTTTAATTTAAATCTTTACATATAAATAGTTATAGTAACCCTATTCAGAGGAAAGGCAAAATTACAAAGAAAAGTTTTAAATTATTTTTGTGGCAAATTGACTAGAAACCAATCTCTTAAAATTCTATAGTTCTATGGAGGAATTAATTTTTTGATTAGCATACAAAGATAGAGCAGGATCCCTCTCTGAGTCCTGACATGATGGCAAGTATAACTTAGGGTCTAAAAATATCAAATAACCAGGCATATTTGCCACTTTTCACTTTCTCAAGAGAGATCCTAAAGGTGTTGCTACATCTATAACTCCTACAGAGATGTAGAATTTTCTGGTCAGCAGCTTCAAGACTGTCATTTACTTAGGAGTTGTTCATATCATCTTATAGTGGCTGTGAGGTGGAAGTCAGCCAAAAAGAGAGTAATAAAAAGGAAAGAGGCAATTACCTAAAGAACTAAAGTAACAATATGCACTTGTGACAAGAGGGAAGAAAATGACTGGATGCTTGTCTCAAATAAAGAGATAACATTATAAATTCAAGGGAAGAGGCAGTGATATGTTGCTTTATACCTTATATATATGCCCCATAAAGAGAAAATAGTTTGATACTAGGAAATGAGAGAATGGGAATTTGTAGGGAGTCAGCTTTGGACATTTTAAGATAGCCTCTTTAAATTGGTGCCCATTTTATGCAATGACAAGCTTTGCATACCAGATAGATATCAGAGAACAGAAGATTTAATTCCTCGGTAACATCATAATCCTGGGATAATGTCTTTCCATGTTCCCATATTTACATAATTAGGAGGGATGATCTTTTCTGGATGAACTGTGATCTAGACACATAGGTGAGGCTGGCATCATTCGTAGGGATCTCTCTTAATCTTGATCATTTAAAGGCACTTTTTTTTTTCTTCTTTATAATTATAAGTAATTCATGAGGAAATTCTTAGAGACTCTGAATATGTGGTTCTCGTTGTGGTAGACAATATATCTTTCAAAGATTGATGCAGCATGGTCCCACATGCTCTTTTAAAATGTGTCCTGGCTACTCGCTCTTAATAGGTGGAATCTAATTAACTTCCCCTTGAATCTCTTTGCGCTTGCAACTGCTTTGATTAATAGACTATGATGGTGGCTACACTGTGTGACTTCCAAATCTGCATCTTAAGAGAAGATCCAGCTTTCCCATGGTTTGCTGGAAATTTTTCAATTTGAGTGCTGAGCTACAATGTAAGATGTCTAACGTCCTGAAACCACCTTACTATAAGAAATCCAAGCAATACTGGGAGACTATGTAGGGTGCCTTTGCTTCTAGGAAATTCTAATAGGTAAGTGATGGCACCTCATTGTGGTGTTAGTTTTCATGTCTCTACTGTTTAATGACGATGAGTATCTTTCTATATGCTTATTTGTCATCTGTTCATCTTCTTTGCTAAGTGTCTATTTAAATTTTCTGCCTCTTTTTTTAATTTGAGCTGTTTCCTTATTAAGTATAGAGAGCTCTTTATGTATTCTGAATACAATTTCATTACCAGATATATGACTTGTAAATATCTTTCCCAGTCTTATATTGTTTTTTCATTCTCTTAACAGTGTCTTTCAAAGAGCAGACATGCTCAATTTTGATGAAGTCCAACGTATAAATACTATTTACTTTTATGGATTATACTTTTGGTAACGTACCTAAGAAATCTTTCACTAATCCAAGGTCACAAATATGTTTTCCTATGTTTGCCTCAGGAGTATATAAAGTTTTTTTTTTTTTTTTTAAAGATTTTATTTATTTATTTTTCCCCCCAAAGCCCCAGTAGATAGTTGTGTGTCATAGCTGCACATCCTTCTAGTTGCTGTATGTGGGACGCGGCCTCAGCATGGCCGGAGAAGCAGCGCGCCGGTGTGAGCCCGGGATCCGAACCCGGGTCGCCAGCAGCGGAGCACGCTCACTTAACCACCAAGCCACGGGGCCAGCCCAGGAGTATATAAAGTTTTAAATCTAGGATCACGATCCATTCTCAGTTCATTTTTGTATGTAGTGCAAAGTATGGATTGAAATTCATTGTTTTGCAAATGGATATCCAGTTGTTTCAGCGCCATGTTTTAAGATTATATGCTCTCTCCACCGAGTAGCCTTCGCAACTTTGTTGAAAAGAAGAGAGTTGGTCTGCTTCTAGACTCGCTATCCTGATCCGTTGGTGATGAGTCTAATTTGATGACAGTAAGGCGCTATTTTGAATACTGTAGCCATTTAGTAACTCCTTAAGGAAGAAGTGCAGCTCCTCCTACTTCTTTTTCTCCAGTGTTTTTGGAGAAAACCAAATCACTTTAGTGATTTTGTATTTAAATGAATTTTAGAGTCACATTTTCAATTTGTACAAAGAAGCTAGCTGGTATTTGGTTATGATTGCTTTACATCAATAGAAGGTTTAGGAAAAAACCAGTATCTTAAATTATTGAGTTTTCCAACCTATGACATATATCTCCATTTATCTAGGTCTTCTTTATCTACATAGGTAATGTTTTTCATCTTTCAGAAAATGGTTCTTGCAAAAAATTGAGAGATTGGTCTCTAAATATTTTATATTTTTATGATATTGTTAATGTTCTTGTTTTCTAAATTTCAATTTCCAAGTCTTTGCTATTAGTATACGGAGCATGGTTTTTATGTATTAATCTTGTATCCTAAAACTTCACTAATATCTCTCCCTCTCATTTGAGGAGCTTTATTATAGATTGTATTTTATATTTTACATCGAAAATCATGACATGAGAAAATAGAGATAGTTTTATTTCTTCTTTTGTAATCTGGGTACAAATTTCAAATACTCTTTGTTTTTTAAAACAGTGTGTGTTACAAAAATATTGAGAAGACAGTACCAAGAATTCCCACCCTACACAGTATCCTCTATTATTAATGTTTTATATTAATGTTTATTAATGTGTATTTGTGGCAATTAATGAACCAATATTGATGCATTGTTATTAACTAAAGTCCATACTTTATTCAAGTTTCCTTAGTTTGTGCATAATGTCCTTTTTCTGTCCCATGATACCATCCAGGAAACTACAGTGCACTAAATAGTCATGTCTCCTGTGTTCTTGTAGGCTATGACAGTTTCTCAGACATGGATGATATCTGAATAGATTAAAATAATAAGAACAAAGTTGTTATTTTCACCTACGTAAATTTCAAATGTTCTTCATTCTTTTACGAAGATCAACAATTCCTACTGTTATTATTTTCCTTATGCTTGAAGGACTACCTTTAATATTTCTTATAGTTCAGTTCTTTAGGCAATGATTTTTTTCAGTTTCCACAATATATTAAGATAAATAAAACTCCCACTCTGAGAAACAATTAAGTTGTCTCTAAGTTTTTGCCAGGAAAAAAATGTCGTTTTGAAAATTCCATGTAGATTTGTTCGAGCATTTCTATAGGATAAATTTATAAAAATGGAATTACTAGATCGAAGTCTATATACTTTTTAAATGTAATAAGGCATTCAGTAATGTGGCTCACTTAATTTGCCCTAGATTTAAGGATGTCAGATTCTCCCAAACATTGTGCTTTCCATATTGCTATGATAAGCCAAATATTTTAGGCTATCAGTCTTTCAACATGATCTACAAAACAAAACAAAACAAACAAAACAAAAAACTATCAGAGAATGTTAATGATATTCTTCCTCATTTTGTATTTCAGCTGAGGACACACAGTTGAAAAAAGCAGTTGTCTTGTATCTGCAGTTTTAATATGAGTAAATAACTGTTTATGCAGTATCTCCAAAGTGGTTTTACCACTTTAAGTCATTATCAAACTCAATATAGAGTAGGTGAGAAATCAATAAAAAGATAGTTGTAAGAGTTTTTAAGATCTCCATCATATTATAGTTCTGTGAGGAGGGTGGAGTTTGCACTCCACGACTGTTAGCACCGTGAAGAGGATGTCATGTGACAACTGACTCTGGAGGACATCATTTCTAAAATCTTACAGCTGACAAGTTCCAAAGGTGAGTGTCTAACCGGAGCTGACACAGCAGAAGGAAGAGAAAGAGAGCTGGATTTGGACCTGTGCTTTCATGTTTTTCGGCATAAGGATGCTCGAGTTTTCCCAATGCCCACGCAAATCTTCAGAAACCCATTGCAGTTGAGTAAACTTTAAAGGTACCTAGCCATAATGGGGCTTGCCTAGAGGTGCAAGATTACTGCTCAGAGAAAGTCTCTGTGGAGTAAACAGCTAGAAACAGTGGTAAAGGCATATTGATGACAGAAATGGCCATCTAGATGAGACATATCCTGACTTGAGTCCCTGCCAGTGGGTGATTCCCAAGGATCTGAATCAACCAAGAGCACCAAAAAGCTTCACAGGTGACAGAAACAGCCCTAGACTTCCTGAAGCTGGATTTTAAGTAAATAAACTGTGCATATTATTTTTCTTTTTTCTTCTAAAATACCTTTTTCTTGGCCCCAACCCAAGAGGGACTATAAAAGCAACTATTGAGTTCAGAAGAATGTGGGATTGCAAAAACAAAAGAAACCAACTATAGTTCTTCCTTCTTTACTACAGGCTTCTCATTTATAGTAAGAATTAAAGGATTTTGAACCACTAATAGACAATATTTGAAAAAAAATACAACTAATTTATCTTTATAGCATCCTTGTTTACTTTTAGTGTATACTAAATGTAATCAATGCATTAATATGGAGGGGTATAAATTTTGCTTTTATACTATAAAAATTAAAAAGCATTTTCAGTATGCTTAGGTCAGTTCCAAGCACTTCACATATTGAGGAAGACAGTGAAGAAAGTGTGGTCCCAGCTGCCATGTTCTCTCCCCTGGCAATGGGAATCCAGTGACAGATTGCTATGGAATAAAAAGGCCTGGACATTTCAGCTCAACTAGAGAAAACTTTGAAAGGCCAGTCTTGTTCCAAAGTTCTCCCCCATGATCAGTTAATGTTGTCATCGGGCCTGCACTGCAGCTGAGCTACTCCTTTGGCCCATTTTTACTTCCTTCCCCTTCCTTGCTCAGGTGTTATCCTAGGAGTACTCAAAACATCAGGCCAGCTAAATTTTGTCCCAGAGTCTGCCACCAGAAGTACCCAACCAGCAATACATATAATAATTTGTTTAATTCTAAAACAACTCTCTGATGTGTGAACTATTAATATTCCCATTTTAAGATAAAGACATATATAAATGCATATATTTTCAAACAAATAAGTAAATATATATCAATAGTGAATGCTTCCAAAAAATTTAGAGACTTTTATTTTAAGAAATTTTAAAAAGTACACTAGTAGCAGACATATGAAGGAAAACAGCACATTTAGATACATTTTTGATCTAATCAACAGAATGCCTATGGAATGAGCAACACTGTTTTGCCAGAAAATAAAACTTTTTATTTTCCTATCTGATTATTTCTGAAAAACCAAACGTGGCTGTCATGTCCAAACATCAAGTTTTGACCATCTCTTCAGACTTTAGACCTATGTGCCTTTTGATTTTGTGTGTCTTCATAGGATCAAGGTCTTCCCGACTTTCAAATATTTTCCATAGCTCATACCTTGCTTCCTGTTACCTAAATGCCATTTACTAAAAGAATTAAATCTTTATATTATTAAAGATAAGCTATTTTATCTAGAGAGATGATGAAATCCAGAAACTCCAGTGATTTAACACAATAACTAATTATTTGTTAATCTAGCAAAGTCTGCTGCAGTTTAATGGCTCGTTAGAGACTCATGGATCCAATCCACTTCCATTGTATGGCACCATCACCTCAAGATGTGGCTTCCAACACATAGTCGCATAGAAAGAGAAAGAAAAATATTACTCAAAACAGGAATCATGCATATCATTTCTGTTCAAAAATCTTTAGGAAGAACTAGCCTCTGCCTAAGTACAAGAGGCCTGGGAAGCAAAGTCTCCTGTGCTACCTGGAAGGAGAAGCACACTGGGTATTGATAAGCACTGGTAATGTCTACAATTCTCAACGCAGACCAACCTTATGACTAAGATGGTCACCTACTGTGACTCCGAACAAAGAGTTCACCAGTCACATTCCAGCCAACAAAAGAATAGGATATGATTACATCATTCCAAATTCTCCAACTCTCACTAAAGAAGATACCATTTTGAAACTATGGATCCAGAACACTCACTAGAATGACTTAGTTTTTTTCTTATTCACTGGCATCGTAGGTATGTTAGGTGGGGTCCAAGAATTGTTAGCTCATGTTCAAATAGTTGAAAAGAATTAGCTTTCATTAAAGTGTCATTGGCCTTTAATTGGACCTTATGAAACATCATTCTATGCTCATTATCTCCTAATAAACTTTGGAAAATTTCACTGTCTCTGAGAACCAAATAATATCTTGAATATAGTGAGTTCTCAATAGCTATTTTCTTATGGATAAAACATGACATTGTGTCTTGAAATTATAGTTAAAATTAGAGAACATATGTTCCTTTTTCCCAGAGACTGGTTAGTTTTTAAATGCTTTAAATTGCAGCTGTGCATCTCAACAATTAGAAATAGTTACCGTTTGGAAAACTAAAGCCTTTGATTATGCATTTACAGGATTGAAATATTGAATTCAATTTAATACTATAAACACATATCAGCTGTGTCCAAAGCACAAAGCATCAAGATTACAGGAATAGGGCTGGCCTCGTGGCTTAGCAGTTAAGTGCGCGCGCTCCGCTACTGGCGGCCCGGGTTCTGATTCCGGGCGCACACCGACGCACCGCTTCTCCGGCCATGCTGAGGCCGCGTCCCACATACAGCAACTAGAAGGATGTGCAACTATGACACACAACAATCTACTGGAGCTTTGGGGAAAAAGAAAAAAAGGAGGAGGATTGGCAATAGACCAGGCAAAAGACCAGCTCAGAGCTGGTCTTCCTCAGCAAAAAAGAAGAGGATTAGCATGGATGTTAGCTCAGGGCTGATCTTCCTCACAAAAAAAAAATAGAATACAGGAATAAAAAAGAATAATTAAAACAAATATTATCAACTATATCTTTTTTTTTAGAAAAAAGATTTCTTAATAAAGCTGCCAGATTACAGAGAAAAACTTTATCAATGTTTACATGATAATATTAATTTTATTTGTATATGCTAAAACATTAAAAAAATTAAAACAAACACTACATTAAGACTCAAATAGTTGCTTGTTTCACTGATCTAATCTCTATTTAGTTAATGTTCAATGGTTGAGTATCTAGGGTAAATATATTAAATATATGCACCTCAGACAGATTAGAATGGCTGATTTATAAGGTCACTTCCTATTCTAAACAATTGAATTGTGTCAACAAAGCTTATGTCTAGCTTTATCATAAGAGTCATAGACCAAATCGAAACTTTTCTTCTGGGTCAGAAGATGCCTTGGGCACATACGTTCCATACCAGCAATTCTACTATTGACTCAGCTATAGATCATCTTGATTTGGCGGGGAAACTAGCCACTTCATCTTTTCTGCTCCAGTTCACTCAGTTGAGGATCAAAAACAGTGTATCTATCTGATGGTCCTATAGAGAGGATATTTATGTCATGCTGTTAACTCTAATCACCTACAGAAAAAACTTGGCCAGCAATACATGGCTTTCTGTTTCCCAGTCGTGTTTTCCAACTGTTCCTTCTGTTAAGGTATACTTGGGGTATAGTGGGTAAGTAGTAAAAACCTTATGATGAGAAGAACTGATGTTAATATGATAGAGGTTAAGCGATTCCCTGAAAAATATATGCTTGGACAAGAAGAAAGAGGAGAGCTGGTGACAGATAATGATGTTATAGAAGCCAACAGCATTGAAGTAAGTGGCCAGGAAAATAGATAGTTGCCACAGGCTAGATCAAGGCCCGGAGAAGAGCCTAACAATAAACAGCCAATAAGACTTCAGAGTTTGAGTGCTCTACAGCTTCGCTCTACTCCACCAGGAACATTAAAGAAAAATTAAGCATGTACGGGTTGACTTTGATTCATAGGCATATATTATAGGAGGACATTACTATTATGTTTGTGAGGCCAAAAAGTACATGATTTATACATATTTTATTTGAATAAGAAATTAATAAAAACACTTAAAAATGGTAGTGAGCACTTCCTCAGACTCCAGCATTTATATTTGCCCTTATATACTGATATTGACATTCTGTTATTAAAGAAAGTCAGTACAAAGCTTGGAGTTTATTGAACTTTTGAAGCATGTATTTGCATCACTTTAGACTCCATTATCCCGGTAAGACCTAACTGGATCTGTCAGTAGCTATAAGACTGTGGTTTCAACCTGGCCAGCCTTATGTACTGTGGTATTAGTATGGAAATGTGTCCCCACTGGAAGACAAAAATATAAAGAAGAAGACTAGTGAAAATCCAGGGAAAGCCCAAACAAATTTTTTTTTTCTGGCAGCAAAGGAAGAAGTAGCACAGAGTATTCCAATGAGATGAGACAGGAGCATTCACTATAATTGGGTGTATGAGAGAGGACAGAAAGAAAATACCTAATTTTCAATTCCAAGAACCTGCACAGCAAGTTCTTGTGTCTCATAGTGTCTGGCTGTAAATTACCACTCCAGTAGTAATTGAAAAAAATAATAAATCAATTTTTCCCACCCTAGTCTTTATTGATACACTTCACTACAAAGAAAATGCAAAGAGTAAGTCCCACCCAAATGATAACTCTTTAATTAGGTCCTGATATGTGCGAATAGCCTGCAAAAAGTATGAAGGAAACAAAATTTTAACATGATGCATGGAAGATTCTAGGGGGGACACCAAATTTACAGAGGTAGAGATTTTGTCTAGATTTGTTATTGTAGTATATGATAACTTATATTTGAAAAAATAAAATTGACAGAAAAATTGTAAGAGCAAGAATATTGCAAAGAATACATATAAGCTTTTACCCAGTTCATTACTATTTTACCCATCTATGCATGTACTTTATCATTTGCTCTCTCAATATCTCTCTCTACCTCTCTACACACACACACACACACAATTTTTGAAACATTTGAGAAGTTGAATACATTATGGCCCTCTATCCCAAAGTATATAAACATGTGTTTTTTAACAATAGAGAAATCCACACTACAGTTATCAATCTCAGTACATTTATAAGTAATATTTTACCTAATTTACTTTCCATCATACAATTTTGTCATTTGAACCCATAATGTTCTTCATAGCATTTTTCCTTCCATTATTGGCCACAGTCTGAAATTTTGTATTGCATAGTGTACTATAATATTGATAGAGATAAAATGAGGTTTCGGAAATTGATGTAAGTGTTCAAATGTTTGTTTTCAGGAAGAGCTTACTCCTGCTATGGCATCGAATTGTCTAATAATCTGGGTGTTTGTGTAAGGACATTCTACTTATGTATGGATCTTAGCATCATGAGAGGCAGAATTCAGTAAAGGGGAATGCTATTTAATTCAACATTACTGTTTTTCTCCTAATAACTACCCAGGATTACAGGAAAAATTACAGGAAAAATGAAATAACGTCAACTTTATATCTAAGACTATTCCCAACACTATACTTGTTTTCTCAACAAACCTGTTCATGACTATATAAAATATTTGCATATTAATTAATCTGTTCATTTATTTAGCAAATATTCAGTGAGTGTTTACTATACGTTAGCTTTTATTGACAAGCTGGGGATATACAGATGAACTCACAGGAAAGCTCCCTGCTGAGAGTAATAGAAGATGAAATCAGAGAAGGCAGAAACCATATCATAAAGGGCATTGTAATTCTTGATAAGGAGTTTGGAATGTATTATAAATATAATAATAAGTCATTAAAGCCTTGGCGCAGCACATTGACATATTCTAGACATATAAATCTGGACACTGTTTTGAAAATATATTTTAGAGTGTTTGGTAAATTGACTATAAATGTGACTACAATTCTCCACTCTCTCCATCCCACTTTCCCAACCACCATATCATATCCACAATCCTTGCAATGTATCTTTGCAGCAACTCTCATTGTTGCCCTTTCTCCATCCATTAAATCTGGCTTCTTCTTGCAACTTTTGACCAATAGAATGTGGCAGGAGTGACAGCACTCCAGATATGAGCTGAAGCTTCATAAGGCATTACGTATTTCTATTCTCTTGCTTGGACTCCTTAGATCATTATGAAAAGATGCCCAGGCTGGTCTGCTGGATGAAGAGATGCATGAAATAGAGCCGGTAGTATAAGCCGAGGTTAACCTACATCAGCCAACAGCCAGCTGACTGCCAGACATGTAAGTGTACCTAAGCCAAGCCCAGAACTTCTTTGCCAAGCCCAGTGAAGATTATCAGAAGCATCTAGCTCTTCCATAGGGTCATGAACAATCAAAAACCATTTTTTCTTTAAGCCACTAGATTTGGGGGTAGTTTGTTTTTCATTTAAGAAAAGTTAAGTGTTGCAGGGAAAAAATGCTATCGAGGAGTACAGTTAGAAAGCTATTATGACAATGAAGGCCAGTGAAGATTTTGGCATGGATTAAAGATCTAATATTAGAAATGGAGAAAAGAATATATTTAGTATATGTTTTGAAGATGAATTTAAGAGGACTTCTAAATGATTTGAATGTGGATTGTGACAAACATTACTAAATATCACCCTAGATTCCTTTTCCATTTTTTCTTCAGGGCAAAAGCTAAGATGTGATATTTCTGTAATCTTAGCTGACTTTGCTTTACTGATTATCAGTTTTTAATATTGTGACTTGAAAAATATACTTTGTATTGAGTAGTTAAATAAAACCTCAGATCAAAAAGTGTCATAAAGAGAAGACACATTTTCCACTCATTAATATAATTATTGCCCTAACATTTGTGATAATTTGATTATTCAATAGAAATAATTCTGGAACAACTACTGTTTATTCTAGTAAAGCTCTACTTGGGAAAAAATAAATGCCATTCTTTATTTTATTTTATATTTAATTTGGCATGAAAATTCTTTTTTATCTCTCACTTTACATTTATTTTCAAAATAAATTATTGGAAAACGATTAAATGCATGTTTAAATAAAGATATTTCCTCATAGCTTCGATGGATAATGCTAAAATATTAGAGACATATTGCAAAAAATAAACTACTCGTTTTCAGCTGCTTTTAAAAGTCAAGACTTACTTTTTAAGACTTTTTTGTATTAAGAAAGTACAATTACCATTTCATTTTTTTTCTTATTGATGAGCGTAACAGAGGAAATTATTCTGTGTATAATTCTTTTTCTGCTGTTGTTGAAACTCTACAAAATGTCATTCATATAGCACATAAACTTTCACAAAGTAGAAAATAAAACATGAATAAAGCTTTGGGAAATGCCTTTCCAATGCTTTGAAGAATATCACAATTACCTTTAAAGAGTTAGGAAAATGACAAAGGTTTCAGTGAACTATTTAACTATAAATTAATCATAACACTGATATAACATTTTACTTTAATGTCTGTGATAGTTAATTTATGTGTCAACTTCACTGGGCCATGGAGCCCTCAGATATTGGTTAAACATTATTCTAGCTGTGACTGCAAGGGTGTTGCTAGACGAGATGAACACTTGAATTAGTGAATTAAGTAAATCAGATTGCCCTCCCCAGTGTGGATTGGGCCTCATCCAATTCATCCAAGGCCTGAATAGAACAAAAAGCAGAATAAGAGATAATCTGCTCTCTCCGCCTGTCTTTGAGCTGGGATGTTGGTCTTCACTTGCCTTAGAACGAGAACTTACATCATCGGTTGTCCTGCTTTCAAGACTTCACACTCAGACTAGAACTATACCATTTCTTTCCTAGCTGGAGATAAGGGGAAGCATGAAGTGAAAGAAATGCATTCACTCATTTATTCAGCAAAATAAACTGAAGATATCTTAGATGCCAGAAAATATTCTACATACTACGGCACAAAACATTAAAAAGAATCCCTCATGAAGTTTATGTTTTATTGGAGAGATTAAAAAACTATGTTAATAAAATCTGTGGTATGTTAGATGGTGATAAGGGCAAAAGGGAAATAGAAAGCAGAGGAAAATATGTTCTTATTAAGAAAGTGGCACATGAATAAAAACCTTAAAGATGTGCATAAATGAGTAGTGTAGATATTTGGGGAGAAGTCTCTCAGGCTGATGAAAGAGTAGAAATACAGCCCTTGAGGGGAGTACGTATCAGCAGTGCTTACGGAGCAACTATTAAGTAATGCATCATGTATTGTAGATCATTTTAAGGCTTTTGGTTTTTACTATGAATGAAATGGGAATAGACTGCAGGATTTTGAGTAGCAATTAGCATGATCTAACTTCTATTTTAACAATATTCTTCTAACTGTTGGGTTAGGAATAGATAAAAGAGAACATATGTAAAAGCAGAGAGACTGTCAGTTGTCATCACCCAATAGAGTCATGATGATGGCTTGTACTAGGGTCTCAGTCAGTGGATGTGTAAGAACTAGTTGGGTTTTGGACATATTTTGAAAGTAGAGACACACAGGTTTTGCTAACACACTGGCTGTGAGATATAATGGTATGGAAATACTCAAAGATGATTCCAAGTTTCTACAGTCTGTGTAACTGGGAAGGTGGACTTGTCATTTACTGTGATTAGAAAGACTGCAGGAAAATGCAGGTTTTCTGGATAGTACAGACTCTATTGGACATAAGTTTTGAGATGTCTAAAAAGCTAATAGGATATATAGAGAAGACAGATATATGATTTGAGAGCTTACGGGAGAGTTCTGGCTGGAAATATATATATTTGGAATTTTTCTTTTTTTTTTTTTTCTTTTTTTTTATTTATTTATTTTTTAATTTTTTGTTTATTGCAGTAACATTGGTTTATAACATTGTAAAAATTTCAGGTGTACATCATTATACTTCTATTTCTGCATAGATTACATCATGTTCACCACCAAAATACTAATTACAATCCATCACCACACACATGTACAGAATTATCCCTTTCACCCTCCCCCCTGAATTTTTCTGTGTAGAAATGGCGGACAAAAAGCTACAAAATGGCTAAGATTACAAAGGCACTAGATGCAGAGAGAAAACATAAATTTTCTAATGACTGAATCTGGAACATTCAAACCTTAAACAATTAACCAAGGAGGAAACTTTAAAGGAGACCAAGGAGAAGCGGCCAATGAGATACAAGAAATATCTTGAGGGCGTACTGTTCTGAAATCTAAGTGAAAAAATATATATCTGAAGAAAAAGAGAGAAACTGAGTAAATAGAAAGAAGACTGAGAAATTACTAATATGCTTGCAACAAGTAAGGATTAGCATCCTCGCTGGGGGCATATTGAGGGAGTAAAAGTCTATTTGAAATGGTTTCAAGGAGTATGAGAAGAGAAAAACTTGAGTAGAGACACTATTATTTTTTCAAGAAATTTAACTCTAAATTGAAGAAAAAAATTGGGCAATAGCTGTAGGAGAAAGTGGTATTAAAAGAGGATTTTATGAAACTACAGCTTTTTTTTTAATGGGAACGATCAAATAGATATGGATAGAATTGATAATGCAGGTGCAGTGTGGGCCGTAGGTAGATTGTATTTACCAACAGGAAGAAGTTGCCTTTGCCTGGAGCATAGTCAGTTCTTCTTAAGTAAAAGGATTTTGGGGAACTTGCTTGTAAAGAAAAGTGAGAGAGAAAAATGCACTAGGGAAATATGATACTTTTTCCAGGCATTACTCAGGGTCTCCTTCAGGTATTATGTTCTGGAATCTATCATGAATTCTAGTCTCCTGTTTATCCAGTTCTCTCTTAGAAATGAGGAGTGCTAATATGGATTAGTGATATAGATACGGTCATGTTTTGTTTTGTTTTGAGGGTATGATTTGTTCTAGGGTATGCCTAGAAGACTAGGCATAGTTTGTATCAGGTTCTTTGGATTCTATTTGTTTCTACACAGCATGAGGCATATGGGAGTTGAGGGTGTTTCCATTAGGGAGAGTATGCAGTCAGGTTCCTTTCCCCTTTCTTTGCACAGTGTTATTTCAACTCACAGGAGCCAATTGACACAGGAACTGGAGACACTACCTGAAGAGTACTTGAATAAGAGTCCTAGACATGACCAATATATAGGAATTAAATCAGTAGTGTTTCTTAGCTCATTTTTATTACTTGTTGTCAGCAGTCAAATAACATATTAATACATTAGCCTTTTAAAAGGATACAAAGGAAGCCTGATTATTTGCTTTTGGGGCCCAGTGTGGCATGCTGTCAGAAAAAGAGAAGTTTGTGACATAGTTTAGCCTAAATTAATATTGGCATTTGGATGCAAAATGTTATATTAATAAAGATGATTAGCTTCGCAGTTGTATACTTCTCATATGTGGTATTTGAGAACTTTTTGGATGTGTTGGCAGGGAGTAGAAAGAATCCCAGTGTTCATAGACTTCACAGAAAAATACCATCTCAATATCAATATCTCTTAACATATTTAGAGTGTTTTGAAAGAAAATGAAGGAAATTTCAATATCATGTGTCAAATTTTATATAAACTTTATTTGTCCCAAGAGCTTTTGTTAATTAATGATTTTGCCCAGAACTCAAGTTAACCTATAGATTTAAGAATCTTTTGAAGTAGCATTAACTATTTAATTTCCTCCCAACCACAACATTTTGTTAATTGACAAATTCAGTGATTCTAATCAGGAATAAGTTACTTAGGTACCAACGAAATATATTGCTACTTACTTAAGCTAATTTTTAATTCTTGCTTCTTATTTTTGTTAATACCCTTTATTTTCTTTATCTTCATCTTGACTTTATTCCTTCCTGCTTACTTGGATTAGAGAAACTCTATTATCCCTATGAATATTCAATGATAAGTTTTATGAATATTTTTTGTTAATGATTCCATATGAAAATTGATTGAAACCTTTAACATACATACCAATATAGAATTTATGCCTTGGAATATAAAAATAACCTTAATATTTAAAATGCCTCAATCCAAAACTTGCCATTGCAAAGCAAAATGAAAGAAAAAAAGAGCAACTGCGTTTTGATTTTACATTACCCTTTGTTCTATTTTCCTGGGGAGAATTCATAAAGAAGTGCAGGGACAACAAATTGTCAGGTTCAGATAAAAATTTATACCTTGATATAAAAACAAGAGGCACAAGAAAACAACATAGATCTTCTCAGCAGAAGGCCTCCCCTTGCTCTTGTTGTAGACGGTAACACTATGTTGTCCAAAGGTCCTAAGAATTAATTACTTTCTTGACACGTTGTTGGGAAGCTATTGCCAACCTTCTTCCTTACAGAAAGCCTTAAATGTCTGAAAAAGTAGGAAGCAAACTGTACTTTGCTTTCATTTTGAAACTCTCAGGCATGTCTAAAACAAAATGTGTTTCTTCTCCTTCCAGTGTTGTACATGGTATACTATGAAATGAAAGATTTTTTTGGTAATATTATTATTCACCTAATTAAAAAATTTACATTTACTTTCTCTTCTTCATTTCTGTCTTATTGCTAAAGCCACCATCATGTTTCTATATTTCCAAATTGAAATCTTGGTTTCAGTTCTGATTCATACATCACTACCTTTGTTCAAAGAATTGCCTATGCTTGACAATTTCACTCCGAAACTACTATTTTAACCATCACATTGTATTGATTTCTATAATCAAAACTATTTCTATACTTTTACTTTTTTCTATCTTGTATTATTTTATTGCGGGAATCATAACTGATCTTTGATTCATATTATTAATCCAGACAGGTGAATTTCTAACCGTTCAGAGTCACTCTGAGATCACGTTAATCTCCTATGCAAAAACTTCAAGAACTCACCATACACTATCCAAATTCCAACGTTTTGCTTTTCTCAATATCTCAATTTCTCAACATCTCAATATCTCTTTTGTTTTTCACAAAAGAGATATAGTTAGGTAATTAAAAATAGATTTAATGGAAATCCAACATAGGCACTGTTTTGTTGTAAATGCCTTTTGAATTCATGAGAATTAAGGGTGCAAATGATCTCCAATATCATTTAGATATGACTGGAATCAACATAATCAGAAAGCATACAACTAGATAGTGTGGAATAGCTTCCTTAGAAATAAAACCACCACACATTCTAACTACTATAAGATAGTGAGGGGCATTACTATCTCATCCTCCTCCTGGTTGAGCACAAATTAATAAGACTCACGACTTAGTGAGCTTCTCCGTTTCTGCAATGGGAAGTGGTAAGAACATCACAATCCAAAGGGAGGAGCTTTCAAGTCAGTCTTAGGTTTCCCGTTGCTGGATTTGAGCCTTCAGAAATCACAGAGGCACCTAAAAATGAGATATAAATCATAAGGGTCTCTTACCTGGAATTTGCTATGGGCCTTGAAACAGAACCAAAGAAGAGTTAAAAAATTTCCCCAAATTCATATAGTTAGTGAATATAAGGAGTAGTATTTAAATTCCAGCACTCGGCTCAAGAGTATATGTTCTGAATCACTATATAGATTGCCTTTCAAAAAAAGAAGCCAGTCTGGGGCCAGCACAGTGGCACAAGCAGGTAGGTGCGTGCGCTCCACTGTGGTGGCCCGGGGTTCGCCGGTTCGGATCCCGGCACGCACTGATGCACTGCTTGTCAAGCCATGCTGTCGCGGTGTCCCATATAAAGTGGAGGAAGATGGGCACGGATGTTAGCCCAGGGCCAGTCTTCCTCAGCAAAAAAAGAGGAGGATTGTCAGATGTTAGCATGGGGCTGATTTCCTCACAAAAAAAAAAAAACAGTTAAACTAAAAGGAAATTGATAAAACTACAATAGTCAAAAAGAATTAAAAAATGCATTCTCAATATTTGACAAAGGAAATGTGTCCAAAACAATAATGGGACATAATTTATATACTTGATAAAGTTTATTTGACTCATTATACATATTATACACCAGGAACTACAAAGTATCTGTGGAACTTTTAAATATGATCATATTTTATATCACCAAGACAACCTCAATAGACTAAAAATTTATATTATACTATTTATGAACCATGTCACATAATACAACATTTAAAATTCAAAATTTAATTTAAATTTAAAAAAAACAAATTTCAATCATATTGTAAAGATTAAATTTCATTTAACTAAAATTAGTCAATTAATTAAAAATTATATGTCTTATGGAAAAATCTCTGTGTGTCTAAAAAACATAAATAGTGTCATTGGCCCCTTAGAAAAGATGAAAACATTAGCACAACCTGCCAAAACTAAACAATCTCACTTATAAATGTATGGAAAAATCTTGAAATAAAGAAAACAAATAGAATCTATAAATACATTAAAACAACAATACACAAGAACTAAATATGCTTTATTGTAGTTGTTGAAAAAAATAAATATTTAATCTCAAAAATGTCTTCATATAAACAGTTTAAATTAGAAAATATAACAATAGTGAGACAATATCTAGATACGAAAAGCTATTGCTAAATTGAATAAAAATTCCTTTCCTAAAAGTAAATCATAATACAAGAACATATGCTTTATCAAATTGAGAATCTCTAACTGAAGCCAACAGCCTAACTATTCTGTTGATAGGAAGATTCCCATTAAATGAAGATAAAGGCAAAGATCACAGCTACTGCCATTTTATTTGTTCAATCTCACACAGTATTACAAAATTGAACACAAGGTAGATATATCAAAAAGGATGTGAAAATGCCATATCCGTGTACAACGTGATTGTTTCCCTGGAATCCAAGAGAATCATTTGATAGGAAGATTTAATATTACATTATAAAGACTCCTGTAATTATTTCTAATTATTACAGAATTCAGTAAAAATTGCAAAAATAAAATTTAAAATATATCTTATTTTAATAGCCATTGGGGAACAGAGAATAAAGTTACAGAAATTTATATTCTGATGAGAAGGAGACAGTGGAGAACAAAAAGAGTGATAGTAGAAGGTCCTAAGTAGGTTCAGAAGGGAGTGGATTCTGAAAACAGTTAAAGACAAACCTTACCCAACAGGAAGTATATATTTTTCTATGAGAATAGAAAAAAAGAGTGTGAAATGCAGGTGACATTGTAGGATTTATGACAAAACGTGGTGAGAAAATACAAACTCATGTCAAAATGTGCATTTTCTTTTATTAAATATATTAAATTATGTTTAAAAATTTATTTTATTAAATATTTATTTTTCTATTCTACATAAATTTATTATATTAAATATATGTTAAAGGTGGTATATAAGGTCACTGAGAATTATACAAATAACTGACATAAAGTAAGTTGGGGAAGTAATTTTTAAAAGAAAAAAAGCAGTCACACCAGAAACCAAATAATTGCTAGATATATTGAAAATTTACACATCCTATCAATTTCCTATTGTTGCAGTAAAAAATTACCACAAACTTAGTGGCTTCAAAATAACACAAATATATTATTTTATGGTGTTGGCTTTCAGCCATCTAAAATGGCTGGGCAGTGCTATTTCCTTCAGGAGGCACCAGGGGAGAATCTGTTTCTTAGCCTTTCCAGGTTCTAGAGACTGTCAACATTCCTTGGCTTCTGGGTCTGCCTCACTCTGACATCTACTTCCGTCATTATATCTCCTCTGACTTGGAAATTCCTGCTTCTCTCTTCTGAATGTCCTTTTGATTGTATCAGGCCCACCCAGATAATTCAGGATAATCTCTCCATCGTAATATCATTAATTTAATCACATCTGCAATATCTCTTCTGCAATGTAAGGTAAACATATTCTTAGGTTTTGGGAAATACAACGTGGACATCTTTGGGGGGGACTTTATTCTATCTACTCCATATATAAAAACAAACAAGCAAAAAAGCAAAATGAAGATACAATAGCAAGATGACAGTATAGGTATGTATTTATATTCTTGAGATGGATACAAACATTGTTTGTAAGACCCCAACATAAATCATAGTCAAGAAATCTAGGTTTTTGATAACACAAAATCTGAAAAATGTGATTCTTAGGATCAGAAATTCATATCCCAATAGTAAAATGTTCTCAAACTATGAAAAAAAGACTTCACCAAGAAGAAATGAAATAAACAATAGATACAGTAAATTATTTGGATTACTAATAATCAAACAAATACCATCAGATCTTAAAAATAGAAAACAGCAATACCCATAAAGTGCTGACAGCAATGTAAGTTGGGACATAATTCATTAAGTATATCATAAACTAGTAATATTCTCTGATGCTTTCTCCATCAAATCTTTTTTTTTTTTTATATCGGGTATGTGAAACAACTGTTTTCTTTTTTTTTATTTTTTGGTGAGGAAGATTCACCCTAAGCTAACATCTGTTGCCAATCTTCCTCTTTTTTTTTTTTTTTTGCTTGAGGAAGATTAGCCCTGAGCTAACATCTGTGCCAGTCTTCCTCTATTTTGTATGTGGGTCACCACCCCAGCACGGCTGATGAGTGGTGTAGGTTTGCGTCTAGGATGTGAATGGGCAAACCTGGGCTGCCGAAGCGGTGCGCACCAGACCCAACCACTACGCCATGGGCCGGCCCCATCCATCAATTCTAATTCTAGAAATATCGCCTAGGATAGAAATTGGAAAGAATAAAATATTTTTTATAGATGAATTCCTAACCAAGGACCAAAATATGAAAACTACTTTAATAATTATAAGACATCTATAAATTATGAAAACTACTTTAATAATTATAAGACATCTATAAATTATTATATACTGCCAAAATATACAATGGTGGACATGTATTGGCATGGAAAGGTGTTCTTGATAATATCAAATTGTACAAGACAAAAATAAATATACACATACACTATATTTCTCCTAAAGACGCACTGTAACATTAAAGTGTCATAATAAGCCCAGACTTTGAGTGACTACTTATTTCTTAGTCACTGAGAAACCTCACTCTATTAATTAAGGTGCTCAGAAACATTGATGCTTGAAAGTCTATCAGTAAGAATGAAACATTCTACTCTTGCCTGGAGGATCTTGGTCACATCAACACTGAGAATTAGCTTCCGTTTAATCCCATGTGTAGATCAAGGGTTCCTGTACACAACATTCCACATTTATTTTAACTTTGCAGTTTCCAAGTAAATAGGACCCTGAGTTCACTTCATAATCTAGACCTGATGTTGACTCTTAAATACAGCCTTGGGTTACTTTGGCTCATCAAAACATTGATTCTTTGGAATTTTACCTAAATATCTTTTTCTCCAAATCCTATAATTTCTATTTTTTTCCTTCGTTGAGTGAGACATCCCTGGTTTCTGATGCTTAGTCTCCCTGGTTGCAGTGAGTTTGCATTTAGTTGCAAAATTAGTTTGCTAATTCAAAAACCTGGATTTGTCAGTGTCAAGAACTCAGCTGAGCTAAGAAAGAGCTGAGCTGTCCAGTATTGGAGAAGCCAGTTGAAGCAACTTTGAGCCAAAATGAAAGTAACAATGGATGAAATCTGTAATCACTTAATCATGACAGTATCAGCCAGAGGCTAAAACCAGAGAAGGCTCCAACTCCCTGCTGTTTCATTTTCCCCCATGAAACAGTGCACTGGTGGAGAGTCAGGTGAATCAGCAAAGAAGTTGTGAGTTTTGTCTCACTATTGAAGGAGCCCCAAACAAAAATCTGGTGGTTTAATGGACCCAGGACCTGGGTGAAGGGCTAGGGGAGAGGGCTAAGAGCAGAAAATTTCTGGGTACTGAGTCACAGTGGATAAAGTCTTTCCAAGGTTGCCTTCTCCTCCTGGCTCCAGACCCCACAAGTCTGCCTGAAGAAGACTTCTGTCCAAGACCTCAGAAAAAGAGACCTAGGAATGAAGACACCTGCACTAGGAATGCAAATATGCAAAGAATATAATCAGCCAGAGAGGTCCGAGTCCTTGACTGCATCTCCTTTCACAGGCTGTGCACCAAATTTGGTGTGGGGAGCACAGCTTTCTGGTGAAGACTGCTGGGTAAAGCCTTTGTAATTGCCTGTGATTAAGCCTGGAAAATCTCCCATAGGTTTTTAACCAGGAGCCACACTCCTCAGTCAGACCACAATTTTGTCCCTTACAGTTGTAGCTGTCTGGTCTGAGGCAGTGTGTACATGTGAAAGCATACACACACTCATATACACACACATTCATGCACACACGTTCATACACACACACATACTTATACATCTAAACACAAACAGTGCATGATGGGTAAAGGTGGTGGAAAATTCCATTTTTATGTTTGCTTATTTATACATTCTAATTTTGTCTATTAAACTGATATTACTAAGCAATATTGCACTAACAAAAGTTGGGGAAATGTGAAATAAAGACAAATAGAGCCATTAAAAATATAATGTTTGTTTAAAATAATGATGACATGAAACCATTTTATAACTCCACAAAAGACAATAAAATTGTTTACTATCTCTGAAATTAAAAGTAATGAACCTACTTAATGAGGAACAATTGTGTAAGGGAATTTAGCCTAATCAAAGAAATAAGTGTACTTAAAAAATAAGACTTCCATTTGTCAAAGAAAACACAAATGCAATTTGTCTACATATTCTTGAATACAGAGAATGTTTTTCACAGTCTGAATATTTTAAGATTGTTAACGGAAACACATTTAGGTACAAGAAATGTATTTCGGAGTGCATAGACTCCATTTAAATTATTTTTTTCAATAATACTCCAACTTCCATAATTGAAATATGCACATCTACTCCTCACTCTGTATATACATAATATCTTCCATAAAAGCTAAACAAATAAAGAAATACGGGATTGCAAAAATATTATTAAAATGCTTTGATATCTTGTAGGACAAAAAAAACCTAGATATATGTGTGCTAGTTTTCTATTGATTTGTCATATGAGATAAAGGAAATATCTGTTTAAAACTTGTGCATATGCACAAAAGCCAGACTGTTGCAGGACCTTAAGTTAGTTGAACGTAAAGGACTCATCTCTGGGAGAAGTAGGCTTGTTTTATGCCCAAGCAAATGACATCAGGCTGCAATAATGACCAATCACAAACGAGACTTTTCAATCACCTTCTGTAACTACTCAAATTGTGTCTTTCTAAATTCAACCTTACTTACAATGAAATTCCTCGTTCCTGTATTATAACTACCCCTCAGACTACACACAGAAAGATTGGCTCTATTTATTCTAGCATGACATGAGCTCTCCTGGCCTAATAAACTAATAAAGTCAGTCTTGATTTAGATGAATTTTTCATCTTTGATTATATTTCAACATTTCCCTAAGAAACCATGATTTCCAATTAATTTTACATGCTTTCTACACCAAAACACTAAATAAATTATGGTTTAAAAATATATCTTTTCAGGGGCCAGCCCGGTGGCGCAAGCGGTTGAGTGCGCGCTCCCCTACAGCTGCGGCCCGGGGTTCACTGGTTCAGATCCCGGCTGTGCACTGATGCACTGCTTGGCAAGCCATCCTGTGGCGGCGTCCCATATAAAGTGGAGAAAGATGGGCACGGATGTTAGCCCAGGGCCAGTCTTCCTCAGCAAAAAGAGAGGAGGATTGGCAGATGTTAGCACGGGGCTGATCTCCTCACACACACACAAAATATATATCATCTATATCTATATCTATATATATCTTTTCAGTATATATTTGATATTTTTGCTTTTGAGATTTCAACTCTTCTTATCCTATTTTTGTTTATACATTCACTTCTGTGTCTCTTGTCATAAGGCATATCTAAGCTGCCTCTCTCTACATAAGCTCAAGTGGTCAGATCTTTCCTTTTTTGACCCCAGGATAGACAGTGACTAGGTAAGTAACCCAGGCACTGCCAATCCAGTCTTTGTCTTTAGGATTTTTAATTTTGAGAATTTTTGAAGCCATCATGTACGGGATTTGGGGAGGCGAATTAAATTCGGCACACGGTCAGTGAATACACAAAATTCTGTATCTCATGGATACATTGATCCTATTTGACTGACTGATTTGGTTATGGTTGCTATTACTTCTATCTCTGGAATTTTCTTGGTATATTACCACTCTCCCCCATATTTTCGGAATAGACCTTTCTACTTACTTTCCACTATAATTGCTTTCTATTAATACTCTCCATGCTTTTTAAAAAATATTTGAGATCATATCATATCATTTGCAATCCGTAATCCTGCTAGGTAGATATATTGCTATTAAACAGCAGGTTGTGGGCAAGAAAACTTTAGGGGAATGTGGGAGATTTAGAAATAACTAAACGGCTCAGATAAGGCAGAAGACTATAAACAGCTATTTTTTTTTTTTTTTTGAGGAAAACTGGCTCTGGGCTTACATCCATGCTCATCTTCCCCTTTTTGTTGAGGAAGACTGGCCCTAGGCTAACATCCGTGCCCATCTTCCTCTATTCTGTATGTGGGGTGCCACCACAGCATGGCTTGATGAGCAGTGTATAGGTCCGCACCTGGGATCCGAAACTGTGAACCCCAGGCTGCCGAAGCAGAGCGAGCAAACTTAACCACTACGCCACCAGACTGGCCCCCTACACACCTATTAATACACCAGGACGGTAAATTGGCTGACCATGGCAGACAATGGTGAGGAAATTTTAACTTATTGGCTGTGATCATTTGGACTCAAGAGCCCACTAGGCACGCTTTTGCAGAGTATATTGTAGGAAGACTTCAAGGATTCTGAATGGAAATGAATGTTTTTGACAGTGTCTTGCAGGCTAGAGAAAACTTAACATCAAACACACACACACAGTCTCACTCCAAATAAAGTCCAAATTTCTTAGCTTAAATTAGGAACTAAATTCAGGAATATTCTATGACAGTAGAGAAACAAAATTAAACACTTCTAACCTTTTCTGGACTGAGATAACTGGAAATCACACTTGGACTTTGGCATGTTAGGTTGACAAATCAGAACTTCCATTGGTTAATCCAAGCCTGGTTTTAGTGTACACAGTCTAAATAAATAAAGGTGATAGAAATGTCCTGGTATAATCAAGAACAATTCTTCTTAATAACTTTCAATTCATGTCAAAAGATAAAAATTAATGTTTATATTACATTCCAGACTAAGTAGAAAAGAATATTAATGGCTCTGAAAGACCAATCCAGACCCAGGCCCTTCCTAGCTACACTAGGACTAAGAAGACCAAAATATAAGCGTATCCCTATGACAGGTACAATGTTCCATGTTGAGGGAAATGAATACAAATATTTGGGAAGATGGAAGTGGATCAAAATCCATTCCAAAAATCGAACAAAATGGATCATGTTTGTTGGGTTCACATAACCCCTAACTTTGATTTTCGAGATGATGTAGAAAAGATTGTCATTAATGAAGGATTGATACATATATTCAGTGGGAGGAGGTTTCAATATTCATGGAAATTCCTTACTGGTCCTCTGTAAGGACCTGCTGGAGAAGTTAGTACAAACTGCAATAATTAAAATGGACCTGTGGTAATGATATAATCATTTTTGGTGGTTATGCGATCGTGGCTTTCCTTAGAATTAAATAGACTAGCAGTCCACTAAATTTGTACCTTCCTTTAAAAATCTAACAATTGATCAATTCAGGACTAGTAAGCAAAAGTTATGACTGAGGAAAAGAGTAGAGAATTGTGATTTCCTCCCCTAATCATCTCCCATATTTGAGTCAAATCAGAGAGGCAAAGCTTATGAAATAAAATATGTTCGATTGCATTATTCTGTCAATATATTTGTTGTTCCTTTCTACTTGGCCCCACACATATATATGTCCTCTCCCATCTGTCTCTCCTGTGGGAAGACTATACAAGCTGGACTAGTGACATATTAACAGAACTGATTTTTTCCATTTCCAAGTAAAAATTTTAAAAGGTATTTGTGGTTATGACTCTCTTTTCCTGGCCCCTAAAATGGCATGTTCTCAAAATGTGCTGTATCCTTAAGATGCACCCCAGAATTAAGAAAACAGGTGAAACAGAGCCACAACCAACATATAATATGGGAAAAATAAAATAAATTTTTGTTGTGTATACTACTTAGATTTTGGATTTGTATGTTAATGATGTATAAGCTAGTAAAGTTTGATGGATTCAGAAAAGAGTTCAGGTATATTTAAAAAAGGGACATGCAGTAACAACTCAGACAATACTGATGCATATATTTCTTACAGCCTTATCTAAAAGTATCTCTTGGGGCCAACCCTGTGGCTTAGCGGTTAAGTGTGCGCACTCCACTACTGGTGGTCCGGGTTCAGATCCAGGGCGCGTACCGACACACCGCTTGTCCGGCCATACTGAGGCCGCGTCCCACATACAGCAACTAGAAGGATGTGCAACTATGACATACAACTATCTACTGGGGCTTTGGGGAGAAAAAGGGAAAAAAGGAGGAGGATTGGCATGGATGTTAGCTCAGGGCTGATCTTCCTCACAAAATAAATAAATAAATAAAAGTATCTCTAGCTATGCCACTTAAATATATACAGAAGAAAGCAAAACTCAGAATTTTCCGGAATTCTCATATACTAACTCTAAATTATCATTAATTCCTGAGACTTCACAACATCACTGAAATCCAATTATTAAAATGGAGACATTGAATTTTGATGAGCAATGACACTTTGATCTCAGGCACATTCGTGGTTACCCCAGAAGAACCCAAAGCTCACTCTATGATTATTTCCCTAATTTCTGTGTTTGAAATTATTTTCAGTTAGAAACTGTCAGGATCTGTTCTCAGGCTCTCTGCTCCAGCCCAGACCCTAAAGTCAGGAAAGTTAGGCAGATAATCCGTTGAGGTAGTGATTGAGTTTCTATATGAAGAGTGAGAAGAGGTTTTTCAAGTGAGAAGGTCAGGGAGCATCTCCCAAACAGAGGAACCAGTACGGGCAAGGAAAGTAAGAGGAGGAAACTTCCAGAAGATGAAACAAGGCCAGTACTACTGGAACAGAGAAGGAAATGGTTTTGTGGAATGGGAGGAGGACCTGTGGGTTATCATTAAGACTGTGGCTTTATGCTAAGAGCTGTAAGTATGATTGAACACATTTTAGCAGCGTGATTAGACTTCCATTTTGTAGTTGTCATTGTGTGAGTATTCAGAATGACTCAGCAGGAGGCAAAAAGGAAATGGTTATACACATTTCACAATTCTAATTCCAATTCCTAGACAATTGCAGTAACATACTTGAGAAATGATGTGGGGTGGAGAAAAGTGGAGAGAGAGATATCAAGAGTATTAAAGATGAAAATCAGAGCGACTTGGGAGTAGATTGGCTAAGGAAGGTAAAGGCAAAGGAGATAAAAAATAAACTTGGATTTCTGGATGGAAAACTTGATGGATCGTCGTCCTATACACACACAAACACACCCCTCTGTTTCTTTTTCCTAGAGATTTCCATTTCTTATCCTGAATACGACTCTATTTTTCCCACATTTTATAAATCATTCTTATATTTCTCAATTTATAGTGTAACATGGAGCCCAGTGGCTGAAGTTAGTTTTTTTCCACCTTCATCTTTTTTCTAAATTGTAAACATTTTGTTGATTGTAAGTATGCACAAAAATTCTTAAGGGTACAGCTTGATGAATTTCCACAAAGAGAACACACCCATGTAACCAGCACCCAAATCAAGAGACAGAACATTAACTGAAACCCAGAAGCCCTCTGGGGTCACCTTTCATTCACAACACGCTGCCTCAAGGGTCACTGCTATTTTAACAACCTTGATCAGTCTTGCAATTTTTTCAAATGTATATATGTTACAAAAAAACAGTGTGCTGAGGTTTAATTTTGTTTTTCATGTTGTTTGTTTTACATTGTTTCTAACTTTTAAATTTATTATAGGCAAGTCAAGTAATTCCATCCTACAGCATTTTGGCTCATACTGTTGTGGACATACGGCTGATTATTTCTTTGAAGATAGCAACTGAAAAAGGCAGTGCAAGAGTAGAACATGAAGAAAATTAAAGACATGTGATAAACGCAAAATTGTACGTCAGGAAATTTCAAACTAGGTTATACGTTCAGAATGTTTGACTACTCAATTGTTGCTTTTGGCAATAAAATTGTAATTTGTTTTTAGTAAGGCTGTCAATATATAATGGCAATTCATGGTGATACTTTATTTTTAATCATTACTACAAAGAATTTACTATAATATCAAAGAAGAATTTTAATATTTATTGCTTTGCCAGTAGCTCTTATAAGTTCTTGAGTGAGTGGTTTCCCCAAGATCAGATAACTGGGTGTTCAGGTTAGGGTTCCAGCATGAAAGGATGGCTTCAGACACCCCCACACTCTTAATGAAAGAATCTGAAATCCTTGTAAATAAAAGACTTGACACAGAACAGATGAAGGCACTTTCCCCTGGAGTTCAGGAGGTAGATCTGGGTGGATTTTTATACTCTATTCTTGAAAATTAGAGGGGAGAGTATCTCTAAACTATTTTAGCTAATCCGTAGTCCTGAATATTTCTAATTGAACCTTAAACCCATTTCTCATATTCGTTATGCTAATTAATGACTCTGTTTAACCAATATAAAATTTTTTTTATCCAATATGCTAATTAGAAAAGTGCTGACTGTTAAATAAAATATGGCTAATAGAGGATATTTAATAGCCCAATCTACAACATGGCTCTTTCTCTTATAAAACAAGCTGACTGCCCTCAAACTGAAGCTGGGTACCTGAGGGGTACTGTGGATATTAAACCAATTTGCTGTTTTTCCTGTTTAACTTGAGGGGTGACTCAGGGGTCTCAAGGATTTGTTAGCTTGTTTTCCAGAGGATTTGTGAGCTTGTTTTGCAGAAGAAAGAGAATGCCTTCGGGAAGGTTGTGATCACTGGATGGCCGGCCCTCAGCAGCCCTGGAAGCTGAGAAGTCAGATTGCCCAGGGGTTTATTGGGAGTGACCCATTTGTCTCCCAAAGCTCCTCCGGCCAAGCCCCTTAGCTCTATAAAACCCCCCTGTTCTCTGTTCTTGGGGAGGTGGCTGTGAGTGAACCCAGGCTCCCACCTACTTGTTGTGGCCAATTTGAATAAATCTTTCTCCATTTGTAAGCACCAATGTCTCAGCATTTGGTTTCCTGTGCATCTGGCATACAAACTTGAGATTAAGAGGTTCAGTATCAAAACTGTGCTTGCTTGATAGAATTTATCTCATCACACAGAATTAAAGTAAGTGTCATATACATAATAAGCCTTCCACATTGATTATACCAAAGTATATAAAATGTTGTCTTTAATGAAAAAAGGACTATCAATGAGAAGAAAATATATTCGGGATTGTGCCATTAAAATGCAAAGTATTATTTTAATGTAATGATCCATTTTATCTCAAGAAAAATTTCACTAGGATTTTAGCAAGCCTAGACCTCCAATAAAACAGAGGAAACGTTATATTTAAACTATTTTAAGAAACTAAAATTATTCCTTAGTTGTCATATCCAGCAGCAGAATTTCATAGAGCCAATACACATTAAAGAAGGGAGATTTAATTATAGCTGTTTTACACTGCAAAAAGCTCATCATCTTCAAAGAGAAAATTGATAAATAGAATATGCTATTATTAAATTTTAAATTATGAGTGTATATTGATTTTGAAATGTAGCTTTTGGCAATTTTATCAGATCTCATCCAAAGTTTAAAACAATATTTTGAGAAAATATGACTTTGGAGGAATAATGGCAACATCTATAATGTTCCTTCATCCTTAGTCTTGGTAAAAGTATCACTCAATTTGAGGAAGTGAAAATGATATATCTCCATCACTTTTTTCAGCTGAAGCTCATTGCTCTTGAACTTTCCTGCTAAGAAACACTGTTGTAGCAATGCATTTAATGTTACCTGTCCACCTGGCCTGAGGCCAGTGATGGGTATAAGTCACACCTTAGGAGATAATATGCATGCAATCCCTAAAAACAAAGGAAAACAATTTTTAAAAGTAAAAAGGATTATACTTTAAAAGTAAAAAGATATGGTCCTTGTTGAAAATGTCTGCCTTGGGTAATTTTATGATATGGATAAATTTCTTAGGCCCTTCATGTTTCTAGAGACCCTTATTCAGTCCCATAACTGTTTTCAAATCTAAGATGTTATTCCTGGGAACCTTACTCCCCTCATATCTTATGTCATAAACTTGAAGATTACATAGGACTTAGGTTCTACATTGTCCCCGTAGGGGAGTGGAATTTGCCACCTCAAGATGTGTCTCTTTGGCATGAGGATTATTTTGGGCTGGTTATTTAAAAAAAAATGCAGATATAGGAGAAGCTCTGAAAACCAAGTAGAAGTTACCCTTTGTAAGAGATATTTACATTTGTAAGGGAAATCTCCATTTGTAAAGGTGACTCCCTCTCTACTAGAAAGAGGGGGATGACCTTACCTCCAGAAACTCTTATCAATGCAGAAGGCAAGGACTTAAATCTGCATAATAACCTTGCTCTTGTTTACTGTGTTTTTTCTGGTAATCTCTCATAACTGACTCCTCCCACCCCCAACATCCTCCTTTGTCTTTAGCTGAAGAAGATGGTGACCTCAGCCAATCTGGTGAGTTACTCAGTTTTCCTGGGTTTCTCCCATATATACATGTTATAAAGCTTTGTTTGATTTTCTCCTGTTATTCTGTCTCATGTCAGTTTAATTCTTAGACCAGTCAGGAGGACCTAGAGGGTAGAGGAATTGTTTTTCTCCCCTATTTCCCTGCGCTGCCCATTTTTCCAACCTTATCTTATTAACTCTGCCCTTCGGTGGGGTGTTCTAGGCTTACTGGGCTGCTTGCAATCCCATAAGCAAACTAAGCTCTTTCCCACTATACGGCTTTTGAATACGCTCTTATGGTTGCGACAAGGTACATTTCTCTCTACTTTTTGCATGACTGAAACCTTCTTATTCTCCACTGTTCAGCTTAAATGTCACCTTCCCAGTAAGACAATCAGTGAAAAATGTATCTCAGTGGGTTCCCTGGCTGCCAAAATCTGAAGGTTCCTTTTGTTATTCTCTATCATTACAGGCTATTTCTATCATTGTGTGTATTATGTGTTTCTATCACAAATTGTGTTTTTACACCTGTGGATAGAGATAGATATAGATGTTCACAAACAAAAGTTTGCTTGTCTATTGTCTATCTTCTAATTTGCCTAAATTTATATACTGTTTTGTTCAGTATTTTATTGTATCAATGGTAAATATGAAGCCTGTCTTACAGAATGCAAATAAGATTTTGTGATAATTTATTCTGGTTATCCTTAATCTCTATCCATTCTAAGAAACTTTACATTACTCCTTTATTCATGTTACAATTAGGCTTAAAAGTTAAACATTTCCAAAGACTAAACCTTAGTTACTAGAAAATTTGCACTCTGGAACAAACAACTAAATGTAAGCATTCCCTAACCAGATACGTAAATCTTTATTAATCCCAGTCAAATTATCTTTATGGTATTATCTCTACCACATCCTCATTCCTATTTCCCATAACTCCAACTTTGTTTACTTGCTATTTCCCGAATAAAGATAGCAGCTTCCAGTGTTGCTCAGATATCATATTCCCTTTGCCCACAATGATGCCACCATTTCTTTCTATAGGTTATTTATTCTTTTCCTTAAATGCCACTACTTCCTTTATTCTCCCATTTCAGAAAGAAGTATTCTTCCATCTCATAACTCCGTATCATTTATCTCTCTTTTAGTCTTAATCTCAGTTGGAGGATTTAGCAATGAATCATAAAAAAAAAAAAAAAGCCTAGAAATGATCCTTAATGATTATTTTCTCAGCACACATGTTCATCTAATTTTCTAATTTCCACCTATAAATTTATCCAATTCCATCCATTTCTCTATTTTCTATTATCAGTTCTCACATTCACATTGTGTTACAGCTCAACAGGGCCACCACAGCCATATACAAAAAGCTTTCCTTTTTTACTCTCATCTTGGCCTCCTCAAACTATCTCACAAAAGATGTCAACTTAAACAACTAAAATATCAACGTGATAATGCCGCCCCTTGAAACAAAACACTTCAGGGCTCCACATTTGCTTCCAGATTGAATCCAATATTTTTGATCTGGCAGGTGGAGTCTGAGATTTGCTTCTGGTAGAATTTTCCCCACACTTCTCTCTTTATTCCATTTCTCCACTTGCATACTCTAATAATTCCAAACTGCTTGACCTTCTCTACAATAGCTTTTCTCATGCTATTTCCTCACCTTGGGAGCCCTTCCCCCACTCTCCTCCCTTCCTTAATTTTCTTACTTTATGACATTTCAGAGAAGATGTCCTAACTTAGCCTCATTTACCACAAGTTCTCCTGGTATGTGGTTCTTCACACCCTCCCCTATCACCTTTTTGTTGTGAATATTTTGACTAGGTGTGCATTTTTAAAATTCTACATGATTTGCATTGCAATCCCATATTTGTCCTTGTGTAGTTGTATGACCTTGGGCAAGATAAATCTCTGCCTCACTTTCCTCCTCTGAGACAATGAAGATGAGAATTGCACCTAAATTAAAGGACAGCTTTAAAGATATAACAAACCGCGCTTGCTTCAAAGAAAGCATCCACTAACCGCTACGTGCTTATTTTGCTGTGATTATTATTTGTGTCTCGAACACTTGTCTTTGTGTCTATCTCTCTTCCCGGATTGTCAACTCCTTGAAAGTAGAATTCATGGCTTACCTATTTTGGTGTCAGCACAGCATGGAACAACGACAAGCACGTATACTTATATAAAACATATAAAACATTAAAGAATGAAAGAATGAACAAATTGATTTTTTTGAAACTATGAAAACTTTCCTACTAGTATAAGAGGTTTTATTTATATGTGCTCTTCAATGTTTTGCGTATATTAAATGGATTAATATATATTTAAAAGCACGTAATATTATCTAACGTCTAGATATCATCTGTGCATTTTAATAGGAAGCTCTGGAGATAGGGCTTCAAATCAAAAAAAAAAAAAAATCTTAAGTGGAGGCTGGCAGCAGTGAAAGCCGCGAGTGATGCTTACAGACTAGCGTCGCCACCGACTGTGCTTATTTCTATTCCACTCCAGACTTGAGCTATTTTCCTGTGATGCGAACTCTGTGATCCAAAGGGAATTTATTTTTCAAACTTGGAAACACTTGCGGACACCATTGAGGTGTTGATGAGGAGGAGGAGGAGTGAACACTGAGAGATCACATGGCATTTGTTATTTACTCATGAAAACACACACGATCATCTCCTATTTGCATATGGCTTTGCTGAGATCTGCAAATACACAAGTAGTGGTGACTGTTTGACAAACTGGCTAATATAGAGTATTTTTTAAAACTCATGTGTATAGTCTAATAATCTTACGCTCGTTATGGCTTAGAATTTTTCAATATGTAACTATGTGTGTGAATGAGATAATTGTTACAGAGGAAAGAAAATGGAGGGGGGAGGTCACCAGGATACAACATAATTTTATGAATTATAGATAAAACAGTAAAACAAAATGTTTCTGGAAAACAAACAAAAATCATCAAGATTGATCGTTATGTTTACTTATGAAGTTCTTCATTTGAAATACTAAGATTTCTTGACATCATATAGTCAACAATTTTAACTAAAATGCAATTGATTTGGTTGCTTAGTGCTTCTAAGTTCTATACTGGAGATATTTATTTATTAAGTAATTTAAAGATCTATCTTGTTCTGTTTACTGACATAACATATTGTTTTATCCAGTGAGTTTATAATTTATGTAACTCCAGAATTTTCTTCCTTATTTGGGTATAATGATTTTTTCATTAATTTAAATAGTATCACTACATATATGTGTGTATATATATATGTATGTATATAACTATAGTACAATACCTTAAATAATAATTCTGTAAAACCAAACTGAATTTTTGAAGTCCAAGTTCATAGGTGGCATATTATTCTTAGTAAGAAGAAAAAGATCTATGCGTCTCACAATGAAAATGTAGTGATATCATTGGAAAATTATAAGAAGAACCAGGTAATTGTTTTGTTTTGTTTTGGTGAATATGACAGAAGTAAAGAAAAGGAAGTTGGTTCAAGGGATTTGGAAATTTCTCATAATACTTGTGGACCAAGGAATCTCTGCCAGACAAGGAGGAAGGTGAAAACAAGAGGAGAAATTAATGCTTGAAAGAGTGTCATGAGAATAGCTGATCAGAGGATAGTTGAGGAGATATTTTAATTACTGAGTTTCTAAGTGATAGTTCTTTTGTCAACAATATCAGGGTACATTCATAGGAATCTGTCTATGAAGAGAACATGTCACTGGTGATGAGCAGATCAAGAAACAGCTTGGATCGGTATATCAATGTCCATCCATATGGATGTGTAATTATATGAGAATGATGACATGATTCCAGGTGTAGAAGAAGACTGTGAGTCAATTGCCATTATCTTCCAAGATATAAGAGCTCAGTATATTAAAAAAAAAAGAAGGGGGGGGAGAAAATCATAGCATTCCGTGGCATACAATTTAAAATAGTGTTTTGTTTTCTTTCCTAATGTTTGTTTGTATAGTTGTATAATTGGAAAGAGAAAGAATGTTATGGAAATAACACGAAGGAGCAAGAAAGAGCTTGACACTAACTTCAAACTCAAGGGTTATGAGAACTACAAAGCAAACTATAAACCGAAAAGGAAAAGCTTTCACTTGGATGCTTATTGGGGCAATATTGTCCTCTGGGTAGAATTATTTTTCAATTAAGGTGAGTAGGTAGACATAGTTTTGAGAAAGTTTTTATTGATTTTCAGGTTGAATGTCTGTAAAGCCAGCTGGGAACCTTGGGGGAAAGAGCAGTGAGGATTGGTTGAGCTAAAGGGAATGACCGAAGAGAGAGACAACATAATATGTGCAGTGGTTGTGGTACCTAGTAGAAGAGCAGGATACTAAGTCTACCAGTGGAACCAAGAAGACTTCATAGAGAGGCTTGGCAGTGGAGGGTGATTTTGGTGTCTAGGCAGTGCTGCACCACTGATTTTTGAGGAATGGTGTGACATAGAATAAAAAGAAGGTATTTTAGTGGTCTCCAGTCATTTGGATGGCACGATACATATATTTTTTCCACCCTCAATTACACTCTGGTTATTGTTGACTTGCTTTGTCTCTAACTTCGACAATTTGTTTATTGCGTGATTTGGGGGCATTAAGCGCAAGGCAAGCATTTGGTGACATGAAAAAAAACGACTTTTCAAAAAACTTATAGTCGGATGAGAAATAAAAGCTAGTTAATTGATTCGGTATTATACATTCTAAATGTAAGATATTAACTTATGCATATCTTAATTTTCTCCTTCTATTTCATTTTGACCACAAAACTAGGATCTGTCACATCTCCAAGTGATGAATTGTCACAAAGACAACCAGAGAAGTACAATAAAATTCTGGCTTTTGATTTCAAAAGCAGGAACAGAGTTATAAAAAATAATTTTTTGGAAAATTATAGGTTTCAGAAGAATCAATTTCATGGCCCAAAGTACATAAAATTCTATGTGCTGACATAGCAGAAAATAAGGGAATGTGTAAAAGGGCAACAAAATATCCTGAGAAAGAATCTTCACTTTCAGTACCAAGGAGTTAGGGTTCTGAGGGAAGCGGACAACTGTGTGCTGAAGAAATTAGAGGGGCCTCATATTTTCCCACCTCACTAACACGGTCAGGCATCAACAGAGGAGCTGTATGGTAAGACACCTTACCCAGATCTCTGTATTCCAACAGAATGTCTGAGTGTCTAGGAACTGATGAATTATCTTAAATCTTGAGGGGAAAAAAATATGCTTTTAATCTCACTGCATCATGAGGAGATGTATATTAAAAACAGTGAAGTAGGGATACATTCAAATAACACACTAAATGACAACTCAGAAAGGTAAACAAATCTGAGGCTCACATAAGATGTCTGTGTAGACAAAAGCAGAATGGATATCTCTTCTTAACGCCATAAAATTGCATAACTAACTTTAAACTTAGAAGCTCTTCCATTGTGTGGCTGCGTGTGAGAGAAAGTGTGAGATAAAGGGAGAAAGGTCAGAAAAGAGAAGGCAGGAGAAACACAGTGTTGACCTGACACACCTTCATTTCAAAGTCTAAATCTGTTAGCTTTCTTTTCTTTCAGTGGTCCATGATATTAATAAAAGTAGATAAAGTACTGTTTGGTCCTCCAGACTTTAATGTTTATATATGTCATCATTCACAGAATGTCATCACCAGTGAGCTATGCTATTGGTGTGAGGAAGACTGGAGAAGCAGGAGGTAATGATGAAAAATCCAGTTTCCATTCTGCAATCATCATGCAGCAGTGCAGAAATAGGTCCCTAGGAACCTAGCTTCCTATAGGCGCCAAAGATTGTCATAAACTGAGAACACCTTTTCCCAGGCATAGGAGATTGTAAAAATAAGTACTTTGGTTTATCAAGGAAACTGTCAGGATCCTGTCATATCCAAGTTATTTTTTAAAAAGAAATGCACAGAGGATGCACAATCTCAAATTTTAATGTCAAGTTATTAAAATGATAATAGGGTTTGTTCCACCTCTTTTATTAATTTAAGAGTTGAAGTATTTGAGGAAGATATTTATGGGTAGTAAAATTCATTAAACTCAAAAATTTGTGATAGAAACAACCATCTACCACATGAATCGAAAGGGAAACTGGAAGCTTTTCTTTTTGTCAGTCATTGCCTATATGTCTCCCCATGCCCAATGTCAAGATTCAGTACCCCCCCAACTCCTGGTTATCCCCATAATGACCAATATCTTTCAGTACAACCCCCGACATATTTCTTAACAGCATATCTTCTCCAGCCATTCAATGCTACTTCCTTAACTGAAGCGTTAAATACTTATTGCTTGGTTTTTACCATCACACCTACTTAGTAGCATCTCTAAGAACTGTCCTAAAATTCAAAGCTTATCAGGCCAGTTCCTTACTCTAAATTTATTAAGATTCACCAGATTCATGATATTCTGCTCATTGGCTTAGAAAATAGGGCTTGTTGAGATCAGACAGACTGCTGACTTCTCCAGCCTCTTTTGTCCTAGATTTTTCTCCCATGTTCACCTTGTGCACGCCACTTAAAAGGAATCTCAAGCATTATGTCCTCTGGGGATTTGGGACCCAAACTTTCTTCCTCGTCTGGGTTTCCTCATTTAGTGTCCACTTACCTCACTGCATTATGGTTATTTATCTATTTGTTGTTATATTCTCAATAGTATATAAACTCCTAGAAAATAAAAATTATGTCTTTCATCTTTACATCACGTATGTCTAGAATAGGGCTGGACTGACGTTTACTAAAAAAACTGCCAAATGTTTGAATGTCAGTATAGAGCCACAGATTCAGTGCTTCTAAGGTTCATAGAATTCTACTATGTGAGAGAGGAGAAAGAACCTTAATCCTGCTCTTTGCAACAAATTACAGTAGTCAACGGTTTAACAATAGGAGTATTTCCAACAAAGGACACACTGTATTTGCTTTATTTTCCTATATGACAAAACTTTTATTAAAAAATACAGAGTACAAAAAATACAAAATACAAAAAAAATACAAATACAAAACTTTCATTAAAAATACAGAATAAAAATACAATGTAATATAGACCTATATTTCTCCTAGTCACGCTGGTTCAGAGATTTATTAGCATCTATAACAACATTACAAATAGTGTCAGTAATTAGGAAATCAACCACATTACTAATCATGGTGGAGCACACATCCAAGATCTAGTATAGTGGGACAATGGGACGGATAAGAAAACGGTGAAGAGATTGCGATTATTAAATGAGAGAGTCAATTTGAATGAAAAAGAACAAAATAAAAGTAGCAGATAAACATTTAGGAAGGCAGGAAAATAATTTTAAGATTCAAATATTTTAGTTTATGATCTTCATATAGTTTCTTTAATTTCTTCAAACCTGGACCAAGACATTTCTTAAATATAAAGAACAATGCTGGATATAAACTGTCATTTTTGATAATATTTTATATGCTTCTAAGTAATTTTTAATTAGTTTCTATTTTTGCTTATGATTACAATGTAAAAATATTTATATCATATTTAAAAGAAAAATTTTTGAGGCTTAAAGTCAATTGAACTTAATTAAAAACTGATTCTTAGAGCTCTTACTCTTTACTTAAATATATATTCCTTGACCCTAGACTCTTAGCTATGTTAGGGCTTCCATTTGTATGCCTCGATAAAATTAATTACTGTTTCATGTTACACCCAGCACCAGTTTTGTGACTACTCTTGTACAAAACTGTCTCTCTCTTGAGAATTATAAATGTCGTTGGGGCAAGGGACATATCTACCTTTCAGTTTGATGCAAGAGACATATTATACCTTAACTATTTGGTTTTATATAACAAAATAATAATTATATTGAAGTCACACAAATAATCCAAAGTTTAAATACAATTCAGAACAAATTTCTAAATAGTTTATATTCTAACGCAGGTGATTAAGGTATACACAAACAGAATATAGATTCCAAGCTGGTATAAAGACCAGTGTTCTACTAAAGGTAGAATAATAATAATTTCAGAGCACAGAAACAGAAAAAATTAGCTCTTCTTGGAGGATGTTTAAATAGGGCATTTTAGTAGATTCATAAAGCAGAATTTCAACAGACAAAGTGTGCGACAATTTTCCAAGGAAGAAGTATTATAACAGGTAAAGGGTCAACCACCTCCTCTATGATTTAATGTTGGATTTAGCATTTCAACATGGGATAAATGGGAGTTGATGTTGTAGAAGTGTCTTGAAAGTCCATATAAAATTTTAAAGTACAATGAATAGCAAGGTAAACAATATATACTTGTTCCCTGCATTTGTTGGAAACCAAAACTTGTTTTTCTCTTTTTAATAGGGTGGGGAGTTGGGAGGGCCATAGAAACATGGATCAGAGCTATACACTTGAGTGATAAATAGCAACTAAATATTACTTTTTGCTTCTAAAATCATTTATCTTTATTTTTATTAAAAGAATAAGCCTTTCTCTTTTTGTCTTATTTCTATTTTTTATCATGATGTTCAGATATAAAGGATATAAAGTTAGCATATGCTAAGAAAATGGTGGATATCCAATGTTAAATACTTGAATGCTTCAACATTAAAATTCTAGTTAAATTTCATGCTTTGCCTTTGGACAACACAGTTTAAGAAAAGCTACTACAAAATTTTGTTTATGCCACAGTAGTATTAATATAGTATATTTATATAATAATTTTAAATGGTTATTTATTTATTTTTTTTTTATTTTTCTTAAAGTTTTTGTGAGGGAGATCAACCCTGAGCTAATATCCATGCCAATCCTCCTCTTTTTTTTTGCTGAGGAAGACTGGCTCTGAGCTAACATCTATTGCCAATCCTATTCCTTTTTTTTTCTTTTTCCCCAAAGCCCCAGTAGATAGTTGTATGTCATAATTGCACATCCTTCTAGTTGCTGTATGTGGGACGCGGCCTCAGTATGGCCAGAGAAGCGGTGCGTCAGTGCGCACCTGGGATCTGAACCCGGGCTGCCAGTTGCAGAGCGTTAGCACCTAACCACTAAGCCATGGGGCCGACCCTGATTTTTTAAAATTCTCACAAATATGATTAATTGTATGATTTCAGTTTCTTCCATTAGAGTTTTCCTAGACTCTTGTTTTTTTTAACTTTTCTCTCAAGATGTTTTTTTTTTTATTTTTTGGAGGTACTTGAGTCAGAGAAGGAAAGGACTAAAGGACTAAACGAACAAATTGTCAGCTTGGATCAAAATTGGTGTCTAAGATGTTCTGCAGCGTCCTTCTGTGATGGTTATTGACGCTCTGCTGCTTCCAAAGATTCTTATGTGAGTTTATGACTGGTGATACACCTACTTAATGTGTACTTTAGATATGACTTTTAATTACTTACACAGTGCAACATAAATTTTGAATTCTGAAACAAACAGTAGAGATTTTTTTTCACATAAGGGCAAATATTTCAGTTCCAAACCCAAGGTGCCCTGAAATATTGCATTGTGATGTTGAATGTACGTTTATGTGGTAGACTTGTTAACATGAGTAGGGTAATTCCTATAGAGCAGAGCTTGTGTGTGTTTTCAGAATAGTCCCATGAAGAAATAGCTGTTCATCATAATGTTAAAATTAAAAGTATTATTAAAATATTATTCTTTACTTAAAAAGCTTATTATCTAAAGTATGTTATTATCTAAAGTATGGGTTACGTTTCTTACATATAATCTCAAAAGAAGATATATAAGTCTAAAATGTGATTCTTTGTTCAGGAAATAGATTGTAGATTAATTAAAATTCAAGTCATGGCATAACAGCCATTTATTTTTCATGTGTATTGGTCAAGGGAGGTTGGTCAATGATTTTACTCATATCCTATTAAAGGCTAATAGAGAGATGATCTAGACAATTTTCTGACTATTGAGCTCATCTCACAGTTATTAATTATTTGTATCATTATTGTGTATATGTAAACAGATATTTCACAATAGTAATTTGTTCTATAAATTTGAAAACAAATACAATGAATATTTTAATAACATTTAGTAGAGAAGGCCTTCAGGGATCACAAGCACTAATTATGCTAACAAGCCTCTTAAAATTTCAAAGTAGTTGAAACAAACATGAATATTTGCATTATAGTATTTTTAACTCATATTTAGTATCAAATCTTAAGCTTCTCTGAGTAAAAGTATCTAATTTTTCAATCATACATTCTTTGCTTATTGTTAAATAATACTTAATATCTTACATATGTGTGTGCCTATGTGTGTATGCATACATAAAATTTGGCAGAATAATAGAGCAATTTTCCCAGTGTTTTCAACAAAGAGGAAATTCTTAAATACGTTCATGAAATTGAATCATTTTTGTTAGATTAATTCCTCATTTGTGTCAGAATAATTCAATGATTAGCGTCATATTTTGTCTGCATCATGTTTTGCCCAGACTATTACAGTAGCCTCATAATTTGTCCCCCTGCTTTTATCTTTGCTTCTACATCCTATTCTCTATGAACAGGCAAAGAATTCCTTCTTAAATTTAAATATAGTCATTCTAATTCCCTGCTCAAACCCTGTAATGAATTTCCACCCTTCTTAGGACCAGAGACCTTAACTCTGCTCCCAACATCCAATATGATCTGGCCACTGGTTCTTTCTCTGACCTCATCCTCTATTAACTCTGGCCACTGGCTCTCCCTGCCCCAGGCATAATCGCCTCCTTCTTGTTCCTTGGTCATACCAAGAGTGTATAGTTTTTGAAAATGTTGACTTGATTCTCTTTCTTCATATATTTGCCAGAATCATTCTCTCACAAATTACAAAGTTCAGCCCAAATATAACTTAAGCAAAAGACTTATTGACCACCCTAAATCAAATTTTATTCCCACTTGATGCTATATCTTCTTATCTTAGTTTTTTTGTCAGAGAAATTATACTCTAGTGATGCATTATATATTTCTTTTTTTGTTTGTTTGCTGTTTACTTTCTATCTCTTTATCCCCACTACAATGTTTCAACAATAGTGATTTTTTTTGTTTGTTATATTCTGTTTTTTTGTGTTGTGTTTTGGTTTACTTTCACTTCTGCTGCACTATCTCCAAGAGTGTTAACAATTCTTGGCAAAGAGTAGAGGTTCAATAAAAACAAATTGAATGAACTAGTGCATATTATCATGTGATTAAGCTAGATATTAGGTTCATGATTATTCAGCATTTTCCGTCTAGTCTTGTCTGTGTGTTTGAAAAAATAATACATTTAAAAAATGTATAGGGACCAAATTAATGTAGAGTTGTAAGAAAGTTAGAAAAGATACGTTTAGGAAATAGTTCAGAAAATAATTTTAGGAGTTTGCCACATCATAATGTCTAGCATAGATGAGTTACTAATAAATATTTTTCAGAAGCATACCGGTATGAATTGAACTTTATTTATTTATTTAGTGAATAATAAATGGATACATGGATAGATGGATGAATGATGGAGAAGAGGAAGAAAATGAGGAAAAACTTGATGTTTGAACAGATGTGTTTTATTTGTCTCCTTTTCATCCCATTGGTGAGGAAGGAATTCCTGCTCTACGTTATGGAGATGGCCGTACACACATCACCCAATATTGAACACATGAGATTGACAGCTGGCTATTAGTCACATATGCTCACAGCCAGGGGGAGGAGGACACTGGGCCACCTAGGGCCACATGGGGGTTTCACTCTACAACAGAGTGAACAAGCAGAGCCTACAGGAAGCTGACTTGGTAGTAATAAGACGGAGGATGTGATTGAGTTATTTGAATGATTCTAGGAGTTGGCAGGGAACTGAAATCTGGTACTAAGGAATAAGTAGCCAATGTGTCTGGTCCCTGTAATAAGGAGGGTTGTTTGACTAGGGGATCTTATCCACAAGAGAATAGAAGAAGAGGAACTTGCGGTTAGGCCCTTTATTCTCTCCAAATTTTACCAGATGTTCAAGGCAGCACATAATATTTAACCTTATTTTCAGGACTTGCACCACAAGATATCTATACAAAAGAGAGGCAGGAGTGAAGACTGACTCATGTTTCTAAAAGGGAAGATGGTAAGAGCATTAAATGGGAGTGATTAACTAGAAGGAGCTGTGGAATAATGTATAAGTTGAACTGTTGACATTGTGAAGCTGGTGAGTTTTGGTTTTGTTCAAGCTCGAAATAAAGGTTTACGAGTTTTTCACTAGGTTGTTTAATTCCATCACGGGTACTAAATTTTGGTAGTATAAATAAATGGCAGGATTCGTGATAGTCATGGTTATATGCACATTTTTAGAACATAGAGAGTAAAATTCAAATAACGTGTCAGTGTACCTATTACTAAGTAGAAACTGTGTTGTGTACTTTTTTGGAAAAAGCAATCCTGGAGGGTGTTATTTTCATTATTTTATGGATGAAGACATTGATACTCAAGCCATCTAAATAATCAAGCCAGGACTCTGACAAAATTCTATCATTTACCAAATCCACTAACTTTTCTGCCAAACCACAGTTCCCATTGTAGGCACACTTTAAATATTTGCAATATTTAGCCAAGAAAAATTATCAATGATTTTTGAGTGCAAATTAAATATATCCAAATATTAGGATAATAAGAGTATACAATCGTAGAAAGAAATGTTCAATTGTATGTTTAGTTTCTTCAATGAAAGGAGCTAAAACTATGATTGGGGTAGATCTGGGAGTGGGCTGGGGAGCAGTTGAATAACATATGTCAGACACTCTACTAGGGATTATAATACTACATTTGCCTCAGTTTACATTTTGACAATTTAAACACATGACACTCATACAAATATAAAATGAGCAAGTGCCAAAAATTTTCATCTGATTAATTAATGAAGGAACCAGAGATAAGTTAAAACTAGTTCAATGAGCATCTGAGGAGCTAGGTCTTGATAAGTAATTTAATAATGGAATGTTAAGCTAAGATTGTGGGTTGGATACAAAATTGATTAATATCTTAAAGAGCAATAAATATAACTTTTAGAGTTTTATTTTTCTCAAGACAAAGGTGAAATATGATCCAATCAATAGAAAGCCAGTGAAAGATGTGAGCCCTATACGTCACTGGAAAATCTCACAGTAATCTCTTTTGCCAATTTCCATGTTTAGTTCATTTTTTCTGACACTTTCAATCTTTACAAAAAACATATAAGATGAATATATTTGAATATATTCCTCTTTATTTTACTTATGAAAAAATAAAGCTCAAAACTGTCTAAGTAATTCAACAAAAGTCATAGAGTAAATAAGTAGAAAATATTGGATATTAATGAGGGTCAGTCAACTCTATTTGTAAATTTATCTTTTTTCAATTACAACAACTTACTGCTTAAACCATCCCTAAATCTTGGACAATCACTAAGCAGAGATATATTAGAAGGAAAGTAAACATTAGACTGGTAGTTGGTTCTGTAACCAATATATATGTGGAGTGAGGTTTTATATATAAATCTTCAAACAAAATATTTAATACCTACCTCACATCCCTTATTCTCATTGTATAATAATAATAAAAAAAATCTGGAAGCTCCCAACCATTAATTTACCCTCCTTCATGTACTTATCTATTCATATGCTATTCCTTCATTCCAGATACTGTGGGAGAACTGCCCCCTGCTTCAAGTGAAGCCCAACTCTTTCACTGTGACCTAGATCCCATCCTTGGTTACCTAGTCAAATATATTGATGCATAAATTCTATCTACTTTATCTTGCATATTCCTCTTTCTATTTTATTCCCATTGCATACAAACATGATGTCATATCCTTCTCTTCCTTTCCTAAAAAAAAATATTGATCTAACTTTATCTCCAACTATGAATCTGTTTCTCTTCTTCCCTTGAGAGAAAATATTCTTTGAAAATAATATCTTTGCAGTATGCTCCAAATTCTTTGTTATGTTGTTTTTTCTTGAATCCCATCTAGTGAGGCTTTCATCCCCTCTCCATTGAAATTGCCCTTGCCAAAGTTACAAATAATGTTCAAATTGTGAATTCCACAATCCATTTCTCAGTTCACCTTCCCTGAAACACTTCTACCTCCTTGGCTTCCAGGCCATGGCGTTATTCTTGTTTACTTTCAATATCCCTTGCCTCCAGTCTTAGTTTCTTTTGCTCATTCCGCCAATCTCTCTAACTTGTTAATTTAGGAGGGCTGGAGAGCTCATTCTTACCATAACATTGATAAACAGATTTAAATTTATATTTCCAGACTGCACCTTGACCCTCAACTCCAGTCTGATATATCCACCTGCTTACTCAAGGTCTACCATCCCATGTCAAACTAGCATCCAAATCATAGCAAATCCAAAATGGAGCTCAAAATCTTCACCTTACTGTCCCTTTCGCCATTATGTCCACCTCAGTTGGTAGCAATCCTACTCTTTCAGTGGCTCAGCTAAAATAATTTGTTATCCTTGACTTTTCTCTTTCTCTCTCATAACCTGTACTTAATGTATCGGCAAAACTTTTTGGTTCCATCTTCAAAATGTATCCAGAATCCAACCACATATTGTCATCCTCAATACTAGAATCTTGCCCAAGCTACCATCACATTCCCAGCAGATTATCTAATAGCATCTTAAAGTGTCTCCTTGCTTCAGTTTCCCTTCTTTAATTTATTCTCTAGAGAGGCAACCAGAGAAGCTTTTCCACATATAAACTGTCATTTCTTTGTTCAAAGTCCTTGATTGAATTTCTATGTCACTCTTAGTCTTCACAATAGTTGACAAGATCTTACTGGGACTAACCTTTCATAATCTCAGGCCTCTTTCCTACCTCTCTGGCTTGCTCTGTTTTTCTCCCATATGAGTCTTCTGGTTTTTACTACGAAATCGCAAGAATTAACCCAACTCAAGATGTTAGTACTTGATCCTCTCTTTAATAAAATTCTATTTCCCCATTTATCTACATGGCTCACTCTCTCACTTAATTTGTAAACTTATTCAAATATTAGCTCTTTGGAGAGGCCTCTCCAGACAACACTATTTAAAAAAGAAACATTCCCACTTCCTATACTCACCTTCCTGGTTTATTTTTTTATCTCTTTTAATCTCCATTCACATCTTATACATTTTAATCTATCTCTCTCCCTTATATGCATATAAAACGTCTAAGTATAGAAATTTTGTCCTTTATTTTTGACTCTCTCATCTCAGTCTCATAGAGAAGGGCCTGAGTGCTTAGCATATCATAGGCATTCAATGCCTATTTGTTCATTAAGTTAGTGAACAATTAATAGATGAATAGCATCTGAATCAATAATTAATAGATGCTTATTAAATAATTTTCTCCATTTTCTTGTCCCTCTTTTTCAAACCAAATCAACTGTAGGGGAGGAAGAAGTATTCCTCCACCCTTCTAGGTTTTTCTAGCTGGTCTAAAAACTAAATTGACATGAGACAGAATAATAGGAGAAAATCATACAAGTTTAATAACATGTATGCATGGAAGAAATGCAGGAAAACTGAGTAACTCACCAAAATGGCCAAAGCCACCACCTTAATACTATCTTTAACTAAAGGCAAAGGAGGATGTTGGGGCTAATGGTATGGGACCTCAAAGAGGAAGAAGGCAGTTGACATGGAGATGGAAAAGCAAATGTTTGGTAAACAAATGTTTGCCATATCATGCAGAGACCATGGGACAGTGAGGGGACGTTGATCAAACAGGTCTTGCTAGGTTCCTCCCTGTCTACCACATCTAGTTCATATTATACTATAGTTATCTATGGCGATAGCTTCCTCCTGGAACAGACCTTTTATCTTAAATTCTTTCAGGCAGTTAGGGGGAAGGTCAAAGTTCTTCCTGAGTCTTTTCTTCTTAAAAATAGTTAAGCCAAAGTGACATATTTTGGGGGTAGCAAATTCTGCTTACCTACACAACCTTTCTATGATTCATTGATTCTAGATGCTGTTCTAACTTTCCAAGATCAAGATGACAGTAGATCTAAAAAAAGATATACATCTAACCTCCTACTGAAAATTACTTTCATTTTTTCTCAATGACATTTATATGCATAACAATTCTTCAGTGACATGAATCTAAAGGAATTATTCTCAAATAATGTAATTTAAAATACTATAACACGTTGCCTAGGAGACCAACACTGCTTAAAAAGTAGGAGAACCTGCTGTGGATGTCTTTTTTTTTCTTTTAAGAAACATAAATGGCTATCAATAAATGTACAAACCTGACAAAGTAAAAAAAAAAAAGAAACATGCTTAGGAAGACGGATCATATTGATTTTTTAATATGATCTGAAATATCTACAGATTAGGTGATATAAAAATTATCTCTGGATCCAGAGTTACTTGGGCACTTTTACACCCCATTTATTAAAAACAGACAAACAAAAAATAAAAGCACATTATTCTATTGAATGTCAGTACAGATTAATCTAATGGATATAAGTATTAGACTTTTCCAGGAGTGTGAGTAAAGAGCAAAAGGATGTTGAAAGTGAGAAGTCTGATAACTGGAGAAGAGAAATACAGCATGGATTTCATTAGGGGAGAAATAAGAATAGCAAATGAGATAATGAAATAAAAGGTGATAAGATAACATAAACAAAACCCATTTTTCCTGGAACCTATTTTATCTCTTATTCATTTCTGTTATACACATTCACACATTAGTGAAGATAACTATGGAATATAAGCACACAAATTATGAAAATATACTATCAGATGACGTGATGATGATGATGCCTCTTTCTTAGAAGAAATTTATTCTTCAGTTCTATAGTTATATAATGAAGTTTATTCTCAGGATTTATATAGTCATAAAGTGAACGAAACTTCAGGACTCTGACTATAGTCACTAGCTGCATCCCATTTGAAAGAAGGCATATACAGAATGGAAGAAAGAGATCTTGTCAATTCCCTCATTTTAAATATAGCATGTCAAATGACAACTATAACACTATACATATCCAAGTTTAAGGTTTATAAGTCTGACTGGTTAAATTCTACATAGTTATAGGCATGTATCTGAGCTTTATCTCCTTCAAACTCTTTGCACAATAAGTACATTCTACTGACAAAGTGAGAAAGAATCAACTAGATGATGAGATGCGAACTATGGGAAATTCTGAACACACTACAATTATTTTATTTTATTTTCCCTAAAATGATGAAAATTAATTGAATATTGAGTCAGAATATCCAAAAATATAGACTTTTCATTGTTTGCCATTAACTAGCACATTGTAAATTCCCTAGTTATGAAAGGCACTATGTGAATCTATGTCACCAACCACAGGTGAAAATTTTTTTTTCATTTAATCATCTTAAATTTTAAAAATGCTTATTATGTGATAAATATAGAGAGTTCATCAAAATGATATAGATTGGAAGGCTTCCCACATTAAAATGTCTTTTAATATTTCCCTAGAAGAAACAGCTGAATGTTCTTTTCTCTTTCTTGTGTTTTTGTTTTTAGCACAGTTCATCCTCAACAGAGTCTTTCTATGGTTGAATAAATATACTTAGAAAAGCATAATTGGCCACTGTGGTTTCTATCATCATTATCACTGTTTTAACTAGCAACTTATAATAGTGCATACCTTAAATAGTTGCCAGGAAACACTACTGATAACTGAGTGTCAAGAACATTCTTGAATTCTCCAATGACCTAATTCTTAAGTTCATGGAGAGAAAAATTTGTGATGATTTAGAACCCTGGTATTCAAAGTATGTACTGCATTAGTTTCTTTAGAAGTATGTATTGTATTAATATCTATTGTACTAGTTTCCTCTTGCTGCTGCAACAAATTACAATAAACTTATAGGCTTAAAACAACACAAATTTTTTATCTTGCAGTTATGGAGGTCAGAAGTCAGAAATGGGTCTCACTGGGCTAAAATCAAGGTATTAGCAGAGATGTGTTCTTTTCTGGAGGCTCTAGAGAAGAACGCATATCCTTGCCTTTTCCAGCTTCTAGACACTGCCCACATTCCTTGGCTCATGACCTCTTCCATCTTCAGTCAGCAATGACCAGCTCAGTCTTTCTCAAGATGCCATCTTTATTGTTCTGACCCTTCTACCTCTCTCTTCTCCATTCAAGGACTTTTGTTATTACATTGTGTCCATGTGGATAAATCCAGATAATCTCCTTAATTTAAAGTCAGATGATTAGCAATTTTAATTCCACTTGTAGCCTTAATTCTCCCCTGCCATGTAACATAATATATTCAACAGATTCCAGGGATTAGAATGTAGACATCTTGGGGTGGGTCATTCTGCCTAACTGCATCTATAAATAGACAGCACAATCATCAACTGTTAGTTAGCTAGAAATGCAGATTATTGCACTCTGTGCAAGTCCTACTCATTCAGAAAATCTGCGGGTAAGGTCCAGGATTGTATGTTTTACTAAGATCTCCAAGTCATTTTTAGTCAGACTAAAGTTTAGAAAATGATGGTTTAGGAAGCACATTTATCAGGGAGTAGTGACTTTCTTTGTCCAATAAGAATTAACATCCTAAACTAAAAATATTGAAGGATATTAACTTATATGTTTTAGATCATTTTCCAGCTCTTCCTTCCTTGCCTTTGCATTACTGAAGAGAGCCTATGTCCAAATTTCTGAATAAGTTGCTGTTGCTATAGCCCTTTCTCTGCCCACCTTCCATTCCATGGTTTGTAAACATTTAATTTCTTTCCTCCCTCTCTTCTTACCCATTTCAGGGACATCATTGGTGCTCTTACTACTCTCCAACCAAGATTACAACATGCCAATGCTTCTGGAAAATAAACGGTATCAGAGATTTCTAATCCAGAGTCTGGTTATTACTATTACCTGTCTGGATATTGGTTTTGTCATTTCAATTGCTACTGCCAGAGGGCTATAGTGCATTTTTATGAATTGTAGCTGAGCATATCAATTTTTTTCCCTGATGGAAATATCCAAGAAGTCAGATGAGATCATAATTCAAATTCTGTAAATGTTTGTTTTAAAAAATCTGTTATAAGAATTCTACCATTTATTATATAAACAGTGATTTATAAGATCATTACATCAAAGATTACAGTTCTAAACAAAACTGAAGAAATAAAATTGCCTTCCTGCTTTGCCACTTTCTCTCATGTTATCAGATATTTACTATCTAATTAATTCCATATTAGGCAGTATTATTTTTCTTTGTCACTCAAGTAGAGACCTTGATTTGAATCCTTTCTCAGATATATATTGATTTGAATTATTTCTCCAAATAAATTGTTATCTGCATGACATTAAGCAACAGGTTTAGGGTCTGCAGGAACCTAGGAAGCAGAGACCAGCCTATGTTTGTATAAATCCCTGCCTGCCTGTGAATTACTTACTAAGCGTGGGGCCAAGTAATATTTCACACTGCTGCTCTTGCCATCTGAAAGGGAGACACCCACATTTTCCTAAAAGTCCAGAGCATCACATCTGGCTTAGCACTCTGAGTGCTGGGGGGTCTGTCACAGACAGTGCTGACTGGATTCCCTACTTGTGTGATGAGACAAACACATTTATGACTCAATCCATCTACTATGTTAACGGACCCTTCAAGAAATCTGGGGTCTGATGTAGTATCTAATAAAAAGAACAATAACATAGCTCAGGGACTATTCCTAGTTTTTTCCTAGGAAAAGAAAAATAAGCATGATGTCTGACCAGAGGATCTTTAACCCAGGAAAACAAATCATGGAATACCTTATTTAAGACCAACAGAAAAAGGGTTCAGTCATGTTATGCCATCTAATCTCCACCGGCAAAAAATTGTGCTGATGTCTTTAATTTTCTTGAGTCTACGTCAAGTTTCTCAAATGCCCTTAGCTTCTGTGCTTCTGTATATGAAATAGACTAATGCCAACCTCATGCAGTTATTTTGAAAAGTAAATAAAATAATAATGTAGATAAAACCCTTAGTAGATTACTTGGCATATGGTAACTCCTCAATAAATAGTAACCACAATGATACATCATATCATTATGGCTGTTTTTGTTTTATTTATTTCTAATTTTTAAATATAATTTACTTTTAAAAATAAAATTTGTATATATTTAAGGTGTAAAACATGATGATTTGTTATACATCTACATAGTGAAGTTATTACTACAGTCAATCTGATTAACATATTCTCTCACATAGGTACTTACAAATGGCCATCAGGTACATGGTAATGTGCTTTGTATCACTAATCATCTGGGAAATGCAAATCAAAACCACACTGGGATAATACCTCATACTTGGTGGGATGGCTATTATCAAAAAACGTAAAAGATAAGTGTTGGTCAGTGTAAGAAAAACTCACTCTTTTCCTATGTAGAGAAGAATCCATTTCTTCCCCACTGTTTTTTTTATCCTGTGAGTCTTTCTTTACTCTCACACAGAAAGACTTCACTTTTGACACTTCTGGTCACCAAGCATGTGGAGGTTTTTCCCCACAACAACAAGCAAGTCTCCAACACTAGCTGCGTGTCCTACAATTTAACTCAATTCTGACATTTTTTACCCAGAGATAGCACAATCCATGGTTGAGGGTTCAGTCTCACAAAACTGTCCCCCTCCCCCCTGCTTCAGATGCCAGCCACAAGCCCAGGTGATCACCTGTGCTTCTAACCAATCAGCTATAGATCAGAGCTTCCAATGACCCCCTCTTCAGGTTCCATTACTGTGCTAGAGTGGCTCACAGAACTCAAGTAAATACTTACATTCACAAATTTATTAGAGGATAATAAGGGATACAGATGAAGAGATACATAAGATGAGGTCTGAGAGGGTCCTGAGCTCAGGAGCTTCTGTCTTTGTGGAGTTGAGGTATATTATCTTCCCAGTGTGGATGTGTTCACCAACCTGGAAGCTCCCTGAACCCTCTACTATTGGGATTTCATGGATGCTTCCTCACACAGGCGTGATCAATTATTAACTCCATTTCCAGCCCCTCTTCCCTCTCTGGAGGGTGGGGGGTGGACCAGAAAATTACAAGCTTCTAATCATGACTTAGGCTTTCTGGTGACCAGCCCCCATCCAGGAATCATCCAGGAGCCCACTCAAAGTCGCCTCAAAGATGCTCTTAGTAGGAAATTAAAAGGGTTCTGGGAGATCTGTGCCAGGAACTAGGGACAGAGATCAATGTATATTTTCTATTATCTTACAGCAAGGATGTGGAGAAAATAGAACCCTTGTACACTGTTGGTGGAAATGTAAATTGGTACAGCCATTATGGAAAACAGAATGGAGAATCCTCAAAAAACGTAAAATTGAACCACCATATGATCCTGCAATTCTTCTTCTGCATATAAGCCCAAAGGAAATGAAATCAGTACCTCGAAGATCTATCTGTTTTTATAATTTTTACATGGGAGCCTACATCTAATTTCATTTCTGTCACTGAATCTTTCCTCTGTGGAGATCTTAAATAATTAAATAAAGGAATAAAATAGGGAAATTTAGGAATTAAAGTCATTGACTTCTACAAAGATAATAATTCCTAATATCTCCATATTTCTTGTTTTTTAAACTAAAAATAGAAAAACAAAAGGAAACAAGCAAAAAACAAACTGATCAAATTTTTCCTTTTTGTAGCACAATTTGGAGACTCTTCATTAAGTACCTTGTATATCACTATCTTTCCCTTTCCATTCCAAATAGATCCCAACCTCCAGCACCAGGGCACCTGGGCCAGACACATTTTCATCAATTTACTCCTATTAGTTGACACCATTTTCCCTCTCACTGATTCTATTTTTTTCCCAGAAATAAAGCTTCTGAAATGTATTTTGAATGCCACAAAACACAGCATGCAATTGTTTAAATATGAATAAAAATTATTTTCTCATGCAGTGATCTTTAGTGATTCAAAATACGTGCTTAATTTCAAGGAATTCAGTGAAATATATTGTTTAAAGTGTGATCCTTTCTCAATGATAAGTGTACATTTCCTTAAAAGATAAACGCACTAAGAAAACCTCATAGAAGAGAGTCATCTCAGTTGGATGAGTCTATTTCATCATGTCTAACTGAAACCATACTCCAGGTTTGTACTTCTTTATCTTGTTTAGGGTATTCTGTGAGAGTAATGGAAATTCTATGGAAAACAGATTGTAATGTTCAATCCTGAATTACCATGGGGGGATAAAAATAGAAAGAACTTACAGAAATAAAAGTTTATTTATTATTTAATTTCTCGTGATAAATATTTAGAAATAAAACATAAACTAGACAAAGAAAGCATGCCTTGATGCAAATCAATATATTATTGTTAATACATAAAGAAAATTTTTTTTCGACAAAGAATACAAACATTACTGCCAAATAGTCAATTTTCCTGGAAGTTTTTTCCTTTCAAATTATTAAAAATTTGAATGAAAAGTTCACATTTCAAAAGAAAATGAGAAAATTGTTTTGGCCTATTCTACACATTCATTCAAAATAAAAGGTTATCCAGGTGGGCCTCACGCTCTAGAGCACAGATTTAATCCAGCTCAGCCAGGGCAGGCAGCCCACCCTAGAGACTGGCTCCACCCAACAACAAGCCCTCAGGCAACTTGTGGGCCTGCATAGATTGGTGACTGGATTCTCTGCAGCCTGGCAACTGAGCCGACTTCAGTGGGGCAGGGCGTGCACAAGGAGCAGGTGGAAAGTGTGGGGCAGTGGTGGAGTGTGTCAGGCTCCCGCTGTGGAGAGACTGGGTCCACTTCAGGAGGTCGGGGCACTAACACGGGACAGGACTGTGTTGACTGTGTGTGTGGACCTGTGGGTGGCAGGGCTTGTCAGCTGCAGAAGACTTGTGCTTCTTAAAGACACACATAGGGGGTTTGCCCCACCTTCCAAAGCCTGAAAAAATTGGGTGCTCCCATGCCTGAAGCCAGCGCAACCCAGCTGCAATCCTCAGAGAGCTGACAAGAGACCTAAAGGCTGGAGGCTTATAGTATTTGTAAGCCCCTGAATAAAAACAACCTGCCACGCTGGGGGCCTACCCACTTAAAAGAAATACTGCAACACAAATGTGGTATTAGAACTTGCAGCCAACTGTGCTGGGGCTACCCACACCTGATAAAGAGACTGAAGGACTCACAACAACTACAAGCAGCTGAGCATTACAACACCTGGCCAGGAACATAACTCAGCCGCCCTGGGCACCTACAGGGAAAGCAAATAGGCCACAACAGGACACACGTAGCCCACATAGGGGTCACCCGTGGAACATTGAGAACTGAGGGAAGCACACTGCAGGTCTCCTAAGGCATCACTTGTATAAGGTCACCTATCCAAGAGCAGGAGATGTAGCTGACCTACCTAATACACAGACACAAGCACAGGGAAAGAGGCAAAATGAGGAGGCAAAGGAATACATTCCAAGCAAGGGAACAGGACAAAACCCCAGAAAAGGAACTAAGTAAAACAGAAATGAGCAACCTACCTGACAGAGAGTTCAAACAAAGAGTGTTAAGGATGCTCACTGATGTGGGGAGAAGAATAGAGGAACTCAGTGAGAATGTCAACAAAGAAATGGAAGATATAAAAAGAACCAATAAAAAATGAAGAATACAATACTGGAAATGAAAAATTCACTAGATGGACTTAAAAACAGAGTAGAGGATACAAAAGAACAGATCTGTGAGCCGGATGAAAGACTAGAAGAAATTACCCAAGTTGAACAGGTAAAAGAGAAAAGAATTAAAAAGAGTGAGGACAGTCTAAGGGACATCTGGGACAACATCAAGCACACTAACATCCATGTTATAGGTGTCCCGGAAGGAGAAGAGCGAGACAAAGGGGCAGAGAACCTATTTCAAGAAATAATAGATGAAAACTTCCCTAACCTAAGGAAGGAAACAGACATCCAGGTACAGGAAGCACAGAGAGCCCCAAACAAGGTAAACCCAAAGACGCCCACACCAAGACACATCATAATCAAAATGTCCAGAATTAAAGATAAAGAGAGAATCCTAAAAGCTGCAAGAGAAAGACAAGTTACATACAGAGGAAACCCCATAAGGCTATCAGCTGACTTCTCAGTGGAAACCTTACAGACTAGAAGAGAGTGGCACGAAATATTTAAAGTGCTAAAAGGAAAAAACCTACAGCCAAGAATACTCTACCCAGCAAGGTTATCATTCAAAATGGAAGGAGAGATCAAAAATTTCCCAGACAAGCAAAAATTAAAGGAGTTTGTCACCAAGAAACCAGCGCTACAAGGAATGTTAAAGGGACTGATTTAAGGGGAAAAAAGAAAACCGTAAATAGGAAAAATTATCTATTTCCATGATAAGAAGTTAATGGATACAAATGCACAAAAAAGAGGTCAGATATGATATCAAAAACATAAAAGGAGGGAGGAAAGGAGTTAAAGAGTAGAGCTTTCAGAGATAGGTCAAACTAAAGAGACCATCAATTCTGTACAGAAGGAGAAAGGAACAGAGAAGGACTACTAAAACACTGAGAAAAAAAGTTAAAAAATGGCAGTAAGTACATACTTATCAATAGCTACTTTAAACGTCAACAGACTAAATGCTCCAATTAAAAGACATAGGGTGGTTGACTGGATAAAACACCAGGACCCATATATATGCTGCATACAAGAGACACACTTCAGACCTAAAGATGCTCACAAACCGAAAGTGAAGGGATGGAAAAAGATACTCCACCAAATGGCAATGAAAAGAAAGCTGGGGTAGCAATACTCATATCAGACAAAATAGACTTTAAAACAAAAACTGTAAAAAGAGACAAAGAAGGGCATTGCATAATGATCAAGGGAAAAATCCAACAAGAATATATAACACTGGTAAATATCTATGCACCCAATGTAGGTGCACCTAAATATATAAAGCAATTATTAACAGACATAAAAAGAGAAATAGACAGTCACACAATAATAGTAGGGGACTTTAACACTTACACCAATGGATAGATCATCCAAACAGAAGATCAATAAGGAAACATTGGCCTTAAATGACACACTAGAACGGGTGGACCTAGTAGATATATACAGAGCATCCCATCCAAAAACTGAAGATTACACATTCTTTTCAAATGCACATGGAACATTCACCAGGACTGATCACATATTAGGCCACAAAATCTGTCTCCACAAACTTAAGAAGATTGAAATAATACCAAGCAACTTTTCTGACCACAACAGTATGAAACTAGAAATCAACTATAAGAAGAAAATCAGAAAAGCCACAAATACATGGAGATTAAACAAAATGCTACTGAACAACGATTGGGTCAATGAAGAAATCAAAGGAGAAATCAAAGAATACCTAGAGACAAATGAAAATGACAGTAAGACATGCCAGAATTTATGGGAGACAGCCAAAGCGGTTCTAAGAGGGAAGTTTATAGCAATACAGGCCTATCTCAACAAACAAGAAAAATATCAAATAAACAATCTAACAATGTACCTAAAGGAACTGGAAAGAGAAGAACAAACAAAGCCCAAAATCAGTAGAAGAAGGGAAATAATAAAAATCAGAGCAGAAATAAATGAAATAGAGACTAAAAGAACGATAGAAAAAATTAATAATACCAAGAACTGCTTCTTGGAAAAGATCAACAAAATTGACAAACCCTTAGCTAGACTCACCACGAACAAAAGAGAGAAGGCACAAATAAGTAAAATCAGAAATGAAAGAGGAGAAATTACAACAGACACCTCAGATATACAAAAGATTATAAGAGAATACTATGAAAAGCTATATGCCAACAAATTCGACAATCTGAATGAAATGGATAAATTCTTAGAATCATACAACCTTCCAAAACTGGATCAAGAAGAAATAGAGAATTTGAATAGACCAATCACCAGTAAGGAGATCGAAACAGTAATCAAAAACCTCCCCAAAAATAAAAGTCCAGAACCAGACGGCTTCCCTGGTGAATTCTACCAAACATTCAAAGAACACTTAATACCTATCCTTCTTAAAGTCTTCCAAAAAACTGAGGAGGGGGGAAGCTCCCTAACTCATTAACGAAGCTGACATTACCCTGATACCAAAACCAGACAAGGACAACACAAAAAAAGAAAATTACAGGCCAATATCACTGATGAACATCGATGCAAAAATCCTTGACAAAATACTAGCAAATCGCATACAACAATATTTTAAAAAGATTATATACCATGGTGAAGTGGGATTTATTCCAGGTATGCAGGGATGGTTCACCATTTGCAAATCAATCAAAGTAATACACCACATTAATAAAATGAAGACTAAAAATCACATGATCATCTCAATAGATGCAGAGAAAGCATTTGACAAGATACAGCATTCATTTATGACAAAAACTCTGAATAAAATGGGTATAGAAGGAAAGTACCTCAACATAATAAAGGCCATATATGACAAACCCACAGCTAATATCATCCTCAATGATGAAAAACTGAAAGCTACCCCTCTAAGAACAGGAACCAGACAAGGATGCCCACTCTCACCATTCCTATTTAACATAGTACTGGAAGTCCTAGCCAGAACAATTAGGCAATAAAAAGAAATAAAAGGGATCCAGATTGGAAAGGAAGAAGTGAAACTGTCACTATTTGCAGATGACATGATTTTATATATAGAAAACCCTAAAGAATCCACCAAAAAACTTTTAGAAGTAATACATAAATATGGTAATGTGCAGAATACAAAATCAACATACAAAAATCAGTTGTATTTCTAAACACTAACAACGAAGTAGCAGAAAGAGAAATTAAGAATACGATACCATTTACAATTGTAACCAAAAGAATAAAAGACCTAGGAATAAACTTAACCAAAGAGATGAAAGATCTGTACACTGTAAACTACAAAACATTGCTGAAAGAAATTGAAGAAGACACAAAGAAATGGAAAGATATTCCGTGCTCTTGGATTGGAAGAATTAACATGGTTAAGATGTGCATACTTCCTAAAGCAATCTATAGATTCAATGCAATCCCTATCAAAGTTCCAACAACACTTCTCACAGAAATAGAACAAAGAATCCTAAAATTTATATGGAACAACAAAAGACCACGAATAGCTAAAGGAATCCTGAGAAAAAAGAACAAACCTGGAGGTAGCACATTCCCTGATTTCAAAATATACTACAAAGCTATAGTAACCAAAACAGCATGGTACTGGCACAGAAACAGACACACAGATCACTGGAATAGAATCGAAAGCCCAGAAATAAACCCACACATCTATGGACAGCTAATCTTCGACAAAGGAGCCAAGCACATACAATGGAGAAAAGAAAGTATCCTCAAAAAATGGTGTTGGGAAAACTGGACAGCCACATGCCAAAAAATGTAAGTAGACCTGTACCTTACACCATACACAAAAATTGACTCAAAATGGATTAAAGACTTGAATATAAGAACTGAAACTATGAAACTTCTGGAAGAAAACATAGGCAGTACGCTCTTCGACATCGATCTTAGCAACATATTTTCAAGCACCATGTCTGACTGGGCAAGAGAAACAAGAGAAAAAATAAACAGATGGGACTACATCAAACTAAAAAGCTTCTGCACAGCAAAGGAAACCATCAACAAAATGAAAAGACAACCTAACAATTGGGAGAAGATATTTGCAAACCATACATCTGATAAGGGCTTAATCTCCAAAATATATAAAGAACCCATGCATCTCAACAACAAAAAAACTACCAACCCAATTAAAAAATGGGCAAAAGTCCTGAACAGACATTTCTCCAAAGAAGATATACTGATGGCCAACAGGCACATGAAAAGATGTTCAACATCATTAACTATCAGGGAAATGCAAATCAAAACTACAATGAGATATCACTTCACGCCCATCAGAATGGCTATAATTAACAAGACAGGGAACAACATGTGTTGGAGAGGATGTGGAGAGAAGGGAACTCTCATACACTGCTGGTGGGAGTGCAAACTGGTGCAGCCACTATGGAAAACAGTATGGAGATGCCTCAAAAAATTAAGGATATAACTACCATATGATCCAGCTATTCCTCTGCTGCGTATTTATCCAAAGAACTTGAAAACACCAATGCGTAAAGATACATGCACCCCTGTGTTCATTGCAGCGTTATTCACAATAGCCAAGACTTGGAAGCTACCTCAGGTGCCCATCAAGGAACGAATGGATAAAGAAGATGTGGTATATATACACAATGGAATACTACTCAGCCATAAGAAACGATGAAATCCAGCCATTTGTGACAACATGGATGGACACTGAGGGTATTATGCAAAGTGAAATAAGTCAGAGGGAGAAGGTCAAATACCTTATGATTTCCCTCATTAAGCAGTAGATAATAACAACAACAAACAAACACATAGAGACAGAGATTGGATTGGTGGTTACCAGAGGGGCAGGGGGGAGGGAGGAGGGCGAAAGGGATAATTCGGCACATGTGTGTGGTGATGGGTTGTAATTAGTATTTGGGTGGTGAACATGATGTAATCTATGCAGAAATAGAAGTATAATGATGTACACCCGAAACTCATACATTGTTATAAACCAATGTTACTGCAATAAACAAAAAATTTAAAAAATATATTTGCAAAAAATATAATAATAATCTGCATGCATCTGAAAAAAATGAATTAAATACTTGAATGTAAAAGGTAAAAAAAATAAATAAAGTCTAATCAATTGGTATGTTTTGTCTGTGTGTGTGTGTGTGTGTGTGTGTGTGTGATAACTCCCTTTGCTACTAAAATGCATGATCTGTGAGGGTAGACATGATTCATTCTTGTTCACTACTCAATCTCACAACCAAAAAGAGTAACTAGAATGTCTTTAAAAAATAGGTAATATTTTCTTCCTTCTTACTTATAGAACTGTAATGAACTACCAGTATTCTAAAGTTTTAAAACGAGTCTGTGACCTAGAAAACCCTTAGGCAACCCAGTTTTTGATAATATTATGTCTAAGTTTCTGCCTCTCCCTTCCTTCCTCTACCCTAACACTTATATGTTCCAATTTTCTTTTGATTTACACTTTATGTCTATATATTTTAATATGGAAAGTATTGTAGTTGTGACATTATTATTTAGGTTTAACTTGAATAATCACCATTTGTTTCTGGTAATTGTGCCTGGTCTCCTTTCCGATAGCATCCCTCTAAATAGGAGCTTGCTGCTTAAGTTTACACCGATAAAATAATATTTTATAATCACCATATGTGAAGTACCAATGTACTTTCTTATAGGTAAATTTTTTGATTGTATATTTTTAAATATTTGGAATGTATACTAATAAATTAAAGAATGTGTCCTACTTTTTCCTGTGTCAGAAAAATCTACTGCATTTACCATGGCTAGACATTTCAGGAGGAAATTCAAAGCAATAGATTTTTTTTTTCTTTTTGTGAGGAGATCAGCCCTGTGCTAACCTCTGCCAATCCTCCTCTTATTTTGCTGAGGAAGACTGGCCCTGGGCTAACATCCGTGCCCATCTTCCTCTACTTTATATGGGACAGCATCACAGCATGGCCTGACAAGCAGTGCGTCGGTGCGCGCCCGGGATCCGAACCGGCAAACCCCGGACTGCCGCAGCAGAGCACATGCACTTAACCGCTTGCGCCACCGGGCCGGGCCCCACAGCCATACATTTGGAAAGTAGATTTTTGTGAAAGTAGATTGATATCTGTCAGGTTCAGTGTTATATCTCCATAACACAGCATAGTTGCTGGCACATATATGATCCTCCATAAACATTTGATAATTGAATGACTTTAATTATTCTCCCATCAGTACATCATTTGGCGCAACCCTTCAGGGCACTGCCACTGTCATATTGGGGGATGAGGAGCAGCAGGATATGGCTGGAGAAAAGAAGCCAAATCCAAAAATCTGTTAGACTATGAGAGTTCTGGCAGATTCCATTGGTGGGCATACAAGAAATTAATTATATAGAACTAAATATGTCTACAGTATCAAGTGGGGATTGTTGAACTCGGCAGGCAAGAAATTCAGTTTAGAAAAGTCACGGGAGGTCACACAACTACCAATCTATCTGTCTACCCCTCTCTTTTAGTATCCCTGTGTATTTAGTTTCACCAAAAATCACTGAGAGGATTTGGACAAGGGAAAAGTAGTCATCAGAAAAATAAAGTGGGGAGATCATTTCCCAAATTAGACATTTGGATCTATCAAATTACACATTTGGACCTATACTTTTAGGTAGCAGGAAAAAAGTCTCATAAATAACTGTTTATAATGATGCCAGTCTAGTACAGAAAAGAGTCTAACTATTAATTATACCAAGATTTTTTATGAGATTTTGTGAGATTTTTATATGGGCCTTCATAAAAAGAATAGTAAAGATTGTAGTAACAATGACATTGACAACATTTTTCTATTGAAAATAATCCGTCTTTTAGAGTTTTCTGTATTAATGTAGGGCAATGAAATAACCAAATGCATTTCAGTAAAGGGGTTAAAAAGTGCAGCCCACATTAACAGGTTTTCGTGATAGTCTAGTTTAATTCAAAAACACAGGGTGAAAATATATTAAAACAACATTTTTAAGACATTGGCAATCAGGCAATGGAGGACAGTGATCTCTGAGAGATGGAAAATGAACAAGGTGAGTCCTTCAATTGCTGCAGCCTATTGCCCAGTGAGTACTTCCAGATCACAAAGCTGGGAGAGGAGCTCGGTCAAAGCCCAACAGATTCCTTAAGTGAGGTGATGTAACAGAGAGTACAGGGAGACAAACGTACTTGAGTTTTCAAAGCAGGGTGCCAGAGAAGAGAGAAATACATTGAGAGAGAAATCCAAAGATCTATAGTGGGTCCCCCTTGAGTATTTAGCATGTATGGATCAATGCAGGCACGTGAGGAAACTCCCCTGCATTGGGGAAAGAACTACCCATAAGAATTAGAAAGGATTTAGAAAAGCTGATGAGTCCTGGCCATTAGGTAGAGCACACAGAAAGATCCCGCCTCAGTAGAGGTAAATAATTAGCTCTAGACTACAGCCTGTTCTGGGCCCATCTAATAAACTTTGAAAGCAAATCTCAAAAGAATTAGTTTCCAAGTCACTTAACTACATTTCAGAACAAAGCTCAACATCACTTAGAAGAGTACAAAAATATCCTGCAACTAACAAGGTGCAAAATTCATAATATCTGCCATCTAATCAAAACTTAGCAGACATGCAAAAACAGCAGGAAAATGTAAGCCATATGAGGAAAAAAGCAAATAAACTGAAACAGACCGAGACTGAAACAGATGTTAAAATTCTTATAACCTTATTCCATATGTTGAAAAAGCTAGACAAAAGATTGAGCATGTTTAGTATAGATATGAAAGATAATACAAATCAAATTGCTAGAGATGAAAACTACAATAATTGAGATGAAAAATACACTGGTTGAGATTAACAGGAGATTAGACACTGCAGAAGAAAACAATGACAATCATGAAGATGTGGCAATAGAAACTAATTCAAAATTAATCACAGAAAGGAGGAGAGAAAATAAGGAGCAGAGAATCAGTTAGAGGTGGAATATCTTCAAATGGCCTAATATATATGTATAATTAGAATCCCAAAAAGGGAAGATAGAGGGGGGAGACAGAAAACATATTTGAAGAAATAATGGCAAAAATTGTCTAAATTTGATGGAAACTATAAACTCACAGATCCAAGAATCTCAAAAAACCCCAAGCACAGGAAGCATGAGGGAAACCACACCAAGAAACGTCATTGAACTGTTAAACCAATCTGTGGATATTTTATATATAATTTTTATTAATAAACCCTATTAGGCCTCATTAATCAATCTTTCCCAATCACAACACTTGTAGTTCTCTACTGAGTATCTGCTTTGACAGGAAGTTTATATAAAAGATTTTTTTCTTAATCTAGTTTAAGAGATTTTTCAATTGTTATCATTGTCTACTGTGTCATATCGTGGTTAAAGATCTTAACTTTATGTCAAGGAAACTGCATCCTTCCCTTTTATTTGCAGTTTCATGTTTTGGCTGGACTACTTGATTTTTCTGTATGTATTAGATCCCTCTTATGCACTGTCTTAAATTATCTTTTATTCTGAATCATGTTCCCATGGGATGACCTATTCATTTCAGTTCTCCCTGCTTCCCCTGTCTAAGGTCAACGTTCCAAGTCTCCAGCTACTCCAGTCACTTGCAGAATCTGATGAAGCTCTACAAGGCAAGGACTGGGATCCGGCTTCTCAGCAGCTGTAAAGGGAAAAGGGATATGACCCAAAAGTCTAGGAGCAACTATTTTCTGATAAGCAACCCTCAGCCAATGGGGGCAGGAGACAGAAGGGAACTTCAAAAAAACGTTTTCTCCTTCCTGCTGTCCAAAGAAAGAGTACAGGGTGTGTTCTTCCTCTACCCCTGTCCAAAGACATCCTGCTTGACTAAGGAGACATGCTATCTATGTCTCTTTGTGAAGCAATGGTCACCTGGAATACATCATCTGTTATTGTTTCCAATCCACTCAAGACTCAACTTCCTTTTTTCTACATTTTCACAACTTAAGTTTGCAAGTCCCAATAAAGCATTGCCACTCGGGCTTTGCTTTAGGCCAAACACAGTGTAGTTTGGAGTTTATTTTATAGTTTTTATTGTGTGTGTGTGTCTCCCATCTCTGATTATTTTAGATATATATCCTATTTCACACTTTTTACTTCTTTACATTTTGCAAGTATTAAAATGTTATATTAAAATGCAATATTTTTCAAAGTATATGGATAATATATACTCATTTCAAAATTTTTAAAAATAAGAAAAAAGAAAAGGAGAAAATAAAACAGGGTCAAATATTATTAAATTTTTAGTATATTTCTTTCCAGTCATGTTTCTGTATGTATGTCTGTGTGTTGAATGGAAATGTATTTCCTGACAAAACTTTGATTATTCAGGGGTCGGCCTGGTGGCGTAGTGGTTAAGTTCACATGCTCCGTTGCAGTGGCTAAGGGTTTGCGGATTTGGATCCTGGGCACAGACATACACACCACTCATCAAGCCATGCTGTGGTGGCATCCCACATACATAATAGAGGAAGATTGGCACAGAAACTTGGATTATTCAACAACTATGTGGCTTATTTTTCTATTTAACAATATATGGTAATTATTATTAGATACTATTAAACATGCTTTTAATACATGATTTAAAATTTTATTTACTTCATGAAGTGAAAAATGTTCTTAATTATGCATAATGTTGAATGTCAGAGGTTTTTTTTTTTTTGCAAAAAGCAGTGCTGGACAAAAATGTATAACATTTTTGTCACACCCCTCATTAGGTAAATTCTCTGAAATTGGCTCACTTGGTCAAAAATTAAATGTAATTTTTATTCTTCAAATTCTTAATACATGTAGTAAAGTATATTTTAAAGTATTTCCAATTTATAGGTGAACCTTCTATCTTATATATTTATAAGAAATGGGTATATACTCAGATTCATTACATATTTTCATCATGGTTATTTATTCATGTACTATAGCCTACTGTTTCTGATTTAAAAGATTACCTTATATTTGATAGTTACCAATACTCTCAGTCTTATGTGTTTCTACAAATTATACATAAAATAAAGACAAAATCTATAAGAGAAAGTTTTTAACATATAAAATAAATTTTAGAAATAATATTTGACTTTGACACAACTCCATAGCTTTGTAAAGACTTGAGACAAAGCTCACAAATTCTCACAATAATCCTATAAAAGGTATCAATACTGGGGAAAATGAGACATCAAATAGTAAGTAAATATAGAAAGTTGGCACAGCAGAATGCTCTGATTTATTGATCAAGTCCACATATTAAATAATCTCAGAGTCTTTTTCTTTCAAAGATGAGTTATAAATGTAATTACCTTTAAGTATGAAAACATGTAAAATTAATCAGGAAGCACAGATTAAACAGCTTTCTATCTTATGGTTTATCAGACCTTGCTTATATATCTGAATGTTGCTATTCCATCAGTTTTGATAATGATATTTATTATATTCCCTATTATAGTACATAATTATGGAGATGTGGTCTCATTTATATTTTCATTATCAAAACAACTAGTAATTTTGTTGTGGAAAATACATTCCATCATGGTGGCAAGGAAAAAATAATCAAGGCCGTACTTATTTTTGGCTTCTTAATTCACATATTAGCATGGGATAGCCAGTAAAAAGCATACATCTTTAGGGGACTCGTGGCTCAGTTTTGTGATTTTTAGTTGATGTTTTAATATATTCAAAGGAGAACGCCGTGACCAAGCTATTAGAGCCAGGCTTGCTCCCAGCCCACAACAATCAGGTGTTGTTTTTTCCTTTCTCATCTATGCAAAGTACAAAAACAAGCAAAACTTATCTATGCTGTTGTAGGTCAGGAATGTGGTTATCCTTGTTGGAGGAGTGGTGGTGGTAAATAAGAGGGCTTCTGGAGTGCTGGTAAAGTTGTATATCTTGATCCTGGTGCTTATACACGTGTATTCAGCTTATAAAAATTCATTAGCTATACCCATAGATATACTTTTCTATATGTATATTTATATTTCAATAAAATGTTAAAATTGAAAAAAAAAGGCATACTTTGCCTCAAGACATTTTGCAGTACTTATTATGTTTGTATAAAATAGCCTATGCTCCCACAAGCTGTCATAACATGCTCATAATGAGAGTTTGTCAAAATGGAGATCAGAAGGACGATTTGGTAATATCTGCGAATTTTCTGTTTCCTTTAGAGAATCTCTACAAAATCTTACTGCTACCCGTTATAATTATGTTTGCACGCAGTACTAGTAAGTTTTAGTCCATGCTAGAACACCACTAATTGTCTCCACCACGAGGTTGACATATTGTTCTGTTTCTCTCTCTTGGCCCTGTTAAAATGGTAGTGTGGCAAAGCTTCAGTTAACTGCCAATTTACCTTCCACATCAGCAGTACCTCCATCATGAAGAAGGTCGTTTTGAAGCACAGTGCATATAATACGATGGGACTTGTGCTTCACAATGAGTAGTTTTTGTTTCTTTGTTTTATCTACATTTAAACAAATAATCGGGAAAATAGTCCAAGTAAATCTGTCTCTCTTTCATCTAGATTCACCAGTGGTTGATATTTTGTCATATATGCTTCATCCATCTATCTATCACCTGTCAGTGTGTCCATTTTACCTCTAAATAGATAGAAAAATGATATCATTGCTACTATTATTATCGTTATTATTATCCCATTTGCAAATTTTTCCACGAACTTAATATAAGACCTTTCCTAGGGCCAAAGTCACTCTTTACAAACCACAGTAAATTTAACAGCCATCTAATATAGCGTGGATCCAATACTATTTTCTAATTTACAATCCATTCTCAAATTTTGCTACTGATCTTGATAATACACTGTAGAGCATTTCTCCCCAGTCTAGCATACAATCTAGGATTACTCATTACATTTAGTTGTTAGGTCTCTTTGGTCTTCTTTAAACTGGAAAAGTTCTTAAGCCTTTCTTTTTCTCTCATGATGTAGACATTTCTGAAGAGTACAGAGCAATTTTTTTGGTAGAATGCCCATCAATTTCAGATTATCTGATTATTTTCTCATAATTGGATTTAGATTTTGCATTTTTGAAAGAATACTGCAAAGTGACACAATATTTTGTTCTGCATATATTTTGAGATAGTACTTGATATCAAATTGTTTTAGGATTGTTTTTTCTACTTCTGGAAAAATGCTATTGATATTTTGATAGGAAGTTGATAGGGATCGCCCCCAAGAAGATCCTATACCCTCATCTCTGGGACAGTGGATATGTTTGCTTACATGGTAAAGGAGCTTTGCTGATGTAATAAAGATTACTAATCAGTGACCTTAAAATATGGAGATTATCCTGCTAAGACCACTATAATCACATGAGTCCTTAATAATAGAGGCGGAAAAGGGAGCAAGAAAGATGAAGCAGAAGAGAAGATCAGAGAGGCACAAATTACGAGGGAGCCACGTAACCTGGAATGTGGACAACCTCTAGGCGCCGACACCTGACAGCGAGAAAGGAAATAGGGACTCAACTGACAGCCAGAATGAAATTAGGGACCTTCATCCTACAACTACAAGAATGAGATTCTGCCATAAAATGAATAAAAATGGAAGCACATTGTGCCCCAGAGCCTCCAGAAAACAGCCCTGGCTGACTAATACCCGGATTTGACTTTGTAAGACCCTAAGTCAAGCAAAGCCACTAGACTTCTGACCTACAGAACTGTAACATAATAAATGGATGTTATTTTGAGCCACTAAATTTGTGGTACTTTATTTTGCAGCTATATAAAGCAAATGCAGATTGTTTTATTTCTTTATTTTTGAGTATAGGATTAGAAATAAAAGCGCCTGGGGCTCGCCTGGTGGCGCAAGCTGTTAAGTGCGCACGATCCGCTGCGGTGGCCCAGGGTTCGCCAGTTCGGATCTCAGGCGTGCACCTTCGCACTTCTTGGCAAGCCATGCTGAGGCGGCGTGCCATACAAAGTGGAGGAAGATGGGCACAGATGTTAGCCCAGCACTGGTCTTCCTCAGCAGAAAAAAGGAGGAGGATTGGCAGACGTTAGCATAGGGCTGATCTTCCTCACACAAAAAAGGAAAAGAAATAAAAGCCCCTTCTCTTTATTGATGGTTTAAGTTTATCTTGGGCACTATTATATTCTATAATCACACGATCACTTTGTCATAAATTCTACTTGAAAGAGTTGTTTAGATATTCAAGCCAGAAAATATTTTAGCTTTATTACTGCTGTTCTATTGTCCCTTATTAATTATCTGTACAGCTTACCATTTTAACTTCCAATGCCTCCGTATTTGGGACCACAATGGGAAAGAACTAACATTTTTGGTGATCTTCATTTTCATCTGAATGTGGTTGTATTTCTCTCATCTGTCTTGGATTTTATTGTCAAAATGTTTATTATTTTTATTCCATCCAATTCTCCTCACTATTTGTATATGCTAGTGTCATACTGCCTGAGGCTTTCCAAAACTGCTGCAAAATTTTTAATCTAATGTTAATTTTATTTATTTAATTATATATTTTCATAATATATGCTCCATAGTTTAAAATCTTGACCATCACAGAGGTAATTTGTGTTAATCAACATTTAGAACTCAAAGTCATATATATATGTATTTTTTTCAGTTTCCTAACTATATTCAGATATCTGCAATGATTTAGTAGAGAAGATGTGTTTCCCAGAATTCAGAAAATTGAAATTAAATGAATATAGTTTCTAACAAAATATGATCATAACATACACATACTACTGCACAACTGGATAGAAATAAGGGCAAAAAATGATCATTTTCAACCTTGTTTATTAAAAACAAAGTCTGCTACATTTAAAATTATGTTACATAGTTTAAAAATATGAGGTCAATAATGCTCTTGTATGACTGTATAAATTTTTTTTCATTTTGTGCTTTGACACCATTATTTTTTGCTTTAGTTCTTAGAAATAATGCAATATAGTAATAGTTTTTATTTACCATTGATATGTTTTAAATATTTTTTATATATCTGCTTATATTCAAAGTAGTTTTTTAGAAATTCATGCGGCATTTTTTTTTCCTAGAGGCTCAAATGTAAAACATTTTTATCTTTAGTGGTAAACAGAACTGACAACTTGTTTAGCCACAAAGTCAACAAGATTAATAATATCTGTTAAAAGGAAATTAAAAACATTCTTTTCCATCTAAAAAGGAAAAGTAAATTACCTCAACAAATACACTAATGCAGTTAATCCATTACATTTATAGATTCCATTATGTAAATTCATTAGATTTTTATCCAACATCATTTGTTCAGAGTAATACAATCTTATAAGCCATAAATTGAAGCTTGCTAATGGATTCAGATATGTTTATATTTTTTAAGCACTGAGGAGTAGCAATGCAAATACTGTTGGGCCAAAAGTGACTCAGACCATCCATCCATGAATGAAGACAAAAATTAATCAAAGCAATAAAATAATGATCAGATGTAAAAAAATATCAGAACATTTTTTCAAAGGAACTCTACCATATAGCAGAATTTGCACTCAATGTCAATGAATGACAGCTATGTTATTCACTCAGCCTAATAACTCTTTAGATTTGTGTGAATGTTGACAGTCTTGGTCAAATGAAAAGCTCTCAGGTCGTCTCCTGACAAATTTTTTCTCCTTATTTGTTTTTGTTTTCCAGGATTAATATTTAAGATAATTACAAAATTTACAAAAGTGATTAAAGATGAAAGAAAGAAACACTTATTATTTATTTTCATGTTTCAATGACTGATGTCTCCTGTTATCCTTGTTGTAACCCTCACTTGTATGCTAAATATTTAATATAGTCTCCAGATCCTCAAGCCCTTATTCTGGGAAACTTTTAATTTATATCAAAAAAGTAGTATTGATTTAACAGGTCAGTATGATAGTTTAATATTTAGGATTATTGATAATATTGATAAGTAGATGTTATATACTGGTTTTCCCCACTATCTGAAAGTTTGCTTTAGGCAACTTTGTTTTTACGAAAGACCTACATTAGTACAGTACTCCCCCCTTACCAGTGGTTTCACTTTCTGTGGTTTCGTTTATCCACAGTCGACCACGTTTTGAAAACATCAGATGGAAAATTGCAGAAATAAACAATTCATAAGTTTTAAATTGCACGCCATTCTCAGTAGTGGGATGAAATCTTGCGCCATTCCACCTTGTCCTGCTTGGGACATGAATCATCCCTTTGTCCAGTGTATACACGCTGTATATGCTACTGACCCATATTAGTCACTTAGTAGCCATCTAGGTTATCAGATCAGCTGTCAGGGTATTGCAGTGCTTGTGTTCAAGTAATACTTATTTTTACTTAATAATGGCCCCAAAGCCCAAGAGTAGTAATGCAGGCAATTTGGGTATGACAAAGAGAAGCCATAAAGTGCTTCCTTTAAGTGAAAAGGTGAAAGTTCTAGACTTGATAAGGCTGCTAAGACCTATGGTAACTTTCACTACACTATATTGTTATAAATGTTCTATTTTATTATTAATTATTGTTGTTAATCTCTTACTGTGCCTAATTTATAAATTTATAAATTTATAAAACTTTATCATAGGTATAGGTATGTATGTATAGAAAAAACATAGTATATATAGGGCTCAGTACTATCCAAGGTTTCAGGCATCCACTGGGGGTCTTATCCTCAGCAGATAAGGGGAGACTACTGTACTTGTTTTTGCTAACTGAAAGAAATCTAAAGAGGATTTTCACTTTTGCAAAAAGCAAAAATAGCCTTCAGTGTTTGTTTTGCAGTGAGCCTGTTATAGAGGCTAAGCCATCAAGCCTGTTGTATTTCAAGCCTTGCACATCAGCCACATCAGCCACAGCTGATGACCAACCTCGACAATCAACATGAAGGCAGGCAGATATAGAAGAAGGTATAAACATTAGTGACCTGCCTGCCTTGAGGGATTCAGATGATGGTGAGATGTCAATAGACGACGCTCTTCCTCTCTCTCCTACACCCCAGTGTCCTGTACCTCCCACCACCGCAACCTCTGACGACTCAGGCTAACACACCATCATCAACACCACCGCCTCTCAGCCTTCCAGTGTGCTCGCTGTCTTCCCGATTCTGGTAAGAGAAACTACACTGTACAAACATTATGTCTACTTTATATAGGCTGTATGTTTATCATATCATTCCTGCTTTTACTACATATTAGTGTTATTTTAGGTTTTGTGTGTTATTTGGTATCATTTGGTAGATTATTTCTTGGATCTGGCAATGCTCAAAAATTTTTTCCATGTAAGTTAATGACAATTGCATCTTTGCTTTATGACGTTTCAGCTTACAAAAGGTGATAGGAATACTCTAATTTTGAATAGTGGGGGAAACCTGCATTTCTTTTTAATAAGCATGTATTTGCATTTGAAATTTGCACTATCATCTAGACAGTATGTCTCAAATTGTTTAGAGGAATACGAATCAGAAGAAGTCAACTATAAAATGTTTCTATTTTATAATATTCTTATTATAAATAATTTTTGGTGAGGGGTTTAGAATGGGATATGAGCACAATTGTTATAAGGAACATTTCAATAAAATCATAATACTACATATATGGTTCCACTTGAATCAATGACATAATCATAGTCTTATGACACTCGTAACATGCTAGAGTAGGCATAAACTCATAATAAAAGTTGCATCTTTCTTTTGAAGTTGATTATCTTGAATAAGGCAAGTTCATATTATATTACCACCACCTGGAAATTTTCAGTGTGCATTGGGTGAACACCCAAATGAGCTCATCTCCCTTTTAACTAGGTGACAAAACAAAACAGATGTCATTATTTCATTTAAAAAGGAAATTTTTCAATGACTGCCAGACGTGTTAAATATCATCCAAATTAGCGACAGGATAGAAACTGAATATATGTATAAATTGGCCTTTAGTTTCCTTATTTGTTAAAAAGACACTAAATAATAATTAGGAGTAGAGATGTAAATATACTTTAAAGGAATATTTTAATGAATAAATATCTAAAGATACACCTATGTTAAATAAACCTAAATGAACAGATGTGCACTGTATTCAATATATTAAAATTACAGACCCACACTTACAAAGAAGGTTTCTTCCTGTGCACATGTGGTTAGTGCATCCCTTGTCCCTATTGAAAAATGAATTAACATGACAAAAATTTTAAAAAAGAAATGGGAGTATAAGAGTTGCTGCATCAGTTCTAAAAATTATAGAAGAAAGACATTTTACAGAACACAAAATTCCTGCTAGGTATAATATAGACTGAAATGTTTTCAATCTACGTAGAGATCCTGAGGTCCAACTCACAAGTACTCTTTCTTAGAACTTACTCCTTGCAGTAAGTTGATCAGACCTAAGATGGCTTCCCTTTGGGGAACTTAGTGTAGTCCCAGATCTATACCTTTCTAAGTCAGTAATCTTGGATCAGTTATGTACCTTAATTTCTATTATGGCATAAAAATTGGGCTAATAGTAGTATATACCTGTGCTGGTTTGAACCATCTGAGGAACAGTTATCAAGTTGATTTAAGCATGCAGAGACGTTAGAGAGAAACTGGAGAGAGAGCTTCATAAGGTTGGGGCAGTCATCTATACACAATTGAAGTCTGACCCAGAAGGAAGAAAAAAAGAGGATAGATTGGGTAGAAGGTCTGTGAACTGCTGTGCAACGTAGAAAATTTCAGCAAGGCTATTGGGGAGTCTTTAAGCCAACTGTCAGAGGTATGCTAAGTCTTCCAAGAATGGTCTACAAAAGTAACCTGGTGAGTGCAGTTACTGCCTGGGAGCAGCCCAGGCATAGGGTGGACTTTTCACAAACGCAGAGATGGATTTCAGAGCATAGCAGCTGGGTCCTGGTCAACTGTGCTCCCTGTAATTGGAGGTCTATGAGGTACAATTTCATGAAAGCACTTAAAATGGTCTTAGGACCGTGCTTGATAAGTGCTTGCTATTATTTGGAGGGGTAAAATACTTGTCCTTGAGTAGTGAAATAAGCTACATTCACTTGTAGATGCATTGGACTTTGAAGATTGACGGTATTCAGAATTGCTGAGCCAGAATGCCCAAGTACAAACTGAGGAACGCAAAGGAGATATAATGCAGGGAACAAGACTCCTGCTTGATCTCACAGGTCTTTTTTGTTATTCCTCCCCAAAGTCCCAGTACATAATTGTATATTCTAGTTGTAAATCCTTCTAGTTCTTCTATGTGAGCTGCTGCCCCAGCATGGCTACTGACAGAGAGTGGTGTGGTTCTGCGACAGGGATCCAAACCCAGAATGCCAAAGCAGAGGGCGCCAAACTTTAACCACTAGGCCATCAGGGCTGGCTCTCACAGGTCTTTTTCTTGACTTGGCAGTAGCATCATCAGGAGGAAGATCAGCCTTTTTGAGACAAGGAAAGTTGGATATTTCAGCCTGCCCCTGACACAACATATTCACCAATTGTAAAGAATAAACCACACCAAAGCAGTACAAACATACAGCAACAGCCTTCAGGGACACATGAGCAGAAGAGTCTTACAGCACTTTTGTGAACAAGCAGGGTATATAATTTTCAAATTCTGACATAATTAAAAATTTAAATTAGTTAATTCAAAACAATACATTATTGTTATAGGACACACAAGATTTTTACTTAGAATATAATTCAACTGCAGATTTCTCCCTATGCACACATTTTTCTCAGGTTCTATGTTGCAGTTTTAGATATTAGACAATAAAGGGACTTGACATTTCTAAGGATCCATTTATATTCAAGGATAGCCTTTACATCTGTTCTATGATACTTCAGTTATGACAAATATACTATGTTCAAATTGAGACCATACTCAAAGAGTTGCATTAAGAGACTTGAATGTGTGTGAATGAGGACAAGAGAAACATTCAGAGACAAGAACAATATAAGAACTTCAAATTGCATGACACTGTTGAGACAAGTAGGACTGTTTATGCCACAGAGCAGAGATGTTTCAGGAAATGAAGAGATGCAGATTTTTTCTTTATATAGCTAAAGATCGCTACATGTGTAACTAATTATAGTTTTTTTTTTTTATTTTATTTTCATTTTGGCCATACTGGGAATTATCAGGAGCAAATTTCTGTTCTAAAAACAATGTGATATTGATTAAAGGCATCATAGTCCTGAATCATTGTCAACATCTTAAACTTTCTGAGCCTCAGTTTTCACATTCATAAAGCAAGGTAGAAATAACCCTCTCATAATAATGCCCGAGTATTCAATTTATAATATATGAAAAACATTTACCCCATCCAGGTCAAAGCAAGAAATCATAAAAAAAAATCTTTAACTCACACAATAGGCAAAGAAGAAGGCAAAATTTTTCTCATAAAAAATATTCATAGGAACTTCCAGGTTGGTGAAAGCATCCATGTGTTGGGACGGTGATGCACACCAACACCATGAGGACAGAAGCTCCTGCATATGAGACCCTTCTGGAAATTGCTCTATGTACCTCTTCATTTGCCTATTCATCTATATCCTTTATAATAAACTAGTAGACACAGGACAAGATCTATGAACAAACGAACTAGAAATTTCAGACTCAAGCTGAAACTATGAGTTATGTAGATTGCAAGTGAAGATAGAATTTATTTCCTAATGCTGAACTCTGAGCTCAGTGGAATCAGATTTTTAGCTATTTTTGGAGAGGAAGTCATCACTATGGAAGAAATTAACATATTTTGCTGCATATAAATCATTCTTTAAATTAATCTGGCTGCCTCAATATATATCTGAATATCAGTATGGCTCAAGGAGTATGAGATAGAACTGAAAGCATACTGTATTTACCCAGAAGATAATAGAACTCTTGGAGTTGGAGATGACTTTCAGAGTAAATCTAAAAATTTTAACTCTGCGGATAAATTCTGAACATTTGGATTCATCTAGCTCTGTGAATGCACAATCTCATTCATAAAACTAGTGAAATCATAGATTTAATTATTCAAATCACTTATTAAATTCACTCTATCATGAACCTCATCGTTATACACAATCCTCTACTACTCTAGCATTAGCATTTTACTAATTTTAAATTAATAAGGTTATATTTTTTTAATTGTTAACAGATAACATATGTTGTTAAATAGTGACAGTTATGCAAATATATGCTGATTAAAATTCGTGATATTAACTTCTGATAACATAGGGATTCAATTGATTCGACTCAACTACTTTAAATTATCTCTACCAGACTAAGGAAAAAAGATTTTTGTATATCTAATATATACATATTTTAGAATATTCTTCATACTTATATAGTAATGCACTGCATAATGATGCTTTGCTCAAGGATGGACCACATATACAATGGTGGTTCCATAAGATTGGTACCATATAGCCTAGGTGTGTAGTAGGCTATCCCATCTAAATTTGTGTAAGTTCACTCTATGATGTTTGTACAATGACGAAATTGCCTTACGATGCATTTCTAAGAACACATCCCTGCATGACTGTATAAATCTTATTAGCAAAACAATGGTGATAAATAAATTATGTTCATTGAAGAAAAAAAAGTATTCACAGAGAAGCAGGATAAATTTTAGGCTGTTTGTTTCATTGAACATTAAATCACTGCAAAAGTATTAAGTCCTGTTCAAAAAGTCTATGCTCCCCTAACAAGCTTTTCGTCATGAAATTGAAATTTTGAATAAGCGATTATTCCTCCAAAATTTCCAGGCACTTAATTATTTCCTTTTCTCTCCTTTGTTTTTTTCTCTGTTTAATTCATTTTCTTGTTTACAAAGAAATAATTTACCCAAAAATGAATGTAAGCAAAATGATAACTGATTGATTATTTAATATTTTGAAGTATATTTTCTATGTTTACTTCACACTCATCTAATTATCTCAAGAGCTATATATTTTTTTGACTGATAGCTTCCAGCTCCATTAAATTAGAAAGTCACGTACTGAAAAATTATGAGTTGTGATTGTTTGTGGCCTATAGACTGATAACTCAAAACTTGGGATGTGGCTCTGTAGAAAGTGAACTTGTCTTTTAGCTAAATTGACTTTCTTACTTGTGCATTTTTTCCTTAATGAGTTCTTCAAACACATATGAACCTGATCTATTGCTGGTGCCTAATTAGTAATTAGAGGAGAACTTTGACCTGAGCCCAAAACCAAAACCAAAAATCAAACCAAAACAAAAGTCTTTGAATATTTTGCCTTTACCCATTCTCCTTCCACTTTTTCTCCCTCCCTAACTCACCTTTATTTCTTCCTTCTTTTTTCATTTCTTCCTTCCTTCTTTCCCTTATTGCCTCTCTCTCATTTTCCTTTTCTTTGCCTTTAGCACTTTCTTCCTTCTCTTTATTTTTTTTCTATATTTACGCTTTTTTGATGAAACTGTAAACTAGATAATTACCAATTTTCCAAGCAGTGGCAATATTGGTATTATCTCATTATAGCCTTACTACCATAAACCATGAAGTGCTGCACAAATGTCTTAATTTTGATGAAGTCCAATTTATCTATTTTTTCTTTTGTTGCCTGTGCTATTGATTTCATATCCTAGAAATTATTGCCAAACCCAATGGAGTGTTTCCTGTGTGTTTTCTTCACGGGTTTTAGCTCCATTTTGAGTTAATTTTTGTGTGATGTTTCAGGTAAGGATCTAGCTTCTTTCTTTTGCATGTGCATATCTCATTTTCCCAATACTATTTGTTGAAAAGACTGACATCTCCCCATCGAATGGCCCTGGCACTCATTATTATTTCGAATCCTTGAAGTCTCAAATATGATTTGGAGTTACTTCAGTAAATAATGTTTTTATGTTACAATGATTTATTCACCCCAAATTATACCTATTTACGGTGTAAAATAGCACCTCAAAGTTCTGAAATACGTAATTTACTTTGAGGTTTTGGGTTTGATCATCTGACCAATTTCATTTTTCATTTATTTTTCTGAGATCATTGAAACTATTGGTCATAAACTTCTGTCCTGTAGACCCCAAAAAGCCAGACTTATGTGGATTGTGAAACAAGAGAAAGGATATCATACTAAAGTCAATACTCATTTTAACTGACACACACTTGAAAGTTTTTTAGTGGTATAAATGGAAAAAGCGCACAACATAGCGGTGTCAATTTCTGAAAGGTTACACTTCTTTGTGTCAGATGTCTGAGACTCTCCCTTATATCTTTGGTTTGCTTGACTGTAAAGAACCAGCATATTTTAGAGGCCCCACTTATAAGACCTTGTTCTGATAGAAATAGTTACCAACACACTGGAAGAAAATGCAGGTAACTGACATTTATACATTAAATTATTTCAACTATTACTGTTTCTTTAATCTCACTCTACATGTCTGCCACTTCTAATAACACCTTGGTGTCTGGTAGACATTCTGCTTTATCTCTGCATTTCACTGCTTGTGTGATCTTTTGTGAATAACTTAGTCTACTCATTACGTACATTCTTAGATTAACATTCACTCTAATTTCATTGCTTCCATGCACTTCTGTTTTTCAGAACTAATGGGCACTGATGTTTGATCTAATCTGACCCATGAGTTCCTTCTGCTTCTGCGGGAGTTTCCAGCTGCTGGCACCTGCCATGCTTATTTGTAGAAATTGCTCCTTGATTAAAAAAACAAAAACAGTTTTCCTTTTTTCCATGGTCATATTGAATATGACTTTGTGTTTCTATTTCTGACTTATTTTATTTGCTAAGTTGATGGTCAATTATCTTTTAGCCTCAGAGTCACCAGTTATGTCTCTAGAAGTCATTTTTTCTCCCTAAACTCCCTCTCTCTCTCCTAAGTGAAATCAATAAAAAGTAGTGTATTTTATTAATCTGCTTATTTTAAATGATGTTTAACATTCCCTCTTCTTAAAGTAGAGTTAAAAGGAATATTTATATTTCTATCATAAAGTAACTTTAACCTTTGTGACTCTCTAATCTATCCATTGAAATATTCCTTTTATTTCCATACAAATTTTCTAATCAAATTGAAGACATTCCTTTTTTTCCTTAAAACTAGAGACTGTCTCCTCATGAGGAATCTCTACTACATGCATCTGTCTTATTGAATAATTTAAATATTATATCAATTTGTGTTTCTTAGGCACTCAGACAGACATTCATTCCTCCTAGATAAAAATCCAACTATGAATTTTATATGTCAATTTGTGTTCACTACATTTCTTCCAGTGTGGTCTGCATCTTAAAATTAATCGTTTAGAAATATAAAATTAGCAACAGCTCTCTCTTTTTTTTAAATTATTAAGACCCAGACGTCATGAATTTTGAGTAAAAGTTAAAGAACTTCTCAGTAGTTTACTGTTTATTAATTTATACTCAGTTAAATTCCAAGACATATAAAAGCTGGTTTATGCTTTATATGTTCATTTGTATTGGTTGTTAAAAATAAACTGTTTATTCAAAGTTAAAAATCCAATATGTAGCTATTTTTTCTGTGTCACGTATATTAGCTATCTTGAGTTGGTATTTGATGAATAGTTTCAGTTAAAAGAGAAAATTTTGAATTGATTTATTATATTAGAAAGCTTTAACTTTTTTTCTAGCTTTATGTAACATGTATAAACTTGAAGTTTGAAGGGAGAAAATACTTATTGGAAAGTAATTTTATCATTCTACCACTATTTGTGTGTTATATTATTTTGCTTTCAGAAATATGATATATGCAACTATATAATGAACTCGAGAAAAAGCTAAAAATTCCATAAGAAGCGAATAATTCTAAGGTAAGATATCTATTTTTAAGTTAATGATAATGTCCGATATTGTTAATGGTAACAGGGAGTAGAAAAAATACAAGATATTATAATGCTATATAAGTAGTGAGTATATAACCTTCAAAAGAACTTAAGCATTTGACCCAGAAGATTTCCATCTTATTGTGGTGTATTGCTTTTCCACAAAGAGATAGGAAGTATATAAAAGAGAAGGCTGCTGGGGATCTTATACTCTGACAGTCAATCCAAATGCTTTGAGCTCTGAATTTAACTGGAAGTCAGTTATTGACAGGAAAAGAAAGCTTTCGCTTGGGAAACTCCATTTAACATTTAAGAAAATAAATAGAAAAAAGGAAAGTTAACTGAGTCCCACAGTAACAATTCTATGACTATTCTCTAAAAATGAAGAGAAAATTTTATTGTTATAAAATCAATAGACAGCATTTTTTAGAAGAGAACTTAAAAAACAACTTTATTTGAATTTCTATGTATATATTTTAATAGAAACCTAAGTGTTCTACAACAGTTATTCCTTATATGTGTGTGTGTGTATGTAAATGTATTTTATCTATATGTTATACTTTAATTCATTTTTTATAATAATGTTTGCTCATGTGAGGTATTATAGACTCCAGGTCTTTTGAAGACAGTGAGGCCAGAAGCCCAGGACAAACAGTCAGACAGCACACATACCAAGCCTGTTGCATCAGTATTTACTGGGAGAAACTCATGGGGCCCAGAGCAATCACAGGCATGTGGATTTCCAGTTTTCCTTGCTTTCTGAGACATTACACTCTATCTATTAGGCTACATCTCACATGTTGCAAGGGAACTTGTCTCTCCGGCTGTGGGCTTTTTAGCTGCAAAATTGGAAGGACAACAGCCCAGCCTCTGCTATGTTAAAGAGCTGAGGTTCAAACCTTTTATCATATAGTAGTATAATGAAATGGTATTTGCAGCATCTGCTACCATCTTAGAGCTCTACCAGGTTGGTTAAATTCAGCAGCTAGTTGAAGCTATTTTCCATGGAGCTTTTAAAGAATCAAGTTTCCAAGCAAGGCTAGATGCTAATGTCATACCGGGAGACAAAAAATGCTGGCTGGAATGGGCCTGGTGACCACTCTCAGGGAGTAGGTCATGTTGCCTGGCATGAGACTGTGGAGATCTCTATGTCAATGTGAGAGGCACTTTATGAGATACCTAAAGTAGTCAAATTCATAGAGATAGAAAGTAGAATGGTTGTTGCCAGAGGCTGGGGGAGAAGGTGAATGGCGAGTTATTTTTAATGCATACAGAGTTTCAGTTTGGGAAAATGAAAAAGTTCTGAAGATGGATTGTGAGGATGGTGGCACAACAATGTGAATGTACTTAAAGCCACTGAACTGCATGCTAAAAATGGTGAAAATGGTCAATTTTATGTTATGTGTATTTTACCACAAAACTTTAAAAAAAGACCAGAATACAAAGTCTAGTAGAATAAAAGTATTTGAGTCTTTATAAAAAATAATATAGAAAAAATATCTTACTTCTTACTTAGAAATCATTTCTGAAACAATGAAAAAAACTATGAGAAATAATAATTGTAGAACAAAAATATTAAGCATATATTAATCAAAATTCAAAAAATAAAGGTTTATAAAACCAAATATATAAGATTCTATTACTCTATACGAATAGTGCTAAGATAATGAATGACATATAGATACATGATGATGTCAATTTCATAAGAGTAAAGAAAATTTTCTAAGTTGCACTAGTTAATAATGAAATGTATATTAAAATGATACTCCATTTTCAACCATAAAACTTGAAATCTTTTTTTTTAAGTTCACAATGTTCAATACTGGCAAAGATTTGGAAAATGAATGTCTGCTTTCCTGAATGTGGCGGATTAAATTGCCATGATGTTTTTGGAAAGCATTTTCGAGATGTGTCAAAGTGATATTTTGAATGCATCAATTATTTTACATGTCTAGTGACTCAACATGATGGTTTAATCTTAATAATGGTGTAGCAGATTATTTTTATATATTTTTTTAAGATATAAATTTTATAGACTGGTGATATATATTGCAGTGATTATCGGACACATAAGCACTCAGTGAATATTATTTTTAAGAAAATATATCTAGCTAGTAGAAGACAAAAATAATTTGGTTGACCCTAGTCACATTAGTAAGGGCTCTTAGTGAGATATCAGGGTTGATCAAGAAAAAATATACGACCACCAGGTGGCAGTAGCACACACAAACTTTCTTGGGTGATGTTGGGACAGGTTTGCATGGAGAAAGTTCATCATAGCCCCAGACTGTCCCAAGGCTGCAGTAGGGGCCACCATCCGGAAGGCAAGGAGGCCAAGGGAACTCTGGGCGAGAGGGGGACCAAACACGAGCCTTACTTGTCTAGGCCATGTCGCCTGTCAGCATGACAGCAGTCTCCAAGTCAGAGGGCTCTTGAAGGCAGCAGCAGTTCGGGGGTCTTTATGGCGTGGGGCCCTTATCTTACCTATGGCTAGCAGATAATGGGCTTAATTTTGTGGGGTATGCAAAGCAATCAGTCTCTTAATGGCTAAAATTTTGCTTATTTGGGCTATGTTTAAAACAAATAGATGTGTAAAAATTTGACACCAGTGGCCTTTTAAGCCAACAGGTCTCAGCCTGCTGTGAAGAAACAAACAACTTAGGAGCCAATAGACAGAAGCCATCTTTGACTCATTTATATAACATGTTGGAACCACATCACCTAAAGAAGATGCTCGGTAAATATTTCATTTGCCTTGAAAGGAACACTGATTTTGCGCTTCAGAAAATGAAATTCAAGGACAATAAGTGGCTTAGTTGAATTCACTCACTGGGCAGCCACAGAGTGAGTTCTCTGAGGAGGTTCCCCTCGGTTAGAGCTAACTCTTCTTTCCATTACCATTCTTCCTTTAAACACTGTTAATAAAGTTAATAAATTTACACATATATTTCCAAATCCTCAATTTATAAATTTATTCACCTAATTCAACTTCTAGTTTTTGAATGCTGAATACCAGACACCTTCAAGTAAGATATTAACAGTGGATAAAGTGCAGTCTTCTTTTCCAGAGACTTCTGAACATGGCAAAAATATTATGGGTTAGCTAACTTTCAGTTTTCTCTATGGGGTAGATATATAGATATATACATGTGGATATAATGCATTCTCAGAATATTCTTCCATATTTAAATATGGGACATTCACTTTATGAATAAGGAGGGAAGTTTTCTATCTAAAATATCATTGACGTGTGTGACAGACTGTTTGGTAGAAAGAATTCTGAGCTAGAAGTTCTTTGACGTGAATTCCAATTCTGGCTCATCCAATAACACAAAGATTGGTATTTTTAGGAAATATAGGGACTACATTTGAAGTGTAATAAATCTCAGGGTATTTGTTAATGTGTAGAATCTGAAAAATGATGAGAATATTTACAAATTGAGGTATTAAATTTCTAAGTGCCAGAAATATGTGAGGAATTGCATTGCCTTTTGTGGCTTTAAATATTAATTAATGTGTTTTGCATAACCTGTATAAAATTGATTATATAACCACGGGCCCTCTAGGACCAGTTCAACTGACCTCAGCTTATCGATAGAGTAAGTAAGAGTGGTTTTTCAGGAATTGGGACCCCTTGTCCAGTTCAAGCCAGTTGAGACCATCAACTCATCAACTTGGGCTGCTCAAAGGCCCTATAAGTGAACTCTTTGACATCAAAGGGCTGAAAGCTCCATCCTTAGATCATGGTAACACCACCATTTTGTGAACATGCATCCTATGAAGAGGCATGAAGCTTGACTATGCTTGAGCAGTTCATCAATTACCTCACTGCTCCTTACCTCCAATCATTTATCTCCACACTTTGGACCACCCTGCCCTTCATCCCATCAATTTTGCCCAAAGCCCTGGATCGGGGAGACAGAGTTGAGAGCCTGTCCTTCTGTCTCCTGTGTGCAACAGGTGGCAAGCCATTGCTCAGTAACAATTACTTTGATTAACTATTTTTTTATAGTCTTGTTTATGATATTTCTTTGAAATCAAAGAATATCTTATGTCATTGTTAGAAAAACTTTACTAGGTACTATTACTACTACTACTCCTATAGAAATTGTGTTTTGATTATGGTAAAATAAGTATGTGCTAAAAAGATTTATTTATATGTATTCATGTGCATCTCTCTGTGGACCTGTATTACTACTCCTAATATTACTTATTTTTCATAGACAAAGAAGGAAGAACAGCTAGAATTCAGCTGAGTAAGCTTGTAAATTATTTTATTCACTTTTCTGAACAAATTGATATTACTCAGCCATTATTCTCTCTGTTAAAATATTTATTATAAGATAAAAAATAATCCACTTCATTTTATATGAAATGGACCAAAATATCAGTTGCATGTACACTCAATAAAGGTAAGAATGAGAAAAAACTCTAGCAGAGAAAAAATTTTTGAAGATGAAAAAAAAATTCAGTGGTTATTCAGAGCTGTAGGTGTAGGGGAGAAAAAATAATTTTTACTCTACCCTTCTAAGTTCTTGGCTGAGACCCCCCCGTAATAAAAGACAGATTAACAGAAGAAAAGCAAACAGAAGTTTAATAACATGAATACCTCCTGTATAAATGGGAAATACCCAGGAAAACTGAGTAACTTCCTGAAATGGCCCAAGCCATCATCTTAAATACCATCTCCATCTAAAGACAAAAGAAGATGTTGTGGGGTTGGTGAGGAGGCCAGTTATCAGAGGCTATCAGGAAAAGCACAGTAAACGAGAGTATGGTTGTTATGCAGATTTAAGTCTCTACCTTCTCCATTGATAAGAGTTCCTAGAGATTTAGTCTTCCTCCTCTTCCTAGTACAGAGAGGGAGGCACTCTTACAAATGGAGATTTCCCTTGTAAATGTAAATGTCTCTTACAAGAGGGTAACTTTTACTCAGTTTTCAGAGCTTTTCCTATGTCTGCTGTTTCTAAAAATAATCAGCCTAAAATAATCCTTATGCCAAAGAGATATCATTTAGGGTGGCAAATTCTTCTCCCCTTCATAGGCAATATATTATTTCTCTAGAACAACAATTTAGACAGTATATCTACTCATACAAAGGAAGAAGTATGTCTTAGGTTATTAAATTAAAATTTAAAATATGTAATATATCATTCCATATAGATAATTAGACTCTTTGGGGCATTTATTCAAAAGTAGATTTTTTTTTTATTTTATTGTACATTCTGGTCAAGAATATATTAAATAAATAAAAATATATATAAACATTTAGCAAAAAGTTGATATTCATCGGGCCCTGGTGGCCTAGTGGTTAAGTTTGGTGCACTCCACTTCAGTGGCTTGGGTTCGGGTCATGGGCGTAGACCTATACCACTCGTTTGTCAGTGGCCATGCTGTGACGGCAGCTCACATACAAAAAGAGGAAGATTGGCAACAGACCTCAGCTCATGGTGAATCTTTCTCAGCAACAAAAGAGGAAGATTCGCAGCAGATGTTAGCTCAGGGAAAATCTTCCTCAGCAAAGAAAAAGGAAAAAAATTTACATTGACTATTTCTTAGAAATATAAAAATTAATATATTAGGATTTTTTATTACCTCTGTCCCTGGTATGTGATTCTCAAGAGGTCGAATTTATTTTATGTTTGTTAAAGTTTTGTTCTTGACAACATAACCTTATAGAACAAAGAAAGTAAAAATATATGAGTTCGTATATTGGAAATCTTCTTATGGAGTATTTTGTCTTTATTTTGATGTTTTCATTTTGTTTTTCCTTAGAAAATAAAAACAAAACTCCAAATAACATATTTTTTAGAGGATATCTGTGGATTTTTTTCTATGAGGAAGATCAGCCCTGAGCTAACATCTGCCAATCCTCCTCTTTTTGCTAAGGAAGACTGGCCCTGGGCTAACATCCATGCGCATCTTCCTCCACTTTTTATGGGATGCCGCCACAGCATGGCTTGCCAAGTGGTGCATCCTTGCACGCCTGGGATCTGAACAGGCAAACCCCTGGCTGCTGCAGCAAAGCACGCGCACTCAACCGCTGGCGCCACCAGGCCAGCCCCTGGGATATCTATGTTTCACTTCTATAATGTATTCTGAATAATCAGCTAGTAACTATACTTCAACATAGAAATAAATTGATTTATAAGGTTTTTAATGTGAGGTAAAGCGATTAACTAAGTTAGACCTTGTGTTTTTGCTTGCTGTGTCAGACATGGAGAAGCACAAGTACCACTTAGATCATCTCATCCTAGAAGGACTTTCTGTCCGACTGCAGTGTGTTAGTTGAAAGTCGCCAGTGATTAGGACTTTCAGGGTCCACCTATGTTTCTGAGCAGCAGCTATGCTCCTATAGATGGGGTGCCTGGCCAGCGGCTGACCAAGAAGCTGGTAAAAGGACTTGGCCATTTCCACCCAACAGAGGGACTTCTTTAACAGGTTCTATTTGCTCTGAGAACTCTCCACTGGGCTGGCTCAGATTTTGTCATGTTGGAATCACGGTCTGACTGTTTGCCCTGTCCGGTTCTATCTATTTCTCTTTTTTCTTTCTAAAGTGTAACTGCCCAATATACCGGTTACAATTCTAACTCCATTTCAGTGTCTGCCTCCAGGAGAACCCAAACTCCATCACTTGGATTAGAAGGAAAGCAGAGTCAATATAGAGAGTTTTCAAGAATCACTTACCACCCAGTATCGTTCCGGAGGACAGTTGATAAGGGAATGAGAGCAGCAAACACTGCCAGAGAGCAAAACCACAAACAGGAAATGTGCTCTTCTGCCTTGTGCACATGATCCTTTGAGTTCTAAATTGGCCCTTATCTCTCAAGAACAATCCAACCATTGTAGATGAGGACTCAACAACTAAGAGTTTCAGAGATGGCATTAATTTAAATCCATTCACAGCCACTTTGACATTGAGGTAAACTCATAGAAAATAAACAATCTGAAATCTTTGGAACTAGGGTGATAAAACCACATTTATCTTTTACTTTTTAATCCTCTTTTTTTATATATATATATTTTTTTTCTGGGAAAGATTTGCCCTGAGCTAACATCTGTTGCCAAGCTTTCTCTTCCCACCCCCAACAAAGCCCCAGTACATAGTTGTATATTCTACTTGTAAGTGCTTCTGGTTCTTCTATGTGAGCTGCGGCCACAGCATGGCTACTGACAGACAAGAAGTGTGGTTTCACGAACGGGAAATGAACCCAGGGCACCAAAGAGGAGAGCACCAGACTTTAACCACTAGGCCGTCAGGGCTGGCTCTTACTTTTTATCCTTTAAGACCCAAATTAGTAGACTGTTTTAGCATTTTTAAGTATCTGGAAATAAGAATTTTTATTCGTCTTGACACGTAAGATAGTGAGTATTAAAATATGATGTTTATAAATTACCCAGGTTTAGAAACCTTTTCTCAGTAGATAACGTATCATAGTATCAGGAGGAATCTTTTCCCCACCCACCTGCATCTCCCTTGCAGCTCTCAGAAGCTCTGAAATGCAGCACCCTTTGCTCTAGGAAACTAGGAATCATTTTGTGGCATAAAAGATATGTTGCTCATTATGAAGCAATTGTATAAAGACAGGGAGCAAAGAGAAACACTTCTCTTTATGTGATTATTCTAAGATATATAAAAACAAAAGCAGAGGAATATAGTTCAAATTTGAGTTGTAGGAACGAGCAGTAATAGGAGTACTGAGATTAGGAAAATTAGGGGAGAATTAAAAACATCAAAAGAAAAGTGGAAATAATTGAGTGAACTTAAAAATTCTCAAGACATAAAATGATGCTGTATGCAAGGTTATGACTGTTAGCTCATATATTGTGAATGAATTTAATAAATGGCTGATGTATAGAGGAAAATATTTTGTCTTGGAGTAAAATATCCGGTAATGTTAAATAAAGATGGAATAATACAACAAAGGAATGGCAGCCTGAAAATCTTTTAAAATATGTGGTAAAGTAAGAAAATTAGTCAAGTTTGTATTACTACTATGAAGTTATTTTTAAAAGTTCACTACTAATTAATATTTAAATCACAGATCACTCATGATAGGCTATGCATTGTGCTAAGTGCCTTTATATACATTATTACAATAGCTTTATAACTTGATAACTAGTATCATCCCATTCTGTATATAAGTTAAGTAAGGCTAAAAGATATTAAGTCAATGAACCTTTAGTCACACAACTTCTAAACTAAATGCCAAATTCAAATCTACATAGTAATTCTTCAAGAACAGAACCTATAGCCACTCAGATTTACCAATAAAATAGCTCCAAGTAGAGAAAAATAGATTATGACTTCTTCAACTATAAGCATTCTTATCTACCTTAATGTACATGCATTATATGATGAAAAAGCTAAATAAAAGGACAAGCTACAGGCTGGGAGAAAATATTTGAATATCTCATATCCGGCAAAGGACTTTTGTTTAGAACATATAAAAACTCTCAAAATTGAACAATGCAAAAACAAAAAGCAATAAAAATATTAGCAAAAGATTTGAATGGGCTCTTCCCCTAGGAAAATAAATAGATGAGAAATAAATACATGAAAATGTAAACAAAATCATTAATGATTATGAAAGTAGAACTTAAAACCACAATGAGATACTACTATTTATCTGTTATAATAGCTAAAACAAAACAAAACAGAAGCCTGACAAGACAAAATGTTACCAAATGCCAGCAAGGGTGCAGAGCCACTATATCTCATACATTTTGGTCAGGATGAAAAATGATACAGTCAATTTGGAAATCAGTTAGTTAGTTTCTTATAAAACCAAACGTATACTTACATGTGACTCAGAAATTCTACCTAGAGAAACTAAAATTATGTCGTGCAAAACCCTTCACATGAATGATTATAGAACCATTATTTAATTGCCCAAAACTGGAGATAAGCTAAATGTCCTTCAAGAGGTGAATGAATAAACAAACTGTACATCCATTCAATGGAATACTACATAGTAATAAAAAAGAACAAAGTATCAACACTGCCAATGACATGGAAGATATACAAATTACATTATGCTGAGTTGAAGTCAATCTTAAAAGGCTAAATACAATATGATTCAAATTTTACAAATTCCTGGAAAACACAATTCTATAAAGATGGAAAACAGATCAATGTTATAAGGGGTTCAGGGTGAAGGCGGGGTTTGACTACAAAAGGGAAGCACAAGGGACTTTTTTGGGAGATGGAATTTTCCTGTATCCTGTTTATGGTGATGGGCACATGAATCTCTGCATGTATTAAAACTCATAGAATCGGACACTAACTCACAAAAAAGGAAATTGCATGCTTTTTAACTAAAAATTTAAAAAATATTTTAAGGAATTTGATTATGAAATTGACATATTTTATAGTATAAAACACTGACCTCTGCTTATTTGTGAAGAGTATGTGTACTTGAAAATAAATGTATATTTTGTAATGTTGTTATTGTATGTGTGACAGGATAGGAGTGGTATTCTGCATTAGCTTTCCCAGTTTTATATTCAGCCTATGTAGAAATTAATGTGTTTTGGAAGGAAAAAATTGCACAGATGTCATTTTCCTCAAAACCAGGCAAATTAAAAATGTAAATAATGCACTGTTTTGGTTTTGAGCTTCCAGAATCACTTGGAATCTGAGATATTGAAATGTTAACAGATTTGAGACCATTTTCTGCCATAAATAGAGATGACTAGATTGATAGCCACTTATCTTATTTGTAACTTACATTAATTTTCCTACTAAAAATACTTAAGGGTAACATTTGGCCGAGTTTCCTGTATCCATGATTATAGTACCATTATGCTGTTCTGAAAAAGCACAATCCAAATATAAGCATTAGTCTTATGTCACTTCTATTATGCCGTAATCATTGATAGTACACAGGAATATGAAGACATGGAAAATAAAGTCAGAATACAATTATATTAAAATAAAAATTCTTAGGGCCAGCCCCAGTGGCCTAGTGGTTAAGTTTGGTGTGCTCTCCCTCGGCGGTCTGGGTTCAGTTCCCAGGCACAAACCTACGCCACTCATCAGTGGTCATGCTGTGGCGGCGACCCACATACAAAATAGAGGAAGATTGGCAAGAGATGTTAGCTCAACGTGAATCTTCCTCAACAAATAAAGTAAATAAAAAATAAATAAAAATTCCTGGAGACTTCCGAGTAAAATGTCAATTTTAGAGTAGATGAGTTCCCTAAGATATTCATTAAATGGCTATACACACATACTAATATCCATACAAATGTGGGTTTGTGAGATCAATAACAGAAATGAACATTTTAAAAGCTATTACACTAGTCCAAAGCACTTACCAGGTGTCATAAAGTTTAGTCAACACTAAGTTTGTATATCCCTTGATCTGGCTGTCCATTGGTAGGCAATGTGGATAGTACATTGAAGAATTAAGGCAGCACACAGCTAACAGTTATCCCTTACATTACCAAATTCGCCCATTACTCCCCTGATCAAAAATCAAGTCTTAAAGAAATCATTAATATTGCACAACCATTTCATGAAATATCAACACTATATCCTTTACCGTTGCCATGAATTCTCCAGGCCGTCAAAAAGCCAAGTACATTCTGTGAACAAGATAAAATATCTCTGAACTATTATATACAATAAGTAAATTTTCTCATTTGCTTATAAATGTTAATATTTTAAATGGTACAAACGGGTAAGATGCTGCTTCTCTAATGAAAATATTTAAATTAGACATGAACCTAAAAATGAGCTCAAGCCATCCTTTATTTTAATGAATGGAAATTTGATATTTTGATTTTGTTTTTCAGGATAATAAAAGTCCTTACGTTATGGACTGAATGTTTGTGTCCTACCCCAAATTCCTTTGCTGAAACCTTACCCCCATGAGATGGTATTAGGAGGTGGGCCTTTTGGAGGTAATTAGGATTAGATGAGATCATGAGGATGGAACTTTCATGAATGGGTTTAGTGTCCTCATGAGTCATGAGAGAGCCTGCTTCCTCTCTCTGGTCTCTGCCATATGAGGATACAATGAGTAGTCTACAGTCTGCAGTCCAGAAGAGGGCTCTCACCAGAACTCGATTATTCTGGCACCCTGATCTTGGATTTCCAGACTCCAGAACTGTGAGAAATAAATTTCTGTTGTTTATAAGCCACCAAGTCTACCATATTCCGTCATAGCAGCCTGAACTGACCAAGACATTTTATATTACTCCTTTTCATGAGTGGAGAATTGACCATTCCCTGCATATATTGAACAAACTCTTTTTAAATCATCCTTTATTCACTTTTTCTACTTACCCTCCAAATCAGAGGAGAAAATCAAAACAAAATTATCAAATGTGTGTATGGATGAAGTTCACATTTTGATTTCTTTTGTATGTAGATATCACATAATATACTTAAGGGCACTTATTTTGACAATAATGAAACATAGTTTTGCCACAATGTTTTAAAATTTAGAAATATTCTTCTGTTCATTAATTTATTTTACCTATTAAAGCAAATTATTTTTTAAAAAGGGTTGTAGAACAGCAGTTGGGACAGAGAAACTGTGTTTGGAGATTAGCTCTTTGGTTACAAATATGTGACTTTATAAAAGTTTTTAACCACTCAGCCTTAGATTTTACATCTCTAAAATGGGAACAATAATTGTATACATCTCATGAAGTTTTATGAAAAATGGATAGGTGGCACAGAACTGTGCTTAAAACAAGGATAATTTATTGGTATGAAATCCAGTTGTGTTCCAAATAAGAAGTCAGAGAAAACTTCATAAATATATAAGAATGCTAGGAAATGACCATGTCAGCCCTGTATTCTGTGTCAGTCAGCAAGCAGTTTTATTTTTCTTCTGCAGTCATAACACAACTGAGTTTGAAATGCATAACAAAATTTGAAAACCACAGCTTTTCATGTTTGTTCTCTGTCTCCGATTATGAATGCCATACTTTTGAATGTTCCAGAATGGCAGTCTTAAAATGAAAGGAAAAGAATATATTTTCACAGCACATTCAGCTCTAAAATCTCATTTCTGGAAGCTCTTAAAGGTCTTCCAATAGAATTAAAGTCATGCTTGCCTGATGAGGAAAACAACCAGTCACTTCAGTCAACAACCTAGTTATCAGATATCCTAGAGGGGAAAAAATAACAAATTGCATTTATAAATGTTTTCCCCTTCAAAATTTTGCTTTGCCATGGCAAAAATGTATTCTGAATTTTGAGAAACCTATTCAGCCTGAAAAGTATTATTTCATATACTTACTTGAAAATTGCTATTGAAAACAGTGTTTGTAAAAGAGGATAGAAAGATAATGTTTGGTGTACTTTTAAAACCAATTTTATTTCTCACCCTAAGTTAGTTTTTCATCAATTAATAACCTAGAACATTTATATTTTTCACATTGGCTCTATAATTTAGGTCATGTCAGTGAATTCTCTTGGGATATAGTAAATTTAGGATTATGAGAGAATAAAGCTCTCAGTCAATTTCCAAGTCTGCCTTTCGTACTTTAAATACGTGAACTTTGCAAATCTACTGAAATTCTCTAAGACTCTGTAAAGATATTACAGCAATAGCGACTATCTCTTACTACAGGATAAAGTGAGAATGCCCTTTCTGCATGTCCTCCCAAGAGTCCTTACCTGCGTACATAATTTCTACTTCAACCAAGAGAACTGCTAGGTTTTTGTTGTTGTTGTGGCTGCTTTTTTGGTTTGGTTTTGTTTTTTTCTGCTCTCACTGCTGAAATTGCCTAGATAGAGCTCATGGTGAGACTCTGCTGGATTCCTGTGACTATTATAGTCACTCTCAGTGGTTCTTTTTCAATCTCTAGTCAAGTCATTACCATAATTTTTTTTTTACTGAGAGACTATTTTGTCCTTAGTCCTGGCTCCTTAGCCTCCATAAGCCTTCATATGGCCAAATCTTGTCCTAATCCTCAGAAGTGTCCGTTTTAGTAGCCCCCCTCGCCCAGCCTTTTACTCATCCCCCAATTCTTTCTATTTTCTCCTGGAGAAAATTATTTTTTCTCAGAGGACTGCAGCAGCTCTTCCTAGGTTCTATCAGGTAAATTGGAAGCCTTTCTGGAAACTAACCAGTTTATAAATCAAATATACACTGGTTTGGGTTTATTATTCCCTTCATGGAAGCCTCCATCTTTGGTGATAAATCCTAGTATTTAGTGTCTGTACTTGATGAAGCTACATGCCCCTCACCATGGGTCTGTAGATCTCTATTATTATGGTTCCAGGGAGATAAGGAACATATTTCATTCCTTCTCTTCCAAATGATGATTACCGATGCTGGTTGTCTCTGGTCAGGCCCCACCCTCTAGGGAAGTTACAAAAGTAGAGACAATAATACAAGCATCCAGGAAGCCTAAGTGCCCTAATCCCAGATCTACTAGCACAGGACCCAAAAAGTGTTAATTTGCTCTATTTTTAGCTCTTGGTTCATTCCAGCCCGTAATTCTGATATGTAAAAAATGCAACAAAATGTTTGTATGAAATTATGTGACTAGTTACCTACACTGACTTTCGCAGTGTTAGTGGGAGAAGCAGCAGGCCAGAAGTACCCAGAAATGCTTAAACATACAGATTCAGGTTATCCTTTTAATACACTTATGACAACCTTCCTTGTCTGTCACACATGTACCTCCAAAATCTCTCAGCAGACCTTTACCCAAGATAGAGTGAGCTAGTCCACTTATAAATTTACATTACTCATTAGACAGAGCATTCCCAAGCTGAAAAACTAAATTCTTCCTGGCTGTTAGTATCCCTGGTGTTTATGAGAAACAAGTATAAGTCTTCTGCGGGTTAAGAAGGAAATCCTCAACACAGATACTTATGGATTCCCACATATTAAATTTAGTCAAATATGATCTGTTAATAAAAATTCACCAAACACAGGCTACTATGTATGGGAATCAACATAACCAACACACAGGAGTTTGTTGAAGCCTAAAGCTCTCAGCGCCATTCATTTTTAAAAACAGAATGTAAATAACCATGTATGAAATATGTAAATAAATTTTATTGACCAAATGAACAAATAGAACCAATATAGTGACCAGGAAGAAGAAAAAAATGAAACTATGTATATGAAAATTAACTCAGAAACAAAAAATCAACTGATGACTTAAGTGCCAGATTAGTCACAGCAGAATATAAATTTTGTAAATTGACAATATATTAAAAAAAGATCACTCAGAAAACAGTTCAGAGAATCAAGAAGAGTTGAAATATGAAAGAATAGTTAAATGAGAAGGGCTATGAATGGAAAGATCTGAAAAGAGAAATGAGCCAGTGGAGTATTCTGAGAATATCCCAAACTGATAAAAGATATGAAACCACAGCTAAAAAAACAATATACACCAGAAAATAAATGAAAATCATTTATTTTATATACAAACTCTAGCTGAAACTGCAGCAAAACAAAGCCAAAAAAGATCATATTAAAAGCAGCCAGGGAAAAATGAAAATTAACTATAGGAAAAAAATATATGACTAACAGGAGTCTTTTTCAAAGGTAATAAGATAAGATTAAAAAAATGGAATAATAACTTTAAAGAGCTGAGAGACAATACTGACAAACTAGAGTTCTCTACACATAAAATTATTTTTCAACAATAAGGGTAAAATACATTGCAAATAACCCAAACCATTTTTTTTTTAAATCAAGATAACATCAGACAAAGATTTTCTGAAGAATGTACTTCAGAAAGAATCAGCATATTTCAAAAAGAAAATCTGGGAAATTACAAAGAAACAAATTGGAAAAACAGTACATAAGTTTAAATAAACATTTACTAAATAGTACAACAATTATGCAAATAATGATAATGATAATGATGAGGAGGAAGAGGGAAGGAGGATGACAACGATACTTAGTTAAATAGTAGTGAAGTTAAGAAGAAGAATAAATAGAACTGAAATGTATAAGAAAAACATGCAAACTAGTTGGAGATGATTAGACATAAGGCTTTTCAAGCCCTTTTAATTTGGAGGAATGACACTAGCGATTTTGAATTATTTAACTTTTAAAATATCAACTACGTTTAATGTCAGTGTAACCACTAAAAGAATATAATTTCCAAACAAATTGGGGGAATAAAACAGTATGTAGATAGATATTAATAGAGGTATAGATATATAGTTATAATAGCCAGATAATATTTACTCAAAGAACACTAGTTTAGTGTACTATTAAAAATCGTGTTTAATTCATTATGTTAACTAGAAGATAAGTCATATGATCACCTATGATCAATAGTTCAAAAAAAGTATGTGGTAAAATCCAATACATTTTTATCATCCAAAGTATAAAATAAGCAAATTTTTATAAACTTACTTACCAAAACAGATAAATTCTTAGAAGTAATAGGAGAGATTTTTACAAGTTTTACTTGAAGTAAAATAAATGTACAAAAATCAATTTCATTTCTGTAAACAGACAAAAAACAATTAGCAACATAATTTAAATGAAGATATTGATAATAATATCAACAAAAATTCAAAATACCTAAGAGTATATCTAACAAAATATGTTCAGAAACTTTTAAGATTACGTTATGACATTTTATAGAATGATATAAATAAGCTAAATTATTGAAAGATAATCCGGTTGATGCATAGGAAATCATATCTGTCCTTCCCAAATTGAACTATGGATTCAACACAATTCTGATGAAAATCTCAATCCATGTTGTTGCATGAAATTTGATGAAATAATTCTAGTATATATATAAATGAATAAATAATTAAGAATTGTCAATCCACAAGTAAAGAAGATCAAATGGGGAGACTTTCTCTTCCAGATGTCAATGGTTATAATGAAACTATATTAATTAGGGTAATGCATATTGATATACAGAAAGAAATATAAAATGATGGAAAAAATACAGTCCTGAGAAACAGACTAGACCACGTGAAGCAGTAATATATTGGTCAGAGCTAGTGCTATTGGTCAATGGATAAAGGATCAGTTACTTAAGAAATAGAGAAACATTAATTGTTTCCAAATTTAAAAAAATGGATGTTTACCTCAGAGTATACACAATAGATTAAACAAATACAAAAAGCAAAATTATAAACATTTTAAACACATTAGACTATTTTTATAAATTTGAGTAAAGATGTGTTTTTGGAGAAGACATGAAAAGCAAGAACCATAAAAGATAAGATTTGTTAATATGAAACTCTTAAAATTAAGATTCTAGGTTTATCTAAGAACACCATAAATAAAGGAAATAGACCAGTCACAAATGGGGGTAATTGATATCTCCATAGAGCTAGGATGCAAAGTTTCTGAAAGTTTAGGTATATCCCTTTACTTAGGCTATTGTTGCCAACTTAATGCCACAGGTTCCTTAAAATATTCTAGGACGAAGTTTTAAGAACAAAATTATGATATTATGTTCAGAGTCCTTTAAATGTACCTTATTTCTCCTTTGTTCTAGGGTCTCTTGGCTTAGTCCTCAGAATTGAATGAAACCTAAGATTCTAGATTAATGGCTTAATTCTGGCCTCAGTTTTCCAAACCTAGAGTTGTTTGGTATGAATAATTCTTATATGAATCAGAGAAGAAATATAGCTTTCTTGATTCTTTTTTTCCAAGATCTCTATCATTAAATAATGTCAGTCAGAAGAAATTGTGCATATTTGACTTTTCTTGAGATCTGATGATCATCTCCAACCTATTTGTCATTGTGGTCATGACACTCACCATTCTTACTCTACCTTTGATCATCTGCCGGTGGGACAAATCTGGGATTCAAAATCTTGGTTATAAAACACATTGTTATGCCTCAAATAGAGGGCAGGTGTGCTGTAGTATTGATGCCTTCAGCTCTTTGTCCCTCAGACGGGGACTGAGGTAATTGGAACCCTCTGGCCAGTCCCTTTGGTTGTAAGCAGATTTATCTTCTTACCCTGGCATGCTATACCAATTGTACAAATAACGTTTTCTGTATGTGCCATAAAATGAGAAAGATTGGGAAGCACTATTTTGGGCCATCATTATATTTGGTACTCAAGTACTGCTGATATCAATGAGACCATTGTAATTGTAATGCTGTCCCGGGCATTTCTGACCATGAGAGAGCAGAAAAAAAGTGTATTTTTCCCCAAATAACTTAGCGTTCCATATTGCAATCTATTCTTCACATTAAGTGGGTGAAGAAATAATCTTCAAGGACATTCTTAGAAGTGGCTTGGGGGACATGCATAGTTAATAAATAAATATTTAGCCTTTCATATTCTTCCTCTACCTCTGGCTGCCATTTGGAGTTGGCCAATGTTAGATTTGGGTTAATATATATCAACTGGCAATCTACAGAGATCATATTTAGCTGCCTAAGTCAGTGAAATTAATACAAATTCTCTAGCAATTTGAATTTCAGCTCACTTCAAATTTGTCTTCCACTTCGTTTTTCAAGCACCCTGATAGCCATTACTAACAACATGTCCCAGATTATGACTCTGATATCTACATTAAATCCTTATTTTTCTCCAAGACCAGATTGACTTCAGATGTCCATGGGCATTTGGCTATGAGGAGAATGGTTAGCTTTTTCCTTTCATTAAAGCAGTTCTTCCTTATACAAAGAAAACCATTTTAATATACGTTTGGTGTAAGAGAAGTCCCTAGATCTTTAATGTATGCCAAATATTTTTATTTGACTTTTTCAAGTGTTCTCCTAACTTTCTCTAAAGAGCACCAGTGGGGATGTGGATTCACCTATGCCCCTAAGTCAGTATGTAACCTGTGCGAGATTCAATGAACTGAAATTTTGATAGTCACAGCCCTCCGACTACAAAACTAAGAGATTGATTCAACAAGTTCACATAAATATCCTAAATTTCATTCTTTACCGTGAGGTGAACATTTCCAGATATGCGTTCTGTTTTTCTTGCATTATTATTAGTTCATGCAGTTAGAGTAACTATCTCACTCATTTCTCAAGGATCTTAATGCACTTTCTCCATTTATCACTCTTCTACATTTTGTTATTGTGTAGATGTGTTCTTTAATTCTATATTGATGTAAAACTCTATAATATAGCATCACTGACATATAGAGTATATTGATTCTCATACTTACATTATTTCTTTTTATTCTTCCTTTTATCTCCACACTTTAAATAATATTCTTTCCTCTGAAAAACACCCTTTAGATCCTGATGACACCTTTGGTCTCCTGTTGATCATGTTCTCATATTTATTCTATGCCACTGTGCCAGATAATCTCTGTGGAGGGAAGCATGGTACATGTGCTGTGTGTTGGAGATACAGCATAATAGGTTATGCCTCAATGAACCCGTGGAAAGTCTGACATGCTTTTGTGGATTTCCTAGTTATCTTATTATTGATGCCTAAGAAGTAAACTGTCACTCTTCTGTGATTCTTAATCAAACTCTTACTTAAAACTAAATTTTTCCTCCTTTTATATTTCTGACAACCCAATGGCATTTCAATTTTAAAAGCTTCAAACCAATAATCACCATCTTATTCCTCAGAATACCTTATCCTAAAATAATCCACTGCTTCTCTCTGGTCTCCTCTTCTGAAACAGCACTTTTATCTTTTTAGTTATACAGTACTTAAAACCAATTCTGATGATGTCCTGTATCTTACCCCTCACCATTACCAAACTCATATTTTGACAATTTCTATTGAAGAATTGCAGAGTTGCTTCTGGATTTAGTTATCCAAACTCTCTCAAACCCAACTGTATGATTACTTTAGTTCAGGTGTGTTCATTAAGGAACAATATAGAGTGTGTCCAAAACAACAACAACAACAAAACAGTACCACTTACATCGGTGTTCCTTAGTTCTCCCTGCTATGATTCCAAGGGAAGATATTTTAATTCTCAGTGTACATTTCCTGCAAGTATATAAAGCTAGTGAGGAATATAATGGGAATAACGTTTTTTGGAACAAGAGCAGCAGTAGCTGGTGTTTGGTCTGATCATATATGGAAATTGACTCCATATATGGAGTTTGAGTTGTGTCTTGACATGTGATGTAAAGCAAGAGGATACTTTAACCTCCTCCTGCTGTAGATAAGCCTCAGCCCTTATAAGAATTTATTGCTCTTCATCAGGTCAGGGTGGCACCTGGATGGAGGAACATTTTATTTTTGTATGAGTTTCCTAAAATCAATCAGAATACTGAGGTTCTTTACAAGATACAATATCAAAAAATTATTTTGGAATCATATCACTTTTCTTGCTTGGCTCAACGACCAATATAACATTATCTGTGATTTATTGTATATTTTAATCCATATTAGAGCAACTAGCTAAGTTGAAACTCTTGCTTCTCTTTTCATACAAAGACTAGCATATATTTTTCATTACCCTAAGGCATATAAAGACAATTCTAAAATACAACCCAGATTATTCTTGGGCACCTCTCTACCGCCAATTCTCCAGTTCGTGCTCTCAGTATGACTTGCCAGGAATATCCGTAAAGTTCTCCTCTGTTATTTCTTTTCTCTGTCTCTCCCATGGAGTCTGATAATATTTCAGTTCCCAAGCAAACAGCAACAATGAAAGCAAAATTGCCAATGTCTTTTTTTTTTTACAGGCCCATTTTATTTTCCTGATATTTAATTTTCTGCTTGAACTAACCTCACTCAACCTCCTCAGCCTTATCTTTTTCTAACTCCTTTAACGAAGCACAAGACCTGTCCAAACTAAGTTGCTTCTTATACACGCTTTTGCTTTCAGATCTCCATTATTTCCACAAAGATGCTCCTCATCTTGACTCATCTCCCTTGCTCCACATTCCATTTACACTTTATTTTATTTTATTTTTTTTTGTGTGTGGAAGATCAGCCCTGAGCTAACATCCATGCTAATCCTCCTCTTTTTGCTGAGGAAGACCGGCTCTGAGCTAACATCTATTGCCCATCCTCCTCCTTTTTTTCCCCACAAAGCCCCAGTAGATAGTTGTATGTCATGGCTGCACTTCCTTCTAGTTGCTGTATGTGGGACGTGGCCTCAGCGTGGCCGGAGAAGTGGTGCGTCAGTGTGCACCTGGGGTCTGAACCCGGGCCGCCAGTAGCTGAGTGCACTCACTTAACCACTAAGCCATGAGGCTGGCCCTCCATTTACACTTTAGAATCCGTCCCAACTGACACAACATATTTCTTGATGCCTCAAGGCCTGTGCTAAAGCAATTTCTCCCTCCCCTAAATAAAAAACGACTCTGATTTTTATCTCTCTTATGACTTATACTTTTCTATATTATCTTATATTTATGTCCATCTCTTATTAAACATTTTAGATTTGGAAATCTTAGAAAAGATGATTGGATCTCAATAACATTTATATTTCTCATACTGTATATAGTGGGGACTATACAAATATTTTTTATAATTATCATGGTTCTCACATGCATAGAAGTCAAATTTTCAACTTAATTCACTAAGATCCAAAGCCTTTATTTTCTTTTCAAAATTGGAGAAAATAATTGAAACCCAAATGGAAGAAGAAATTGAAAATATCTCTTTTGATTTGTTTCAAATATGGAAAGAAAGATTCATCAGAAATTAAAAAGTAATTAATATTTTCTTGTTAGTGCCATCCAGCCAATTCCAACTCCTAGCAACTCCGTGTACAGCAGAGTGAAACCCTGCCCAGTCTTTTTGTACCATCCTCTCATGTTCTGGCAACATATCAGACAATGCTCTACTGCTCTTTTTAGGGTCTTCATGGACAGTTTTTCAGAAGTAGGTGGCCAGGTCCTTGTTCCTACTCTGTCTTAGTCTGGAAGCTCCTCTAAAACCTGTCCACCATGGGTGACCCTGCTGGTATTTGAAATACTGGTGACATAGCTTCAGCATCACAGCAATACACAGTCAACATAATATGATAACCGACAGACGGGTGGTGTGTTTCCCTGACCTGGAAATGAACCCGGGCCACAGCAGTAAGAGTGCTGATTCTTAACCACTAGACCACCAAAATTAATATTAATAACATATAATTTTAAAACACGTGAGGGCCGGCCCCGTGGCTTAGCGGTTAAGTGCGCGCGCTCCGCTGCTGGCGGCCCGGGTTCAGACCCCGGGTGCACACCAACGCACCGCTTCTCCGGCCATGCTGAGGCCGCGTCCCACATACAGCAACTAGAAGGACATGCAACTATGACATACAACTATCTACTGGGGCTTTGGGGAAAAAAAAAAAAGGAGGAGGATTGGCAATAGACGTTAGCTCAGAGCCCGTCTTCCTCAGCAAAAAGAGGAGGATTAGCACAGATGTTAGCTCAGGGCTGATCTTCCTCAAAAAAATAAATAAATAAAATAAAACGTGATAAATACTATAACTGCTTATTAAGACAAACTGACTATGATTTTATGTGAATGCAGGTAAACATTTTATGTTCCCTCATCTCTAACCCTGTTTTCAATCTATCATAGAGCAATGGAAGCATCAAGATTTACCATGGCCAAATTTACTTTGTTTTACACAATGAATTTCAGACCCTACAAGACAGAGAATGATAAGTTATTTCTGTAGCAATGAGTAAATAAAAATGATTTAATCATAAATATAGTTGACAATAATGCACTTTACTTTTGCTAGTTACTCGTTTGAATTTTTCGTGTAATACACTAGACATTTGTTGATAGCTTTTACATGTCAGCCAGCAGAAATCGGGAGAAAAATCATCATCTGTATAGAGTTGCTGATTTCATAGGCATAGGAATTCTCACTGGTTTTGTTAGATTGTGAACACTGAATTGTTTTAAATGTAACATCTGCTGGCTGTATATACATTTTATTTACCAAACAAAAAAAAAAACCAAAAAATTTAAACAGAGCCAAAGTGGACATAGTCAGAGAATACAACTCACCATATTGCTCTGAAGGGTAGATGCAGGAACTAGGTTTATCTCCATTTTCTTTCTCTTCCCTTGAAGCTCTGCTATGCACTCCTATTGTGAGATCATGGTATCAGCACAACCAAAATATTTTTAAATAAATATTTTAAATGTTAGTGAAACATCTTCTTTCTCTTTTGTCCCCTGAACAGGCAGTTTTCTGGCTAAAGGAACTCAGCATGAGTAGCCACACTGAATAAGTTCATGGTCCTCATGGAGAGTAAGCTCCATCCATCACTGCCAATCGTGCATCCCCACTCTGCCAGCTCCGTCTTCATTATCTGGTACTCCTCTTCTTCTCATCGTTGTATTAATTGTGCTGAGTTTTTCTGAGTATGATGTAATCATCAACTATTGAAGACATACATCTTCTAGGTGCACATGCCATGTTCAATCAGTGCTGAAAGCCTTAGAGCATTTCTTTCAGAATGTATAAAGTCTAATTTCACCAGGAGTTTGCTGTTATCCTAAGAAGCGATAAAAATTCCTCCAATTTCCCCCTTAATAGCAACATTTCTGATTTGTAACATCTTCCCTGAAAAATCATAGGAATATATCCAGTCTGTGGTTATCATATGTGTATCCAAAAAATTAATATTTTTTTCAATATGCTCAATTTCCCACTTCTTTTGAATCTTAACGTATGCATATACTTTTAAAATTGTTTATTCCTTACAAGCGTAACACTTCTAAGATAACTATTATGAACTTCTATGATAATTCTAATTGGCGTGAAATAATGAAACAATATTACATGTGTTCTGACTGATTTTAGCAGAAGCTGATCTGGCTATTCATTTATCTTTACCCATATCAACCTACAAACACAGAATGTTTTGGGAAGAATATGGGCTCTTATACCATTAGGCTACATATTCTCCAAAGTCATGCATTTTTGTATTCAAATAATATTTTTGACAATCTTGTCTGATATCAATATTACAACCCCTGCTTTTTTATTGCTTGTGTTTTCTTGGTATAATTTTGCCCACCCCTTTAACCTTTATGAGTCTTTCTATTTTAGGTAAATCTCTTGTACAGAATAAACTTAGATTTTGATTAATGAGCAAATCCAAAAGCAGAAGATTTAAACACAGTTATAAATATTGACATGACCGATGTGCTTAATTTCATATTTTCATGAGCTCTGAAGTTATTTTCATGTGTGTATTAAATATATCTTTTCATAAAGAGTATGTTTTCTCTGCTTTTTTGAACTAATTCTGGTATTTATGAAGATTTTGATTTTGTTTAAATTATTACCTTATAGTAATATATTTCATAATATCCTTAATATCCTTTTTAATTATTTAGATTTCTCCATTTTATTTTATCATCTTTATGTGATATCCTCGACTCTTTCTCATTACCTATGCAATCATCGATGAGGTTATTTTACTTTCTCACATTTTATTTCTTCTTTTAGAGAACTTATAATATTTAAATATTATTAGTTCATTTTGTTCCCACCTTTGATTCTAATAACTACAATTAAACATATTTATTGCTGACCATTGTTCTTCACTGAAGTTTCACCAATCTAGTTGATTCTTCAGATAAGACTCATGACTGCACTCTTAAAAATTCAATTATTCTGGAGGCCAGCCTGGTGGCGCAAGCAGTTAAGTGCGTGCACTCTGCTGGGGCGGATCAGGGTTTGCCAGTTTGGATCCCGGATGCGCACCGACGCACAGCTTGTCAAGCCATGCTGTGGTGGCGTCCCATATAAAGTGGAGGAAGATGGGCATGGATGTTACCCAAGGGCCAGTCTTCCTCAGCAAAAAGAGGAGGATTAGCATATGTTAGCTCAGGGCTGATCTTCCTCAAAAAAAAAAAAATTTCAATTATTGTCATATTATTTATAGTTGAAGGAAAGCTTGTCTGAATTTTAAAATTTTGCTCATTTTTTCCTTTGTGGTTCTTAACATATTATTTCACTGTTGTCTTTTATGGTTTATATATATCTAAATAATTGTGTTTTATAAGTGAAGAAGGCTATGCTGTTCTAACATATTTGGAAGTACACATCATGAATGTTAATGCAGATGACAGAGATGTTTACAAGATAATTTTCTGAAGGCCTAGTTCACCGTTTGTGATGATTCTTTAATGCAAATAAGTGATTGGAGTGAGAGAGGTATCATTTTGATCATATATTCATTATCATGGGCAAAATCTGCAGACTTTTATGGTGCAACAGGCAAATCACTCTTAAATGTAAATTAGTGAGAAAGTTATAGAAATCATGTTTTTAATGAAAAAAGAAAATGTTAAAGGAAAAAAAAGCAAAAAGAGACAGTTTTACTACATAGCTGCATCTATCCCTCAGTGACGTGGGCTGCCTGTTGAGTGAGCTTTCCAACACACGAGGTAGTAAAAAAATTCTATATAATCACCTTTGGAAATGTTTCAGAACTGAGGCCAAAAACTCAAATCCAGAGGTTAGCATAGTGATATAAATGAATGAATCAAACCAGATGTAAATGAACTTTTTCAAGAATTATGAAGCTGATAGATCATTTGGCAATGTCTGGTTTTCATTGAGTCTCGGATACAGAAAGTGTGCTTCTTCCTTCATTGACTCTCTTTTCATGCGAAAACCACAAAGGAAGCCTTAGTGACTAATGGTTGCTGACACTAGGCCTGCAAAAAAATCCTTGGGGAGGAGCAGACAGTAGTAAACTATCAAGCGCTGTGGCCTAGCTAATAGGTGACCACTAATCAGCTCTGTCAGAGTCTTGCAAAGGGGTAAACGTGTAAACTTGTCAGGCTTTTTTTTTTTTTTGAGAAGAGTATACATCTCAAATATTGTGTGATATTACCTATTTGAACACAAATTTAATTAAAACACAAGCACTCACTCGTGGACCCATATTTTCTTAGCCAGATGAAACCTCAATTTGGGCCATATAAAGCATGTGAGTTGCCAACCTGCAACCTCTAATAATAGTAATACTGGAATTGGATAGGTCTTGGAATTAAATGCTGCTATAAAATTCTCACCATCTTGTAAATTAGATGATTCTGAGTTCAAAGCATCAATGATTATGTGTAAAACTCTCAGCATCTAGAATCTACACACAGTTGCTGTTTCTATTTGCAATTTCAGTTTAAAACATTAATATGGTATGCTTCTTGAAAGAAGGAATTTATCAAATATTTTTTTTCTCATATCCTTATGAGAGAGTCAGTAACATAGTAGGTTTCCTCTAAATATTTTGTAATAAATGAGTGAAGACTACAAATTGATATAGCATTCTTTACATCATTAATTATTTTATTAGACTAGGTTATGATAAGCTTCTGTAAGACAAAGCACCTAAATTTATTCCTTTTTTCCCTAGCTTTTTATTCTCAACTTTGTCAAGTATATATTGGGGAAATTAACTTTTGGAACTATACAAAGCATCTGTTATAGACATGAGAATGAAGGAGAATGAGTCCCTATAGACTACTCTTTCTGCTATTAAGCGAATGTCATAAAGAAGTCATATCCGTTATTGAAATATAAAGTAATAGTGTAATTCCTGAAATAAAATGTACACCCATAGAACCAAGAAATATTTAAGAATTGAGTATTTTACATAACTAATTCAAATTTGAGGATTTTATATATTGGAATATCTTTATGATAGCTGATTCACAATTTCAGTTAAATACAGATGATAGGTGATGATCAATGTAATGATTCCATTTAAATATGCTAGAAAAATTACAGTTTACTAGTTATAATAATAAAAGTCTATTTAATCTAATTAGACTTCAAAGAAGATAACTGTACTTTAATGATTCCCAGTTCTACTTTTTTCAAAGTGTGTTGTCAAGGTGAGACATTAACACAACCGAGCTGTGTGGCAGAGTGTCAGCTTATACTGCACCAAACAAGAATGTGACTGGCCATTTCTTAAATCTTTAAACAAAATAAATTCAAACTTATTGAATATATTACTTCATAAAGATTTTGCCACATAAAAGGACAAGCAAATCAATTAAGATTTCCATGTTAGTCCATCTCAAGCTTCTTTGTAAATTCCCAAATAAACAAGTGGCTGGTGAATAATACTTTTCAAAAAGCCTTATCTTTGAACAGAGAAGGTTGAGCACTCTGGTAAGAGAACATCATTATACCAGAACTAGAACAAGATGAGATCAATTCACTGTTCTATATAGCTAATGCTAGTCACTCAAAGTAGAGAAAGTGAAAAGTAATATGCTCTTTGTGGGGTGGGGGAGGTTGTGTGTGTTCTCAAAGTTTAGCACATTTGGCTTTAAAAATAAGTTGGTCACTTTGTAATCCTATCTATTCATCATTGGTTGTTGATTATTGTCCTACATACTTATTACAAGTAAAGGAAATATATTCAGTTGAAATAGTCTTTCAGTGAGTTCATATGAGTCAAATACATTATACATTTATATTTTAATGTATATTATATTTTCAGATACTTTTCCACTTAAAAAGCAATACTTTAAAATTATATTTCTAAAAACTGAGATAAGGAACAGAGACTAAAGGATTTTTAATGTGTGATATTGTAATCAATAAAATACTGAGAGAAGTTCATAGTAACTGGAAATCACTAAGAGTTGAAAGAGTATGCTCCTGCTTCTGAGTAGGCTATCATAACTTCAATTTATTCATTAGCCAAAGTAATAAAAAGTGGGATGTTTTTAGATACTTACTTAAAATATGGATTTTATTACTTTGAAGTTTCAAAAGAGCGTGCATTTTGTTGTCTCTTGTGAGAAAAAACCCTGAGCAATAACTAAATGAAAATATCACTCAGAGCAATATTTTGAAGCCAATAATGCAAATTATGAATGAATACGACCAAACTGTTTTTGCAACTCAAAAGGGAAAATTCTTGGCCGGGAGCAATGCAATGAAAAATATAATCAAAAAACAAATTAATTAATTGCTTGGAGCTTCCTTTCAGAAAAGTTTGAAAATTGCCTTGATAAGTGAATTTTATGAAATAGATGAAAACTTGGCAAAGCCCTGCAAGTAGATATTTGTCATGTGTCAAAGAGGGCAGTCAGGCTCCAAAAACTATCACCTTAGGACATTACTTTCAAATGTACAAATGGGTACATTTAAAAGTGCTCAAAACATGCTTGAAAAAAATAAGACTAAGATTAAGCTAATCTTTACAATCAGATAAAACAATGGATATCAACCACTAAGCCTATTTTTCCATTTCTATTTATTTTGTTCATATTAGTGACTCAAAGTTGATAAATAACAAAGTGCTTGATTGGTAAAAACAGATTTTTAAGAAAAGAAAAAAATGTAACTGCTTGGGAAAACACTGAATTAACAGGAAAATATCAAAGCTTGTATAGATGGTTGTCAATTCAGCGTACAAAAAAGTATTAATTGTGCTAAAAGTACTAATAATATTCCAACCCTCGTTCTATTCTGTTCTTTCTTTTGTCTATTATTAATAACATTAAGGGGGAAAAGTTTAAAAGACCCATGCCTTACATATTTGATTTTCCAGCATTTTAAAGGAAAGTAAAATGCTTCTAGGATACTTCAAATAAATTAAAATTCAAATCACTTAAATATTTATGATAAAATCATAATGTTTAACCTTTTGAAAATAATGGAAACATATGCCGAATACTGAGTATGGAATGATCTGAGAACAACTTTAAACACTTTGTTTCATTTAACATTCAGCACACACACGTAAACTATGATTTATTCCAATTTTAAAGGTGGCAGAAGCAAGGCTCAGAGAGGATAAATAAGTCGACCAAACAATATCAAGATTTAATCTCCTCTGCCTGGCAACAAAACAAATCCTTTCTCTATTACATGAGACTGACTTCTCTGGTGGGGTGGTTGTTACAATTCCAGGTATACTGAGAAATTTTTTGTTGTTTGGACTGTTTTTTCATTATTTGGGACAGAGTTGTGATGGTTATAAATCTGTGCAGGGCAAGTTTCTAGTTGATAGAGATATAGATAGCACTAGACAACTGTGCAATATCCTTGTTAACATTTGAGGTAATATGAGGATAGCATGTCCAGAAATGTTTGCGTTATCTATACAGAGAAAGAAAATGTCTTCAATTCCTTGTACATGTGATTCCTAAGTGACTTCAATTACTTTCCAGTAACTAGGTTAGCAACTATTTTAGCTCAGGCTGTCAGCTAGCAAATTAATTTAGAGAGGTCCTCCTGAGGGTGGATTCTCTGACTCATGCTAGGAGCTGAAGAACAATAGAGTTAGGGTTGTACTACCTGCCTCTACACATCTAGAGACAGCATCACATGACCCTTACTGTAACAGTGATGAAAAAGACTCACTGTATTTGAGTGTTTATTTTTCAAGGAATTTCTAACCCAACTTTCCAACTGATGTAGTACTGGTAATCTGAATTTATACATCAAGAATGTGTTCACGTATGTGCGATGTGTATATATGTATATATGTATGTGATATCTGAGTATATATACGAGATATATAATATATATCATATACGGGTGTGTGTATTCATTGTCCAGTCTAGAATGCAAGCAGCAAGAGTCTTTGTCTGGTGGGTTTTGAGCAATGCAAACCGAATCAGAGTTTGGGAGATAGAAGACAAATGAGTACACCCTGCAGGTATTGAGACAACCTCATTTGCTCTCAACAGCCTGCATTTGCAAAGCAACTGGTAAGGAATGTATATTGCCCAAGTTAATCACTTGGTTTCTTAAAAGGTAAGTTCACAGTACAGCCTTTTCCATGAAAGACTAAAAAAAGCCAATGTTTATTATTTTTAAACATTTCAATATCCAATGGAGGCTCAATTTAGCTGTGTAAACGAGATATATTTTTTTGTTTTTTTTTCTTTCCTATCGTGCGTCTGGAGTTAGATTTAAATTGTTTGAATATCAGTTTTTTTAAATGACCACTTTTAAAAATAAATATTGATTTCCCAAAAATTACTATTGATTGTTCTCATATAAAGGAGTATCTACTAGTAGATTTTTAAATATGTATTCATACAGCACTTGAATGATGGAAAGTCACAAGTATTCCTATTGCCTGTAGTGGAAATATGTATGCAGATTCTGTCATTCAAATGTTCCTTTTACTTTATCATATTTCACAGAACTTTATATCCAAAGGGGAAAGAGAAATTTGCAAATATTTCTTATTCGATGAATAAACATAAGGACAGTCCTCACAGCACTTTGCAGACTGTGTGAAGGCATCAGACTGGCAAGAATGTAAAGGCTCCAAATGCTTTTGTTGGTCTATTTGTTTTGCATCTGCCAGCCTGTGTGTGTTGTGGTTGTCCACACCTCTTTCTCCATTTCATTTTGCAAAAATCCACCTAATTTTTAAATGAGAGGAAGGCAAACTTTAATATTTGAAGAAAATATATTACATGGGGAAAAAAAAAACCCTCCAGCATTGTCAAAACCCAAAACTTTTTATTCAAGAGAATTATATAAAAAGTCATAATAACTTAAGTCTACACCTCAGGAATGATTTCTGCCTACTGAAAAACTGTGAAATCATGTTATATGAATTGTTCGGAATTCCATTTGCAGTCTAGTTAACTGACCAAGAATATTTGATTACTTTTAGGATCACAGAGTATTTTGAGAGGGAAAGATTTTATTTTTACAGTAAGGAAAACCTGTCTGCCATTTCTTCACTGAACAAATATTTATTTTGACAGATATTATTCTAGCCATCTAAATTACATCAGTAAACAAAGCAAAGATCTTTGCTTTCACGGAACTCACGTTACTAAAGGATTAAGAAAAGATAATAATGGGCTGGCCCTGTGGCTTAGCGGTTAAGTGCGCCCGCTCTGCTACTGGCGGCCCGGGGTTCATTCCTGGGCGCACACCTACGCACCACCGCTTCTCCAGCCATGCTGGGGCCGCGTCCCACATACAGCAACTAGAAGGATGTGCAGCTATGACATACAAGTATCTACTGGGGCTTTGGGGGAAAAAATAAATAAATAAAATTATAAAAATTAAAAAAAAGATAATAAGCCATAGGGTGAGTAAGCACATGCCCCTTTTGTTTGTGATAGTTCCAAGTTATGACTGTTGTCATAACATGCTGTAAGAGCAACCTCTTCCATTCTTCAAATTGTTCTATTCAGATAATACATTAAATGGTCATCTTATCAAAAGAAATAATAACTAGGCCAATTATATAGAATGTTAGGTGATATGTGCTCTAGAAAAAGAAATAGTAAAGGGGGTGGAAGGTATTGGAGTATGGGAGATGGTGGAGACGGAGTCGCATAGGACTAGGGCTGTTGGAGTAGGCGTCATTGCAGATTGAAATCCAGCAAAGATTGGGATGGGTGCAATGGCTATCCAGAGGAACCAGGTCCAGACAAAGGAAATGCCACTGCAAATATCTTCAAGTGAGCATGTGCCTTAAGTTGCAAGGCCAGTATAGCTGAAACAGAGAATAAGGATGTCCGAGAGAAAATGAGAGTCAGATCATATAACTACTTGTAGGCCGTTGTAAGGTTTTTGGATCTTACTCTAAGAAAAATGAGGAAAAAACTGGATCGGTTTCAGCAAAGAAGTGACAGAAGAATCTCTGTGACTGTTGGTAGAAAAGAGATTGTAGGAGGAAAGAATGGAGAATGGAGACCTGTTTGGGGTATCTTGCTTCTAGTATTTCACTGGCCAAAGTTTTAATACAATGAATTGACTTAGTGGTAGCCTTGGCATTTTTACTATTTTTAAGAAAAGCTTTTATATTTTCACCATACAATACTTTGCTTGTCCTATCCTTTCTATTTCTATTTTGCTAAATTTTTTGTTTTTATTTTTGTTGCATGTGGAGGGCATTATCAAAAGCTTTCTTCTGTATCTTTTTACATAATTAGTTTTTTTCCATTTAATATGTCAATATGGTGAATCAAATATCACATATGCATGCATGTGTGTCTGTGTAGATGGTATCCTTTAAATACATTTTTGTATTTATTTCTATTATTTTTGCATATATTTTGTGATACATTTTTGATTATAATATGTATTTCTATTGTCATCTTTGTTTTATTTTGATATGAGGAGACTCGACTCACAATTAGATAATAAGTATTTCTATTTTTTGTATTCTCTGAAAGAATTAGCATAATATTGGAATTATCTTACTTGGAATATGTGATATAATTCATCTGTAAAACTTGATTTTCTATTTTGTTGTTAGCATAATTTTTCAATATTGATTTATTTTATTATTAAGTTTATACATGTATTCATGAGTATCTTTTTTGTTATATTTTTGCACGCTTTCTTTCTTTAAAGTATTAAATATATTGAATATACTGACAAAATGTTGATCGTAATATTTTCTTACTTTTTTTAAGTACATACTACTTTAAGGGCTATCTTCTCTGATCTTGTTACACGTGTATATTTTTCCTCTTTGAAAGGAAAGTGAAATATTGCAAAAGTTCTTTAATTCTTCTTTAAATTTTATTTTAGTCTTTAAACATTTGACTAAAATAAATGCTTTTGTAGACCTTCTCATTTTAATTTTATATTCTCTTTAATCAATTTCTTCTCATGTTTTAACTATTTACTTTCCTCCTTTTTTGGATTATACATTAGTTTTCATCTCTTCAGGTATACTCATTTATGTCTTTTAATTTTAGCCTTTCGTTTAATGAATTTTAACTTAGTTCATAAATGTTTCTTGAGTTAGCATTTGTTACATTTTTATAAAGTACTATTTTCATTATTATTTACGTCTAAATATATTCCAACTCCTGTTATGATGTCTTCTTTGACTTGAGATATTTAAAAATGGCCTTTAAAATTGTTACAATTGTATAGTATTTTTCATTAAGTATCATACTTATTTTGAACTTAAATATACACACATCTGGTAACATGCACTTTATAACCGAGATTGGCAAATAACGTCCCATAGGCCAAATCCAGCCCCAACCCTGTTTGGTAAAAAAAGTTGTATCAGAACCCAGTTATGTCCGTTCATCTACATATTTTCTATTGCTAACTTTCCAGCAGCAGAGTTGAGTAGTTGCAATTGAGACTACATGGCAGGCAAAGATGAAAATATTTACTCTCTGGAGCTTTACAGAAAAAAATTCCTGACTCCTGTTATATAATATTTTGAAATTTGATAAGACTTGCTTTATGGAATAATATATAGACTATGTAGTGGTATTTATATCTCCATGTATGCTTGAAAATGTGTATTTTGTAGTCATTTGCACTGTTTTATATATTTGTCCGCTGAACAAAATGTTTTATATGTTTTATTTAAATCTACAATATTTGATCATTTTTTTGGTGTGTTCTCCATTAATTGTTGAGTGAATTACGTAAAAAGTGAACACATTGATTATTGGTGTACATTTTTACTTTTATTTCTCTCAATTATTTTAGTTATACTTTGGGAACATTATGTTGGGGCATGTGAGTTTGAAATTAAAATTTCTATCACACTTTCAACATTGCCTTAAAATCTTTTCTTTTCAATTTCAATAGAGCCACATCAATGTTTTGTTTTTATTATCAGATTTCATTTTATATATATATATTTTTCTCAATATATCTATTTACATGCTTTAGCCATTATCTTATAAACAGCACATAGCTGCAATTGTGTTTTAAACCAGTTTAAAAATATTTATCTTTTAAATGAAGAGTTTGTTTCATTGATATCTAATTTGATTTCTGATTCATTTATATTTTTAAACCATTTATTTTATTCTTTCTATTTACTTCATTCTATATACCTAAGTCTGTGTGTGCGTGTGTTTCTCCTTCTTTTTGGTTTTATTTTGTTTTCTAATTCCATTAATTTTTCTCTACTAGTTTTGAAGTTATCATATGCTCTTTTCAATTTTCTTTGCTCCTCAGAATTTCTCATTAGGTTCATTTTCCTTCTCTCTGAAGTATATGTTTAAAAAAACTCCTTTAATGATAAGTTGTACATTGTACAACCTCACATTTTTAGTTTGTATTTAAATGGTTTTCATTTTGTTTTGTATTTTGCATTCATTCTGGTTTCTATTGTTACTATTAGAAGTCAGCTGACAATCTAATTATCATTCTTTTGTACATAATCCATCCCCTTTTCCCCCGGCTACTTTTAACATATTTTCATTGCCTTTGGTGCTTTGCTGCTTCACCATGAAGTGACCAAATAGGAATCTATTTTTATTTTTCTTTCTGGAATCCATTAGTCTTCATTCAAATATTTGTGACTGTAAATGTTTCTGGAAAATTCTCAATCAATATCCCTTTGTATTCTGCCTGTCCAACATTTTCTCTGTTAACTACACTGGAACTCTATTTTATCTTTCACGTCTCTTGAACTGTCTCATTTTATCTTTCATACCTCTTATAATCTCTTTTGTGTTCTCCATTTCCTTGTCTCCTTATGCTGCATGTTGTTATTATTGCTGTTCTTTTTTTCAGATCTATTTTTGTAGCTTTTAATCCTCTTCAGAGATTTCGAATCTGTTATTTAACTCATACACTGATTTTGTAATCTCAAACATCATATTTTTACTTCTTAAAATTTCTATTTTTCCCAAATCCAGTTGGTCATTTTTGAAGATCTCTTGTTCCTCTGCTATAATTTCAAATCCTTTTTTTTAAACGAATGATATATATTTTTCTTTTCTGTTGTTTCATCTGATTCCTGTCCAGAGTGGTTTGTTTTTTATGTGCTTATTGCCTTTTTCATTGTGAGCTGATGTTCCTTTGTCTGTGCTAAGACACATTTTTGGAAACCTGAGTTTAGAATGCTTTCCTTCAGGATTGTGAGTCTGTCATCTGCCTTGGGTCATTACTAACCCAGAACCAGTTAAAACCATCTTCTCGAATCGTAGTTGTTTGAGCCAGAAGAATACAGTGAATTCAGATCTCAACCTCTGTTTGTGCATTTGCTGAAACTTTTCCTATCCTTCCAATGAGAATGAAGGTCTATAAGTGAGTGTTGGTACAGTCGGGTCTGTGTGGTGAATTTTTAGATTTACTCAATTGTTATGTATGGCAACCCCTTTCAAAGATTCAGCCTTTACTTGAGAGCCTATAATATGACATTTTACCATGTGTCAACTCTAGGGTTTGTTTGGTATCCTCTATATACACAGAGAATTAAAACTCAAGACATGGCATCTAGTGATTATCAAATGCCCTAAGGCAGCTACCAACTTCAAAGCTTACTTTCTTCTTTGAACTCATGCTTTATCATTATCTTAGGCTCACATTTCCCTCACTTTCTTGCTTGCTGTGAAACATGTGGGAAAATAATTTTTCATATTATTTTTTCTAGAATTTTTGCTTTTCTATACTGTGAGTTTTGTTCACATTACTCAGACTGCTAAATTGCGATAAACATAAGTACTCCAGCTTCCATACATTTTCTTGAAATTGAAAATTGCTGAGACAAGTCATTTGTTGTACTTTCTTATCCAATTCATTTTTTTGATTAAGTTTCTGTGCTTTTTGTTCTATTCTTTTCATTTTAGTTAATTGAAAAATTAACATTTTGGTAATCCTGCTATCTTAAACTGAAGTTCTTATAACATAATTGCCAAGTTTCTCATCCTATGGTTTTTGTGTAACAATCAGTATAGAATCAGGAAATCAATTATCTGGGTGTTTCTGTATAATATTCTTCCCTTTGGTGTTTTGATGGCAGAATTGTAAGCAAATAGCCGATGCATAATAAATAGTTCTAATTATTGCTCCAAAAGACTAGAATCCTTCTACATTGTTTAAGACAATGCACTGATTTAATTTTTCAGCTTTCCAAAGATTTACCAAACTATGGGTGATAACGTCTGTTCCAGGCATTTTCACCAATGTTATAAAGGCACAATTTACTTTTTTGCTCTAGTTGAAGTTTGATAATAAACTGTTTTTCCCTGGAGCAATTTTGTTTCAGTGTATTAGAACTGGCGGACATAAGCAAATGGGATTAAGTGAAAGCAAATTTGATAACAAAGTTCATAAGTGAAGAGCTCTACATTGAAAGACAGAATAATTAGGTCAAAATAAAAAGGCTAACTATATATAAATATTATCCTATGATTTCAAAATTATGCTAGAAGTATCAACTACTACTGAAACCTCTTTTTAATCCTAAAGCAAGATAGACAACCTTGTATCAATTTTATAGATTGGTAAAATGAAAGGCATGAAGTCTTACCTAAGGTAACATGTTCTTAGCTAATCTAAAACTGAGAAATGGAGAATATTTTCAGAAAATAAAGACGTAAGCTACTTCTCTTGTCTTGCATCTACTTGGACACTAACATCATTAAGTAAATTAACAAAGCAACAAATTTTTGGCAGCCAATTTGTGAAAAAAAGTTAATTTTTTTCTAATTTCCATTAAAAGAACATTATAATGAACCTCTGAAATGAGAAAAGATGTAAACATTAAATTATAACTAGGACTGTCAAAGGCTTGGTAAAACTGTATGAAAACAGAACTTTGAATTTAATACTGGGGAAGAATCAATGATGCTTCTATTTCAGGTTCCTGTTGTGTAGGAAACACTGGATTAAAAGTGTAAGCCTTAACTTCCTCTACTGTCTTTACTCTCTCCATTCTGCTAAATCATTAACTACTTAGGTTTTCTTTTTCAAACAAGTGAAGTCACTAACGGAAGAAGATTTTCTTTTAATTTCCATTTCAAAAACCTGAAATCAAAAAGAAAAAAGAACTTTATTAATTGACTAATATTTTCATACTGTGGTTAAAGTAATTAGAGTGCAAAACTAAGGGGAAAAAAAAAACCCCATCTGGCCCTGACTCACACACTGCAGTGGACTATACAATATAATCTGAATTCCAAAAGATGGGGAGGGTGGCATTCTTTTTACTCTAGATTTCTGAAAAGGTTATGGACCATAACCTAATGTCTGTGTTGAGGCGAGGCAGGGGAGACTAGGAATCTTCCCATCTAGATTTATATTCAGCAACTATTTACTTGTTAGAGCATTGTGAGGACCAGATAAAATAATGCATATGAAAATTATTTTGTAAACCAGCAAATATATATTTCTCAAGTAGTCAGTTACTATAGCACAGGAAATATTAAGAAATGTATAAGTATTAAATTGATCAAAACAAGCCTACAAGCCTGCTTCAACGTCCATTTCTCCAATGTGCCCCTGAGATTATATGAACTGATATATAGCCCTTCTCCAAACATTATTCAGACTTCTATCAGCTATGGAGGGCTAGCCAAGGGGAAACATGCTGGGCAAATAAGAGTGAGTAAAAATAGACAAAACTCTGCCCTCTGGAGCTTACATTCTAGCGTCTGAGTAAGACATCAATCAAAACAACACATAAAATAAGTTAAAATTGTAATTATTTATTGCCACAAGTGCTTTCCTTAAAAGGAACATTTGCGGTGAGATTTCAGAATGAGTAGGGGTTATATAGGTGAACATGGTGGGGAAAAAAACATATAAGAAAAAGCTCCATGTCGGGAGGGTGTCTGGCAATGACGAGGGAATGGAACGTGGCATTGACATCGGCAAACAAAGAGCAAAGGGATACTCCTCACAGATACTAGGGGGTAAATAGGGACACAGAGGCCAATGCAAAGCTAACAAATAGTTAAACAGACTGAAGACAATGCAGATGTTTTTTTTTTTTAAAGATTGCTCTCCAGATTGGAGCGAGGAGAGTGGTGGAGAAGCAATGTTTAAATGCACCAGTTAAGAAATTATCTCACCCTAAAGAGGCATATGATTTTTCAGTAATTTTATCTAGCAATAAAGAAGGGATAGTCTTTTCTGTATTTCCCCATTCTAATCCAAGCAGGTATACAGATAATCTTTCATTACCCGGAAAGTGAAAGAATGGCTGCTTCACCTCAGTTCCGTCTTGCTCCACGGGGTATGCGTATCCCACTACCTACTCAAATGTATGGAATGCTGATGTTGGTCCAATATGTAGCAGATCACTGCATTTCAAATTCTTCTGTAAGCAATTGGAAGTCAGTTGAAAAAACAACACTTACATTGACTAACCATATACTACAGGTCAACTCAAATTTGAGTCTACGTGTCAGTAAACCAAGAGCCCCTTGAAGGCAGTCATAGCCCTCATATTAGGCTCCCAATAAGTCTCTAAGGAAATAATTACCTACCTATCAAATGTATGCAATATACATCTACATTTTCCTACCATAGAATAAAAAGCCCCATATATTCACACAATTTTTTGCATGTCTTTTAGAGAATTTCAGCCCTTTTTTACCATCTATAGCCTCAGGTTCAAAACATCAGTTTTTAGCTTCAAATCCAGTAAGAACATTAGACTACATAAGGGCATAAAAGAAGGGTTATCTGTATTTCTTGGCTCAGAAATTCTTAGCCAGATTATATTTTTAGTAGATTTGATAATAGAGTAAATAATTATAGAACTATTCAGACTAAAGGAAATTAGCTGAGAAATCTGGGAATGTATTGTGGTTTTATACAATAAGATTATTGTGCTCAAAATATTTCCCTTGACTGACATAATACATACTGTCTCAAAACATTTTTAAAAATAAATATGGCACAATTTCCCCCAGTATTCACAGCAATCAGAAATTGTTATATTTTGTGTTTTTTGACTTTGAGTGATCTTTTGATATAAGTGTACATATTTATGCAACTTTAATTAAGGTAATGCCAGAATTTAAAAATATATTCTACAAATTTTTTTTAAAAACTTTTTGGTTGAAATTATAACTTCATTCCAAATTCTTTGAAAGAAAATAGACCTTTAAAACTGTGAGTTTTTTTAAGTAAAATGAAAAATCAGTTTTGAATATCATGCCTTCATTGTCCTGTATCAGTTTGTATCCATCATCATTCACTGAATTGACCTAAAAGTGTATTTATAGATGAATAGCCTCTCAGGAATTATTTTATTATGGCAGAAAAATTGAATCCATACCTTTGGTGATTCCACTGTGTCTTGATTTGGGTGGTGGGGGATTAGGAAGGAGAAGGGACAGTTTCTCATCTCTCTTAAACTTATACAAGTATGAGCTGTCCTTTCCCCCTAAAATTTATTTTAAATGTGTGTCTAGCACATTTGGAAAAGTTGTTGTAAAGTGACAAGCAAGTCAAAATTCTAAGAAATGTTTGACATCCTTATAGATAAACTCATTTTTAGATGAAAAATGAAAAGATTAAAAATCTTAAAGCCTCTGGCACCAAGAAGCAGATATGATGGTATCACTCCTGACACTATATTGTGATAAGTGTATCATGTCAGTTCAAAATTAAAAGCTGCACTTAGTAAAGAGAGTTTTGCAATACAAATTCAGAATTTCAATCAGATCATAACATACTGACAATTCTAATAGAACACTTTTTTTTTTTTATTGTGGGCCTATTTCTGTCACAAATGCCTAAGTTCTATAGTTCTGATAACACCCAAATATTGATAATTCATAAAAATGTACTGAGGTATATTTATTACACATTTTTGATTATCAAAAGTCACTGTAGAGAGTAACTATATTAAAATGGGCATGAGCTCAAAAGTTTGAACGATTACTCTTTTCAATACCGCCATTAAAGTATGTCGCCGAGTCTCTCTAATCTTGTTTTTCTTAGACAGAAGGATGGAAAAATATTTTAACATGTAAAGAAGAATAATTATCAACTTAGCAGTTTCAAATATCATATAAAAAGAGTCAAAACTGCTAAGGTGTACAAATTGTACTTTAGTGATCAAAGCAGTTTTAATAACATCTACATAAAAAATCTAGGTCAGCAGAATGACAGTGGCCAGATATAACTTTTCAATGGGCAATTATGAAGTTATAACTTCCCAACATACGTTTTGATTTTTGATCATTTCAGAGAAGTTAGAGCACATTGTAACGGTCTTGTTGATAAGAATTTACCTGACTGCTCAATTCTTATTTTAAGTGTCAATAGTTGGAACCTAAACCTATTTAGTATTCTAAATATCACTGAGAAGACTATTTTTATAATTATATAGCACATTGTTAATAAAAATAGCTCAATATACAAATATCATACCTATATTTCTATCTAATCTATCTAGTTATTTTTTTTAAAGCAGCATCCTTGGGAAGTGAAAGGTTACACGATCTTCATCTGGGAATGTTGAAAATGAAGCAATGGAAGGAACTGACTTCTTCCAGAAAACCTGGATACAGGGATTTTGGATCTAAAGTTAGACATCCCTTTAAAGATAATATCCATTTTGACGCACTTGTGCCCACCTTTATACTAGATTAATTCACTTTTTAGGACTATAATTCAAAGGTTGGTCAAAAGCCTTGCAAGCCTAACATTACATGTTCCCATATGCATTGCTTTTCTTACACACCATCTGCACCTGTGTCTACGGTGAATTACACAAGGCAAATGTAAGCATGGTGGGTAAAAGATAGCCTACAAAGACAGTATAAAGCTCAACAGAGCAATTTGGCATAGCAGCATACAGCTGGGAAGTGAAAGCAGCAGATGGGTTATGTTGACTTCCTAAAATCAGAAATGAGATGGTTTATATCTAACAAAAAATTTGCATAGCCTCTAAGGCAAAGGCATTGTAGACTCTGCGGATGATAACCAGAAAATAATAAGGTGACATTCTTGAAACTGCATAGTAGTATAATTGGCAAGAACTTTATAGATAAAATTGCACTTTATTTTGTAAAAAGGAGAAAGTACCAATAAATAAGATCAAGAGCTATTTTTATGTCATAAAACTTACTTTACAAATGAGTTTTCTCATCCATGTGTAGAATATATAGACTATTGCAATTATATCACTAAAGTGGAATATTTACTCAAGTAACTAATAAAAATTCAAGAGTGGGAATACATCTAGTTTTATTTGTTTGGTTTTGTGTGTTTTGTTTTCCATTTTTGTACTGAGCTATAGTGTTCCTAGAGTGCAAGGACAGGTAATCAGAAACATGTTTGACACTTGGCAGATTGAATTTATAAGCAATATTTAACATTGGCTTGTTAGACTCCATAAGACCCCCTTTTCTGATAATGACTTGATCAATGATAGAAAATATAAGTTAAGGTACATGACTGACTTCTTCCTGCAACAAAATATTTAGCTATAATATTGTGATAATAATATAGTCTCTTTTCAGAGTGCTATGGCAAATTTAATTAAATATTTAATTTTTTAAATTATGGGAATTTGTGTATTACTTTGTTTCTATGAGTTACATTTGGGAACTATAATCAGCCAAATGGCTGCAGATCAAAATCTACATAAATAATCACATCATTTATTTATTGCAACAATGAGTTCAAATTATCCAAAATCATTTAGAATACTTTCAAAAGATAAAATTTTAGGGACCAAGATATTACTATACTATTACTGGGTTTTAGGTACAGTGTAGCTTTTAAACATTCTCTAATTCTGCCCTGCTTTGTGTGTTTACTTGGTTTTGTGTGTCAACTCCTGGTGTCTCTGAGAGGATCCGAGGGGCAAGGATCAAATGCTGAGTGGTCTCATGCGCTTATCATTTCTTTCACTTATATCATTTTGGTATTGTTGTTTTTTATCTTAGTCACTTGAAAATCTGTATAAATGAGCTTCCTTCTTTAACTGTCCTTTCATTTCTATGGCAAGAATAACTTTTCCCCATATCTAGAAGGAGACGTTAGAGTGTATATGACTGCTTGTGTAATAAAAAATGTCAAAATACACATTTCTCAAATTAGTTTCATATTCCACAACAGCCCATCTCTGTTTTAATGGTCATTTGGCTGTCTGGAATCGGTATCTCAGCCCATTTGAAACTGTTTAGTCATTGGTAAAATTGCTCTGCTGTTCTTTCTCAAATGGTTCAAATGGAGCAATCATTGTCAAGGTGATCTTGAGTTTGTGAAAGAGAGAAAAATAGACAAAAGTTATACTTTCTGAAGAGCTATAAAAAAGTAAAATCCACATTTAAGGAATACCAAAGGTGACTTCTCCATGACAGAAGCATAAAAGTCCTAAGGCCATTATGAAATCTTCTCATTTCAATACTGATAAGAATCAGGGACTCATTTTCAATTTTAAAATCACATTTGTTTTTAAATCAGAATAAATAGGGATGGTGTTAGACACAAGCAGAATAAGCAATTATCCTCATTATTCAAGGGAGGCTGAAATGCATTCTCTCCACAGATATTTCTTCAAACCTTTTCAATAGTCTTTGTTTTATTGTGTCATTGTTTGACATAAATTCATTAAAACAGTTTTGTGATGAAAGGCAAGTAAACAGGGCTGTATTATAGTACATCTTACATTTATTTAGACCTTCTTATAGACTACATGTCTCATTTTCTCCAAGTCATTACTTAAGTTATACAAAAAATCCAAATTAGAACTTGATAAAATATGTTGGAAATAGAAAGTTAATTTTAGAATAAAATTTATTTTTTGCATAGCAAACCCAGTTAGATTGAATAGGTCCTGTAATAGGAAATGTCCTAGGGTGACAAAGAAAAGATTAATGGATGATGAGACATGAACACAAAGAAGGAGGTAAAAGAACATCAAAAATACCTTTATCAATTTGACAAATTCGCTGAGAGTTTTCTGTAAGATTACACTGGACAAAGGACAGAAATTGTCTATTTTTAATGCGCAAATGCTGACCTACTGGTAATGTTCTGCAAGACTTTGCTGCAAGGAGTTTTGAGGTTAAGTTGGAAAAACTCAGTGATTTATTCAAATTGTCTGCAGCAGGCTCAGGCAAGGATTGTTGCAGCAGGTCAGTACTGAATTTAGCAGTCTTTATCTACTTTATTTACCTTTCCAATTTTGCTTTGTCATTCATCTAATTTTTTTCTCATATGTGTTTTATTCTTTCTACTTAAGTTACATCATATCTCATTTAGTTAATTTCTTTCAAGCTACAATCTATGCCAAGATATATTTGTTTCTGTAATTCTCCAAACTATGATTATTTAATATGCCAAAATTTCTTTAACCGTAGTCTATGACACTTTTTTTTAACTAAGTAGCAAATAAATTATACCAGGCCAAAACCCAAATTTTTCTGGCTTTTAACTCATTCATCATAGATTTAATTAAATCAATCGTTTCATTTTCAAATTACATATTTTTTCTATATTTCAAATTATCATAGATTTATATTAATGAGAGTGTCCTAAAAGTTATTTGGTCTTACAGTCTCGCTTTGAAAATTAAGTAACTGAGTCCTAGTATGTTGGAGATTTATTCAGAGCTATATAATTAGTTAATAGCAGAACAAAATTTGGAGCCAAAGTCATAGAGATGATTTTAAAGATCATCTGTGGATTTTTGTAGTACTATACACCTCTTACCGCATTCTTTGCCTAATACATGTGTCGGTATACTTTCAACGTATTGGATGGAACAGATCAGTTGTCGAGTGTAGGTGTTTCTAGAGTTAGGAGTAGACACTTGAATGTGGGCTTTCTCAGCTGAAATTTATAATCAGTAACTTTAATAGAGAATCATCGAGAATTCTGGGCTTTAGTAACTGCCTGGGCTTGCTCCCTAGGTACTTTGGACACAAGTATTAGGTAACTCATTGTGAGGAAGATAGGGTTCGGTGTTACAGAGAACTGAGTTTAAATTTGTTTCCACTTATCACTGGATATTTGATCTTCTAGAATCCTCTAGAAGGACCTCTAGGTCCCTCAGGACTGCAGTTACCTCTGTATACTTTGTTTTAGGTGAAGGTATCTGATCTGTGGTCTTGGCTGATACTCATTGAGTCTAATCTCTTCAAGCAAAACTCCAAATCATATTTCAGGGTTTTGCTTCATCTAATTATATACCCTCAAGCTACCTCCTCCATGATGTCCAGATAGCTTTCAGCTTTCCCTCTAACAGTTTCTTACTCTCATAATAAGTCATTAATGTTGACTAGAATAAGCTTTCTTGAATAACAGATGTGCAAGCAGACATATATGACATTTCATACTGTGATATTGGACTTACTATTTTTTTGGCATAAGTGTGAGTCTTGGAGTGATAGGTCAAAATAAAAGCAATGAATTACAAGTTTTAATTGCTGGAGATAATTATAGTAAATAAAGACGTTTCAAGTAACATACTTGCCTGAAGTGAGATTATTTGGGGAGTTGATAGGGTTACGTATATATGGAGGCTGAATTGTTAGTGATATTTATAAAGCGTCTTAATCATTAAACAATTTTGATAGTTCAGGATTCTGTTACCTTAAGATAGTAGATACTTTGATGATAATGTAAAGGAGGCCAATATTTAACCACTGAAAACTCACTAATTCCATTTGTGACATTTAAAAACCAAAATTTTTCTGGGTGTGTCTCAATTATGGTGATGCTGCCATTGGTTCATGCCTACCTGATATACTAGATGCTACATAGCAAGGCCTAATCAGTGTATGGGAATGAAGTCAAGGTACATGCCCCAGGTCTTATGTTTCTATTCCAAATAGAAGATACCAGGAAGAAGAAGGGATTGGACTTGAAGAAGATGTGTGTGTGGGGGACATTAGCATGTGCAATGTATATTTGGAAAATAGTTCTACACATCCTAATGAGGTGGCAGGCATCCTATGTAAACAGCTTAGTAAATAAATAGATTTTTTAGAGTAGGTCCAGTCAATTTGGATTAGTATAAATATAAGCAATCATGTATAGTTTGTGCATTGAGGCACTGATAGTTTTAAAAAAATGGAAATCTCTTTTTTTTTCACAAAGACGATTTTTTCATTAGAGAGGGAATTATGCCAATATAGTTTTGTGGAACACTGGCCTTGAATTTGGAGTGCCCTAGTGGGAAGATAGCCTTCAGACTCCAAATACATTGAGTTGCCTACATTTTTGTATGGAAGTATACTCCACAAACAGAAAAGTCTAATATATTTTGGCTATTGTTATAAAGGAAGTATGTAAAAGAAACGATGTATATAAAAGTGCAAGTTTTTTTCAGAGCCTCCATATGGCTGTTAGGAAATTCTTTATAAGAGAAATATGATTGTGTTGAGACTTACCAAATAAGTCCACTGTGGGTGTTTAAGGCAAAGGAAGCAGCAAGTATAATGGCAGAGAAGCATGAAAATGAAAGAAAGCTCAAATGTTTGGGAGCAACGGAGTGTGGATGGAAAATTAAAGAAGAACCTGGTTGGGTATATATTATGACAGGATGTGATGTCATCTTGGATGTGTCTTCAAGGTCAAAATGACCCATTTCAGTATATTGAACAAAGGAATGACACAATCAAATATGTATCTTAATAAAAACTTATTTTGAAGAAAGAGTAAAATAGATTGTGAGAAGACTAGCTGAGAAGCCTAGGTAAGTAAGGACGTGACGCTGAATTACAGCACGGGCATAGACATAAATAGTAATAGGCAAATACAGTACATATTTGTGAGATAGCATTGTCAACTTAATTGATAAGAAAAAGAAGATATAGAGGAAGGAATGTAAGATGTCTTCTTGTTTCCTGACTTGTCTAACTGGGTGGATCTTAAGAGTCATCCACCAGGACAAACTATAGAGGAGAGACAGGTTTGAAGTGGGAAGACATAAAACTTAGGGTGCCTGCAGGCTATCCAAGTGAAAATGTCCAACAGATCCAGGCACGCAGTTCCTGTGATTATGGAATTTTGTTGGTTGGGAATGTAAATTTTTGATTCATCATAGTGTTGGTAGGAGCTGAAGGAAAACAATTCCTAGAGAAATGGCTGTACTGAATTGTCTTCTATCCTTAATGAAAGCTGCATTAGAGTTAATTCAGTTTGTACTCACTAATACATACTAGACAACTGGAAATCTGGTGCTGCTTAAAAGTCAACCTATGGTGCAGTTGAGATATATCTGTGAAAATGCATTTTAAAGTTAAAAATAAAATTAAGAGAACAGCTACAACATTTTAAAAAATACCTTATTTGATAAATTTTAATCAGAAAAATCATAAGTATTGTAATACAATATATATAATATGTATATATGCATATGTATATATGTATATTTTATATTTATGTATATAATTTTTTAGTAATTTTGAAATTCAAACTATTTTTTTCAAACTGTTTTACTTTACTATGAATAATTGTCAGGAGCTACCTCCCTGGGTATATTCATTTTTTTGTTGCTGTTTTTGGAATTATTGATATTAACCTTTAAAATGCAATTAATATCCTGTACAGAAAATTGTATCTCTGTATTTTATTTCACTTCATGCTAAGGAATGCAGTAGTAACTCTAGTCCTAGGCTTTATATAAACAGATTTCAAATTTGTTACTGCTTATTCTAAATTATAAAGATCTATTTGGGCTCGATATGAGACACTGCTCTTAGAATCACTAGTGAATATTGGCACTTCTAAGAATAATAGGAAATTGTAAGACTGTCTAGTATTTCAATACTGAAAAAAAAAACTAATGAGCAATTTTTATTTGTCCAAATTGGCCTACTGTACACTGAAAACACCTATGTATTATAAATACTGTTTTATTATAGAAGTGATAGGTTGGAAATATTTCTGATATATATAACATATTGCTAAACCCCATTATTACATGCATTTATCATATAGTTTTCAATGTTGGTCATTTGATCAAACTGGAAGTCAAATTTGCAAGATATTAGTTAGACATAAAACAATCCATTTTATCTTATATATAAACAAGCTCTACATAAGCCAATAACAATTATTTGCAGTTTGTAACTAAAATCTTAGGAAATAGTCTATTAAAAACAGTAACTGACATTTTCTGTTACTCCTTTTCTGCACTGCCATGCTATATATTTAAAATTTTTTATTTCTTATCTTTTTCCTCCTTCCTCCTATATACATGATAAATATACTAATTCATGAGAAAACAGCAAGAGATATAAGTAATCTGACTTAAATGATTTTGCTAGTAGTTGTTTAAATACTCTTTGTTCAGAGACTCCAAGGACTAAGAATTGCACAGTAAGTGAATTCAACTAAGTAGATTTTCTATGCTAAAAAACACTACAACCATATGGAGATCTTTTCCCCTGAGGATATATTGGAACTGCTCTTAGACATAGTGTGAACACAAGCTGGGGCATATACTTTACATTTATTAATCCCTAGTTGCTTGGGCCATGAACTCTGATAATGTGAATGTTTTCTGGGTGACCTAAATTCCTTCTTCTAGGCATCTTTGTTTTCCCAAAATTCATATTATTATAAATGCTATTTATGATAAAATGTTTGATATGCTGCTATTCTAGTCTTCTAACTTATTTCTAATAGCAGTGGAGGGAAATGTAATTAATCTGGAAATAATTAACTATTTTATTTTACCTCTAGTCACTGTTACTTAGGCTGTTCTTAGGTCAGGAAACAGCAATGTGAATTACAAACTCACATACCAAATAATACAATGTCTTAAATCATTGATATTTGCACGTTTTGAAATAAGAATAGGTACAAGGGATGTCTCTGTTTAAACTTGTGTAGATTTTATGGAAACACATGGGCCTATATGTGAAAATTACATCAGAAATCACACAGAGCTTCCCAACACCTTTGTTTTACATAAGATGCCCAGAACTGAGATCTAATCATATGAAAATGAGGAGAGAAAACATAAAAATAATGCAGTTTCTATCATGCCAGCAAATAAATAGATAGTTAGAGATATAAATAAATAAAATTACATTCATTAAACAGATAATTTGTGGACAGAGACATTTACCAGCTTCAGAATTTTCTAACAGAACATAAAATGACAATCTATTATTGGGTAAAACCTTCCACCATAGTGATATAGTCTGCCCATTTTCTTGGCAAATTAGTAGAAGAGACAAGACTTCAAATTAACAATAAAAAAGTAAAGACTAATGTTACACTCGCCTTCTTCACATGCAAATGCCAAATACCATAAAGTGCTTTCTTATTCTTATTTTCTTAAAAATCTAGAAAATCATTGTAGGGATTATTTTTGAAGTATTAATCAATGACTCCACACTTGGTATATGTAATGGTTTGTATTAATTATCCCCTCCCCAAAAAATGTTTAAGTCCCTTGTTAAACTAAATACTGATGACCCAGCCAAGTTTGTTTTCATGAGATAGAAAACTAACTGGATTTCAGTGCTGAATGTATAAGAGGAGGATGAGGAGATAGATACACATCAGTTGGCCATCAGAGCAATACAATTCAGGCATATTTCAGATAAGTCTTATTTTAGGGTTCAGCAGATTTTTTTCAGCAGTGTACTCTCTGGATGTCAAGAGAAGAAAAGCTTTCTATATTTCCACTTTCTAATAGATTTTCCTACTAACTGAATCCTTTGACTAGTCACTTCTGCATAGGTAGAAAAATGTTTTCAAGAAAGTAAACACATGACATCTAATTGATTACAGTCCTGTTAGTGTCCTTTGCCAATAGTCTCTGCCGCGAAACATGGTGAACTGAAAACTAAGAATTTCAAAGAGCAACATTACTTAATAGTGTTTGTATTATTTTTCGTTAAAATTTCATTAAAAACAAAATTAACTAAATGTAAAAGAAAACCATATGCCTTTTTCATTGCATGATCTGATAATGGATACTGATAGAATTCACAAGAATAATAAATGGGTGGGCTTACTTCTTTTCAGTTCAACAAGTCAAATTAGTACTATTCCATCTTACCTGACCACATCCTTGTAATATCAGAAGCAGAACACATGATGATAAGCAAAAGCTCTGAGCCTTACAAATTCGGGACATTCTTCAGAAATGCCCCTACCTTTCACCATATTTCTCCAACAAAAAATATCAGGATGGGGTACAGTAATGACAGCAAAACCTGCAGCAATATTCTAAATTTCATGGATCTTACCAAGATCCCTGTGAAATAACCTCTTGCTATCTGCTGACCAAGGCTGATACAAAGGCTTTTAATACATCTCACAATGATCAGGATTATGAGTGGAGACCTATGGCCCTGAGAAATGAAATGCTGAATCATCCTCAAAGAGAGTGGCGAGTGACAAAACTCATGTCTAAAAATTGGTTCATGGTCACCTGAAAATTAACAAAACTGGTTCAGAATCAGAATTTTTAAAAGGGAAACTCCAGGCCCGGCCTGGTGGCTTAGTGGTTAAGTGGGCGCGCTCCACTGCTGGCGGCCAAGGGTTCGGATCCCAGGCACGCACCGACGCACCGCTTCTCCGGCCATGCTGAGGCCACATCCCACATACAGCAACCAGAAGGATGTGCAACTACGACATACAACTATCTATTGGGGCTTTGGGGAAAAAAAGGCGGAGGATTGGCAATAGATATTAGCTCAGGGCCGGTCTTCCCAGCAAAAAGCGAAGGATTAGCATGGATGTTATCTCAGGGCTGATCTTGCTCACAAAAAAAAAAAAAAAAAAAGGAAACTCCATTATAGAAGAAGACTATTTTCTTGTTAATGTTATCTCTAGAGGTCAGTACTCTGTAAAAATCTTGGCTTTCTATCAAAGATGTGAAGTTTGAGAAAATCAGGAGAAAGAGAAATTGGGGGGAATCGCCAAGTCACTGGAGAGAAAGTAACTTATCCCCAGGAGGCTGCTGTCCATCATGTGCCCATGCAAGCCTTATAATTTCACAAGAGCAAGAAAACATCCTGACTGTCCCATAGAGCTTGGGGTCAATATTAGGAACATAATTAGTTTTTATATATCAGTGAAAAGCCAGCATTTATTTCCCAGGGGCTGGACTCTGCTATAGACGGACTTTATAAAACATTATAATACTTGGTATAAAGATAAGGCAGAAAAATATAAAATCAATAATAGGTAGCAACCCTACATTTCTAGCTAGCAAAATGCCAAGAGTGAAAAATTAAATTACTTTTAAAAGACACATGTGGAGTGCCTGGAAGGGAGGGTGTCTCAATAGCGGAGAAAACAAGACGTAGGATGTGGAATACCTCTAGAAGGAGGAGTATGACCTAACTCTTGATTGCCTTGCTAAACTCGGGCCAAAAGGATTGGATAATATCTCAGCATCACCGAAATAGGTCTGAGCAATAGACATGATGGATCAAAGAAGTGACAATAAGGGCATATTATCTCATAGTGCAACCTTAATTTTAACCCCAACCCAGTCATATTTTCAGGAGTTTTCTAAGAATTAGAAGTCCAGTGAACTAATGTTTACCTCATTGACTAAGTATGAAGACTCAGAGAACATTTGAAATGATTAAATGAGAATTAACTTCTATATCCAGAAACTTATCTACTGATATTAACCCGAGAGGTGGGGGACACATTTTCTCAATCTAATTACCAATGTTCAGCAAGCAATTGTGCCTGTGATATAATGTCCTGAATGCAATCTTTAAGCCCTGGTAAATCTACTCAGTGAGAATCCAAGTCTGTTTCATGTCTAAAAGGCAGACTATACTGAATATTTTAGACCAGATCCAAAGTGGTAATGATAGAAATTTTCTGAGATGCTAAAAAGCATTCCACTATACTTCTTAGATCCAAAGGATGCAATTATGGACACTAAAACAAAAGCACTTTAACGTGATTAAGACTGAAATATCTAAGTCACTAACCATAAATTTGGCACAGAGTGGTAGAATCAAGTCTGAGAAGGAAAGGGGTATTTAAGTTTTCTGCACTCTGGAATTTACAGCCGTCTGAAAACTTCATTATACAAGGAGTCAGTTTCCTAAGGGATTTAGACGCTCCAGTTTAATGCTGGTAAGTGTGACCCTTGAGAAAATATGAACCACAGGTTCCATCACAGATTTGAGATCTGACACCTGTACCACCATAGGTTGCAGCTGGATAAATATCTCAGCAGGTTTAAAAGCATCAGAAGTACTTTTTAATGTCTCATCAATACTTTAAGACAATATCATGCAAGGTATACACGGAGAAAAAATCTAATTTCAACCCTCTCTCAGTGTGTATATTACAATAATAATTGAATTTAGATCTGTCACGTGCAATTTTTAATTTAAATTCCCTTATAGAAATAGTTCCATAATGAGTCCTAAGGTGATATATGATCCTGTGATCTCTTATTATCACACAATCAATGAAATTCAATTAAATTATTAAAGAATTGCAAGGAAAAGAATGGTTGTTTGTGCCATAACCACCACCTTTAACATTCTAGGCAGATCAATAAAGCAACTATATGGAACATATCAATTTACAGTGAACAACTGGCATACAGGTCAGGTATCCTCAATACTACCAAGGGAGTGTTAGGCATTATTATAACTTGGAAAAGTCATAACCCCAGCCTCAGACAACCCCAGCCTCAGACAGGCTGTACACAATCTTGAATTTAGCAAATGCATCATTTTCATCATCAGCGTACCTGGTGCACAAGTTCCGATTTTATTGGTATGGTAGTGACAGCAATCTCCCTTCATTCTCTTAGATCAAAACCATATTAGCACTCTGTTCCTATGCTATAATTTATTTGGAAGGAATCCAAAGTGGACTATTGATTAAATTCTATTAGTTGCTAACCTGATGTATTAAATCAATGACATACTATTAATAATGTTAACTGGAGTTATTGAAAACGATACTTTAGATAACTTTTCGCTTGTATATTGGAACAAGTATGACTTATAAACACAAATAAATGCAAAGTATCCAACTAGTGACAAACTCATTAGGGTCCAATATATGAGAAGTATATTTAAAGATTTTTTTTTTTTTAAAGATTTTATTTATTTACTTTTTCCCCCCAAAGCCCCAGTAGATAGTTGTGTGTCATAGCTGCACATCCTTCTAGTTGCTGTATGTGGGACGCGGCCTCAGCATGGCCAGAGAAGCAGCGCGCCGGTGGGAGCCCGGGATCCGAACCCGGGTCGCCAGCAGTGGAGCGCGCTCACTTAACCACCAAGCCACGGGGCCGGCCCAATATTTAAAGATTTGAAGTTTCACCTAGCCCCAAATGTCTCCTTGGATATGGTAGACAGTTAATGTATCCAGAGAATCCTATTTATATGATTACATTGCTTCATAAACAATGCCAAGTAATATAGTAGAAGACAGAGCAGGAAGAATTCCAGCATAAGTGCAATTTGAAGGTGGGCATATATTATTAGAGGGCTCATATTAGGTGGGCATGTCGATGTCTCAAGCCTTTGGCAGACTCATAAGGGAGATAAAAATGATACTTCCTGAAATTAGGGATAGAAAGAATGGTCATGTTAATTAAATGTAACAGATACATAAAGATAAACATAAGACTCAGAAACTACCACTGACTAGAACAACCCATTATGAAATGGATGATATACAACACCAAAACTAACCAAATAAGACAAGCTGAATAGCATACGATGGTAAAATGGGAACTACCTATCTTACACAGGGCTTCACTTGGCACTACTTTGGTTAATGTCCTTTGTCAGTTGAGTGCATACAGTAAGAAGATAAAGTAGCCTGGTCTCTTTCAGCACTTTTTTAAGGGAGATTGGGAGCGACTGTTAAGCTTTCATATTACCTAACCTTTGTCGAAAAGTGTGGGCATTATTCTTTGTTGGTGTCAGACATTTTTTAGAGTGCAAAGAGTAAAACAATTTTCATTGTATGCTAAATATTATTATCCTTGAGACAAGGAGGTGATGCTGGCCCTGATATCAGTTCCCCTACATTAAACCCAACATATATGAGGCTGAGACCAAAAACTCTCCCCCTCTTTCCTTGCTTCTCTTGTTACGTTCATATGTAAATATCAGTTTTTTAAACCATAGTGGCACTGAACTTCACAAGGCAGATAGATGTTACAACTTGTTAAAAGCCCAGGTGGCCTCAAGCTGGGCTCACACTGAAGTTTTGGCTAATTACCAGTTCTTGAGGTTTGTTACAGGGAAACTCATTTCCAGAGAATATCAAGAAGCTAAAGCTTCCCAAACCTCAACTCATTGGCTTCCTGGCATCAGAATCCACCATCCACCATGGAGCCAGACAACCAAGGACACCCACCTGCAATTCCCTTATCTCACCATCCTCCTCCCTGCCAGCAGCCTCACAAGGCCAAACTCAGGCTGGTGGGAAAGCGTCGACCAACAAGGCCACAGGCTTCCCCTCCCTCCAAGCAGCTACATTCCTCACAACCTTTAAAATCCCTTGACCTCCCATCTTTCAGGGAGACGGGATGCATTTGAGAGCTCTCGTCTCCTGGCTGATGTTACCCAAAACAAAAACTCTTTCCTTGCCATAAGCCTGGCGTTCCAGTTTTTATTTGGCCCGTCTTGTGTGGCGGGTATAGAACCCGTGTATGTGTCTGGTAACAGAGGGATCAGTGGGGTTTATGTTAACAAGAAATGCTGTAATATTATCTATATGATTTAGTATGACCTAAATTAGAAGATTTAAGCTATTTTTTTAATCTGTGCCCACACTCTTCAACTCACTTCCACACAATCCTCTTCAGTATTGTTAAACATACATCATTCTGTTTTCAATAAAATACTATTATAAAACAATATAATAATTATCAATGAAGGGCCAAACCTCCAGGAAGCTGCATCTCAATCTATGGGAGAGAAGTGTGTTGATATGCCTCTCTTGGATGATTTTGCCCTGTGCTCAAGATTACTGGCCTTTATGACACTTGAGAATTTTTCAACACGTTACTGTTACTCAAAATATGACAAAGAAAATCCATTTGGTAAGAATTCTGGCATACTAGCTAATGATTAGCAAGCAGTTATGAGGCAAGCCCTTCTAGGTTTTCCTCTTGGAAGGAGAGTCAGTAGGACTATTGCTATTGCTCTAGCGTTAGCCCCCAGACCAGAGTTTGGAGTTGATGGCATCACCACTGGACCTTAGAAGCAGCAAAAGTTGAAGCTGTAAAATAAGTTTTAAGTAGAATAAAATTTGACAAATGCCCTTAAGCTATTCTGATCTCTCAACTATTGTAGCCAATTGGTTTTGCAGGTAATTGAATGCATGAGCTAATCCTCTAATGTAGGATAAAATACCCAGGGGTCTAATTTTGTTTTATGTTAGAAGCTGCCAAGAAGCAAAAATATGTTTATGAGAAAGCAGAATAACAATAGTTTGGAGGTGACAACAAAGTAGAAGAAAGACACTAAATTATACTCCCCGTTACTGAGCCCAACGTCCATAGGGTTGGTGATAGAGAATAATCAGCAGCTAATTGAAGAAGTGCAAGGGAAGTATTGTTCTCAAAGGACAACCAACATTAAGGCAGAGAGATAAAGAGATGGAGAAAATGTTTTAAGCTGTAACAAATAGAAACACATTTGATGTTGAGAAGCAGTACTTTTAGTTAGTGGAAGGCTTTGCGAGTGAGAGAATTGGATACCTGGGTAAAATATCTGGGTTAGAAATTAAATACAATGTAGGGCACATGCTCTGTGGAACATGTGATTCTCAAACTTTAAGCCACATACAAATCACCCGAGAAGCTTGCTAAAGTGCAGATTCTGGCTCTGGAGGTCTGAAATAGCCCTCAAGATTTTGCATTTCTTATAAGGCATTTGCCTGATGCCAATGCTGCTGGTCTGTGGATAATGATTTTAGTAGCAGGACTATCCGCCAAATGACTCATTGTCTTACACTGTGGACAAAAAGCAGGAATGAGGAGGACAGTGAATCTTTTCTTTGAGCGCTAGGCTTAGTGATCAGAAGTCTTAATATTAACCTGCCAGGTTGGACAATTTTACGTATATTCCTTACTCACACCTCTCCAAATAATTTGTGAGCTGCTTAAGGGGAGAAATCATGTGGGATTTAAAAACGTTTTATTAATTTTCAAGAATGTCTACTTGATTCCATGAAGGTTCCAAATAAATACTTGTTCTTTGATTAATTCATTAGCAAGCGCCTTTTATCTAAAGGGAAAATGTATCTGTTCATGGGTGGATTGCACTAAATAATGAGCTAAATAATAAAGCAATCACGGCATTTTTAAACAATTGTAACTTATTCATTACTTTGGATTAATATTATGCCACTTTTAGTGATTTGGTTTCATTTTTTATAGCCACTTATCACAACTTTAATTATATCCAATTTAGTTTAATGAAATATTCCAAATATACTTCATTCTTATGCAAGAAAGAAATAGCCCTCAAGATAAATTATGCATGAAAGAGGTGTAATATATAATTTCATACTTCAAAGTATCTGCATATGTGTATTATTATCATGAAACTGAATGTGTATACAACATTGTTTTTCTTGTATAAATTCATATAACAATTTTTCTATATATAATTTCTAGTAAAAATAATTACTGATGATATTGAATAATTTATTCTTCTCAAGTCAAATAATTTATGCACCAAATTACCCACAGATAAGTGTTAAATTAGTATATTAGTATATTGTTAAATTAGTATAATATTACCATATTAGTATATGATTCAATATCTTTTCTTTTGTCCTATTTGTTTGGTGGGATTATATTCAGTTCCATATGATTCAGCAAATATCTACTGCACAACTTTTATCGCCAAGGAGTTAACATACGATACTTTGGGGATGCAATGATGAGTTATGGTTCACGATGTTCTTCACGTTAGAATCACAAGGAGGCAGCAGGCCTCTAAGTGCCAGCTACAGTGCATAGCATTCTTTGTAAGAGGTGTAACAGCAGAACAAAGTGATTCAGGAATACAGAGAATTAAGATGATTTTCCTTCATTACGTTTGTCAAAGCTTCAGATGGAAATTTGTGCATTTGAGCTGGACCTTGAAAATTAAATAAGATGTGAGTGGAAAAAGTTTTGATGCTGAGAAGAAAATAACATAAATGTCTTGGTCAGTTTGGGCAGCTATAACAAAGTACCATTGACTGGGTGGCTTATAAACAACAGAAATTTTTTTCCCATAGTTCTAAAGATCAGGTTCTGGTGAGGACCCTCTTCCAAGTTGCAGACTGCCGACTTCTTGTATCCTACATGGTATAAAGAGGGCGAGAGAGCTCTCTGGGGTCCCTATTATAAGGGCACTAATTCCATTCATGAGGGCTCCACCCTTGTGACCTAATTACCTCCCAAAGTCCCCATCTCCAAATACCATCAGATCAGGGTTAGGATTTCAGCATAGAAATTTTGCAGGCCATAAATATTTAGTCCATAACGACAAGATCAGAGACATGTAAATGTAGTGCAGAGAGTATTTTAGACAAGCAGCATGGTGAGACTGGAAGGGGAAGAGGTAGCCAGAGCAGAATTTTGGTAGCACAAACATAATGACACTCAGAGACAGTATCTGTCTGTCTTCTGGAAAGATGACAAATGTATCCTGTTTGAGTAGTAAAGAAAGAGGGTCAGATGCGTTCACACTGACCATGATTTTTTTTTTTTTTTTTTTTTTTTTTTTTTGCTGAGGAAGGTTTGCCCTGAGCTCACATCTGTACCAATCTTCTTCTATTTTGTATGTGGGTCACCGCCACAGCACGGCCACTGACAAGTGGTCTAGGTCCACACCCAGGAACCAAACCCTGACACTGAATTGGAGTGTGCCGAACTTAACCACTAGGCCACAGGGCTGGCCTGTGGCTATGATTTTTTAATGATTATTATTAAAAATTGAACCTGATATTTTCTATGTAATTATAATATCCACAACCATAAGAAACTGGAAATATTGGAAAGAACTGAGTTTGAACTGAAGACTGGCATGTCATATAAAACAGCCCTTACTCACTTAGTATACTCATTCAACCACAAGAGTGGCTTATTATTAGCAGTATTTTTTAAGTTGCAGCATTACTGTGTCATGTTAGGAGATGTAGAAATACCATTGATTGATTCCATTTCATCGGTCGCAGTGATGAACATGGAAATATGGGGTTTTGGTGAGTCTGATTTCGATCATCCTCAGCTGGGTAAAAGATGTGGGTGGGTGGTCTCTTTAGTACAGAGTGGAATGGTGAGAGCCTACTTGATTCAAAAGAATGTGTAGGGTTTAAAATTGTGCTGTGTGAATGGAACATAATTCTATGTATGTTGGAAAAGATCACAGGGAGAAATTGAACAAGGTTATGCCATTAAACAATAGTTTCTCAAAGGAGCACTAAAACATGCCAGGGGCAAGAGCTGACTGGGAGGCCAAGGTCCAGAAGAGCTAAGGAGATATCACCTGAGGGCGGGGAGGTGGCAGAATAACTTGTGACAATTGTAAGTTAAAATGGTTTCTTGGGTGATATCTTAGCTAGGGGCTGAAATGATTGTGTGCAGCTGATTTTTATGCCCTCTTTTCAGCATCATAAGCAGAAGACTTGACTATATCTAATGCAGTGATTATCATCTAAGACTTCACATTGAAATCACCCGGGAAAACATCTAAGCAGTGTTATGCCCATGCCCTATTGTAGATCAATTGAATCAAAATCTCAGAAGAGGACATTGTCATTTTTAAAAGCTCCCCAGATAATTCTCATATACAGCAGGATTAAAGAGTACCGATCCAATTGATCAAGAAAGTGAACCCAAAACAAAAATGCTCAGGAATTGTAGCTAAGAAATTCACCTCCATCTATACATCTGACAAGATGTCCCTAATGATTACTCTCTGGTTAAGTGAAAATGGTAATTTTTTTTCTGGAATATATATCAATGAATTAATTAGGAATAAAACCCAAGTAAATAGAACATTGGGTGATAAATATGACAGATAATTAAGAATCAAAGAAAACCAAATGTTCAATAAAACTATGAAAAGATGCTCAATCTCACTGGTAATCAAGGCAATGACATTTTACACTAAAACATTTCACTTTCATAGACCTGGAAAATTTTTGAAAGTTTATGCATTGGTAAGAGTATGGTAAAAATAAATACACCTATACTGCTAACTGAATGTAAATTGTCTTAAAAAATAAAAAATATTTGATGGAAAATTTTGATAAATTATATTACATTTAAATATCTGAATCCATAAAAGAGATCAATTCTACTTCTGGCAAAATGCCCTATGGAAATATTTAACACATCTGCCTAAGGTATTCACTTTAAGAATACGTATCCCAGCATTAATTGTAATAGAGAAAATCTGGAAATAACCTAACTTTTATGAAATAAGGTATTAGATATATATTTTGGTATATTCATACAACTGAATTAAATAAATGAATAATAGTTACATGTATCAACATGGAAAAATTTCACATATTTTTTATATGTTGTAGTGCATGTGTGTGTGTGTATCTTTGGTAAATGGGTTTGTTAGGGAGCTTTTATACAGTAAATGTATAAAATAATTCTTGAGAGAGGTATTACCTGGCTATTGTAGAGTGTATGATCTATTAAGGGGCTAACGATGGGATCAAGAAAGAGTCATAGGAAATTGAAGTATATTTTAATGTTTCACTTGTCGAAAAAATTTGAAGCAAATTTTGAAAACTTCATAGTTGTTTCAGCTAGAGTCTGTTACTATTATTTTCTATATTTGGGATAGGCATAATAAACTATACTTTAAAAGACCAATTTTGAACAGTTCCTGGAGGAAATTAATGATTGATGCCATTCCCATTGTCACAGCAGTAGACTGTGCATTGAGCACAATTATTCTGTGGGTGGCGAGCCCAGCAACATTGCGATGCAGTAGAATATTAGAATTTCTTGTTTTTCTTAAGTTTCTGTGAGCCATGCCAACATGAAATCAAGTGAGTATTCCCAATAAAATGTAAACCCCTCAGGGTAGAGATTTGTGTCTGTTTCGTTTATTTCTGTATCATCAGTAAGTACTTAAATATTTCCTGGCTTATAGTTGCTCTTCAAATATTTTTGAATAAAGAAAGTCTTTCAGTGAGATCATCTTATTTTAACTCCAAGGTCAGGGATCATTAAATCTGATTTTACACAAGTTATTTTGAATAGTAGAGGAAGAATTCATAAATAAAATAAATTCCAAACTAAAAGTATTTTCTCTAGCAAGTTTCGTGATGATCAATTATTATTTGACTTTATTTATAGCCCCAATGACAGTCTAGGCCATGACTGATGAAGACAATGAATGAACTGTGAATGGGTTAGGATGATGATAAAGTTATCCTTAGATGGCCAAAGCCCCTCAAGGGTATGTGACAATGAGCAGCTTGTTCTGGTTTGCATCTCAGTGAACAGAAGGTGGTGTTATAAGGGGATCGTCCTGCTGCCATTATATCTATACTTCACCTAGGTAAATAAAGTAAGAAATACTGGAAACAAATCCTATAACAAATTTTCTGCTATCTTTAAGGTAATATGAATGTGGCCAAGATGTCTTTCAGTATTTTCTATGAGCTAGACATTCTAAACTGTAGAAGCAATTCCATAATGACACGTATAACACCCTCCTTGTTCACAGACAAGAAAAGATCGAAAAAAGAATCAACCCTTCAGAGTCCAGACATTTTCCTAAGATTCTCATCTAAACACCAGCAACGATAAACTGTTAAAAATATGGTCAGCAACAAATTCGTAGATTGGATAAATATGTAATCTATCATCTAAAAGGAGATATTAAAAATTAATTAAAATTATATAATTTTTGAGATATTTATTTGTTGACCAACAAATGAATTTTATATCAGTTGATCTAGACTTTCACAAAAAATGATTTAAAAAATTAAAATCTTTCTGAAAAGGTAACATATCCATGTAAAATAAAATAAAAATATATTGATCTGAACATCAAGAAATACACAGAATTGTTATTCTTTACGCATATTCCCATATTATAATTAATTTCTTCAGTTTAGTTGTCTCTAATACCATATCACTGATACTTTTCTGAAGAACGCCTTTTTTCTCAATACAATCTTTCATTTTTTTTTCACCAGATTTTTATGGTCTGCTTCAAAGTTGAATTTTATGGTTAATGCATTTGAAAATATCGACACATTCAACTGATTCTTCTATTCAGACCATAACTTTTCAACTGAAAAAATGTTCTGAACCACTTCCACATTGACATGGTAGAACAATTTTCTCTTGCTCTATCTCTGTCTCCCATTTCTCTCTGCCTCTTCAGATATGTTAAGGCTGATTTTTTGCTTTGTTGAAATGTTTGCTCTAGCTGTCCCCAAACTATGTGAGTTCTAGCAAGCATTCTCTTGTAAACCCAAGACTACAAGATACATTGGAAGAAACCTCACCTAGAACTCTGGGAGTCTGGATGCCTTCTCCTACTTTCTACTACTTCTTTTCCTACTGTTTGGGTTTGACAGTCACTAGACTTCAGCCTGAAGCACTGGGGAAGAGGGAGCATCCTAAGCTCTTCTTTTCTTTATTCACACTAAGTGGAGCTTGTGAAGGGGTATGGGACACCATTGCTTTGGGTCAAGAGTCAATTTGGCAGTCTAGGTTTCAATGTTGGAATGATATTTACTTTCTTTTTGTAACTTTCAATGTGTTTGTTCATTCTTCCTAAAAGGTTTTCTCTTTGGATTTAAAATTTTCACCTGGATTTTAATACATCTTAGTCATATACTTGGACTCTTGTTTTATTTCTTACCATTCTTGTTTCATTTCCCTTCAAAGGGCTAAAATCTCTACCTCGGACTAAAAGCTTTACTCATCTGGTGTCAAAAAATAGGACAACCCAAATGGTCTCCTGCAAACCTCAGCAAATTGTCTCCTGCAAACCTCAGCATGCTCTAATCTCCAGGATCAGACCCCTTGGATATCAAATGCTGCTCAGCATCATGGATTTGAATTTACTTCAGCTCCCTAGACTTGCCGACTTAGTTTCTAGAACTCCGGGGAGGCCTTAGCCCATCTTGCCTCAGACATCCTGTATTCAGTCCTTTCATTTAACTTCTTAGGTTATTTTCTGTATACCCAGCAGCTTAAATAATACCATATTGGCATATGAACTTTCCCTCCATGAGGTAATGCTCTGTTCTGTATCCCTGTATCATCTCCAATTTCAAATATTTGCATGGAAATTCCACTAATAGAAAGTCGTGCAAAGAAAAAAAGTCTCCTGGGGATACTGTCATGTGGCAGTTAAAATAATAGCTGCTTTGTTCTGATTTGTAATCACTGCATTCCTCGAACAGTTCTGTGATTACAGTAGGAAGTTAATAAGCATCTATTTGTCTTGACTAATTTCTGACTCACATGTATTTTTATGACCATTTATTTATAGAGCTTATACGTTGTACAGTATTGTCTGTTATTAAGTAAGCACCACCTCCATTTCCTTCCAGTCTGGCAAACTGTATTTCCAAAAATCCATTTCTGGTATGGCCCGCGGTTAGAATTTGCCATGAGAAGCAAATTTGGAAGTTGGAAGGGAGGAGGAAGGCATGATTCTCTGGAGACTGTTGTGTTCAGAGGGAATGGCGTCAAGCCCACCATTTTCAATTTTCTACTTTGTGGCCACTTTCCACTTTGGAAATACTTGGCAGGTTCCTCTCTAAACTTCCTTGGAAAAGTCCTGGTGCACTTTTGCCCAAGATTCATTTTCTCCTCCTGCTCCACTGCTCTGATCTGCCCACTGCAGTGTTCCAGCCTTCATTCTCCCAGCTCCTCCATATCCATAGACGGCCTAATTCCTAAACTATACCCCATATTCTCCTCGCGCTTGCAGGGGCTCTGTTTCCCTGACCAAATCCAGAATGACCATATGTTCCTGGTGCCCCTGGGTTCGAGTGGACTTGGATCCTCTTGAGTTCAAATGTTCTATTGTTTGGTAAATGTGGATTTCTGTTAGTAATCTAATCAAAAGAGGTTTGTGTATTTTTCCTCCCTGAAGATCTGGATGCCTAGTTACTAACAACTCTAATCAAAGAACAAGTTTCAATAAACAAGTGCTATGATGCTAAATTTTAAATATGTTCTCTGTTGTATATCATCACTCAACTGGATATGATAATCTGTAAACAGATATTTATCAAAAGTATTAGTCCTTTCTTAAATTATGAAGTGTGAATAACTTTTGAATAGCCTACTTTATGGGATTCTGAGACAAAATTCTGATTTTCCTCTAAAGGAGAGATTTTATTTAACAAATATTTTTTGGATTTTTTTATGTGCTAGGATTGCAACAAAATACTGTGAATGTACAAATGTACAAATACATTATTGATTTTTCAATCCATCTTTTAGGATAATCCATCTGTTGGCTGAGATAACTTGTGAACAAATAATTATAATTTAAAAAGTACTTATGAGAATAGAATTATTCTCATAAGAGAATAATTTAATTATTTATATATTTGTGTGTTTGTGAGTCATTCACCAAAAAACAATATGAATCAATATGGCCATACCAGGCCACCTTAGTGTGTTATTTTACACTCTGGACCTAAATTGACCCAAATAATAATGAGTTGTAAGGTATATATTTTTCAGCCTTTTAAAGTAGCAACATAAAAATGATCTGATATATAGGACAATTTGAAATAAAAAGAGTTGTCAAAACAGTCAAAAATTGATCAGAATAAAAATAGATTTTTCTAGATATGATAATTGAGTTGTTTAGTATAAATGTTCTATTTTGTATTTGGAACACTTAACTGAATAAAATACAATCTTCTACAATTTACTCCAGTGTTAGAGCAATCAACCAATAAATTCACCTAATGTTAGTTTGGACTTTTGGTTGAAGTTTATTGCTCTTTTGATCAAATTTGGTTTGGAAAGGAAAGAAACTAATAGCAATAACATTAATTGGATAACTACTAATTATTGTGAAAAATGAAAATTACATTGTTTTCTCTTAACCTTGGAAGATTTGTCATATCAAATTATCCTAAAGAGCACATCTAAATGTGAGATTTCTAAAGACTGCACTTTTCCAACTGCTCAAAGTTTTTCAACAATCTTAGTGTGCTAATTATCTAATTAACTGGGATAGACAGTCCAATTATAATTCTGAAGTTCACTGTGGAAGTATAATTATTTTTGTAATCATTAACTTGGCTTAATCACCTTTAACACTAGTTTTCTAGGTCCTCAACTAATTAGTTTTACTAGCTAATTACTGAATATAGAGAAATTTGATTTTCATTAAGATCTGATAATATCTATTGTCATCTGGTTAAGAATGTGAGGACATTGTGTACGTGACACTAGATAAAGTTCAATAAAGGTCAACTTTTGTTGAACTCAGAAATTCTATAATCTAATTGATTTATAGGGACACATATAGATGCACAGGAAGTAGTCCATCATTAGATTCTAAGAGAATCTTTGATTTTCTTCCACGTGTAAACTCCCCTTCCATATAAATTAAGTAATATTGACAAGGTCAATTTCAGTTTCAGCTTTAACTAAAATGACATTTTAAAATTAAACTCTTAAGGACAAAATGATGAAAGGGAAAAACATTAATACTTTCTTTGGAAATCAGTACAATTTTTATAATCCTATGTTTGTTTGTTTTTATTTACTTAAAGTTTTCTATCAAGTCAGTCCCTTACTTCTTTTCCCTAAACTTTTAATTCTTTATTTTTCCATTTTTAAAGCCAATACTTAATATCTTTAACTTCTAACACCACTTATAACTGTTTCTCTTGGCAGTATAATGTTCACTTTGAAAAGTCAGATCCTGAAAGTCATTTACTTGAGCAGATTATATTCATTATAAATTCTGGAACCAAGTTCAATAGATATTTGTTCCCTTTGGATTATTATTTGGATGTAATACACTGATTTTGTCCCCAAAGATGAAACAAAATATTTACATATTTATGAAAAATGAGTAGTCAAATATAACCGAAATTATGCATATGAATACCCAATGGCACATACACTGTAATTTAGATTTATAACTTTAGAATGCTGCCATCTGTCTTACAAACAACAAGAAATCAGCCTAAAATATCTCCAATGTGATTCAGTTTTATTGAATTTATTGTTTGTATGTTAAAATATAAAATAATTCATATAAATTGACCAACCATTCAGAAATAAAACATATGTCTCCTATCCCTTTATTTTCTTTGTTTTAACCAGAAAAAAAATCCATGTTTATAGAGGACAGTTTAAGGAATACTTTATGTATTTACTAATGTCAAACAGTAAGTAGTAAGAATAATTCACAATCAATGACTTGTAGTGTGGAATACAAATGAGGACAATAAATATTTAAACTACCACTGCCTGCAGGCACTTGTTCCCCTGTTTATTTTTTCCCCGAGAATGAAGATTGATAGTCGGAAAATTAATTAATTAATTAATTAATTTGCTTATGATGAAAGGGTGCTAACTCCTGGAAATTTGTGACAGTTTTCTCTGAATCTCATTGCACTTCTACTGTGTTATAGTCTTCACTCCCAGCAACAACCCAGAGGACAGACGAAAAAACATTGTCTCTTCCATTAAGGAGAGTTGTCATCTTATTAGCAAAACTAAATGCAAGAAAAATTACCTAAATAAGTAATTGAGAAGGTGCACAAGCCATATTCATTAATTCAAGTGCTAGACACACAAAACTGTTGGCAATTCATATAAATTATACACAATTTTCATATTTTGAGTAATCTACACAGTACAATTTATTTTAATTCAGACTAAAATAGTTTGAAGACTGGGAAATAAATTGGAAATATCTTCCTACTTGGAATTATTATATAGTTGCCCTCTATTAACTTATGTGGAAAACAAAAAAAAAATTCACAAATTGTTGTGTGAAAAAATAGGTAATAAGTAAAAAGGTAATTTATGCCTATGATACAGAATTTCAAAAAGATTGAAAGATACATTGTGTATATTAAGGTTACCAACATGTCAATTGCTCAGTCCTCCACCCCTCTCCAAAGACAACCAGTTATCTTTAACATTAATTACTGTTCATATTTTATTTATTTAAAAACATTGTAGCATATAATACTCTATTTTGCATATTGCTTTTTCACATAAAGGTAGTTTTTCACATAAATAATTTTCAGTGGCTACAGAATATTTCTTGGGAATTTTTGTAGTTATTTAACTTGTCCCTGCTGATGTATGCTTGATATTTTTGATGCTAGACATATTTTTCTTTCTTGCTCTGAAGAATATTTCACTAAATATTATTATACCTAGATCATGCCACACATGTCCAAGCATATCTGCAGGAAAAAGTCCTATATGTGAATGCTGCATCAAGGTTTGTGGTGGATTGATTGCTTTGTCTCTAATGCTTCACCCTCTCCTATTTCCATGCTATGGAGTTTATTTCCCCACATCTTTATTCTGAGATAGTCATGTAACTGGTTCATGGACTTGTGCAATGTTGGAGAGCAGGATGCAAATGGAGGCTTGAAAGATGCTTTCAAGACGAGGCTTGCTTGTCTTTGAACCTCTGCCTTCACCATAAGAACATGCCCACACTAGCCTGTTGGAGTAATGGAACAGACACCTGAAAGAGAGCCAAATCACACCAACTAACAGCCAACCAACACACATCTGATCCCAGAAATGCAATGGAGGCCAGAAAAGACCAGAAGAATTAGCCAACTTAAATCATTGATCCATAGTTTTGTGAGAGTTCAAGACGAATTATGTCTAAGGCTTTGAGTTGGGGATGGTTTGTTACACAGCATTATCATGGCAATAGATAACCAATATAAATGTATGTGTGTTTTTAACTTTAATAGATATCATATTATTAATAAGAATGATATCAGATTTTACTTTAATCAGTAATGTATGAGAGAGCAAAGCAGTATGCCTTTAATTTGTTGTTCTTTGCTAACTGGATGAATGAAAAAGAGTATTACTTTATAGTTTGTATTTCTCATATTATTAGTTTAAAGGAATACTTATTAACCAATATAAAAAATTAGGTATGCTTCATGAAGTATGTCTAGACTTGTTTATATCCTGGAGAAGGTAAACGTTATAAGGGGTTTGAAAATGGACATAAAATTATTTAATATTTGAAATGCTCTAAGTAGCTTTTATATATCATAAAGACTATTGTTAGAGAGAATTTCTGTGGCTGGAAAGGAAAAGGGATGAAACTTATTGTGAAATTAAACTGACATCTATATATAAAGTAACATAAATAAGTGAAATTTCCAACAAATGTGTTGCCTCTATAAATAATGAAATCTCTCTTCCTAGAAATAATCATGTTGAGCTTGGAAAACCACCTGTAAGAGGGGATTTCTATATTAATAGAATGTTGAATTTAAAGATTTCTGTAGTTTATTCTCACTGGAATATTACTGATACTCTGGCTCTTAACATGGTACAGGGAATAAAGAATGTTTTGTTTTGTGTTGTTTTCCTGTAGCGATTTGTAGCATGAGGGAAAAATGTGACCTTTGAGTGACAAGAAACTTAAGTGAGTCCACTGTGAGCATGATCTTATCTGCTAAACTTTCTCAAATGCTTCATTATTTTTTGATATGATGAATGTTAGCATTAGAGGAATTATAGAATGTAAGCATCTAATGCAATATATCACTTCATTGGTTCCCCAGCCATTCCTTTCTTTTATTCTGTTTACTTCTATAACACAAAAAGTGTTTCAACTCCAGTACCTTTCTTTTAATTTTATTTATTTCCTCTTCTGGTTTCTGATACAATTTAGAATAGGTAGGCAATTTACATGCTAACACTTAAATGTAAGTTATGTTATATATTACATATTCTACATATTCATGTATATCATATATAATGTATTGTAGCAAATATTGTACATTAATTTAATCTATGTTATATTCCTGAGTAAAATTTGCATACAAACTAGCCTCTAGGCCAGGTGGGAGACTAATTCAGGATGGTGATTCTGTGTTTATGAATATTCCAGTTTGCCCAACAAAATCATGGGCTGTTTTTTTTTTGAGGCCAGTAATGGCCATTTTCCTGGGAGATGTGACTTGAAAAATGTATGTGAGAAATAACCTGATGTGGTCTGGCAAGATAATGGTAACGTTGATAGCAGTTGGATAGGGCACAGCAGTGGAGCTCTACTCTGCACCACCAATAGGTTTGCTTGGGGCAAGATATTTGACATTTCTAAGCTTTAGTGTCTGCCTCTTTAACCTTCCTTCATGATTCTTTTGAAATAATGCACAGAAGTCCTCAATGCATGATAGGTATCATTTTAGACATTAAAGTATAGATTAGACAATATGCTTTAGAGTCAAATATACCTATGTTAAAACTTTGTGCTAAAACTTACTATCTGTGTAAATCTGGGGGCTATATGATTTCTCATCTGAACTTGATTTCACATCTTAATGGGAGTAGGTGTTGGAAGATAAGGAGTGCTGAAGATATGTGTGTAGAAATGTAATTGGTTTAAATTACTCTCTGTAAGCGGTGGTTTTATAAACTAAAGAAAAAAAGAGTTTCCCCAAAGGCGAGAATAACTGGATCACTGTAGAAGAAATGACGTTTCACTAAGCGAGTCAGTAAGATTTTAACATGCTTTTGATATGAGATAAAATTTCATGTATATAGGACATAGTAGTGTAACTTATGCTTAATAAAGAATAAAGAAATTTGAAGCATCTTTAATAAAATTAAATGAAACAATCAACTCAGGTCTTCTAAAGTAATAAACCCAGTTCAGATTAAGTAGTTTCTAGTAGTTTTCGCCACCATCTTTTCTCTACATTTGCAAATTTTTACATTTGGACTAAATTAAAACATTCATCTAAACTTTTATTTTCTTTTAGTGTTAATTAATATCGCTCTGTGCTCTCTGGACTATTTTCTGGCTCAAAAGATTCTCATAATCTTTTATTGATCCTATATACTCTATAGCCTTTCCTAATAAATTTTCTACTTCATAAATAGCAAAGAGAGTTTATAACACGTATTGAGAATCATATATATGCTTAGAAAATGCAAGGAAATCTTTGGAAACAGAATAAGTTTGTGCAATGTGAAGAAGTAGAAATGATCTACCCAAATAAAAGGGCCATTACATTTTTTAGTTTTAGTTTCTTTTTTTTTGTCAAAACATAGTCCCTATCTACTTCAGATTCCCCCAGACAAGTTGCAAAATATCCCAATATCTGGAGTCCACTCAGCCTATTGAATTATAATTTCTGAAGATAAGACTAGAGAATCTGACTTACTCAAAAAATCTTCCTGTCTGATTATTCACTATATTAACACTTGAGAAGTACTAGAGGAATAAGATATCAGCCTTACAGGAATAAGGAACTAATAAGATACAAGGTTGATTTTTTTTTGGTTAGGAAGATTAGCCCCGAGCTAACATCTGTTGCCAATCCTCCTCTTTGCTGAGGAAGATTGGCCCTGGGCTAACATCTGTACCCATCTTCCTCTACTTTATATGTGGGACACCTGCCACAGCATGATTTGATGAGCAGTGTGCAGGTCTGCAGCCAGGATCCATAACTGCGAACACTGGGCTGCCGAATGGAGTGCATGAACCTAACCACTACACCACCGGACTGGCCCCACAAAGTTGATTTTTTTAAATAATACATTCTAATATTTTATCTCAATTCATTTAAACGTATGAAAATGCATTATTGAAAAGATCATTATACGTGTTCTAGTATATTAATAGTGACAATGACAATTTATATTTATTGAGCCAAGCCCAATGCTAAGAAAGCTGCAATTATTGTCCTCATTTATTGATAAGATTGAGGCCAGAGTAGTTAAATAATTAGACAAAAGGTGATGAAAATGGTCACTGGTTGAGCTACAATTAAAGGAGGACAATAGTGTCAACCTCAATAAGAGTTTGGGTAGGTGTGTGGTTTTAGTCACTCTATTATATATTCCCCTGCATCACGGTGTGGCTGGCCAGGCCCTTTGTATTACATTGCATCAGGAGAGGTTTGTATTATGAGGCCAGAGATGTTGCTTATGTAGATATTAGAACAGAGACTAGCATAGTGCAGATTATAAAAAATGTAGAATCAAACAGATAGTAGAATATATATCAAAAAGGAAATTGGGGAAAGGAAAATTAAATTGGAAAGAAATAGAAACTCTACAGAGGAAAGTACTACAAGTTATGGAAATCCTTAGTGCCATTTCCCAGATATTTCCAACTTTCCTTCTTCTGGAAAAGTGGTAGAATTGCACTTCATTGTCCCCTTCAGAGTTAGGTGCTTCTGTTTGACTTATTTGCCCTTTTGAAATGTATCTGGAAGGTATATGTGTTTTCTGGTGGGAAACTTTAAGAGCAAGTGAGCTATTTGCGATGTTATTTTCCTCACTACTCTGGTGATGTGGAAGCATATATGAAGATCAATAACTACGATGAGAGACCTCTAATCCCACCAAAATCATATCAATCCCATTGAATATATGGAAATCAAGGGAATATTTTAAAATTGTTTATTAAATTTCAAAGAATAAGAGAAAAGTATAGTTATCTAATGGTGGTAAAAGTAGATAATATTATAGTTTAAGGAAAGAAGAAATATACACAGACAGATAATAAATCATCATACTTTATTTTGATACTAGAAAATAATAAAATACTATTAAACAGTATATTAAAGTTAATTTTATATTTTTTACTTACTAATTTATTAATTTGTATTTTCCATTTAAATGTTGTCTATTAGAGCACATTTGTGTAATTTAGTGCTAGAGAATGAGTTTTCACTTATACGTATCTATCATTATTTTTGAACTACTTAAAGTATTTGAGTGCCCAATCCTGATGATAAAAAGCATATGTTGATTAATTCATAGTAAAGATTAGCTCACACATTGATAATCTTAAAAATGTGATATTTATGTTATGAATAGTCATTTGTGGTCACAGTGAAGAGAAAATGATGTGTCAATTAGAAGTACATGCTAACACAATATTTTATTATAATTATGAATGCATTTTATTTATCATTTGTAATGTTTATTGAATGACATCTCCACTATAGTAAATACTAGACAATACAAATTGTCAGGAAAATGTAACTTATTTTAGAGATTGCTGGAAAGATGGCAGCAAAGGAGGACTCTGAACACACCTCCTCCCATAGACACAACAAATTTACAACTACCTGTGGAACAATTATGTCTGAGAGAGAATTGGAAACTGGATAAAAAGAACCCCCACAATAAGAGACAAGCAGAAGAGACAGAAGTACCTTTCTGGAGAAGAAAAAACCACATTCCAGCTGCAGTGCTTCACGGCTGGGAGCAAGCTTAAGGTACAAGCTTCTCCTGGAGGAATGGGGGATCTGAGTGGGAGAGCTTTGCGGTAATAAGCAGCCTTTGAATTCAACACAAATGAGATGAGTGACATAATATCTGGCTTTTCTGGCTATTAAAAACAATGGGGAATACCTCTAGAAAAGCTATCACGCTTAAAAGAAAAGCCTGCTCTTAAAAGACCCACATGCAAATTCACCCATTTCGGGAAGCAATACAAAATCACCAGAAAGAAAAGTGCACAGTCCTTTGGTGAAAGAGACTCACTCGATAGGCTCTGGGCACATCTCAGGGAGGCAGAAGGCAGCTGGGACCAGCTTCCCAGGGACTAAGACACTGCTGGCAGCCATTGTTGAGTCCTAGTACAGGTTTGCTGACACAGACACTGGTAGATGCCATTGGATTTCTTCCCCTTGCCTGTTAGTGAAGGGATTTGCCCTGCCCACTAGAGCACCAATTTAATCCAGTTTTTAGCCAGGGCAGGCAGGTCAGCCTAGGGACTGGACCCACACACCAGCAAGGCTGCAGGCAACTTGTGGGCCTGTGTAGGTGGGGTGTGTGGGACCTCTGCAACAGGGTGAGTGGGTCCACCTCTGTGGGGCAGGGCATGTGTGAGTGGAAGGCCTGTGTTGGTGGAGTATGTGGGGCCTCTGCAGCAGGGTGAGTAAGTCTGCTTTAGCAGGGTGGGGTGTGTGCACAGGGTGGGAATACGTTGATGGGTTGTGTGGGCCTGCTGGCTGTGGGGCTTGTCAGCTGCAGGAGACTTGTGCCACATAGGGGATCTGCCCCCCCATCCAAAGCCTGAAACAGCTGTGTGCTGCCATTCCTGGGGTGGGCCCCACTCAGCTGCACTCCTGAGAGAGCTGACAACAGCCTCACAGGTCAGAGGCCTACAGCAATTGTGAGTCCCTAAGCCTAGCAATGGGCCACACTGGAGGCTCACTCACTTAACAATAAAACAGCAGCAGGTGTGTGCTTTTAGAATTTGCAGCCAACTGTGCTGGGGCTCCTCGACCCAATAAATTGACTAAGGGGACTGTAGCAGCTACACGCAGCAGAGTCTCACAACCAGCTTGTCAGGGGGACAGCCTAGCCTTCCCATGCACCTGTGGTAAGAGCAACCCCGCCACAACAGAAAGGCACATGTGGCCCACAAAGGGGTCACTCCTAGAACATTTGGAACTGGTGATGAGAGGGAAGCACATTGCTGTGCCCTAAAGGGAATCTCTTACATAAGGCCACTTCTCCAATGTAGCTGATCTACCTAATAGACAGATATAAGCACAGAGAAATAGGCAAAATGAGGAGACAAAGGAATAAGTTCCTAATAAGGGAAGAGGACAAATCACTAGAAAAAAAGAGCTAAAAGAAGCAGAGATAAACAATCTACTTGACAAACAGTATAAACTAATAGTCATAAGGATGCTCATGATCCTGGGAGAAGAATAGATGAACACAGTTAGAACATCAACAAAGAACTGGAAAATGTAAAAAAGAACTAATCAGAACTGAAGAATACAAAAATGGAAATGAAAAATTCACTAGAGGGCATCAATAGCAGAGTAGATGACACAGAAGAACGGATCAGCAAGCTGAACGACAGAGTAGAGGAATTCACTCAAGCTGAACAGAAAAAGGAGAAAAGAATTAAAAAGAGGGGCTGGCCTGGTGTCACAGTAGTTAACTTTGTGCATTTGGATCCTGGGCGTGGACCTACTCACTGTTCATCAAGCCATGCTGAGGGGGTAGCCCACATAGAAGAGCTACAACCCTACAACTATGATACACGACTATGCACTGGGGGTTTGGGGAGAAAAAGAAAAAGAAGAAGATTGGCAACAGATGTTAGTCCACGACCAATCTTCCTCAAAAAAGAAAACAAATGAGGACAATCAAAGGCACCTCTGGGACAACATCAAGCATATTAATGTCTATATTATAAGTGTCCCGGAAGGAGAAGAGAGAGACAAAGGGGCAGAGAAACTATTTGAAGAAATAATAACTGAAAACTTTCCTAACCTAAGGAAGGCAACAGACATCCAGGTACAGGAAGCACAGAGAGCACCAAACAAGATGAACCCAAAGAGGCCCACACCAAGGCACAATATAATTGAAATGTGAGGAATTAAAGATAAAGAGAGAGTCCTAAAAGCTGCAAGAGAAAGGCAACAAGTTACATACAAAGGAAACCCCGTAAGGCTGTCAGCTGACTTCTCACCAGAAACCTTACAGGCTAGAAGGGAGTGGCATGATATATTTGAAGTGCTGAAAGGAAAAAACCTACAGCCAAGAATACTCTACCCAGCAAGGTTATCATTCAGAATGGAAGGAGGGAGAAAGAGTTTTCCAGACAAGAAAAAACTGAAGAGGTTTATCACGAAGAAACTGGCCTTACAGGAAATTTTAAAGGGACTTATTTAAGTGGAAAAGAAAAGACCAAAATAGGAATAATAAAATTATCCAAAAAAAAAATCACTGGTAAAGGGAAATATACAGTAAAGGTAGCAGGTCAACCACCTATGAAGCTAACATGAAGGTCAAAAGACAAAACTACTAAAATTATCTATTTCCATGATAACATGTTAATGGATACACACACAAGAAGAGGTTAAATATGGTATTAAAAACATAAAATGTGGAGAAGGGATGTAAAAGAGTAGGACTTTTAGCAAGAGGTCAAACTTAAGAGACCATCAACTTAACATAGATTATTATTTATATAGCCTATTATATATGAACTTCGTGGTGATCACAAACCAGAAACCTATAATAAATACAGAAAAAATTAAGAGAGAGGAACTCAAACATAATACTAAAGAAAACCATCAAACCACAAGGTAAGAGAGCAAGAGAAGAAAGGAACAGAGAAGAACTACTAAAACACTCAGAAAAAAAGTAACAAAATGGCAGTAAGTAACAAAATGGCAAAATAGCTACTTTAAATGTCAATAGACAAAAGGCTCCAATTCAAAGACATAGGGTGGCTCATTGGATAAAAAAAACAAGACCCATATATATGCTGCATACAAGAGACACACTTCATAAAGACATTCACAAACTGAAAGTTAAGGGATGGATAAAGATATTCTACGCAAACGACAATGAAAAGAAAGCTGGAGTAGCAATGCTTATATCAGACAAAGTAGAAGTAACAGGGCACATGTGTATGGTGATGGATGATAATTAGTCTTTGGGTGGCAAACATGATGCAGTCCACACAGAAGTCGAAATATAATGATGTATGCCTGAAAAAAAATAAATAAAAATTAACTGATATATAAAAAAATATAACTTATTCTACATTTTGGATGATATTTCTGTACTGTGGGGATAAAAATTTTAAAAATCACAAAGAGGCCAAGTATGTACATTATTTTACTGTTAATAATTTATGTTTGACACAAAAAATACTTTGTTTTCATATATTATTCTGTTATGCAGTAACTGTGAAACAAAACTATATGATCTATGATTCACATAACAGTAGTTTCAAAAAAAGAGAATTAGAAACAAATATAAGAAGGACAAGATTTGAAGAAATAATAGGGAAAGCTACTCTTGGTTTGAAGAAACATTTGCATCTAAAAATCATAAACGTTTACTGAGTTATAGGCAAGATTGAGGAAAAACAAAAAAAAGTTATTCATCTATACAGATCCTAGTAAAATTTCTGAATTTTAAGTATTAAAAGGAAAAGAAAGGAAATCTTTTAAGCTTCCTGACAGATCAATCACTTAGAAAGTCAAATATTCAGATGTATTAAACTTCTCGTCTCTAACACTGGAAGCTAGAAGAATATATGAAAAGACTTCTCTATCCAGGAATCATACAAGTTGACAGTATTACTTTTTAACAGATATTTCACTTTCTCAAGGTGGAAAACTTTTTTTTGTAAATATGCAAGAATCCAAAGCTTATATCTAGATGCAACTCACTTGCAGAAAATACTTGACAGAGGACTCTAACACAAAATATTATTAACGAGAAAAAAAGACATCAATATAAAAGACAATGAAGCAGAAGTTAAGAGTGGTGACCTTATAACAATGGTTTAAAAGCTTTATGTTGGGGCTGGCCCCGTGGCTTAGCGGTTAAGAGCGCACGCTCCGCTGCTGGTGGACCGGGTTCGGATTCTGGGCGCGCACCGACGCACTGCTTCTCCGGCCATGCTGAGGCCGCATCCCACGTACAGCAACTGGAAGGATGTGCAGCTATGACATAAAACTATCTACTGGGGCTTTGGGGGAAAAAAATAAATAAATAAAATTAAAAAAAAAAACTTTATGTTGGTAATATACACTATTAAATTCAAAAATTCAACACTGGCTGGGTCTAGAAAAATCTATATCCTTTTATTGTTTATAACAATGATTAAAATGTTAAAACACTACTTAAAAAAATAGAAAGTGTTTATTCACTAACTAAGTCTATGTGTTAGAATTCTTTATATGACTTTGATCTAGGTTTAAAATTGATATCGTGCATTTGAATTTAATTTTGCTTTCTCTTTGGTCATGGAGATTAAGTACTGAATGAGGATATGCTAATCTGAGAAAAGAACAGTAAACTAATCATCCTGGAGAGGTTTCTAAACATGAAATTTTTTGAGGAGGAAATCTTTTTTGAAAATAGATTTTTCAGTAAAAGAAAACTTTCAGAAAAAATCAAAATGTAATATAAGTAAAAGTCAAAGCTACCCTCCATACTTAAACTAAGTTCTCTTCCTTTTCTGTTCCACTTGCTTTGTAAAATAATATCTATCCAGTGGCTGGTCACAAAGCCTTTTTCTTTGTCTTCTTCATCCTTTCACCTTGGGTGTTTTATAAATATAATCTTTCTGTCGGTAGATCTTTCTTCTTCCTTCTTTAGTGTTTGTTATGCTGGCTCTTAGTGTCTTGTTTATACTCTCTCCCAGGCACTCTGAACCACATAAAACATTTTTCATACTTCTTGTGGGATATGTTAAAATACCTATGCCATTTCATTTTCCCCCAGCTTCCAGTTTTCTTTTTTTAAATTCCTTTTTAAAATTTTGTTCTCCTTTTCTTCAGAGCTAAGAAGAAGAAGAAGGAGAAAGGGAAGGAAGGAATGAACGAACAAAGGAAAGAAGGAAAGAATAAAAACAAAAATAAGATCTCTCAACACAGTCTTAAGAACTAAATGCTTTTGAATTCCAGAATTTTAGGTTTTAACTTTATTTTTTTCACAATGGAACAAAACCCAGTCACCTGGCTAGCTACACTCAAGGATTAAGCTTTGAGTTAGGGTGAGGTCTATGCATTTTTGTTTCATGTTCCTTTCCCATTTCCCACATGTGATCCATCACCAAAGCCTGCAAATATCTACCTGACTGTAACTACTTCTTGGAAAAGGATTCTTCGTCTAAAAACACCTGTAGCTTGTTCTTCCCCTCTCTAGGTTATTTCTAGGGAACACTCTATATTCTATAATCATTCATCAACCTTAAATATAGATTTGCCTTTCTAAAATTGTTTCTCATTATAAATCTCCCATAGGCTTTGATGATTTACTCAATAAATTGCAAAATCTTTAGCACCCCCTTCTAAGACTTTCCTTGAATATCTTTGCTTTTCTTGAAGATGATGGCTATTTCTTATTCTTTATAATTACAGCATTTCTTTATATAACTGGAATGATATATATATTCTCACAAATTTTTATAACTCGATTGATTTAAGTTACTATAAACTTGTTACAATTAACTTTTATTATCTGATTTAATGTGTTGAAACAATTACAGAAATTTCCTTCTATATCTTCTTCCTCTACCTGTCAAATCATGGAAACTATGCATTATTATTTTAATTCATCAAAAGTGAAAAAATGCATTGCATACATTACAGAGCAATTTTAAGTTTCTTCTTTTATTTTGAGGCTTAATATATTGTTTAAATACCTAGTTGATGTGGTTGACACCACTACCATTTTTAAATAATATAAAAAGAATATAAAATAAGTAAGTTTACATCTCCCCTTTAATATTATCTAGCTATCTATCCCTCTACCTATCTGTTATTTGTTGAATTTTGGCCCTCAAGAAAGACATGCTGAAGTCTTAACCCCCAGTACCTCAGAATGTGACCTTTTTGGAACTGAGGTCTATACACAGTTAATAAGTTAAAATGAAGTCATTAGGATGGGCCCTAATCCAACTGGATTGGTTTACTTATTAAAAACGGGGAAATGTGGAAACAGAGACAGACATTCACAGAGGAAGACTACATGAAGAGACAACAGGGAAAACACCATATAAAAGTGGAAGATTGAAGTGATATATCTACAAGCCAAGGAACACAAAAGATTGTTGGTAACCACCAGAAACTAGGAGAGAGACATAGAATAAATTCTCCCTCACAGCCGTCAGAAGAATCAATTCTGCCAAACTTTCAATTTCAGAATTTTAGCCTCCAGATATTAACTTTCTATTAGGTTAAGCCACCCAGTTTGTGGTACTTTGTTACATTAGGCCTAGGAAATTTATCTATCTATCTATCTATCTATCTATCTATCTATCTATCTACCTACCTACCTACCTACCTACCTACCTATCTACCTACCTATCAATCTATCTATCATCTCAGGTGTATTCCTACATTACAAATATGTCAGATCTGTTTTGATCAAAAAGTAGGGAAGCAATAAAAGTTGCTTGTTGCTACACCTGTTGTTACACCTGCTACATGTAAATTATCTCAGGGACACATTCAATTTTCGGCAACAATTTCCCATGTCCAGGTTGCTCAATAGCCCACAAAGTTGGCTATATACTTGGGTTTCTAATTGTATAGCTCTTGTTTAACCTGTTATCCAAAATAGCGTACTCTTGAGTTGTGTGGGTCAAGATGGGTTTTTTTTTTTAATGTCCTTTTTTTTTTTCAAGGTAGCAGGTTTATTGAGATATTAGTCACATATAATTACCCATTTAAAGTGTACAATTCAATGGTTTTTAGTATATGCACAGAGTTGTGCAACCTCAGCCCAATAAATTTTAGAACATTTTCATCACCCCAAAAGAAACCCCATATCATTTAGCTATCACCCCTCAAACCCCCCACTCCATGCTCAGCCTGGATAACCACTAGTCTATCTTATATCTCTCTATATTTGCCTATTATGGATACGATATAAATAGAATCATTTGGAATCAAAATATGCGGGCTTTTGAGACTGGCTTCTTTTTTTTTTTGATCCTCAGAGGGTTTAATTTATTTTATTTTTATTTTTTTTATGTATTTAATTTTTGTTTATTGCAGTAACATTGGTTTATAACATTGTAAAAGTTTCAGGTGAACATCATTGTACTTCTATTTCTGCATAGATTACATTCAAGATGGGTTTTCAACCACAATCCAAGCTGTTTCAGGACCAGACTTCACTATCTGTTCTTTGTGTGAGGCCTGAGATGTTGGATAATACTCTCTCTTACCTCAAGGTAATTTTATTTGGGGGATTTACATATCCTTTCTCGCCCTTGAGTCTTGATCAGATCAATATTGCTCTACAATAACACTTCCTCTTAATCAAGATTCTGAGGCTGAGAGATTGGACATCTCAGTTCCTGTCCTCTCATGAATCTAAAATGTAAATTATTCCATCTGTCCCCTAGTGATTTGCTCCAAGTAATAAAGTGCCTAGCAACATTTGGTAGATCACACAAAGAAAATAAATCTTGTTACTCTCCTATTCCAGGATGAGTGCCTACTCATATGTCAATTACATAACTAAAGTGTCCATATTGATGTGTACACACACACAAAGGCTCACACACACACATACAAACGTGTGCACATACATGAGCTCAAACATATTGGACTTTGAAAAGAGGATAATATGGCATTTATTGAAATAATATGATCTAATTGGGTGATATATGTGGAAGTAATCATGAAGTCAAATATTTCAAAAAATGTCAATTCATGTAGAAGACATTTGCCCAAATCAAGTCACTCACTCCCCCAATAAACTCCTAGGTAACATTCATTTTGCTCGGTGTGACAACTCTGGAAAGAATTTATAAATTAATGCTGACAGTATCAATTGAACAGAGCATTGTTGCTCTTGAAATATAAAAATAGGTAACATGAATCTACTTTGCTGAATAAATTTATGATTGCTTGTTAAGATTATTTTTATCTCTCTCACTGGTATTGTAGACATTTGGCACTAGTGTGAAATATCTACATATCTTCCAAGTTAGAGACCAGAAAAACTACATGCAGATTAAGAATGTCACTATTGCTAGAAAAATTAATGTAACATAAAAAATGATCAAAAATATATGTTTTCAAAGTAGAAACATTGGCTGTTCAAATATTATTTCACTACTTCCAAGTAGTAATTAGACAAACAGAAATAGGTTTTTTGTTTTATTTTTGCAGGGGAAGACTCGCCCTAAGCTAACATCTGTTGCCAATATTCCTCCTTTTTTCTTCCTTTTTCCCCCTAAAGCCCCAGTACACAGTTGTATATAGTTGTACATTCTTCTGGTTCTTTTCTGTGAGCTGCTGCCACAGTGTGGCTACTGACAGGCGAGTGGTGTGGTTCCACGCACGGAACTGAACTCAGGCCACCGAAGCAGAGTGTGCCCAACTTTAACCACTAGGCCATCAGGGCTGGTTCTAGAAATAATTAGTTTTATAAAACAAAGTACGGATTTCTTCCACCACTAACATCAAAATGTCCAATTACAAAGCAATTGTGCTGGAGTGTTGAATAAGAACATTAAAGTGGATAATTTAAGTGTATTATAATTATCAGACCTGTAAACCTGAATTTCTCACTCTTTTGGACGCTGTCAAAGATGTGCCCTCATGGAGGACTGTGGTCTTTATATTCACCTATCCTACAGCCTATGACCTAGCCTTCCACTGCATGGCCAAACCTAGACCACCCTCTTTCATTTCAACTTTTCTAATTTTGCCTACATCCCTTCTGCCCGCTACTCCTGGATCAGACTTTCCTTACAATTATTCCATCCATGGGGAAATTCTCTCAGATGAGGATGCTAAAGAGCCAACGTGCTCTTTTACATATGACTGAGTTTTTGATCTATGTTCAAAGTGTGTGCTAGTGGCAAGCAGTTTGTTCTATTATCAATTTCTAAACACACAAAAAAGCAGTACTGCGGGGTTGTATAAATTCCTCCACCTCCTGTCAAGAGAGTTAATATATTATTTAAGAATATATTATATCAGGGGATATCTTCTTGTTTTAAACTATTACAATCTCTTTCTTTTCATTCATTTTAAACCTTCATGATAATTCTATCCTTAAGGAGCTTTGAATAATGATGACATTAAATTGTGTGTGATTTTGTATTTTTCTAAGAAGTTATTTAATGAAGATGATATTCCAAATCCTTTAAATATATTTTAACACTATTTTGCCTATGGAAATAACTTCTATGAAGTTTTGAACTAATATTTTCTGGTTTGCTTAGCTGGCATCCTTATATACTGCTGTTATCCGATATTATGCAAGTCCCTAGTTTTACTAGTTTTTGATTACTTCTATAGAAACCATCATGAAAGTGTATTTGACCATTCTGAGTTGAAGCTATTGAGCTATCTCCTTTCTGAAATGAGTTAAAATTATGAAAACAAGGTATTAATCCATTTAGAATACTAACAACTCAAGTCAATGAAAGAAATGCAATCATTCTTGTGATTTTCCATAAGTCACTAGTGTTTTATTCTTCAATATTTTATCTTGCCTCCACTGAAAAATGTCTTCTGAGGGATATAAGAGTGTGGTATCCATGGAGAGCTGTGCTATTAAAATGACTGATAAGTTTATTACTGACCTGACATCCTGAATAAAGCCATGTGCACACTTAGCTAGGAAATGGTGGTCTTTCAGAGATTGACTCAATTTTGCAGACTTCTTTCACTACGACAACTTTTTGACTTAAAATAGTCTACAATTTAGGTTAAAACCTTCCACGGAAGCAGGACTCTGTTGTCTACAAGTCTACATTTTAAGGTTTGGAGACACTGCCTCAAGTATCCTAACCTGGAACATCTGCAGCACACCCAACTTGAAACAGACGGAGTATGCCACCATTGGAAGAGTTCTGTGCTTATCATTTTACTATTGACCATCCATACAAAAAGATTATGTGAAAGTCTGATCCCTAAATCCTGATTCACAACATGTCTGTATATTGGGAGTATCTTCCTCCCAATCTGCTGATCAATGGATTTCGGCAGTAGTAGAAAAAGGAAACTTAACCACTGCAGTGATTCCAAGAGCTCCTGAAACATCTGATGGGAAAGTGAGGTGGTAGAGACACGCAGATGTTGCAATTTCCCAGAAAGCTGCTCTGAACAATGTTTTTACTCTGGCCTGTCAAGAAATCCCATTTAAATCATTGAATAACTCCTGCAAGACTTCTCTTAAGCCATTACAAAGAAAATATACTGTCTTATGCTGGCTAGTTTAAGCTAAAATGAAGAAACAACCTTCCACAGTCCTAGGAGGCTCCCTGGTGCCAACGGATATAGGAAACCCACAAATTCTATCATATCCACCAATGCTGCTTCATCCTCCATTGCATATTTGTCCTTAGCCTTTCTTAAACTATGGTTGAACTATATAATTAAACACCCAAATACTCTGATTGGTCTCTCATATTTAAAAAAACAAGCAAAAAAACATATTGATCAAAATCCTCCAAGTTCTCTTTATCATCTACCCACAAATCCCAAGAGTACTGGTGATACGCTATATCACATAATCTCTACCTCAGAACTTGCATGAGATAACTCATAGAACTCCTCCATCAATACTATCCCATTCCACACAACTAAAATTTGACCCTGATTCTCTGTACTTCCTGCCATTACTAATGCTTCCCCTGGTCAGCTAGTATTTAAGTTTATGCTGCTCAGTAGTAATGCTAGGTCAATTTCTTTTGGGCCACAAACTAGTAAAATTTCAGTCTTTGGCACTGGTTCTATGATATTACTTTGTGGCTTTGGAGATCCCCCTCTCTTTCTCTCTAGATAGAAAGACGAATATAGATATAAATATAGATACAGATATAAATATTAATTGTATATATACAAAAGCCAAGGACAATTAACTATGGATGTCAACCGAGTTCAATTGTAATGGATATAATACCTGACGCTATAAAGTCTAATGACAATAGGCAAGTAAGCAAACAATTAAATATTATTATTACAATTCTATTTGTTGTGAAATTTGTGGAAATAAATTTTATAGAAATTAACCAAGTATTTTGTGAAAAATAGGGGAGAAAATTTTAACATAATTTGTCAAGAAAGAGCTCTCTGAAGATGTGGCTCAGTACACCTATGCCAGCAATAAGAAAATGTATTTTTCTAGGTTATATATTTTATTTTTATTTGTGGTATTACCCTTGGAAATCAAAACTGTGTATGGATTTATGTGAATTAAATTCTACTTTAAAAGGTATATCTCTGAAACCGGTTCAAGTATTATATTCAACAGTATAGTTTTCAAGTTAATAGACTTCCATATGATTAAAATTTTAAGAAACAGTTTCAAAAAACGTGAGTGATTTCTTTCCAGTTAAAATGTTTTGACAGAGACAATTACCTGAGCAGGAAAAACTTGATTCAGACATAATTATTATTTCACATAAGATAAAGAAATCTCATTGCTCTTGTAGTTTCTAGGGGAGAAGTTGATCAACAGACATAAGCACTTCAAATACGAATGCCCTAAAATACTTTATTTGACAAATATACCTGTTTCAATTACTTTTCCTAAGGTTTGTTATGTCTTTCTATAACAAAGTAGGTGTTTCTTTTCTTAATAAATACAGGATGGCTACCTATTTCACAGTCTAATGATATTTTCACTATACAAACTCAATTTGCATGGAAACAGAAATGACAAGTTCTTGGAGAAGCTAAAGAATAGATTTTGGCTCTTCTGTGATGAAAATGAGATCTTTTTAGGTATTGTGGCTAACCTGTAATTATACAATTAAAACAGTGGAAAGAAATAGAAATGGTTACATATTGTATTATCAAATATGATATTCATGTGGCAATATTCAATATATGTGATTTCAAACTCTCTACTTTTCATCTCTCTAGTTTGTTTTACCGATGTTCTTTTCAAGACATGCTAGAGTGTTGAAAATTCAGTGGATTTTGAATACTAGCAAAATAGTTTCATTTTGTGATGAATAGGTTCCAGAAGTGGATAGTGGTAATAGTTGCACAACCTTGTGAATGTACTTAATGCCACCGAATTGTACACTTGCAAATGGTTAAAGTAGTAAATTTTATTATGTATATTTTAGCACAATAAAAACATAACATTTTACTTACTATAAAATGAACCAAGTAGCTTAATGGTTAAAATGTGAGCTCTGACGTCAGGTTAGCCAGGCTCAAAGCTTTGCTTCACAATTGACTAGGTTAGTAAATTTAGCTAAATTACTTAGTCTGTTGGACCTCATTTTCTTCATCTCTGAAGTGACTTGATGTGAATATTTAACTCAAAGGACAGTTGTGAGGATTAGATGATGTTTAAAAGTTCTTAGTTCATAGTAAAGACCATCTCTGAGATAATTCAAAATGCTAAACTTGCAACTCTAATTCCTATAATCCAGGATTTGTTAATAAACTCTATAATTTTATAATATTCTCTGTAATTTCCATTTCTATTTTTCAGTAATCAAACAATCATTTCTGTGACAATCAGGAACCACTGTAATGGTCCAATGATGTTCTAAGGATGACCTACTTCTCACAGAGACCTATTACACAGTCATAGACTTAGAAGTGGTCCAGAATAAGAGAAAGTCCCTGAATAAATGCTAGCTCATGTCAAAAATCTACAAAATTACACTGATTATGAAACACTCATTATTTCATGGCCCTACATACTAGATTGTTAACCAAAAAGACCACATACACACAACAATGACGTTAAGTCCCACAATCATGTTGAGATATATCCATAGATACTTTTGCTCTATGATCTTTCTGTAAACATCTACAAGACCATTGAGTTCCATATATCTTTAATGGGAAACTATTTTAGAATCTCACTAGAAGAATGTCATCAAAATGATATGCTCTGCAATCCTCATGTCTACCAATTTCAATATCTGTCTACTGAAGAACATCCTGAAAGAAAGTGAATACTCAAAAGTCTTTTGCGCACATTGTATTTTGTTTACAATCTCTATTTTGTTGATATAAGAAACACATCAATTGGTTAATAATTAAGAATAAAAAAGAAATAGAATGTTTGTCAATGCAACAATTGTGAAAAACTGCAAAAAATAGTGCTAAGTATTAACTAATAATATATACGTAAAGTATAAATTATTACAAAACATTAAACTTTTCCCAAATTTGGTAGATTAGAGAATAAAATAAAATGATTGTGACTTAAATAGTGATTGCAGCATCAATTTAAGTAATGAATAAATGAATACTTTGGACTCTTCTGCAAATACATTTTCAATATTGATGGTGCACTATTTCTATTTGAAAAATTACTGTTTGGAGTAAGCTCTTTTTTTTTTTAGATTTTATAAAATTACCTAGATTTAAAAGAATATTTAAACTTTAAAAATCTACACTTAGCAAAATAAATTTTAAATAATAAATAAATAATCATATATGTGTGCACATTTGTGTGTGTGCACGTGTATATATACATACATATACAGTCAAATCCCATTATTAGCAGTAGTCACGTTCTATAACATAAACACAAACACTGATTTAGCAAATACTGATGCATTTCTCCTATGGAAAATACAGGCTTTGAACTGCTGATCACAACATTTTTCTTAACTGTGTGTTTCTGTTTAAAGATACCTTATTTAAAATATATTGTTAATTCATTAACATTGAACTAATAACCAACAGCACTTTAACTCATACCTGAATGAAACTGATCTAACACAGATTTTCTCAGTAAGGCTCATCACATTCCTCTTGTGTTTAGGAACACTATACAACACTTCAGAACTATGCAGGGTTGGCCATTTTAAACAGTGAAATTACCAACATAAAAACAAAAGAATGTGAAAAACGTAGCACTACGTAGACCACGAAGAAGGCACTTGTATGCGATCTGAAACAAGAAGGCAGAGCACTATCTTGTTCAACCTCAGCTGGGTGACAAAGTTTTCACCTCTCTGCTTATGTCCACACTGAATGACCATGAAAGCATCACAGTATTTGTTTGGGAGTTACAAATAAATAAATTTTTGTGAGTAGGAGAAATCACAAATACAGAATCTGAAAATAATGAGGATAAATTGTGTGGGTATAAATATAAACACAGAAATTTTATATCACATGGTTAGCATAATTTGACAGTCAATTATCTACACGCAATACTACAGTACATTGGAGAAACGAGTACAATACATTTCTATAAGTGTTATTTTTCTTTGGTAAAGCAAGTGTAGTTAACGACATAAAAAGGTTGGGGGAAAATAGAGATTATTCCAAGACTACCAAGTCTCTAGGTATTTAGCAGCCAAGAGGAATTTGTGGCTTTATGATTTTAATTCATTTTTAATTGCAATGTCTTTTTCTAAAGTTTTATTAAAAAACTAGTCATTTTAATAATTAGTTGGCTATTGGAAAACTTTAAATAGTTAAACACATTATGGTCATTTAGTTTAAACATTTATTTCATTTCCCAGGAGAGGAAGACTCACCACTTAGTGAAAAGGTGGCTTTGATGTCTAGTGTCAGATACACCTAAAAAGGAAGGAATCTCTAATTAAATTTTTTTCTTTTTGGTGAGGAAGATTGCCCCTGAGCTAACATCTGTGCCAATCTTCCTCTATTTTATATGTGGGTCACTGCCACAGCATGGCTTGATGAGTGGTGTAGGTCCGTGCCTGGGATCCGGACCTGTAAACCCTGGTTACCGAATGTAGTGTGCCGAACTTAACCACTACACCACTGGGCCGGCCCCACTAATTAAATTTAAGAATGTGTTCCTAGAATATTTATTGTTTTTAGTAACAAAACACAATTCAGCCTGGTATATTAGCTAACAAAATTGATAAACCTCATCAATTAGGATGACTCAACCAAAATCCAGTGTCTCACTTTGTCTTTTTATTAACACATTTAACTGGGTGGGAGAAAAAGATATTTCTAATAAACAACACTTCAATAATTTCAAAACACTTGCCTAATATAAGCATGTCTAATGCAAAACTTAATAAGGAGAATCACTTGAAAGGTTCATGGCATGAATTCCAATTATCTTAAAGCATGCTACTCTTAAAACAAATGTGGAAATATTAGACAATTATTGATATGCTTCCACATAAAATATGCAGATACTTGAGCAAATAATTTGAATAAGTCAGATTAATACTATTTTTGGAATCAGGTTGTATAAATACATAAGTGGTAAGAACACATTGACAGATCTGAATAATAACTAATTCAACATAACTAAGAAAACTAAATATTAATATGCTGAGCAAAAAATTCAGATTAGGAGACAAGAATCAGTAATATATATTTGCTCTTAGCTGTACATCACTTTTAAAGGAATAAACAATATTAGAAACAATGTATATATTTTATAATCTGATATTTCTAGATACTTGTAAAAAGGTATAAAGAAATCATAGAAAGAATAAAAGTTTTTAAGAGCCCAATGAATTTACTAAGTGATAGTGAAACCCTATGACTAGTAAATAAACCAAAACAAGATAAAAAAACTACAGTGTAAAGTTTTCTGCAATTCCAATTCCATATCCAAGCCAAAATATTATAACCCTTTTTATTCACATAGAATTAAAACATCCATAGATCTATTTCTAGTTCTCTAATTTTCATGAGAAAAAAAGTTTTATAATGATATATATATATATATATAAGAAAAATGTTTGTCATTTCACAGCACATCCTTCATTTAGAACCTTTTTTGGTAAGAAGCCAGTATATCAAGTAGTTAGACAACTGATTTTGTGGGCTGGTCATGGCGAAATCAACACATTTCACAGTTTGGAACGAATTAATGAAAACAGCTGCAAAAATACAAATAATGTCAAATGGCTTTTAGATGTTTCTAATCAACAAAATGAATAAAAATAAAAATGTATCTAAATGCGAGCTTGACATTTCTTTTTTGTTTCACAAGCTCATACAAAACTACAGCAAGAACGTCTAAATCAATTATTTGGGTGTACACTAAAATTTTAAAATGCTATTTCCTCTATAAGAACAGATTATTCTTGAATGTTTCACATATTTATATTTCTAAAAAATCCTTTGTATTAGTTGTTTTTCATTTCCTTTTTCAATACATTTGAGTCTAAGCTTTCTTTGGCGTTACGTACCTGTTTTTAATCATTAAAACAGAAAACAATAAATAAACAAAATACAAAAATTGAAAATAATAAAAAACTCTTCTTAAGATTGTGTTTAGTTATAATTACAAAATAAAATTAGGAACATGATTTTTATAAAATAACAGAAATGAACACATATAAAATATTTATTCAACTAAATAATAATGGAACCAACGAAATGGTATAACTGGTTCAAATTCAGCAACAAAAAAGAATGAAGTACTGGGGCTGGCCCTGTGGTGTAGTGGTTAAGTGCGTGCGCTGGCGGCCCAGAGTTCGGATCCTGGGCGTGCACCGAGGCACCGCTTATCAGGCCATGCTGTGGCGGCGTCCCATGTAAAGTAGAGGAAGATAGGCATAGATGTTAGCCCAGGGCCAGTCTTCTTCAGCAAAAAAAAAAGAGGACGATTAGCATGGATGTTAGCTCAGGGCTGATCTTCCTCTCACACACACACACAAATTAATTAATTAATTAATTAATTAATTAAATTTAAAAAAGAATGAAGTACTGATACATGCTACGACAGGAGATAAACCTTGATAATATCATGCTGAGTGAAAAAAAGACCACACATTTTATGATTCCATTAATCTTAAATGTCTAGAATAGCAAATCTATACAGACAGAAAGTGGACTAAGGTTTGCCCAGGACAGGGGCAGGATGGATGGGAGGGAAAGGAGAGTTAATGCTAATGCAGAAGGTGTTTTCTTTGGGGGAGAGTGATAAAAATTTCTAAAATTGATTGCACTGGTTGTAAAACTCGGTGAATGTGCCAACAACCATTGAATTGTACACTTTAAATGGGTGATTTGTATGTGAATTATATTTCACTAAAACTGTTATATAAAAAAAGAGAGAACGTAAGGTACAGAGTTTTAAATAGTCTAAGGAATGCTTAAATGAATTTGTTAATAAATAAACATACAAGGCAATAAAATTTTAATCTTTGAGATTAAATTTTCAATTCAACAGAAATCTACAACTTGATATGTAACTTGACAGTGGGTGGGCTCTAGTCAAACAGTAACTAGCTGTCAAACATAGGTTTCTCCTCCTAGAAAATTAATTAATCAAGGAGTAGACTTATTCAACAGTTTCCCAGTAAGATATGGAGGAACATGCTTAGTCTGTATATCCAAGTTTTCGATATTACTTTTTCCTTAACAACTGTAAAAGAAAATACCAGCCAGACATAATTAGTGAACTGTTATGTAGAAGCTAATTGTTTACATTATTATTAAATATATTTCTGCACATTTCTCTTTTTTTATTTCAAAGTTTTGGAAAATTTTTCTTAACAGCTCCTCTGCCCCCTTTGTGACCATATATAATCTCGAAAGATTCTTCTTGATGACGCACACGCAAACCCAATCCACTGGTCACATTTCTTTTTGTATGTGATCATTTATATAGGTGCAGAAATAAGTGATAATTAACATATATAAATCATGTTGAACATAACATGTTGAACACGTTAAGGCAAGAGAATTAACATATGTGTAAAAATTTTTGTGAGAAATCTGACTGGACGTTTAAAAGACACTGTTAGCTGTTTTTCTATCCCGTCGCTATGAAACCAAACTCGAGAATTTCTATTCACAGATTCTACAGCCATACATATGAAGTTGAGGGAATCCCCCCTTCAGGTTTCAGACACCATTTTTACTCATCAAAGATACAAATTTTGCCTGTAGCTTATAGTAGAGCCTCCAGGCAAACCTTCAAGTAAAGAAGAATTCACCTGCTGAATGATGCAACTAAGTAGTAATGATTAATTGACTACAGCAACCAACATTATCAAAATGGAAAAAAGAAAAATTCTCTATTGAAGTATCAAAAATATTTCATAAGGACTTGATCAATATTTTCCCTGAGAATAAGACATATGATGAAAAGCATTCACAAGGACAAATTAGCAAGCTCCTTTTATTTTATTTAATTTGCATTATAAATAAGTCCATTAACGGTGCATAAACTTTGTCAATATTTTAACACACTCCACTTCTTTTCATATTCTAGTATTACAAATCAAGGGCAATAAAACTTTACTCCTCCAACTATTTTACACCTTACTATGGATGCTCAAGTCTTATATTTGTCACTATCCCTTTTATATTACAGGGGAAATGGCATTTAATTTTAGGTAAAGATTACTATCACTTTCCTGGAAAAGCAAAACACTTCCTATTACCCTGGATACACAGAGTATTTATCTGTTGTGATTGCTCATTGTATGCTCTCAACTAGCCATACTAATTATAACACACTCATAGTTACTGACTTCTCTTTCCCAGAGAAAACTGAGATAAATGTATGTGAGAACTAGTAGGTATGTAATTGTATGCATATATTATATATATTATCGGATTAGTAAAGCTCGTTAGGACATTATCAATTGATCCATGAACAATTCTTTTCCACTTGTTTAAAATAGTAAAAATGAATACAATCATCAACAGAACTAAAAGATATAGATATTCTAGAGCATATTGAAGTCAGAAGCAAAAACATATGTATTAAAATTATATATAATATATAGATAGCAAGCAAATACCCAAAAATTATCGATCAACTCAATACAATATTATTCAAAGGTTTTCAATTTAGCTAAGTATCTTAAAATTATGTTTTATCTGACCCACTACAGGACCTAATTACTATTGATATTATACATCTTATCACAATTATAATTCTATTGTGCTAAACATAATTTTCCAATTTTATAATCTGAAACAATATATAATAGTATTTGCAGCTTATCTGATTCATAAACTAGTATTATAATTTTGGAAGTCTAGTGTAATTAGTGTTTTTATGAGAAAACAAATTAGATATTTTATAAAGAACTGTACATTTTTAATTATTCCTCACACTGATTAAATCAGGTCAATGGCATATAGATATTAATTTACTGACTTTTAACAAAAAAATATTGAGGAAGTATGGTTTGTCCAAAGATTCAATTTAATTACATGAACTTAGAGCTTTATATAAAAATGTATCTGATCTCTCAATTTCTACAAGGATAATTTTGTTTTAATTTTTAGTATAAATATTATGCCAGTAAAATGGCACATTCAGAAGTCTTAGTACTCGTTCCCTCAAAGAAACACCAATTAACCAATGATATATGGACCAAAATACGTTTAAAGAGATTCAAAACTCAGTCAAGGAGTTGCATCTTGGCAGATGACTTCAAAACTACCTCAGTATAATTTTCAAAAATCTAAAAACATGACTCTTACACAAAATAGAAGAAATCTATGTCAAAATTTATTCAACTTTTTAATTAATTATGGAACAAGTAATAGTTTAAACTTAGTTCAAAGGAGAATTAGAGGAACAAAAATTTATTTATTCAGTCAGTCAAAGTAGTACTGAAATTAATTTGTTTACATATACATACTACACTTGTTAATATCCTTCAGGGAAATAACACCAGAATTTTTTGAGTTATCATTTTTTCAGACAGAAATCCACAAAGTAACATTTGGGCTATAATTAAATGATAAATTACAAAACCAAATACACGTAAATGATCCTAGAGGCTTAAATATTCCTTGGGAAAGCTTGTTGAATGAGGGCTTACGATACTTAAAGCACGTGTGTATTTAATTTGACTTCTAAGTTTGAATAATTTTCTTAAAAATTATAAAAGGAAAATATATCTCTCTAGTCTTATCAAAGAATAGGTGATATGTAGAACTAAACTTTTGTGTGTGTGTATGAGGAAGATTAGCCCTGAGCTGACATCTGATGCCAATCCTCCTCTTTTTGCTGAGGAAGATTGACCCTGGGCTAACATCCATATCCATCTTCCTCTACTTCTTATGGGATGCTGCCACAGCATGGCTTGACAAGCAGTGTGTCTGTCCATGTCTGTGATCTGAACCTGTGAACCCTGGGCTGCTGAAGTGGAGCATGCGAACTTAACCACTACACCACCGGGCCAGCCCCTAGAACTAAATTTTTATACCACTGCTGGGTTGAATATTTCTTGGCATATCTCATAAGAGCCTTCTCATCTAAGAGAAACAATTTTGGAAGACATAAGAAAAAAATAATTGTAAGAAAGCAACTGTAAATTTATCTGGAATAGCCAAAATTTAGATCAGTTATGGAGATTACTATATTCATGGGCTTATAGTTTGTTCATTAAAAATATGTGTTTACAAAAATTACCTTCCCTCAGAAAACAACTAGAAAACTGGAAAATATATGGAAAAAAATGTTTACAGATTTTGGGCAAGAGGGGGAGCAAGATTGTGATGTCTGAAAGAAATTAAACTAAGTAAGCCCTATGATTAACCTAGCTTACTATCTGAAAGCAATTTCCAGACCCTAGTAGAAAGAGAAGAAAGCTCACAGTGATCAGTGATCTCACTGAGTTGAGAAGACAGAGACTGCATTTGGAGGATGCTAATAAGGCTAGTATTTTTGTGACAGAATATCAGAGAAAAGAGAGATGTAAAGAGATGGCTAGAGAAACCAGTTATTGGGTCTTCTTGAATCTTTGGCTCTGGATTCATCAGTGCACCTGTAGAGAAGAACTCTATGAGGATGGTAAAAGAACCACTAGTAAGCACCTGGTTACATAATTTCTGGAGCTCATAGCTGGCTGGGAGGAGTTCAAGTTCAACCAGTCAAAGCTGAGAGGCTTTGTAACAAACAAAACTTTGGGCAGAGTATCCAAAAGATTAAATTTTAATAAGAGGACCAAACTAGGCCTAGAATAAAGATTGCAGTGGACTAACCTTAACATAGCTTAGAAGCAAGTCATGAAAAGATTAAACATATCCCAAGTAACTTATCTTCATGCTAGAACAAAATAACACATTCTTAGAAATACACAAAATCCATCCCTCAAGAATATAAAGATCACTTCATCAAAATTTAAATGTTCTTTTCTTTAAAAAATAAAACATGATTAAGAAAATAAAAGGGCAAGGCAGATACTGGGAGGAAATATTTGCAAAAGATATATTTGATAATGAACTCATGTTAATAATGTATGAGGAACTCATAATTCAATAAGAGGAAGACAACCAAATTTTAAATAAATGAGCAAAAGATTTGAAAATACTCTTCAAAAATAATATATATGGATAATAACCAAGTACAGAAAATGATATTAAACACATTATTCTTTAGGGAAATGCAACTTAGCCATAGTGAGATACAACTTCATATCTAACAAAATGGCTAAAATTTAAAAGTCTGTAAATAAGAAATAAATCATTGAGGTCACGGATATATAAATTCAATGGGATAGAGCTATATCTTGCTCATAGTTCAACAGACATTGTCAGTAAGAATGCTTAATGGAAATATGACATGAAACCAGTGAAGATCTGCTTTATTTCCAAACACAATTCAACAACAATTTGGCAAACTGTTGAGATTTTCAAGGTGTAATTAAAATACACTCTTCTAGTAGCAAAATCAAAGAGTACTTTGTCCTAGTCATTGAAGTACTTTAAGAAAAGGATGTGTGAATAATGGAAAGGAAGAAAAATTGCTACAATTTTAACTGATGTCATCGTCATCTAACTTGTAAACACAAAACCATCAACAGCTAGTCTATTGAAAGGACTACATGAGTTCTTTAATCGGTCAAACAAAATATAATATAAATAGCAAGTGTGAGAAAAAATGACAACAAATGACTAGACTTATGTGAGCAATACCTTATTGGAGAATAGAAGGAAGCCTGAAAATTTAGAATGATATACTGTGTTCTCATGGGGGTAAGTAATATTTAAAAATTGTCGGTTTGGCTCAAATTCAAAATATAAGGAAATTGCCACCAAACAAAACTTCTAAAACAATTGCTTTGGGACATGAATACAGCATCATAAAGTTCATCTGGGAGAGAAAATGTGGGTGTCCTCGCCATATAAGGGCATATCACGCCATCAGATTTAATGCCCCAGGGAATAGCAGAAGGTAAGAACAGCGCTTTTAGTTCATCTGATATTGAAAGGTTGATTAGGGTAGGAGGAGCCATTAAATGAGATTGGGATGAAGCCTGCAGTAGGATGGAGGATGGCCAGAAGTGTGTAGTGCCACAGAAGCCAAACCAGGAGTGTTTCAAGAAGACAGCTGTATTTATTCCCATTTAACTAAGGTGAGAAGACCATAGCAAACTTGGTAGTGCACAATTGTGGATTTTTAAAAAAGAATCTATAGTGAAATACAAATACCAGAAGGCAGATTGTTGTGAAGGAATAATAGGTGACCATATCAAAGAAATGAAGTTGAAAAATATATTGAAGTTGGGATGTATAAAAGTAGAAACAGACATAGGTCCCAAGGGTTATAGAAGCTTCCATTTTCTTTTTAATTGGAAGTTGCTAGTTTGCAGTAGAAGGTGGGCATTGTCTAAACTATTGAGAGTGATTCAGTAGAGGACAGATGTGTTTGTGAATGGTGAGACCCCAACATTCTTTGAAGTGAAGATAGTAATTGAACTTAAAAATCATTGCAGGGCCAGCCCTGGTGACCGAGTGGTTAAGTTTGGCGCACTCTGCTTTGGTGGCCAGGGTTCAGTTTCCGAGCACAGGCCTCACCATTTGTCTGTCGGCAGCTGTGCTGAGGCAGCGGCCTACATACAAACAAAGAAGAAGGTTGGCAGTGGGTGTTAGCTCAGGGCAAATCTTCCTCAGCAAAAAAAAAAAATCATTGCAATGGCCCTGTTCATTAGTCCAAAATCACCATGAAGGGTAACAAGAGTTGTTGGGAAGAAGGAAATCTTGAGCCAACAGGCAAATATCAGTTATAAAATAAAAGGAGTGGAGTGGGGGAGAAGGAGAGACCAAAATCTTTAATATTGCCAAGATGTCCAAAAATGAGCTATCCTCTCTACTTCCGTTACTTCTCTGATTTTATCTCCTACTCTGTTTTCCTCACTCTGTTTCAATTACACTGAAGACTTTTTCTCTCAAATATCCTATCCTTTATGTCTTTGCTCAAAGGTCTTTCTCCTTGAGAGATACACAAACTACGCTAATTAAATTTCAAACCACACTGCTTCAACATAAATCCTCCATGCCCTATTTTACTTTTTTCCCTTTAATCATTATCTTCTAACAAATCTATTAATTTCCTATTGTTTATCATCTTTCTCTACCTGCTACGTTGTAAACTTCATGAGATGAAAATAACAGTAGTGGCAGTTCGTAATATATTTGGGTGGCATGAGCTTCAAATAAGGAAAGAGAAAGGATAAACGTAGTGTGGAAGTACCAAGGAGAAATGATTAAGTAACCCATCTCCTGCCCTGAAGCACATGAAAAATCAATGATAGAACAAATCTCGCTGGAAAGCACTGTAGCGACGTTGGTTGGTATATAGTTTTCCGTTGGGTGAAGTAGGTAAAGAGAAGATTGAGAAAAGAAAACGAAAATATAGAGGAATTTGGGGATCACTTATACTCTAAAAAGCACAGTGAAATTTTTGTCAGAATGTGGAGCCTCAAGGAAATGATTCAGACCACATGCTATTCGCATTGGTTTGGGAATGACAGTTGCAGGGAACAAGATGACCTGAAAACCTTAGATTTCTGTTGAAGAATAAAATAAGTAAGCGGGTGAGGCAGGACAGCTTGAGTTTTGTTGCTTCCATGTAGGGAGGGCAGACGGTCCAATATGTGTTGTTTTTTTTTTTTTTTTTGTGAAGATCATCCCTGAGCTAACATCCATGCTAATCCTCCTCTTTTTGCTGAGGAAGACCGGCCCTGAGCTAACGTCTATTGCCAATCCTCCTCTTTTCTTTTTTCCCCCCCAAAGCCCCAGTCGATAGTTGTATGTCATAGTTGCACATCCTTCTAGCTGCTGTATGTGGGACGCGGCCTCAGCATGGCCGGACAAGCGGTGCGTCAGTGGCCTCTGGGATCTGAACCCGGGCCGCCAGTAGCGGAGCGCGCTCACTTAACCGCTAAGCCACGGACCGGCCCCAATATGTGGTTTTTGAATACTCTGTTCCCAGCAAAGTTGATGATACTGGGAATGACCATATGCTTTCGTGTGGCATCGGTTTAATGCTTAATCTATGAAGAAGTTGTGTTTAAACAATCAACCAGTAGAAGAGTAATACTTTTGTAAATTGTCCTTTGTTGGGGCAATTTCTTTGGGCCAGTTCCATAATAAATTTAGTATAAAATCACTACGTTTTATAACTACAAGTGTTGCAAAGAGAACATATTTTCTCAGCTGTAAAATAAGATTTATTATTTCTAAGTTGCCTTCAGGTCATATGATTTTATATTTTTCCAAATTTATTTTACTAAGATTAAATGGCATGGCCACAGATAAATAGTAGAAAATGGTGTCTTTATTCCTCAATGAAAGGACCTAGCTTAAGTCAGGAATTAGTTTATGGAGAGATGGAATATGTTTTTCTCTGTTTATTAAAGTCATTGAATATCTATTAAGGTATCAATTTTACTATTGTGGTTAGACTGGAAAACATATTTAAATTGCCTAAAGCTATAGCTACCTTTTCATTATTAACTTTTTAAATTATTCTGACAAATAGTGAGATATCTTAAGAGATCCTAATTGGGTGGTTTTTACTATGATCTCTTTATGAAATATAAAAAAATAAACTTTGTTTTAGGCTTAGATTTGTCACAGGATGTGTAGTAATTTTACTTGATTTCTAAACTATGACTTTTGAATAATATATTATTTTGAATAGTTTACTAAACAATACATTTTTTTCTTAATTTTAAGAGAAGATAAATAAAAAGAGAAATAATAGGCTGCTCCTGAATAGCTGATGCAGATTTCCTGCCAAAATTACTCATGTATTAACACGTTTTTTTCTGTTAGGTATATTTATAAAGATATAAACAGACCTGCAAACACCACCAATTCTATTTCACCAACTTCACCTATAAAGGACATGCATTCTCTTGTCTCATATTCTCATTCATTAAGTCAAAATTAAATGACAGTGCTTATTCCAGTGGGATTATCTTTCACATGAGGTTTACTGGTTATATAAAAATATCCCATTGTTGTTCAACATGGAAAGGAAAGTAGCATGCAATTAGCAACTATGTGTACAAGCCCAGGATGTAAAAAAAAAAAAAAAAAAAATTACCCGGTTCCTGCATGAGGTGCAGTTACCCTGGCCATAAGTAAAATCTGGTCCAATCAGATTATCTACACTTCTTTCAACGTGTTTGGATGTGAAAGGGGTTGCAATGCCTGGAATATTCCCTCTAACATTCCCCTTCATAGAGAGAGTCTATGGGTCTCTTCCTAGATCAGGAGAATAGAATGAATGTACCTGAATGTTCAAGGGTGGGTTGCAAATTGTTTTTTTCTGAATTCATCATTTAATCTCTTTGGAAAACCAATTATAGAATCAGAGTTAGAGAGCTGAAGACTATGGGTGCAGAATTTTTTAAAGGTCAGTGGTGAGCTCTAATAACTAAACAGAATAACTAAACAAAGCAAAGGAGTATTTATCAAGTCATTATCCCCCTGCTTTAATTGTTTTTTATATTCTGAGTTAGCGAATACTCTTATACTGCAAATTTCTCCAGATTCACTCATGCAGAGGTATACAAGAGTCATAACATTTACGAAAAGTCAATAATAGACTCTACCCCCATCATCACATGAACATAACATTCATGTTTGAATCTCTGGCTGCTGCATGGGACCAATTGGAGTTTTTCATATGTGCACATGGGTTTCCATAACTTCTATTTTGTTCCGCCACTTCTATCTTATCTCCACTGAGTGGTTGAATGAAACACCATGTGATATTTTCTCCTGATATTAACATGAGTATTGTCATAATAGGTGGGAAAATCGATCCAAATCTAATTTCCCTAATACCAAATGGTAAGGCCCTATCTAACCTCTTAGTGTTAGAACAATTCATGGATGTTCAGTCACATTATAGAATGACTGCCAGTGCCTTAGACAAGCAATACTAATTAAATCAGCTGATATCAGTGTGAAGGGAAATGCATTATGAACCATGATAAACTTGGTGGAGCAGTTATGGGTTACTGAAGTTGGGGCGGTTACAGATGGGGACATTTTTTTTTTAAATCAGGTATGGACCTGGTCAGCATCATCAAGAAAAGTTATGGTAATTGCTCTATATGTTTAAATTAATTTATGTTGTAGGATATTTTAACGGAAACTAATGATACCTCAATTAATGCTTATGCCCGTATTTTCCATTATCATCTCTTTTGCTGATGGCATTCGAAACTTTTAGGTTGTCAATATGGCCATGGGTATCTGGATTAGAATAGAGACAAAATTCATTTTAAAAATGTAGTCAGGGAACAGAGGTTGCATGGTTTGTGGGACATCAAGATATGTTTGTATTACTTAATCATGTAAGATATATTGGGCATCTGGTGCAAGTTAATTTGAGTGTTTCATAAAGGAGAGTAGAAAGTTTTAGTCCACAAATTATGGACAAAGAAGTTTAATAACAAAAGAGTGATAACAAAATAATGATAAAAAATGGTAACTGTCATTATTTACAGGTGATAGGACCTTTTGTATATGAAAGTCTAAATTATTTCAAGTACATAGAAATCATTATAACCATATATGCACAATTATTTTACAAAGAAAATTATAATATTCTATTAAGAAACATTAAAGCGCTGCAAAATGTTAATGAGCAGGTACCTTTAATATCATAAAGATACTAAGTGGAATTTCAATAAAAATATCCCAGTAGAATTTTACACAGAAATTGATATTTCAATTCTAAATATATTATACGAAAGAGAAAAGAGGTAAGAGTAACTATGGCTCTTCTGAACAGGAAGAACTGGGGGTGGTAATTTGCTATTCCACATATTAGGACTTACTGTGAAGCTATAGTAATTAAGACACTGCTGTATTACTGTTGCAAGAATAGGTACATTTCCAGTAGCGTAGTATAGAAAGCCCATAAAAAGACTCAAGTTCTCTGGAATTTTATTTTTTTTATTTTATTCATTTTATGAAATGTGTTACATGACATATCAGTGGGGAGAGGTAGTTTCCCTTAACACATGAAATTAAAAAGAAAAGATTATGTGTATGAAAAATAAAAGTGTATATTGAATGCGTGTAATATATATATATAAAACTTCAAATAGACTAAAACCTTAATATTGATTTAAAAAAAAAAACCCTCAAATATCTAAGTAGAAAATATGGTAAATATTGGGGCAGGGTAGTATTATTTTAAATTACTAATTAAACAGAGACTGTAAGGAAATTTAATTGTGTTTAAATCAAGACATCTTTTTGGAAAAAGATACCCTAAGGAAATTACCAGAAAGAAGTTATTAACTTGGTGAAGATATCTGTAATTTTTCAAAGAAAGAAACAATTATTAAGCATATGTAAGTACTCTTACAATTTCATAAGAAAATCAGAAACGATAGAAAAGTGAAGAGAAAATGGGCAAAAAGCATTAACAGACATTTCTTACGAGAAAGAATCACATATGGACAATACATAGACGAGATGTTCAATCTGGCTGATGATCAGAGAAATTCAAAACAATACAATTATCAAATAAAATTTTATACCCATTTAATTGGCAAAAATTAAAAAAACATGTATTAGTTTTCTATTGCTGCTGTTTAAAAAATTACCACAAATTTAGTAGCTTAAACAACACATTTATTATTTTACAGTTCTGGACGTCAGACATAGGAAACATCTCTCACAGGGCTAAATTAAGATGTTGCAGGGTGACATTTTTATCTGGAGATTCTAGAGAATGCATTTTTTTTTTCCTTTACAGCATCTAGAAGTTACCTACATTCCTTCCTCATGGCTCCCTTCTGTCTTCAAAGACAGGAATGTCCCTTTGGGTCTTTCTCACATGGCATCACTCGGACTCTCTTGCCTATCTTTTCCACATATAAAAGGCCCTTGTGATTGCATTGAGTTGCAGATAACTGAAGGTAAATTGTTGGTAATTTGGGATAATCTCCTTGTGTTAAGGTCAGCTGATGAGTGACCTTAATTCCTCCTTGTGTTAAGGTCAGCTGATGAGTGACCTTAATTCCATCTGCAACCATATGCCTCCTCCGTTTGCCATGTAACAAAATACATGAGCAAATTCTGGGGATTAGGATATGAACACTTTGGTGGGGGCCATTGTTCTATCACAATATCCAACAGCAAGAACTCAAGAAGACAGGAATCTGCAGTCTCTTTTGTGTCAAGTGACAAAACCATTTTATTAGGAAGATAAGAATTATGTGATAACAACCTCATCTTAATAGCTTAACAAACAAGTGTATTTCTTGCTCAACAAAATATCCACTGTAGTTCTGAGAAAAGAGTTTGTACAGATGTCCACTTGGAAAACGAACACATCAATTACACTTCTAGGCTTATATCTAAAATAAATGACTGCATATGTACTAAGGAAGACATGTAACAGCTCATGAGAGCAAAACTTGGAACGAAATACCCATCGAACTGTAATACACTCACATAATAAATATTGTATCTCAGCCAAAGAATAAAATGTGGTGTATTCACACAATGAATATTACATTTCAGTCAAAATGAATGAATTATATAACTGCTAAAAAGTCAAAAGAAAGTTTTTGGGGAAGTCGCTTGTTATTTCACACTATACAAGATTCAATTTTACGAGGAGAAAAAATCCTAATCATTCTTTTTTAAAGGAAATGCATGTTTATAAAAGAAAAATATTGAGAGGAAACAATTCACTTTAAGACAAAATTCTAGTATCACTCTTGCTTGGAAGACTTTCAGAATTCATCTCCAGGTAACTTGTGTTTTCCACCTAACCATTTCCTTTATTACATGCATCTCACTGCGTTACATTGATATTGTTTCCTATTGAATGGTTATCTAGACATTATTTTATGCTTCTCTTTATTTCCAGCTCTTAGCCCCTGGGTCTGGAAATTTATTCTGTAAAGGGTCAGGTAGTAAATATTTATGTTTTGCTAGCCCCACATAGTCTGTGCGGCAATGACTCAATTCTGATATTGTAGCATGCAAGTGGCTGTAGACAGTAGATGAGGAATAGGTTTGGATGTGTTCAAATAAAACTATATTAATAAAAACAAACCAGGGATGAATTTGGCCCATGGGTCATAGTTTGCCAAAGACATCTTAGAACAACTCCTCACATCTTGTGGACACAGAAGTATGTTATTGGATTAGTTAATTGATAGGTAAATGGTTTTCACATGGAATTAATGTGCATTAACTCATAGTGATACAATTGAAATGATTTAACAAAAATGTGAGCTCAAGAGCAAGTTAGGAAGAAAATGAGTCTTCCATCATGATCTAAGTTTTATAAATTAATATTGTAATCTGTAGTGACACGGAGATAATATGACACATGTTTATATATGACTATGTGTTTCAATGTCTCCATGGCATCCATCTAGTAGTTGTTTATTGACTGCATCTTTATATAAAGCATTCCAGAAAGAATTGTGAACAAAATATGTCCTATTCTATATCTAACACTAAATATTATATAATATAAGCAGTGACATTCAACATGTGGTTAATCATGCTTTTAACTTTTTAATTGTTAACATTCTACATATTTTGTTTTATTTGTTATTATTTTGATTTTGTTTGTATTGCTTTCTCCTTCTACTTGGTGATTGCATTTTTTTGTTGTTTATTTTATTTAATATCTAGTAAATCAATCAATTCTGTGAGAACTTCCTAATAATTCTCTAAAATATCTCAGCAAACTTAATAGTGAAATAATTCATAATTAAATGGAGCCAATAAAACTTGAATTATATCCTTAAATAGCATCAAAAGAAGGATAAAGATGGTTTCCTTAGAGTGTTAATAGCTCTTCATCAGGTTATTTATGGTAAATGATAAATAACAGTTTTCCATTTTTGTTTATGCCTATGGTTAAAAAATATATTGCATATATCATAAAGTGATAAAGATGTATTATACAAAACATGGCACTCATATTTTTATTCTATTTTTCTCTAATCTAATGTTGGTTATTTTATTACATTTTTGAAATTCAGAACACAACCCATTAAACTGATTATGTCATTGAAAAGCTAAATGTAATCCAAACTTTTAAAATCACTGTTAGAGTTTATAATGATATAAAGTTATAAAGTTAGTAGTGAAAAGATTTTTTATCATACTCTCTGTTAGATATTTTAGTTGCGTGCCATGCATTTATATTTAAAAAATTAAGATACTAAGACTTACAGCAAATTGAGAAGTTTTGAATCAATTTAGAAAATTCTGAGGTTAATAAGAAGATGACGTCCTCTATTCTAATTATTTTGAAGATGGTTTTTATTTGGCATCCCACTGAATTCATTACAGAAATTTCAATTATTTATCATGTGGTTCTTTTTATAAAGCTTTGTCAGTTTTCTAAGTTGTCAATACTGTTTATATTGGGATTTTTTTTAAATGATATACTGATACTATTATGCTCAGATTCATTAAAATTAAATATTGATTTTTATAAATATCTAGTTATGTGCAGCACACAAGTTTATGAAAAAGAAAATTCATGCTAGTGAATTGATAGCATCTATTGACTCATTTAGATTTATTTGGATCTATCTACTTGGATCTTTTATGGAAGTGAGGCAGCTTTACAATTTTATGACTTCATTCCTATGATCACATATATGTTAGGTAAACTCCTCTAGAGAAAAATAAATTTTCTTATCTTTTTTGCAGCTGTGTAGTTGAGAATTGATCTGTCAGTTAGAAAGACTTATTTTTATCACTTTGTTTTGCTCTGTTTTATTTTTCTTTGTTTCTTCAGTACCTAGAACAGTGCTTGATACATATTTAGTATGATATAAATATTTATTGGTTGAAACAATGACCAAGTATTTATAACGCATTATGACAAATGCTGTGTAGAAAAAAAGATTGTACTGTTTCCAAAATAATCCAGACTCAGATTCCTTATACTCCAAAAAGTTAGGACTACATGATCCTTAGTTTCCAAGCACTTGAACCCCAGAAAGAAGTAGCACAATTTAGTAAGAAGAGCAAGACACCCAGGAATCATTTTATCTATTTTAAAAAGAGAAATTAATCGTCAGTTGAATGCATAATATTTAAAAGTGTTAAAAATTAAATGTATACAATGAGATACCACTGCATACCTATTACAATGGCCAAAATCCATAACACTGACACTATCAAATGATGGTAAGAATGTGGAGCAACAGGAACTCTCATTCATTGTTGGTGGGAATGCAAAATGGTGCAGTCACTTTGGAAGACAGTTTGACAGTTTCTTATAAAATTAAACATACTCTTACCGTATGATTCGGTAATCTCACTCCTAGGTATTTACTCAACTGAGTTGAAAACTTATGTCCGCATAAACATGCACATAAATGTTTATAGCTGATTTATTCATATTTGTCAGAATTGGATGCAACCAAGGTGACCTTCAATAGGTGAATGGATAAACAAATTATGGTAATTTCTTATAATGGAATATTATTCAGGTGATGAAAAGAAATGAGCTATGAAACCAGAAAAAGACATGGAGGAAACTTAAACGCATATTGCTAAGTGAAAGAAGCCAGTCTGAAAAGGCTACACACTGTAGGTTTACAATTACATGACATTCTGGAAAAGGCAAAACTAAAAAGACAATAAAATGATCAGTGGTTGCCAGGAGTTGGGGTTGAGAGAGGAGGGATGAATAGGTGGAACACGAGGGAATTTTAGGGCAGTCAAAATATTTTGTATGATTTTCTAATGGTAGATACTTGACATAACGCATTTGGCAAAAGCCACAACATAAAAAACTGCGAAACACAAAGAATGAACCCTAATGTAAGTATGGACTTATGTTAATAATAATATATCAATACCAGCTCACCAACTGCAACAACATGTACCATGCCAAGGCAATATGTTAGTAATGGGACAAACTGAGGGCAAGGTGAAAGGGAATATATGAGAAGGAACACTCTGTACTTTCTGTTCAATTTTCCTATGAAACTAAATTTCCTCCAAAATATAAAGACTGTTCATTTTAAAACATCATGATTAAAAAAATTAAATGTACTCTTTATGCTCCTTTAGTTGAATGGTAAACTAGTAGCTATTTCTTTATATCCAACCATGATATTCCTATTATATTTTAGGAAAATTATCACTTAAGTATTTAATCTCCTGCAAAGCAATTTATCCTAACAAAAGAAAAAATCCAGAATTTAAGATTTCTGGAAGTGACTCCTCTAGCAGATTGGTTGCATTAATGACACCAGATAATGGCTGCCCCTTAGCCACGCCCTTTGCTCTGTAACATAGTAGCCCCTCTCCCTGATCCTGGGCTTTGCTCTGTGACTTGCTTTAGCCAATGGGACAGAGTAAAAGTGACACAAGCAGAGACATGAAAAGGGGCTTCCTTTTTTCTGTCACTGCAAAAAGATCAAACTCTGTCTAGTCTGCTGGAGCACCAGAGACAAGTGAACCTGAGCCTAGTCAGGTCCCTTCCACCCTGAATAGTCCTCTGCAAACTTCCAAGCTGACAGCAGACATGAGACCAAAGCAAACTGAAATCAGTTAAGCCCGGCCCATCTTAGTAGAAACCACTCAGCCAATGCACAGACTGATTAGCAAAAGTAAATACTTATTCTTGTAAGCCACTGAGATTTTAGTGTTGTTTGTTATGCAGCATTATTGTGTCAGAAAATCTATTCAACTCCTATTGAAAAGGTATTGTTTCTGTATTTTGCTAGAGCTAAATCACAGATTAAGATCTTAGAAAATTTCGAAGAATTTACAGAACTGAGACTAGAGAAATGCAACTATTTTTAGATCAATTGTACACTTCAAGCTCAAGTGGAATACAGTATCTAAGCACCTGACATAACTTAATAGTTTGTTTAGAGGGGCAAAATGGCCCAAATTAATCCCACATGAAAAAAAAGGCGACAAAATAACAACATTTAACTAGTTAATCCTGACACAGGGAAATGTAGCAAACACATACCATAATTCTTTTTTAAAGAAAGTTTACAAAAACCAGAAAAGAAAATTAAAAATAAAATATGACATTATATGTACTGTGGACTGAATTGCGTTCCCTAAAGATTCGTATGTTGAAGCCCTAATTCTCAACGTGTCTATATTGGAGATTGGGCCTGTGAGGAGGTGATAAAGGTCTAATGAAGTTGTAAGGGTGACGCCTTAATCTAATGGGGCTCGTGCCCTGATAAGAGGAGGAAGAGACACCAGAGCTCTATCTCTCCTCCACGTGAGGACACAGTGAGGAGATGTAGCCATCCACGAGCCAGAAAGAGAGCTCTGACCAGGAACCCAACTGGCTGACACCTTGATCTTGAACTTCCTAGCCTCCAGAGCTGTGAGAAAGAAATCTGTTGTTGAAGTCACCCCCTCTGTGGTATTTTGCTATGGCAGCCTGAGAAGAATAATACAATATACAAATAAAAATACGAATGGAAATCTTGGGAATGGGTCAATTCTTAGATATTGACATTCACATTTTTTGGTTTTGCATGTCATGGTTTTGTCTTTACCCTTGTTTTTCTTTTGCGTCGTAATCATTCTGTTGGAGTGACACAGTGTCCTTAACAACTTTGGGCTCTTTTCCTTCCCCCAAGCCTATCTCAGGTTTTCAAAACCAAAACCTCATGTGTAGGTTCTAAGGCAACAACTCCTCATCCTCTGCTCTTTGGCTCCTTCTATTCTAGGCTGAAACAGAAATCTTTACTCAAAACAGCAAGCCATATCAGAGCAAAGAATATAGTGAGCAAAGTTCTATAAGCAAAGAAAAATAGGGATAAATGATACAAACATAGAAGGTTACAGGTCTGTGAAGTAGTTTTTTAAAAAATAATTTCTGTTTTTCTTTTCCGAGACAATTGGTGTCTCCCTCAGCTTGATGAGTGGTGAGTGAGGGTATGGAATATTACAGTTTTCTATTCTCCTGTTGTTGGACGGTGGGCCTATTTCCTAATTTGGGCCATTATGAATATACCTGCTGCAAACATTCTTGTACACAGAAGCTTTTTGTAACAATTTTCATTTCTCTTGACTAAATACCTATAAATCATACTGTCAAACATTCTTTCAAGTGGTTATATTCTTCTGATGGTTTTATATCCTTTTCTATATTTTAGAGATATTTTTGCCTTTCTGTTAAGTGGTCAGCTTTATTTTGCTTGAAATTTTCACTAGATATATAATTCCAGGTTGAGATTTTTTTTTTCTTTCACACTTTAAAAATTCACCAAGTGAAGAACATTCTAAAGCCCCACTAATCATTCTTGAATTATAGGGAGGATGACAGGTAGGGTGATTCTCATCATAAATTTCCAAGTGCCAGCAATAAGGCTAAATGAGCCAACATACAGAGATATCCAAAAGTGTCTCTGCCCTGTGAATCCCAGGAAAGATTAGTAATAACATCTTGTAATCCATTGTGTCAGTTAAGGCTCAAAACAAAAACAAACTTGACAGAAAAGGAAAATGTTCATGGCCATATCACTCACACATCTTTCATGCTTGTGTTACTTTCTAACCTACATTTCATTAACCTAGCTGGTTCCCAGGGAATTAGGATATAACCCTAATTGAGTTGAGCTAAACCTATGTCTTGTGGGTCAGATGAAAAGCAAAGAAGAGAAGAAACAAAGTTACCAAATTGCAGCTTTCTATGACTCCAGGTACAGGTCCTTAGAGGAGGGGCTGTAAAAATCAACATTCAGCCTTTCAGTTTATATTACAATTTAGGGAATAAACTTCCCCAAGGAAATTAAGTCAGGAACATCAAGAAATGTTCACCCGTAATAAGACTTCAGGAACTTTCTAAGAATGCAAATAATTGAAACAAAATCAAATAAAAACAAACCTACAATAGAACGAGAAAACCATGATTTAGTTATTTGATATGCATGAAAAAGAATATAATCAAAACTAATAATAATATTGAAAAAGATAAAGCAAACTAGATTTACAGAGAATTAAATGAGTATACTATGAACAACTTTTTGTCAATAAACTTAACAATTTATGAAAAAGTTTAAAAAATAGAAAATTACAATTTACCAAAACTAAGACAAAATACAGATTAAATCTATAAAAACATGATAATAATAACACTTTCCACAAGACTTCTCTAAACCCAGTTGGTTTGCTAGTGAATACAAACAAATGTTTTTTAAAGAAATATTTTTAATTTTGCAAAATCCATTCCAGAGAATAAAAAAATAGTTAAATAGTTTACTGTTTTATCAGGTTAACATAATATTGATACCAAAATATAACAAAGATATTACAAGAGGGAGAAAATAGGCCAGATATTCTACTGAACATAGGTGCAAAATACTAAATAAAATATTATATAATTAAATTTAACAGTATTAAATGAAGAATGTGTCGTAGCCAATTAGGTGTTAATCTAGAAATTGTTTGTTTAACATTAAAAAACATCAATCAAATTGAGTTACTGAAGATAACTGAAAATTAAATGATGAAACTTATCTGATCAACTCAGAAAGTACAAAAAAATTTCACTTAGTAAAATTCAACTTTATTATAAAATTTTCTCATAAAGTAATACAGGGACAAAAGGAATATCCCTTCTTCTGATAAAAAGATATCTTAAAAACTTACAAAGGATTGGACTACTTAAATTATATTTTTTCCACTGATATTCGAAATGACTGAATGCCCGTTATGACAACTTCAACTCAACATTGTACACAGACACATTAATACATAAATGTTATAAGGATTGGGGGAGACTGAAACTATCATTATTCATAGTGACATAATGGTTTAGAGAATATGAAAACAAATCTATAAAATATTACCAGAAATAATAAGTCAATTAAAAATGCCATTGGATTCAAGATCACAAACAAAATAAAAATATACATTTGAAAATGAAATTTGTAAAAACATACTCTTTACAATACCTGAAAACAACTACAAGGAAATATATGCAAGACCTCTTATAGATCATTTTGGACATTATTGAGAAAAGTAAAAAGACCTTAATAAGTGGAGGAAACCATATTCACAAATTGAAGCACTCAATCTGAACATGTATAATCTTCTCAAACATATTTATAGATTCAAATAAATTCTGATCAAATTTCCAGCACTATTTAGAGGAAAATTACAAGTTGGTTCTAAAATGTATATGGAAATCCAAGAGACCAAGAACAGCAAAGGCAATCTTGAAAAGAACACAATGAGAATATTTAATATTCTGGCTATCGTGAATTACTACCGTATAAATATTTAGTGATAATACTGTGGGGGATTGATGAAATAATGAATACATTGATCAATTAAATTGAGAGTCTAGATATGTACAAATTGATTTATGAGAATGTTAATACTACATACCAGTAAGGGCAAGACAATTTTTTTCAATAAATTGAAATGAGTTAATTCAATCTATTTATCATCTCTCTATATATTTCTTTATCTATCTGTTAAACTAGACTGCCAGAAGCCATCCACAAAATTTGGTATAAGCACATATTAGATTTAAGTGTGGAGGATATCACAATGAAAACATTAGAAGATAAGATAAGAAAATATCTTCATGACCTTAGGATTGGTAGAGATTTCTTACCAAGGTGAAAAAAAGGGCTAAACACAAAAGAAACAGATAAATTGAACAACACCAAAATTGTTAAACTGTGTTCATTAACTAACAAGATAAAAAACAATAGGAGATGTTTGTGAGACACACAGTTGACAAAGTGATCTTATCCAGAATATGTAACAAGTTTCTACAAACAAATTTTAAAAATAGATAATGCCCAGTAAAAAAAAAATTGCAAAATATAGTTCAAGTTCACACCAAAGCAGTAATACAAGAGTTGACACAGTTTATAGAGGAAGTGATCCCAGAAATTCAGACAAAGGGAGAAGAATGGTTAAATAACAAAAAGGACAGAGCCAAAATAAGTGGACGTAAAGGCAGCTGCACTGTTGTTGGCCGTACCTCTGTCCATAATTGGTTGAAGGCAGTATTTCCAAGTGCAGTGTATGTTATTTCTACACTCCAAGTAGGCTCACCAAACATTCTCTCTCTCTTTCACTGCAGGGCCTAGAAGCTGAAATAAGGTCATGTCTATTGGAGGATATGTTCCAAATTTGAGTGTCCACATTTGGACACCCAAAACTTTCATAAATATTTCAGGATCAAAATCTTTGTAGGTTTCTATCTCATCTTCTGACATGGATGTATGCATCCAGAGTCTTTGCTGCTTTCTTTTTACCAGACATGACCGACATAATGATATCAGTAGACACCAGATTGAAGTTTATCGAAACATCAAAATGAGTGTGGTCCGTGTGAACCATGGGGTGGAGAATAAGAGAATTAGCATGGTCTAGACACAAGAGAGTAAATGCAACTTTAACATATAATGCAAGCTGTTCTTGATCCTCTTTACAGCAGTGAATTAAAAATAACATATTTGCCAGATTAATAAATAAATACCAAATGCTAGAGGTTTTATTGGTTTTTTTGGAAGAAAATACCAAGCTGATTATACAGAAGTAGAAACATCAACCAGTGAAATGTACTGTAGGCCATTGCCTCCGGCTACAAACTACCTGTTGTTGCAAAGGCCAAAATGAGGAATTTGACAGGATTTGATGAGAACAACCACCTCTAAATTCTCTTAATCTACACATGTTTAACCCACATTGGTTACAGGTTGTCACTGGTAGTGTTAACTCCCTCTTCCTTTGACTATGTTGGTTCACAGGACAAAGAAGCCCAGTGTTGTTGAGGAAGCTCTAATACAGAAGATAAAAAGCCCCGTGGGGTGCACTTGAGGCATAACTCATCAGATTGTACTCTGAGATTACATGGAAATATTCCTGAAACTGCAGCTCAAATCAGTGGTATGCTGATGCAGTGTGATGAACTACACTGAAAAAGCTGTTATAAGACAGAAATAAAAACATCAACAAAAAATCATAAGAAATTTGCCTACAAACCAAAAAAAAAACCAAACAAATTTGTGAACAAATAAAATCTATATTTGCAAAACATGTAAAAATATTGATATTAAAGGCAATTAACTCTTTAACCCATTTCAGCTGACAGTGGAAGAACTCTTTACAAAGTTCTTAGTAGGAACTTAATAGTTCTTAATATTAATTAATAGGAATTAAATAATTCCTTTAATAAATAAGAATAAAGTAAAAGTAAATACACACTAAAATTTAAATGTTAAAAAAGAGACTATATTTAAGGAAAGAAGAAACGCACAGAAATTGTTGAAATAGATAAGGAATAAATGGATAAATCTAGGAGCTACATCTGTAAAAACAAAATAAAATTATAATATAAACAACTCAATACTCTATCAAGGGGGCAAATTGCAGGTAGATATAGCAGGGAAGGAATCAAGACACAGACACAGATACAGAAGAATTAATATTTATTATAAGAATATTATTAATTATATGCTAATAAACTGATAGAAGGACTAAATACATCAAGGCATATTGAGTAATTTTTCAAATGATCACCTATTATCATGTTTCATTTAATGCTGTTGAATACAAAAGACGGTATCCTTTGTATATCGTTGTTAATTCCAGCCTAACAATTCCAAACTTGTTGAAAAGATGCATATAAGAGAAAAGTGAAAACAAATTACATTTAAGACATTTTTGCAAATTATATTTATGCAAAAATTTAAACTACAAACAAAATAAACTTATTTAGTATTAATACAATTTAACTAGTGCAATTAACTGCTAGAAGAGTTGAAGTCTTCTACATTTTGAAGAAAATGCATATAGTTTACTTTTCATCAAAGAAGAAAAACTTCATGATTTTTTAGTGGATAATTACATTAAATTTTATTTGTATTTCCCATTAAGAAAAAAAATTGAAAAATAAACTGAAAAGGTGTAACACATAATTTCATTATATGTTAAAATGTATGAGGCAGATAAAGTAAAATGTGTGGATTGTACAAACATTTTTTATCATGTATGTTTTATATATTCTCAGAACCTTCACATTTTTCTTATAAAATTGATTTCCTATAAATTATTTATATATTTCAGGATATTTTATAAACTGAATATCCACAATTTACAGTACCTATTAAGGGGTGAATTCTTTTTAGTGCACATTTACATGAGGTATTGAATTTTTTTTTCTTTCAGATTATGTAAAAGATGATATTCACTGTCAATGTTGAGATCATATTGACTTGGTGTTATGGGCTGAATTGTGTCCTTCCAAAACTCATATGTTGAAGTGCTAACGTCCAGTACCTCAGAATGTGACTATATTTAGAAATAGGGTCTTTAAAGAGATAAATAAGTTAAAATGAGGTCATTAGCATGGTCCTAATCTAATACAACTGGTGTCCTCCTTATAATAAGAGGAGATTAGGAAAGACCATACTAAGACACAGCAAGAAGCTGGCCATCTAAAGCCATGGAAAGAGAGGCCTCAGAAGAAACCAAATCTGCCAACACATTGATCTTGGACTTCTAGCCTCCAGGACTGTGAGAAAATAAATTTCTGTTGTTTAAACCACCCAGTCTGTGGTACTTTTTTATGGCAGCTCTAGCAAACTAATACCACTGGATTTTATATTGCACTCAGGGCCAAAACAGCTTTCGTGCTCTGTTCAGTTCTCTGATTACCTATATTTCCTTATTTGTGTACATACACACCACACACAGACACACACATGTGTGTATGTTTATGTGTGTGTATGTGTTTATGTGTATAAATAATTACTGGGTATCTCCTGCATTCCGACCATAGTTTATCTTGCAGAAGTCCTCTCTGCTCTTGATAAGAATATATACTTTGCTATTCTTGGGTGGAATGTTCTATAATTAATTGCTAGTAAGGTCAAATTGATTGATCATTAAAAATACATATATAACATGTTTATTCAAGTATTATTTGTTATAGAAGGAAATTGACAGCAATCTGTGTGGGGAAAAAAGCATGAGAAATTCAACTCTGCTCATCAATTTCTTCACCCCAAAATTTTCACAACATATCTAGCAAAATCCAATTTCTATTTAATGTATGTTGGTTATATAACCCTTCAAAATGCAATCTAGTCCCTACATAAATGTGTAATGATATGTATAGGCAATAATCTTCTAGTTTGTGAATTTTTTTCAGGCACTATTCAGGCACATTTAAATCAGCCTAATTGTTCAGTGAGCATCATATTTATCTTTATTCACTTTCATTTACTTTCAATAAAAGCAATCAGTTACAAAATAAACTTGATATGTAATATGACAAGCTATACAAAAATTATAAATCTGATTACATAATCATTAGTTTAATTATAGAAACCTTGGGTGAAAATACATTTTATCCTGTTCTGTCTTGAATTACAAGAAGAAACAGCATTGTTAGCAACACAAGTGTATCTTCAATTGTTTTGAAATAGAATAAATTGGAGTAGGAAGGTTTTCTTAACTGTACCTATTAAAAGTTGGAGAAGAGCCAGCCTTGATGGCCTAGTGGTTGAAGTTTGGTGTGCTCTGCTTCAGCAGCCTGGGTTCTGTTCCCAGGCATGGAACCACACCACTTGTCTGTCAGTAGCCATGCTATGGCAGTGACTCACATAGATGAACGAGAAGGACTTACAACTAGAATATACAACTATGTAGTGGGGCTTTGGGAAAGGGGAAAAAAAAGTTGGAGAAAATAAATTTAAAATATCTGAAGTTGCTCTGTAGTTTTTCTTTCCTGACTTGCACTTTTAATAGCATAGAATAAGTAATACTTCAGGTGAGCTATAATACTGATTAGTTAAAATGTAAGAAGGTAGGGAATGGAGGGGAGTGTGCACCTACACACACACACAAACATACATACACACATACATATATGCATATGTGGGCCAGGATACACATTGCCTTTCAAATTGGGTCAACATGCATTCCTTTCTGCATATTCTATTATAGCACCACATGCCAGTTACTAGATACTCCAAGTAACTTTCTTTGGCCCTATGTGAGAAGAATAAAAGCAGAAGTCGTTTCATTAGGTCTAGTTGAGATAAAAAAATATATAATTTAAAATGGTAAATATCTGACTGTATATTTAAATTGCATCTGATTATGAGACCCTAAATGAGACACACACTCTAAAAAATTATTTTTGGATTCTAATATACATTACAGATAGATGATGACAGTTGTTAGATAGATAGATGACAGAGATAGATGGATAGATAGATAGATAGATAGATAGATAGATAGATAGATAGATAGATAGATAGAATGAAAATAAGTAAGCCAAACACTATAAACCAACAAAGGAGGTTAACTTATTTCTAGAACTTGGAAGGAATTCTACTACTTGGTTAAAGGGATATTAAAACTTGCATTTAAACTAAAGAAAGATGAAGAGAGCATTAATTCACTCAGTATGTTCAAAGCAAACATTCCAGAGTTGCAGGTTTTTTAACCCATCAGTGAGCTGACGTCCCTGGGTAACCAACGAAAAATCTGACCACACCTAACCAAGAAATGGTTGAATCTTTCATATTGGTAGTGGGAACGGCAATTGTTACAGCCACTTTGGAAGACAGTTTAACATTTTTTAAAAATAAAATTAGCATATACTTCCCTTATTGCCCAATAATCCCACTCCTACGTATTTGTCTAGGTGAAATGAAAACCATACACTTACAAATTCTATACACCAAAGTTTACAGTCACTTTAATCATAATGGCCAAAAACTAGAGGCAACCGATTGTCTTTCAATACACGAATGCATGAACAAACTATGGTATATCCATACGGTGGAATGCGAGACAGTCCTAAAATGAAGAGAGTGAACTTCTGATACTCACAATGAAATTGTTTAATCTAAAATGTAATATGCTAGGTGCACAAGTCAAACATCAAAGTTTATATATAGTCTATGATTCCATTTATAGGATTCTTGCATAGGCAAAACTACAGATGCAGAAAACAGATCAGGTGCTGCCAGAAACTGTGGTTTAGGAAAGATTTTGACCAAAGTACTGGGGAAATTTTGTGTATTGATCTAAATGTTCTACATCATGATTATAGTAGTAGTTACATGACTGTGTATCTTTATCAAAACTCATAAAACCATACATGGAAGAGAGTGGATTTTAATGAAAAATACAAGATGGGGAAAAGGTTACAAAAACTAGGTATAAAAACATAATTAGTGTTTTAATTAAAATATCTTCCATGTTATATTGATAGCTTTATTGATATATAATTCATATGCCATACAATTCATATGTGAATCATCACCACAGTCAATTTTAGAACTTTTTCCTCAACTCAAAAAGAAACCCCATATTCCTTAGCTAGTGTCTCCATATTCCCTCGTCACTCTCCCACTCCCAGCCATAAGCAGCTGCTAATCTAATTTTTGTCTATATATTTCCCTATTTTGGCCTTTCATATGAATAGAATCATATGAGTTCCTTTGTTTCTAATTTCTCTCATTTAGCATAATATTTTCAAGGTTCACCCATGTTGTAACTTTTATTAGTATTTCATTACTTTTATGAATAAATAATATTCCATTGTATGGGTACAGCATTTTTATTTGTCCACACATCTGTTGGTGGACATCTGGGTTGTTTCCACATTTTAGATAGTAAGAATAAAGCTGTTATAAAAATTTGGGTACAAATTTTTGTGTTTTGTATTTTCATTTTTCTTGGGTATATACCTAGAGGTGGAATTACTGGGTCTTATGATAATTCTATGTTTAATCACTTGAGGAAGTACCAGAGTGTTTTCCAGCAGTGTACGCAGGTCCTGATTTCTCCACATCTTCATCAACACTTTTTATCTGGCTTTTGATTCTGCACTCTTAATGGTTGAGAAGTGGTATCTCATTGTGGTTTTCATTTGGATTTGCTTGATTAATGATATCAAGCACATTTTCATGTGTTTTTTGCCCTTTTATATATCTTCCTTGGAGAAATGTCTATTCAGATTTGTTTGCCAATTTTTATGAAGATATTTGTCTTTTGATTACTCAGTTGCAAGAGTATATATCTCTGTATCTATCTCTATCTCTATCAATCTATCTATCAATCTATCTATCTATCCATCCATCTATCATCTGTCCACTCTAGATAAAATTCCCTTACTAGATTTGCAAATACTTTCCCCAATTCTGTTGGTCGTCGTTTTCTTTTTTATTTTATTTTAATTAAGGTAACATTGGTTTATAACATTATATAAATTTCAGATGTACATCACTATATTACAACTTCTGTATACACATCATGTTTGTGTTCACCACCAAAAGTCTAGTTTCCATTCATCACTGTACAAATGTCCCCCTTTCAGCCTTCCTCCACCCCACTTTCCCTCTGGTAACCATCATTCTGTTCTCTGTATCTATGTATTTCTTTTTAAATTTCCCACATATGAGTGCAATCATATGATATTTGTCTTTCTCTGTCTGGCTTATTTTGCTTAACATAATACCCTCAAAGTCCATCCATGTTGTCACAAATGGCAAGGTTTCATCTTCTTTTATCATTGAGTAGTATTCTATTGTATACCTATACCACATCTTCTTTATCCATTCATCTTTCAGTGGGCACTTAGGTTGTTTCCATGTCTTGGCTGTTGTAAATAAGGCTGCAGTGAACATAGGGGTGCATGTATCTCTTCTAATTAGCGTTTTCATTTTCATCAGATAAATACCCAGAAGTGGAATTGCTGGATGGTATGCTAGTTCTATTTTTAATTTCTTGAGTAACCTCCATACTGTTTTCCATACTGGCTGTACCAATGTACACTCTCACCAGAAATGTACAATGGTTCCCTTGTCTCTGCATCCTCTCCAACACTTATTATTTCTTTTCTTTTTAATAGTAGCCATTTTGATGGGTGTGAGGTGATATCTCATTGTGGTTTTGATTTGCATTTCTCTAATAATCAGTGATGTTGAACGTCTTTTCATGTGCCTCTTGACCATCTGTATGTCTTCTTTGGAAAAATGTCTGTTCGGATCCTCTGCCCATTTTTTAGTTAGTTTGTTTCTTTGTTGTTGAGTTGTACAAGTTCTTTATATATTTTGAATATTAACCCCTTATTGGATGTATGATTTGCAAATATCTTTTCCCAGTCCATAGGTTTTCATTGTAGTTGAGCTCTTTCATTCAGGTCTTTGGTCCATTTTGAGTTCATTTTTATGTATGGTATGATGTAAGGGTTAAATTTTATTCTTTTGCATGTAGCTATGTAGTTGGCATACAGCCACTTCCTAAGGACTCTGCTTTCTCCATTGAATTACCTTGGTATCTTTGTTGAAAATCTTCCATCATAGATATATAGGTTTATTTCCGGACTCTCAAATCAATTCTATTGGTCTATATATCTATTGTTGGGCCAGTGCAACACTGGCTTGATTACTATTGACTTGTATTAAGTTTTCAAATCAAGATGTGTGAGTCCTCCTAATTTTTTTTTTTCCAGGATTGTTGTGGCTGTTCTGTGTCCCTCAAAATTCCAGATGAATTTTACAATCAGCTTGACAATGATTACAAAGAAATCGGCTGAAATAGTAATGAAACTTGCAATGTATCTGTAGTTCAGTTTAGGGAGTATTGCCATCCTAACAACTCTAAGTCTCCTGATTAATATGGGATGTTTTAACCTATTTAGATCTCATTTCATTTAATTCAAAAATGTTTTTTACTTTTCAGAACACAAGTTTTATACTTCATTTGTTACATTTATTCCTAAGTATTTTATTCTTATTGACCCTATTAAAAATAGAATTGTTTTCTTATTTTATTTTCAGATTCTTCATTGTAAGTGAATAGAAGTGCAATTGACTTTCATGTATTGATCTTTCGTTTGCAACCTTGATGAACTCATTTATTGCTTCCGATAGTGTTTAGTGGGTATCTTAGAAATTTCTATATGCAATCTGTGAATAGAGATAGTTTTACTTCTTTCTTTCCCACCTGGATGCCTTCGTTTCTTTCTTTCCTAATTGTCCTAGAAAGAACTTCTGTTGCAATGTTGCATATAAGAGGTGAGAGCAGACATCCTTCTCTTTTTCCTGATATTAGGAAAAAAGCATCCAGTCTTTTAGCATTAATTATGATGTTAGCTGTTTTTGTTTGTTTGTTTTGTAGATGTCCTTTATCTGGTTGAGGAAGTTCCCTTCTATCTCTAGTTTGTTGAGTGTTTTTATAATGAAATAGTCTTGACTTTTTTCCAATATCTGTCTATTGAGATGATTATGTGATTTTTCTTTTTTATTCTGTTGATATGATATATTACATTAATTGATTTTCAGCTACTAATCCAATCTTTCATTCCTGGAATAAATCCCATTTGGTCATGGTGTATAAGTCTTTTTATATGTTGTTGGACTTGCCATGCTAGTATTTTGCTGAAGATTCATAAGACATATGAGACTGTAGTTATCTTGTGTTATCTTTTTGTGGTTTTGTATCAGAGTGATACTGGCCTCAGAAAATGAGTTGAGAAGTGTTCTTTCTCTTCTATTTTTGGAAAACTGTGTGAAGATCTGGTATCAGTTATTCTTTAAATGTTTAGTAAATTTAACAGGGAAACTCTCAGAACCTGGAATTTTCTGATTTTTCAGATTGTCTATTTCTTCTTGAGTTTGTTTTTGTAGTTTGTGTTTTTCTAGGAATTTGTTTTCATCTGAGTTATCTAATGTGTTGATGTAAAATACTTCATAGTATTCCTTTATAATCCTTTTATTTCTTTAAGTTGGAGATAACATCCTCTCTTGAATTTCTGTTTCTAGTAATTTGAGTATTCTTTTTTTTCCTTAGTCAATCTAGCTAAAGATTTGTCCATTTTGTTGATTTTTTCCAAAAAATAAGATTTTGGTTTCAGTGATTTTTTTCTATTGTTTTCTATTTCATTAATTTTCCACTCTAATCTTTATTATTTCCTTCCTTCTGCTTACTTTAGTTTACTCTTCTTTTTTCCAGTGTCTTAAGATAGAATGTTAGATTATTGATTTTTTTTTCGTTTCTATTATAAGCATTTACTGCTATAAATTTCTCTCTAAGCACTGCTTTAGTGTGTCCCATAAGTTTTGATGTGGTATGTCCTCATTATGATTTATCTCAAGTTTTTCCTCAAATCCCTTTTGATATCTACTTTGGCCCATTGGTTATTTAGGAGTGTATTGTTTAATATCTATATCTTTTTCTCTGAAATATCATGATTTATTGGCCTTTTGAACAAATATCTGCTGATTAAGACACCCTGACTATTAACCCTGACTATGTTACCCATTGTAATAATTACATTCACTTTGCCTCTAATACTTAATTCTGTCTTCTAGACTCTAAATCCCAAATTCCATCTTCTAAATTCACACTAATGATCTCAGGTCCATGAAACCATCTCTTACCTCCAACCCCAGCCTTCAAAGTCAGCTACCACCAAGCTTCTTAAAGATACAAGTGTTGCACCTTGCTAGTGCATTCTTTATTACCTTTGTGTAAGGAATGTCCTCTGGAACGACCCAGAGAATATGAGCAAGCATGGAGTCTTAGATTGCACTTAGTAAAATTATTCTAACACTTTCACCTACCGGAATATTCCCCTTCCTGAATAATATACCAATTAATTTCTGACATTTTTATCTCATTTAAGGTAGGCCACTGTTATGCCCAAACTCCATAGAGGCATTTTAAGAGATTATTAAATTTTATTCCAAGCTTCCTAGTTAAAATGCAGAATTCTGACTCATGAGTGAGTGTCCTACTGTTATAAAATGTTTTCCTAATTCAGTCTTATATTCAGCCCCATGACCCATTGTGTCCCCTTCTCCAACTCCCTCAAGATCTATTTATATTCACATTCCTTCTTTTCCTGCTGGCACATATTCACCGGAAATATAATTTCTTTGGCATTCTTGGCATATTTACTATGGAGGAGGAATTTTAATTTCTTGCTCATGCTGCTTTGACATAGATAATTAGCTGAGGTAGGTTAGGGTCAAGAGGAAAAGAAGCTTTATGTTACAAGGCATCAAATTTATGACACTGTCTGTAGGCAATATAGGGCTGTTCTAATGACTTTTTCACCTCAAGACACAGTAAATAATAATAGGGACATTTCATTTATCATGGTTTTAGGAAAAGGCACTTAACAATTTATTCAATACGTCAGTTTCTAATCAGAGAAAATCAAATGAAACCCATAAACTTTTGCATGCATGTTAACAAACAAGAAGGATTAATGTTTACATACTCTTTAGTATGTTTGAATGTTTATTTCCCTGATTTTGAAGGCCTTTATATTCAGTTTTCATTTTGTCCTAAATTATTTTCTGTGTTATATATTTATATTTAAGTGCAGTATGAGTGTAAGTTATCCATGTCCTCAAAAGTCTGAAAATTGTTGAGTAAAATTGAACGAAATGAAGAGTGCACCTTTGAAAGAATTATATCCTCATAGCCCTTCTCCATCAACTACTAGCCATTCAGGGCTTCTGGTTCTGCTATGGCAAGAATGATAATCCTTCATGACATTGTATCTTATGTAGAAACTGTATTAATTTATTTTTATGTCATTGTTGATTATTTTTATAAAATTTGTTTACATTGTATGATTGACATGTTTCTATATGTGAAAATTGTTTGAGTATCGAGTGAGATACATTTCATATTCTGCCATTAAAATTTAAAAGAATATTTTGCTTAGCATAAAGGATCTCAGGAAAGAATCAATGTCATTAAGACAGAGGTAGTTGTATTTGAATTATGAGATAACATATATATCTAAATGAAATACAAAAGGAACTTTGTATTTTTGCTTCAAATAAAGTTGAAATAAGACTATATTAGCTTGCAATAGGGCTGCCATAACAAAGTACCAGAGACTAAGTGGCTTAAACAACAGAAATTTGTTTTCTCACCGTTCTGGAGGCTAGAAGTCTGAGATCAGTATGTTGATGGGGTTAGTTTCTTCTGAGGCCTCTCGATCTTCTTGGCTAATAGGAAGCCATTGCCTCCCGGTGTCTTTACGTGGTCTTCCCTCTGTATCCATCCATGTCCAAATTTTCTTTTCTTATAAGGACACCAGTCATAAGGGATTAAGGCCCACCCTAATGACATCATTTTAACTTAATTACTTCTTTAAGACCCTACTTTAAAATATAGTCACATTCTGAGGTACTGGGGATTAATCTGGACTTCAACATATAAATTTTGAGGGGGCACAATTCAGTCCATAACGTAGACTTATGTTTACAATTTGGTGTAAGAACTTTCACACATGGGGAATACGGTTGTGTGTTCAAGGAGGAAGACAACAAAAAGTAAACCTTATTTGACATGCATTATTTAAGTGATTCTAAGACAGAGAACCAGAAAGCTTCAGTGAGCAGGAGAATGCCAAGTCATTTGAATTTTGTTTTTGTCTTTTTCATGTTATAATTTGTTGTTATTTTTGTTGTCAACTCTTTCTATTATATCAGTGGTCAACAAATTAAGGCCCACTACCCCTTTTTGTAAATGAGGTTTTGTTGGAAAACAACCATATCCACGTTCTCTGTCTGTTTTCAAGATACAATTGCGGAGTTGAGTAATTGTGACAGAGATCTTACGGTCTGCAAAGACTATTTATTATCTGGTCCATTAGAGGAATACTTTACTGACCCCTCTATTACATCATTAACTTATTCTCTCTTTTATTTCTGTTATATTTCCACAATTTAAGAACCTAAAAAACAAACAAACAAAAATCAACTGATTCTACATCTTCCTGCTAAGATTTAGAAGTAGCTGAAAAATTGACATTAAATCTAATAGATATAATTATTAACTTTGCTAATAAAAACTTTCTCTTGTAGGTTGATTCTTTAGCATCTTTCAAATTATGATCAGTCACATAATCTAACATAGTCCATTTAAAAAGTTTCTTTGAAACTATAAATATCTCATAGTTTTCTTCATTTCTATCTTACTCCTGTGGAAAAAAATAAAGCAATCAAATCAATTATTTTTACCACAATTTATTTTAACATAAAAATATGACACCTTAGTTTAAAGTCATGCACTTAACATGCCAAGTAAATTAATCTACATTCTTCTATGATCTCTACACTAGAGTGTTCAATAAAGTTTGTACATATCTGTTTGGCTTGTTTAAAGAAGTTTGATATATGTGCATTGTCTTTCTCATTAGCATGCATCGATATAAGATCACATATATAAAGCATTAATATTATCTGAAATTACTAGAAAAGAATTTCATAAACTGTGTTTAGAGAGATACACCATGTTCCATTAAACTTCATATGTCATTTTGAAAGTAGAAAAGAGCAGACACATATCGTTTCATGATGGAGTCTCACATCAAAATTGCTAGCTAAAAGAGTACATCCACATTCAGTTCATGAATTTAATGAATTTAAGGTAAATTAATTAAATGTGAATATTTAAGGAATTGCACATCAATGTTTAGCCACTATTTTTTGCTTGCACTATGCAATTAACCTACTGACATCTCACCACCTATTTTATGATATTTTTGTTAAATATCCATGAATTATACTCAATAGATACAGAATTTTGAACACTATCATATGCATCTTAATTTTCTAGTTTTCAACATGTCTACTTTGGAAATTATTTTAAAAATAGATCTCATGTATTATATGCATGGGAAAATTAGAAAAGAGTCATTAAAGGGTAGTAGAATTTTTAAATGTTTTATTCTATTATTTACAGCTTTTTAAACTCAGAAATGATATAAAGTGAATAAAATTAATATCAATTTTTCTATGAAGTGTTTCCCTTCGCTACACTTTTAAAAATTTTTTCAACTTAAAGACTTTAGTAGTAATGTGTTCAGTTCTCTTAAGAGCATTTTCATTTGTTGAATGAAAATGAGAATTAAAAATATATTCAGTTGTATAATTAAATATATCTTGCACTTTTTATATAAAATGACTGCAGTCTGTTTAAAATATACATTGATGGATACAGTAGCTTAAGGCATTAACATGTGTATATATGGATCTCAAAATAAGATGCCATATTCTTCACTAAGCATGGAAAACTTTTGGTAAAATTTAAATCACACAAAACGTATCTAATAAAACTCAGTTATTTTACTCTGAATGATACTGCAGAAGCATTTTTTCTTTCAACACAAAAATAACTATGACAAAAAGATAGAAATATTCATGAGAAAATTTTTGTCTAGGTTCTGAACTGTATCTTATTATAAAGAACAACATATTTCTCCAGCTTTTTTTCATGTGTGTGTGTGAGGAAGATGAGCCCTCAGCTAACATCTGATGCCAATCTTCCACTTTTTTCTGAGGAAGACTGGCCCTGGGCTAACATCCATGCCCATCGCCCTGTACTTTATATGGGACGCCGCCACAGCACGGCTCGCCAAGCAGTGCGTCAGTGTGCGCCTGGGATCTCAACTGGCGAACCCTGGACTGCCGCAGCGGAGCACGCGCACTTAACCACTGGCACCACCAGGCCGGCTCCAACTCCAGCTTTTTAATTTAGGTAATAGATATGCATCATTTTTATTTTTGCCATTACTCAGGAAAACTAGAAATGTTAGGTAGGGTAGATGCTATAAAACAGAGAAAGTTGAATATGGTTAAAAGGAAGCATATTCACAGAATAAACAGTTGCAAGACTAACAAAATGCTGTATTGCTAAATTGATGGTAGGCATGCATATTCAAATTGAATTTCCATCATGATAAGAATCACTCAATAGTTATTTTCCACTAGACAAAAAAGGAAATATACTTTATTATAGCTAGGCAAAAATTACTTTTCTATCTGACCTTGATTCCTATGCTAACCAGCTGATTGACTTGTGACTTGTGCTGATTGACAGGGCAGAAATGCAAAGGCTTTGCAATTAATAATTCTCTGCTGCTGCTGAGGACCAAGACCTTCATTTTAAATTATGCCAGCATGCTTCACAATTTAATCATAGCCCAAGGAATGAGTACTATGGTTTTTAATTAAAGATTTTTTTCTGACTGAATAGGTATAAACCTTCTATAATATTTCATTATGAATCTAAAACACATTGTAATAGTATTCTTTCAAAAATGCCAAAATTGTATTTTAGTTTTTATGATTTTGTTTATTCATTTGTTTTTGATTCACTTTAAGCTGATGTTTCCATGTCCATTCAACATATACATGGTTAACTACAGACACAAATTTAGATTAAAGTGTTTATTTTGGATGAAACTATACTCACACTAAACCACCATCTTTAGCACTCTGTAAAAAGCCTTAACTATAACTATACATTTTTTGTAAGAAATGAATTGATTGACTTGTGTTGGTATTTTTTGGCCAAATCAATGTAACATTAACCCAAATCACTCAAAATATTAAGATGTGGGGACAAGTCTACAAATCTTTGCACAAGAAACAATTTAGCCTTGTGAAAGACTGAACAATATAAAATAGTTATATACTTTTAAAATATTGATATATTTTTTTATATATTTATAGAAAATATTTTTATATTTTTTAAGTCTTTTGAAATCAAGGTGAAATAATGTTCAAAAATGTTGAACACTTCCTCTGAGATAATCTGCAAAAAAAAAAAACCACTACCAGAAACGTCTATAGATTAAATGAAATTTTATTTTATTCAGAATAAAGGAGGAGAGTTTAAAACGATAGTGTTGAATGTTCAAACCAAGATTCTTTTTAACATGGCTTAACTTAATGGCAGTAAGTTAGTTTAGCAGAGTAAAGCACAACTTTTGTTATTAGTTGTTTTTTTTTTTTTTTGGTCAGTTACACTTAAGGGAAATTGTTGACTCTCAAAGATAATCTATAACTTATAATTTTTTATTCAGCTCTGTATTCTACTTCACCCCCTCTCTCCCTCAGGAAGCAAGTATTTCCTTTTCTTTTCTATTGTTATGATTCTAAAGTTTCCTTTATACTAATATTCAATCTTTGGTTTTATTAAAATTGTACATGTAAATGATAAAAATGCATTCATCTATCACAATTATAATGTTCTTAAAGACAATTTATCATACCTTAAAACCTATTTAGGAATATAGAGACAATAGCAATAAGCATCCACACATCGGCTATACTAAGGTCTGGTCACTCAGTGCTTTACTGACTCAGCATGTTTTAAGGAAGATTCTGGGCAACAGTTTGATTAACCAAATCTGAAAAAACTCCATTCAGGAAGGAGGAATCAATGTCAACTATTCCTTAATTGTCTTGAGGTTCAAAGGATTTTCAAAAGAGTAACAGACTTTTTAATAAGTAATTTTCAGAAAAGTAGTTAAAGAGAAAAATGTCACTGTGCAGGTAATGAAAGAAAAAAAATAACCACAGTTCAAGTAGAACTTGAGCATTAAAAACAAACTGAAAAACAAAGATAATTTTCTTTTCTAAATGGGATAGTTTTCCTTGAACTGTCAATTGAACTCAGAGCTAAATTCATATGGCTGCAAATTAATTGTTTATGGAAATCGAGAGAAGACTCCCCATAGAATTGCAAATTGAATTTTCCAAACTCCTTTTAATTTCAAAAGATGCTTAAAAGCTCAAGCTACTTCTTAACTATACCACACGGTCTGGATAAATCCAAAGCCTTGAATTTAGATGTGAAGCTTATATTCAATATGAATGTTTTTTATGTCTATGATTCAGGTTTATAAGAGTAATGATAATTTAACTTTCCATGAATAAAAATTCTGCTTTCTTTTGTCTATATTTTATTACTTTTCTCTTATAACATTTAGTTTTAATTTTCTCATACCTGACAGTCAACAATCAGATTACATTGAAATCAAATAATATTTCTGTGCTATGAAAATGAAATCTGAATCTTGGGTAGATTGTAAGGTTTTAGACCAGTGATCTCATTAAATACAATAGATTATTTAATCATTAAATACAATAGATTATTTAATTATTTAGATATAACAGAATAGTATTCAATGAAGTCATATCAATGTTATGACACTAAAGCCAATGCTAAAGAAAATATATATTTTGTTGACTTATGCTTGGTAAAGACAATATAGACCTGTTATGAGAAAGTAAAGCTCAGATAGCTTAAAGATATTTTTTCCCCAAAAGTCACAACTCTAGTAAAAGAAGGAGAAACAAATTGTCTGGAGGTCTTTCAGATTCCTAAACTTAATCTTCAACCATTTTGCTTAAAACATTGGCCCTAGTAAGAGATCATGTCAGAGCACTTTTAGCTGGCTGTGCCTAATTAAGTTGGCTTTTGTCATTAAATTTTCTAGGGTTTTCTTAGTTGAATTCACATCACAATTAAATTAAGTTGCATGATCAGCTTCGTTTTTACTGTCTATGTAACTGACAGTTACAAACAGAACCAGAACTTAGAATGAGAACGACTCCTTAAGAGAGATGTACATACTGAACACACTAATAAAATGATAAAATGTAGATCATGAAATTAAGTACATATATATTTGTACTCAGTATATGTGTGTACATACTATATATGTATGTGCTATGTACGTATGTATATACTATGTGTGTGTGTGTGTATATATATATACACTGTGTATATACACATAAATGTGTGTGTATACAATAAATGGGCTGAATAGCCAAATGGACTAAGTTAAAGAACAAAGAACTTAGGAATCAATTCCATTTATGATAATAAATACACAAGGGTGTTCACTGATGCATTGATGGGAATAGTCAAATGTTGAAAACAATGGAGGATGCTTAAAAGGACAAGTAGTACATATGAATTAGGTCTGTGAATATTATGCAACCATTCTAATCATAGTTAACAATTATGACTATATTGGTCTATCAATCAAGTTTGCAGGAGAGGCTCCAACAAAATTAATGACAGTCACTTGTGTAAAATAAAATGGGATTAGAGACAAGGGCTAAAAGAGACCACTCACATTTCATTCACTATAGTTCTCCATTTATTACTTGTTTAATGAAAAAGAAGACAAATATTTTTTAAAAAGAAACATTAGTGATTCCAAAATGAAAGATGTGATTTGATGGTGACATTAATTCAAATTTACTTCTCGGTTATTATCCCCAAACACAATTAGCCATTTTCAGGATATTAGATTTCACCAAAGACTCACATCTTTTGTTTGACAATACAATATCATCTTTGTCTTAATGAATGTGAATCTCTAGTTCTGTAGGAGACAATAAATCAATTATTTAAGTTGTACTTTTCCTTGAGAGATTCTAGAAATTGGGTATACAAATTATTTTTCCTCCTTGCTGATTATATTCGGGAATTTTTATGCTAATTAGTTACATTTAGGGTACTGAATAGCTATAAAAAATAGAACAAGAGGTATAATCGCTAAACACAATCTATATTTGTCTCTCCCATAGAAAATCCAGTTGCTAACTCCAGAGGAGTTGTACCTTCTGCTGGTTTCTTAACCAACTTCAACATATCACTCTAAAGGTCATTCTGGTCACTGTTTTCCCAGTCCATGGGCCTAAAACAGGCATACATTATTTCCCACACATTCCACTGGTGTGAATTTATTCACATAGCCATGTCTAACTTTAGCTGTGGAATGCTTTCTATTTCACAAAGAGAAGCAGAAGAGATTTTGGGAGACAGCATTCTTTGCAAACTGAAAAACTGAAGTGAGAAAATGTAACCAATTGATGATTTCATTTAATCTATTTGTTTATGCTTACATAGAAAATGATATCTTTTTACAAAGATAATCCTAGATAGGAATTTCAAGCATCCCTTAATCAGCCCAGTAGAGTCATTTAAATTTTATCAATCAATTAAATATTCTGCTTTTCAATGGAAATAATATAGTTTCAGAGCATCAATATCATATCTACAATTTTAATTTATTTTCGGGTCAATCTAAGCTCTCTGCTAATGTAAACATGTCTCAATCAGAATAATATTTAATTTTAGGAACAATTTTAATATGCAACAAATCGCCTTTAGTTTGTCATTTTTGTATTTCATCATTTCACTTCAACCAGAGTTAAAGTTTTCTAACTTTTATGTTACTGGTACAAAAGCCAAATCAGAGATCATTATTAAAAATTAAGTATGATGATACATTTCAAAAAAAGAGAAGTTGAAGCTTTGTTTGTACATTTCAAATGTATGTCTATTTAGTATAATTTTAAAGAAAACATTTATAATTACTACGTTGTGTTGACACGTATAACACAATTTAAAGAGTTATTTGATCTAGAGTATTTCATGTTGGTTCTTGCCACATCATCTTTTATTTTTAAGTACTGATAAAACAATCTAGAGAGCTAAGAAACTGTAATTGGTTCTGTAAACCCTCGCCTGAAAGATACACTTTTTATGGCATATTTCACAGATACTCTTCTCATCTGTTTATCATTCTTTTGATTTTTTTCCAACTCATAAGAAATATGCTTGCACATTTGTATTCTGTTCGTATCTAAATTCCAGTAAAGGTCAGCCTTCCCATAAAAAGGAGTATAAATAGTGCATAAAATGATGATCCAAGCTAGCACATCAAGAAAATAAAAGCATAAAAGTAAAGGTCATTTTCACAATTTTTATCTTGAAGCACTCTCAGAAATATATAGTGTGAAAATTTGTCAAAGTGTTCAAAAGACGAGTTTGGATGTTGAGGTTCTTTTTCTCTTTTTTCTTTTCTATGAACTTTCTAGAAATTAAAAAGAAGTTGTACATTATTGAAGCTGTTATCTTTATGTTAGTTTGGTTATTAGGGTCATTACCCCTGATATTTAGTCAATTATCAGAATAATACTTGTTTCAGTTGAAAATAGTCATTCTTTCCTTGGAAGCTGCATTTAGATTTGTTGACATTAACAATAGACAAAGCATATTAGCATTTCTAAGTTGATTGAAAAGAAAACATTTATTACTTATTTAAATAATTATTTAGGTGAAACATTCCTATAAATCTTCATATTTTGACTTTCATTCGGTCAGTTTAAAAGGAGAGTCAATACTTATACTAGGAAGATACTATACTTACTAAATTAAGTATATTATGTATTCGTACTAAATTATTATACTAATTACTATTACTAGTAATACTACTATTACTAAATTATTATACTAAATTAAGTAAATTGTGTATTCATCTATCTACAATAATAGTTTTAAATCTGGTCTAATTTGGCTTAATAACTGAGTAATGAGTCTGAGATTGAACTTTTGAAAGCCTTTAGAAAAGGTGCCTGTGTGAGCTATATTTTATTTTTTTGCTGAGGAAGATTAGCCCTGAGCTAACATTTGTCACCAATCTTCCTCTTTTTGGCTTGAGGAACATCAGCCCTGAGTTAACATCCGTGCCAATCTTCCTCCATTTTATATATGTGGGTCACTGCCACACCATGGCTGATGAGTGGTGTAGATCTGCTCATGGGATCCGAACCCACGAACCCAGGCCATCGAAGTGGAATGCCCCTGTGTGAGCTTTTTAATCCACACAATGTGGAAGCAATATGAGCTAGCTTCAGTTTTACCATATTTAGGACAATAGATTTATGATAAAGTCTATGGAATCAAGACAAGTAACTCTTAGCAACACAGAGACACAGATGCTGGGGCATGAGCTCTCTAGCTCACCAGAAGTAGCAGAGCACTATTGTGGGACAATATTTAGCCCTCTCCTCCTTAATTTTCTCAACTTCTGATAGTTTTTCCTACTCTAATAGCCTCTACATCTTATTACAATCAATTATTTGTGTGTGTGTGTCTGTCTGTCTGTCTGTCCGTCTGCAGAAAAATTACTAACTCCTCTGGGTAGAGACCACACCTCATCCAGTGTTTAAAAATATAATCATACATAATATTGTACAATCCCAGAGCAAGTTTTATTTAATTGAATAAACATTTTGAATAAATGTAATTAATGAGGGATTACATAGTATTAGATAATAAAAGAATAAATAAATAAGCTTGGTTCTAAATATCAAAAATTTTATGTGTAATATGGGAGATAAATATTTTTAGTATGCTCTATACACACAAAAAAATAGATAGTAAAAAAGATACAAAAGGAAATTGTGATACATTCCATTTTATTGTTGCACATTAATGGAGGTGTAGGATTTTAATAGGTAAAAAGTGTGAGATGAAAATGATAGGTAGAGAGGGAAGAATGTAAGCAAGGGTAGGTTTGTCTGGATATTTCTGTGTTGAATTAATAAATGTCTACACTAACCCTGAGTAAGTGCCTGTCATATAGTGGCATATTTATTTAGAGAAGTATAATGGTTATTAATAATACCTTGCTCAAATAGAATTAATCTATCATTTCACTCAACAGAATATTATAGGTATTGATCATTTTACTTTGACATTTTGAAAAAAAAATTAAAAAGTTAACATTTTTAAAAAACTTATAGTCATATGTCACAATCAAACCTTCACTGGAAAAGGACAAGCCCTATATTTTCCCTATAGGGGCATACTTCAAAGATATTGTGGGTTCCATTCCAGACCACCGCAATAAAGCAAATACTGCAGTAAAGCGAGTCACACAAATTTTTTGGTTTCCCTGTTGTCTGGCCACATGGCCAGTTGGGTAAGCAGTGTGAGATAGGCTGCAGAGAGACCAAAGAAAAGACCCAGAATGGCAAATGAGACATATGGGTTTATTGGGAGTTACTTACAGGGAATGTCCAGTGGCAGCCAGCTGGATGGAAGTGTGCACTCGTACCTGTGGGCAGGGAGGGGGTTGTTTATAATGGCAGGGGGCACAAAGGCTATATGCTTGCCAAGAGCGGCTGTCCCTGGTATGCCCAGCGTTCCCAGGAACAGTAGTTCACGTGGAGGGGTTCTGTGTTCCTTTAAGACGTGATGTTCTTTGAGTGAGATAGGGTAAGATTCGGGCTGAACAGGCCCTGGATTGTTACAGATCCCAGCAACTGGGCGTCCTGTCAAGAAGGTTGGCATCCTGTCCAGAAGGGGGCCAGAAGCACACATGGCTGGTAAAGGGCATGCAAGCTAGTGCCCCTACACCAGTGCGTATAAAAGTTATGTTTACACTATATTGTAGCCTATTAAGTGTGCGAGAGCATTATGTCTAAAAAAAAAATGTACATACCTTAATTTAGAAATATTTTATTGCTAAAAAATGCTAACCGTCATCTGAGCCTTAGCGAGTCATAATCTTTTTCCTGGTGGAGGGTCTTGCCTTGATGTTTATGGCTGTTGACTGATCAGGGTGGTGGTTGCTGAAGGCTGAGGTGTCTGTGGCAATTTCTGATGATAAGACAATAATGAAGTTTGCCACATCAATTGACTCTTCCTTTTATGAACAATTTCTCTGTAGCATGCAATGCTGTTTGATAGCATTTTGCCCACAGTAGAACTTCTTTCAAAATTGGAGTCATCTCAATGTTATTGCTTTATCAACTAAGTTTATGTAATATTCTAAATCTTTTGTTGTCATTTCAACAATTTTCACAGCATCTTCACCAGGATTAAATTCAATCTCAAGAAACTACTTTCTTTGCTCATCCATAAGAAGAAACTATTCATCCATTAAAGTTTTGCTATGAGATTGCACATCTTCAGGCTCCATTTCTAATTCTAGTTCTCTTTCTATTTCTATCCCATCTGCAGTTATTTCCTTTGCTGAAGTCTTGAACTCCTCAAAGTCATCCATGAGGGCTGGAATCAACTTCTTCCAAACTCCTGTTAATGTTAATTTTTTTACATCTTCCCGTGAATCACAAATGTTCTCAATGACATCTAGAATGGTGAATCCTTTCCAGAAGATTTTCAATTTACTTTACCCAGATCCATCAGAGGAATCACTGTCTATGGCAGCTACAGTATTGCAAAATGTATTTCTTCAATAATAAGACTTGAAAGTTGAAATTATTCCTTGATCCATGGGCTGCAGAATGGATATTGTGTTTGCAGGCACAAAAACAACGTTAATCTTGTAGTACACCTCCATCAGAGCTCTTGGGTGACCAGGTGCATTGTCAAAGAGCAGTAATATTTTGAAAGGAATTTTTTTTTTCTGAGCAGTAGATCTCAACAGTGGGCTTAAAATATTCAGTAAACCATGTTGTAAACAGATGTGCTGTCATCTAGGCTTTGTTGTTCCATTTATAGAGCACAGAAAGAGTAGATTTACCATAATTCCTAAGGACCCTAGGATTTTTGGAATGGTAAATGAGCATTGGCTGCAACTTGAAGTCACCAGCTGCATTAGACCCTTGCAAAGGAGTCGGCCTGTGCTTTGAAGCTTTGAAACCAGGCATTAACTTCTCTTCTCTAGCTATAAAAGTCCTAGACGGCATCTTCTTCCACTATGAGGCTGTTTTGTCTACATTGAAAATCTCTTGTTTAATGTAGCCACTTTCATTAATTACCTAAGCTAGATCTTCTGGAAAACTTGTGTAGCTTCTACATCAGCGCTTGCTGCTTCACCTTGCACTTTCATGTTATGGAGACAACTTCTTTCCTCAAACCGCATGAATCAACCTCTGCTACCTTCAGACTTTCTTCTGCAGCTTTCTCACCTCTCTCAGCCTTCACAGAATTGAAGAGAGTTAGGGCCTTGCTCTGGATTTGGTTTTGGCTGAAGAGAATGTTGTGGCTGGTTTGATCTTCTGTCCAGACCACTAAAACTTTCTCTATATCGGCAGTAAGGCTGTTTCATTTTCTTATCATTTGTGTATTCACTGGAGTAACACTTTCAATTTCCTTCAAGAACTTTTCCTTTGAATTCACAGTTTGGCTAACTGTTTGGCACAACAGGCCTAGCTTTCGGCCTATCTTGGCTTTTGACATGCCTTCCTCACTAAGGTTAATCATTTCTAGCTTTTGGTTTAAAGTAAGAGACGTGAAACTCTTCTTTTCACTTGAAAGGTGAATAAAATTGAGAGGAAGTTATAGAGATTTCCCATATACCCCTGACCCCGCTCTTTTCTCTCCCAAGAAGACGGAGAGATATGGGGGAATGGCCAGTTAGTGGAGCAGTCAGAACACATACAACATTTATTAAGCTTGCTATCTTATATAGGCACGGTTCGTGGCATCCTGAAACAATTATAATAGTTAACAGCAAAGATCACTGATCACAGATCACCACAACAAATATAGTAATAACAAAAAAGTTTGAAATATTGTGAGAATAACCAAAATGTGACACAGAAACTTGAAGTGAGCAAATGCTGTTCGAAAAATGTCACCGACAGACTTGCTTGATGCAGGGTTGCCACAAACCTTCAATTAGTAAAAAATGCAATATTTGTGAAGCACAGTAAAGTGAAGCACAACAAAACGAGAAAAGCTTGTGTAATATTTTAGAGAATATTAAATAACACACATATGACATTAAATAACAAACAACACATTTCAAATTGAGAAGAATCAAATTTAATTCACAATTAGATATCACTATAACCATTACAGTGGTCAAAATTAATTTTTACCTAACAACAACAAGTATTGGTAAAGATATGGAGTAATTGCAACTTGCATACACTGCTCCTGGAAATATAAATTGATATAATCACTTTTGATAAGTCTTTGGCATATTTACTTAGCTGAACATATCATCCAGTAATTTTGCTCCTATTTATATCCCTAATTATAATGTGTACATATATTCACCAAAATACATGTATTAGAATGTTTAGAAAATCAGTATTTGTAATAGCCAAAATTTGGAAATAATCCAAAAGTCCATCAACAGTGGCATCTTTTGCTATAGTCACAAAATGTAATACTATATGTCAATGAGAATGAATAATTTACAACTACATGCAGAAATAAGGAATTTTACACAACAGCGCATATACACAGTTCCATTTACATAGGGCTACAAGAAAAGCAAAATGTAGCTAAGCTGTTAGAAGTCATGACAGAAGTCAGTCCTGGTCTGGGGGTAGTGACTGTTAACAATGTTAACATTATTCTTTTTTTAAAAAAACTTCATATTTTTGTAGAAGTTTTAGATATGCAATAAAATTGAGAGGAAGTTATAGAGATTTCCCATATACCCTTGCCCCCACACATGCATATCCTCCCCTATTATCAACATCACTCACCAAAATGGTACATTTTTTACCAAGGTTGAACGTACATTGACTCATCATAATCCCTCAAAGTCCATAGTTTACCTTAGATTCACTTTTGATGTTGTATATTATATGGACAAATGTATAATGACATATCTCTATTGTTATAATATCATAGAGTATTTTCACTGCCCTAAAAATCTTCTGTGCTCTACCTATTCATCTCTGTCCCCCTCTCAGGCAACCATTAATCTTTTTATTGTTTCCATAGTTTTGCCTTTTCCAGAATGTCATATAGTTACAATCATACAGTATGTAGCCATTACAGATTGGCTACTTTCACTTAGTAATATGTACTTAAGGTTCCTCCATATCTTTTAATGGCTTGCTAGTTCATTTCCTTTTAGAGTTGAATAATATTTCATTATCTGGGTGTAGCACAGCTTATTTAGTCATTTACCTACTGATGGATATCTTGCTTGCTTCCATGTTTGGGAATTACAAATAAAGCTGTTATAAACATCCATGTGCAGATTTTCATGTGGATATAAGTTTTCAACTCCTTTCGGTAAATACCAAGGATCTTGGTTGCTAGATAGTATGGTAAGAGTATGTTTAGTTTTGTAAGAAATAGCCAAAAATGTCTTCCAAAGTGGCTGTACTATTTTGCACTCCCATCAGCAATGTACAGTTCTGGTTGCTACAAATCCTTGTGAGCATCTGGTGTTGTCCGAGTTCTCGATTTTAGCTATTCTAATGGAAGTGTAGTGGTATCTCATTGTTTTAACTTGCATTTCCCTGATAATGTATGGTATGGGCTACTTTTCATATGTTTGTTTGCCATCTGTATATCCTCTATGGTGAGATATCTGTTAAAGTATTTGGTCTAATTTTTAACTGGGTTGTTTATTTTCTTCTTGTTGTGTTTTTTGTTTGTTTGTCTTTTGTTTTTGGTGAGGTAGATTGGCCTTGAGCTAACATCTGTTGCCAATCCTCCTCTTTTTGCTGAGGAATATTGTTGCTGAGCTAACATCCATGCCAATCCTCTTCCATTTTTTGTATGTGGGACACTGCCACACCATGGCTTGATGAGCGGTATGTAGGTCTGCCCCTGGGATCCAAACCTGTGAACCCTGGGCCGCAGAAGCAGAGCACGTGAACTTAATCACTATGCCACCAGGCTGGCCCTTCTTGCTGTGTTTTAAGAGAAATTTGTATATTTTGTACAACAGTCCTTTATCAGATTCATCTTTTACAAATATTTTCTCCCAATCTGTGGCTTGTCTTCTCATTTTCTTGACATTGTCTTTTGCAGAGAAGAAATTTTTAGTTTTAATAAAGTCTATCTTAATTCTTTTTTTTCAGAGATTGTGTTGATTTTTCATGGATTTTTTTCATGGTTTGTATCTAAAAAGGCACTACCATATCCAAGTCATCTAAGTTTTCTCCTATGTTATCTTCTAAGTGTTTCGTAGTTTCGTCTTTTATGTTCAGTTCAGTGATCAATTTTGAGTGAACTTTTGTAAAAGATGTGAGTTTGGTGTCTCAAACCCATTAAAAACTCAAAAAAACCAAAAACCCCTCATTTTTTTGCATGTTGACGTCCAGTTGTTCTAGCACCATTTGTTGAAGAGACTATCTTTGCTCCATTGTATTGTCTTTGCTCCTTTGTTAAAGCTCAATTGACTATATTTGTGGGAGTCTATTTCTGGTTTCTGTTTCTGTTCCATTGACCTATTTGTTTATTCTTTCGCCAATACTGCACTGTCTTTATGACTGGAGCTTTATAGTGAGTCTTGAAGTTGGGTAGCATCAGTACTCCAACTTTGTTCTCCTTCAGTATTATATTGACTATTCTAGGTCTTTTGCCTCTCCATATAAACTTTAGAATCAGTTTGTTGATATCTATAAAATAACTTGCGATTTTGATTGGGATTGCATTTGATTGTAGGTAAAGTTGGGAAGAACTGACATCTTGACAATATAGAGTATTCCTATTCGTGAGCATGGGATATCCTCCATCTATTTAGTTATCCTCTGATTTTATTCATCAGAGTTTTGTAGTTTTCCTCATACAGATCTTGTATACATTTTATGAGATTTATACCCAAGTATTTAATTTTGGGGGGTGCTAATGTAAATGATATTGTGTATTCAATTTAAAATTCCACATATTCATTGTTAAAATATTGGACAGCAAATGACTTTTGTATATTCACCTCGTATTTGCTATTATTGGTTACTAGTTCCAGGAGATTTTTGGTTGGTTCTTTTGAATTTTCTACGTAGTAGATCACGTTATTTGTGAACAGTAAGTTTTATGTTCTCCTTTCCCAATCTACATACTTTTTCTTTTCTTTTCTTGTCTTTATTGCATTAGGTGGGACTTCCTGCATTAGGTGGGACTTCCTGTATGATGTTGAAAAGCAGTGGTAAGAGGGGATACCCTTGATTTGTACCTGATCTTATTGGAAAAGCTTCGATTTTCTCACCATTAAGTATGATGTTAGCTATAGGTTTTTTGTAGATAGCCTTTATCAAGTTGAGACATTCCCCTCTACTACTAGTTTACTGAGAATGTTTATCATGAATAGTTGTTGAATATTGTCAAATGTTTCTTGTGTATCTATTAATAGCTCCATCTGATTTTTCTTTTTAGTCTGTTAATGAGATGGATAACATTAATTGATTTTCAAAATTGAACCACCCTAGGGCCGGCCCCGTGGCTTAGCGGTTAAGTGCATGCGCTTCGCTGCCGGCGGCCGGGGTTCGGATCCCGGGTGCGCACCGAGGCACCACTCCTCCGGCCATGCTGAGGCCGCGTCCCACGTGCAGCAACTAGAAGGATGTGCAGCTATGACAGACAACTATGTACTGGGGCTTTGGGGGAAAAATAAATAAATAAAATCTTTAAAAAAAAAAAAAAAAAATTGAACCACCCTAGCATACTTGGGACAAATCTAAGTTGGTCGCGATGTATAATTCTTTTATTCTTTTTTGGATTTGATTTGTTAATATCTTGTTGAGGATTTTTGCATCTATGTTCATGAGAGATATTGGTCTGTAGTTTTCTTTTCTTGTTATGTTTTTTTCAGATTTTGATATTAGGATAATGCTGGGCTTAGTGAATCAGTTAGGAAGTAGTCCCTCTGATTCATCCTCGGAAAGAGATAGTAGAGAATTGGTATCATTTCTTCCTTAAATGTTTGCTAGAATTCACCAGTGAACCTAACTCACCTGGTGATTTCTGTTTTGGAAGGTTATCAATTATTGATTCAATTCTTAATAGAGATAAGCCTATTCATATCATCTATTTCTTCTTGTGTGAATTTTGGCAGATTGTGTATTTCAAGGAATTGATCCATTTCATCTGGTTATCAAATTTGTGGGCATAGTGTTGTTCATAATATTTCTTTATTATCCTTTTAATGTCCATGTACACTATAGTGAAGTCCACTTTTTCATTTCTGATATTAGTAATTGGTATCCTCTTTCTCCTTTTTTTTCTTAATTAGCCTGTCTAGGGGCCTAAATTTTATTGATCTTTTCAGAAAACCAGCTTTTGTTTACATTGATTTTCTTTTTTGATTTCCTGTTTTCAAGGTCATTGACTTCTCCTATAATTCTTGCTAATCCCATATTCTTCTTACCTTGGATTTAATTTGCACTTCTAGTTTCAAGAGGTAGAAACAGGTTATTGATTTTAGATCTGTCTTGTTATGCATTAAATGTATAAATTTCTTTCTAAGCAGTGTTTTCACTGCATCTCACAAATTTTGATAACTTGTGTTTTCATTTTCATTGAGTCCAAACATTTCTTTTTATTTCTCTAGATTTCTTTTTTTTTTTTTTTTTTTTGTTGAGGAGGACCAGCCCTGAGCTAACATCCAATGCCGATCCTCCTCTTTTTTGCTGAGGAAGACTGGCCCTGGGCTAACATCCATGCCCATCTTCCTCCACTTTATATGGGACGCCGCCACAGCATGGCTTAACAAGCAGTGTGTCGGTGCGCACCCGGGATCCGAACCGGCGAACCCTGGGCCGCCGCAGCGGAACGTGCGCACTTAACCACTTGCGCCACCGGGCTGGCCGCTCTAGATTTCTTCTTTTATCCATGTCTTATTTAGAAGTGAATTGCTTAATATCCAATTAGTTGGAAATTTTCCAGTTTTCTTTCTATTATTGACTTCTAGTTTAATTCCACTGTTGTCTTAGAGCAGACATTGTGTGATCTCTAAAAGGTTTAAATTTGTTAAGGTTTGTTTTATTGCCCAGAATTTGGTCTATTTTGGTGAATATTACATGTGAGCTTGAGGAAAATGTGTACTGTGCTGTTGTCAGATGAAGTAGCCTATAGATGACAATTATATCCAGTTGATTGATGGTGTTGATGAGTTCACCTATGTCTTTACTGATTTTCTGACTGTTGGCTCTGTCCATTTCTGAAAGAGGGGTATTGAAGTCGCTGATTACAATAGCGAATTCATCTATTTCTCCTAGTTCTCTCAGTTTTTGCCTCATGTAGTTGACACTCTTTTTTAAGGTGAAAACATATCAAGAATTGTTATGTTTTCTTAAAGAACTGACCCCTTTATCATCATGTAATGTCCTTTTTTTATCCCTTTTCAACTTTCCTTACTTTGAACTGTGCTCTGTCTGAAGTAAATATAGCTTCTCCAGCTTTCTTTTTATTAGTGTTAGCATGGTATATCTTTTTCCATTAATTTATTTTTAATCTATATGTGTCTTTATATTTAAAGTGGTTTTCTTGTAGACAACATAGTTGGGCTGTGTCTTTTGGCTCATTCTGATAATCTCTGTCGTTTCATTTGTACATTGACATTCAAAGTGACTAATAATATAATTGGATTATCTACCATATTTGTTACTGTTTCTATTTGTTGCTTTTTCTTTCTTCCTATTTTTGTGTTCAACTGTTTTTTAGCTTTTTGTGGTTTTAAATGAGCATTTTATGTTTCCATTTTTCTCTCCTTTCTAGGCATGTCAATTGTACTTCTTTTTTACTTTTTTAGTGGTTGACCTAGTGTTGTAATATAAATTTACAGCTAATCCAAGTCCAATTTCAGATAACACTGCACCAATTTACAGGTAGTGTGAGTTCCTTATAATAACAAAATACTCATAATTCCTTTCTCTCATCCCTTGTATCATTATTGTCATTCATTTCACCTATATATAAGCATATATAAGTATATATTCATACATAATATACCTAATATGTGATATTCACTTATACATAATAAACATAAGCATACATAATCAAATACATTGTTGCTATTATTATTTTGACAAATTGTTATCTGTTAGATCAATTAAGAATAAGAACAATGTTTTTATTTTACATTCACTTATTCTTTCTTTAATGCTCTTCCTTACTGTATGGGAGACCAATATTCTGACCAATATTATTCTTACTTCTGACCAATATTATTTCCCTTCTCTCTAAAGAACTTCTTTTAACTTATCTTGCAAGGCAAGTCTACTGGCAACAAATGCCTACAATTTTTGTTTGTCTGAGAAAGTCTTTAATACCTCTTCATTTTTGAAGAAAAGTTTTACAAGGTACAGAATTTTAGGTTGATAGTTTTTTTCTCTCAACACTTTAACTATTCCACTACACTCTCTTCTTGCTTGCACGATCTGAGGAGAAGTCAGATATAATTTTTATCTTTGTTCCTTTATAAGTAAGATATTTTTTCCCTCTGGCTTCTTCAGGATTTTATATTCTGTAATTTGAAAATGCTGTACTGAGGTGCAAGTATTTTTTGGCATTTATCCTGCTTGATGTTTTTGCATCTTCTTCGATCTGTGGTTTGGTGTCTGATGTTAATTTGAGGAAATTCTCAGTTGTTATTTTTTCAAAACATTTATTCTGTTCCTTTCTCTCTTTCTCCTCCTTCTCATATTCCCCTTACATTTATTATTTATGTTACAATATTTGTGGTTGTCCCACAGTTCTTGGTGGGTTTTTTTTTTTCAGTCTTTGTTCTCTCTACTTTTTGGGTTTTGAGGATTCTATTGATATATCCTTTAACACAGAGATCCTTTCCTCAGCTGTGTCCAATCTACTAATGAGCCTATCGGAGGCATTCTTTATTACAGTTACTGTGTTTTTTATCTCTAGCATTTCTTTTTTATTCTTTCTTAGGATTTCCATTTCTCTGCTCTCATGTGTTCTTGCATGCTGTCTATTTGTTAGAACCCTTACCATATTAATCATAGTTTTAAATTGCTGGCTGGATAATTCCAATACCCTTGCCGTTTCTAGTTCTAATGCTTGGTTTGTCTTTTCAAATTGTGTTTTTTGCCTTTTGGTATACTTCATAATTTTTTCCTCATAGCCAGACATGATGTACCAGGTAAAAGGAACTGCTGTAGAAATAGGCCTTTAGTAATGTAGTCATGAGGCATGGTGGGACGAGAAGCATTCTATAGTCCTATGATAGGATCTGAGTCTTTTAGTGAGCTCTGCCTCTGGATTATGACCATCACAAGTGTTTCTCCGTTTTTTCTCCCCTCTAGGTAAGACAGGATAACTAGAGCTGGCTGGATTTGGATATTTCCCTTCCCCAGGTCATTTAGATTCTGATAGTAGCCCAGCAGGTTATGTTCTAGTTAACTAGTTGAAAAGACATGTTTAATTAATGTTTTAAAGATGGTACTACTGATTAAGAAAGAAAAAAGTAGAATCAACAGCATTCCATACATAAAAATAAAACGATAATTAAAGTATGAAATATAAAAAATGAATTGGAGGCAATTACTTATAATAAGATATAAAACTCTGGACTAAAATAAAATACCCTTTTGAGATCATTACAACAAACAAAAAAAAATCATTAATAAAATGTTATACATGATAAAATACAATAGGAGCAATATTTTTAAACTGTTTCTGATTAGAAGAAAATGCTAGATATATTTGCACATATATATTCATATAAAAATTCATATAAAAGATTAATGTCTATGCTGTTGAGGAACCCTAAGAATACAATAGGAACAGTTAGCCTAATTTTTAAAATAGTCTTCAAATGATAGAAGCTTAGAAACTGTCAATTCACAGAGGAATAAAAATTTCTCAGTTAAAAAATAAAATGTTATTATCCATTTAATGGACTAATATATTGATACATTCAGTATAGACCAATTTCTAAGCAAAAAGTTATTTTAAAAATTTAGAATTGAACTGGAAATTGCTAAAAATCTTTTTGAAGAGCAATTTGATAGTTCCTCTTCTATCTTTGGAGTAATTCTCTGTCACCCAAATATCACTTTTATTTATGGAAAATGAATCAACTTCGAAAAGATACACATGAACAAGAGTTGACATCCCTAATTGTGGATGGAAAGAGGTTAAGTAGGATATTTTAGCAATTTCCTTCATAAATTACTACATCATTAAATTTTTTATAGTGGTAATATATTCACTACCTTGGTAAAAAATAAAATAGAAATGCAATGAAAAGGAAGTCCATTTGTAATAAATGTCAGTGTCTATTTATGAAATGAATGAAAAGAGTCTTAATGGTTGCCAAGGGTTAATAGTTAAGTCAATCTGTACAAGGAACTCTCATCTTACAAAAATAACACCAAATTAACCAGTTATTGTGCTATCATAAAAACTGCAAAAGGGAAATAAATATGGGTAAATTCTTTTCAATCAGACACACCACAGTGACACAATGTCCTATTTACTGTAGATGACAGTGTCTTTGATGAATTCTTGATGAACAGAAACTGATAGTAGTTAATAAAATTTCAACTCCTTGGAAGTATTAAAAGGCCTGGGAATACAGTGTTTACATTGATTTTTAGTGGAATATATCAATCTTGACTTTATTTTCACTTCTGAAATTTTTTCCCTGAAGTTTTAGCATTTATTTCAAGCCTAAACCTTGAGGAAGAAATTGTATAAGTCCTGTTATTTGCTGTAAACCAGAGATGTCTTCTTTATAATATTTTATAAAATTTGAATTCTTAGCTTAGTGTAGTAAATCTTCTCTATTCTTCTCCCCAGATCAGTGAGCATCCTTAACACTCTTAGTTTGAACTCTCTGTCAGGTAGGTTGCTCATTTCTGTTTCACTTAGTTCCTTTTCTGGGGTTTTGTCCTGTTCCCTTACTTGGAATGTATTCTTTTGCCTCCTCATTTTGCCTCTTTCCCTGTGCTTGTGTCTACGTATTAGGTAGGTCAGCTACGTCTCCTGCTCTTGGATAGGTGACCTTATGTAAGTGATGCCTTAGGAGGCTTCCAGTGTGCTTCCCTCAGTTCTCAATGTTCCAGGGGTGGCCCCTATGTGGGCTACGTGTGTCCTTCTATTGTGGCCTGTTAGCTCTCCCTATAGGTGCCCAGGGAGGCTGAGTTATGCTCCTGGCCAGCTGTTGTAATGCTCAGCTGCTTGTAGTTGTTGTGGGCCCTTCAGTCTCTTTATCAGGTGTGGGGAGCCCCAGCACAGTTGGCTGTAAGTTCTAATACCACATTTGTGTTGCAGTATTTCTTTTAAGTGAGTAGGCCCCCAGTGTGGCAGGTTGTTAGGCTCAGGGCTTTAGAATTGCTGTAAACCTCTAGCCTATTAGGTCTCTTGTCAGCTCTCTGAGGATTGCAGCTGGGTGGGGCTGGCCTCAGGCACAGGAGCACCCAATTGTTTCAGGCTTTGGAAGGTGGGGCAAACCTCCTATGTGGGTCTTTGAGAAGCACAAGTCTTCTGCAGCTGACAAGCCCTGCCGCCCAGAGGTCCACACACACAGTCAACACAGTCCTGCCCCGTGTGAGTGCCCCGACCTCCCCAAGTGGACCCAGTCTCTCCACGGCAGGAGCCCCACACACTCCGCCACCACCCCACACTCTCCGCCCGCTCCTTGTGCACACCCTGCCCCGCTCAAGTCAGCTCAGTTGCCAGGCTGCAGAAAATCCAGTCACCAATCTATGCAGGCCCACACGTTGCCTGAGGGCTTGTTGTTAGGTGGGGCCAGGCTCTAGGGTGGGCTGCCTGCCCTGGCTGAGCTGGATTAAATCGGTGCTCTAACGGGTGGAGCAGACCCTGGGCTAGCAGGTCTCAGGGAGAACTCCAATGGCGTCTGTGTCAGCACGCTCACACCAGGCCACAACAATGGCCGCCGCCAATGTCCCAGTCCCTGGAGAGGTCTCACCCCTCACCGAGATGCACTCAGGGCCTATTAGGTGAGTCTCTTGTCACCAAAGCACTGTGCATCTTTCTTTCTGGTGATTTTAGGATGCTTTCTGGAAAGGGTGAGTTTGCGCGCGGGCCCTTTAAGAGCCAGTTTTAGTTTCTTTGTGAACCGGGTTTTCTGGGGGTGCTCCCCAATGCTTTAGTAGCAGGCAAAGTCAGATATTATGCCGCTGGTGTCGATTGTGCTGGGTCCACAAAATGCCCACAGCGGGGGCGCTCCCCGGCTCAGGGCCCCTCGCCTCCAGGGAGGCTGCGCACCTGTGAGCTGCTCCCGGCGGCCGTGACGCTGGCGGCTTGTGAAGGCGGCGTTTTTCCTCTCCGGAAGGGAGTCTCTGCCTCTTCCACCTCAGTTAGGATTGTCCGTTGTTGCAGGAGTTCCTCTCATCCAGTTTTCAGTTCTGTCTCAGGGGTAATTTTTCCACGAGTAGTTGTAAATTGGCTGTGTCCACGGGAGGAGGTGAGTTCAGAGTCTGCCTACGCCGCCATCTTGACTCCGCCTCCCCACATATTCTCTAAATCTTCTCTAAATAATATGCGTAGTTGAACATCTTTTGAAATAACAGCAAAAAGCAGACAAATCTGCCCTAAAGGTTGAGGTAGACTAACTCATGATATAGTCATCATGTCTTTTGTGAAAATGCTTTCATGATGTGATACAGCTAGATGGAATTTGAACACAAAAGGAAGTTGATTACTTATATTACTTTGATTTTCTAAACAGATGTGTCTTTTGTGGTAAATTGCATTTTAATAATACAGACAGAAATGAAAAGTGCAATATTTCAAGATATGTCTCTATTATTTACCAGAAGATTCTGCCAAAATCATTTTCATCACTTCAAACTAAGTGGTTTTACCTTGAAATTCACTCATTGTACAAATATTTGCACAGTCACTAAACATCATTATCAACCTACACAACTGTCTATATTATACATTTAAATCAGTCATTAATTCAGCAGCTAATCATGATTAACATCAGGTACTTCATGGACAGAGTCATAAATCATAAGACATATTGAAGTAGTTAACGAAAATGAAATTAAAGGGATTGAGAAGTACCCTAATAAACAGTAACATGATTATTTTAAATGTTCCCTACCCATCCTTGCATTTTAGTTACTGTGTCCTAAAATAAAGATACCTGGAAAAAGGCACTTCCGTTAATTTTATCTAAAACTTTTTGCAAGTCCTAAATACAACTACAAATCTTTTTTTTTTTTTTGTGAGGAGATCAGCCCTGTGCTAACAACCGCCAATCCTCCTCTTTTTTTGCTGAGGAAGACGGCCCTGGGCTAACATCTGTGCCCATCTCCCTCCACTCTATATGGGACGCCGCCACAGCATGGCTTGCCAAGCAAGCCGGTGTCGGTGCGCGCCCGGGATCCGAACCAGCGAACCCCGGGCCGCCAGCAGTGGAGCGCGCGCACTTAACCGCTTGCGCCACCGGGCAGGCCCCACAACTACAAATCTTTTTAATATCAAATAAGGGATTAGTTTGGTTTAGAAATAGCACGCAATTGCTGCAAATATCTAGAAGATACAGACATGGAAATATAGATCTATATTCACCGGGAAGTAAACAGGACTCTCTAAAAGCACACAGTCCAGTCCTCGGCCAAATGAGAAATTCCAATTCTTCTTGGTGCATTAGTTATATATCCCACTTGTCGGTTGAACTCCACACTTTATTTCTAAAAAGAAAAAAGTGCTCACAGTTTCTATAGAGACAAATAATCACAAATATAATGAGAGTTTTGTGTGTTACTATTTAATCATTACTTTTATAAATTTTTTATTTACTTTTTTATTATAATGATCTCCTAGTATATCCAATACAATATCCAATGGATTTTCCAGAGTAGATATTTCTGTGATTTTTCTGGTTTTTAAGAGGAGTATTACTAATGTTCTATGATCAGAGGCTGCAGTCACCTACACCCATACTTACCCTAAGCCATGACACAAAACATCACTAATTGAAGCTTTGGCTTTTCTAACTTTCACCATGCATATTCAACTATACACAGTATAATGACCCCTTGACTTCAAGAGATATTCCAGTTCATTGGCATTTCTATTTTATTTCCAATTCATAACTCACTTTATTTGTCTTCATTTTTTCTAATCTATCTTAGTGTTTCCTGTCCATCATTTCAGTAATTCTTTTATTGATACACAAAATTCTTACCCTCTCCCTGTCTTTTTCTCAAATTCCGCCTGCAAAATTTTGAGTCCGGTTGAACCCAGACATTCAGTCTTTACCTGTGCTTATATTCAAACAATTTAATATTGATGTAAAAAGTCAAAGAAAAATATTCACTTTTCTACTATAAACTCAGACTAGGCACATTTAAATTATCCCACAATTTTGATAATCATTCCTACTATCTTTATCTGGTTAGGCCATTTTTTTCACTTTCTATGATAACTTTTCAAATGTTCTTTATTTTTATCCGTCTTCTAGTTTCTTAGATTGTCACGCTTACAGTATATGACCTCATAAGAAAAATAGAAGCATTCAGAAAGAAACATGCAAAACTCCTTGTTTCCAATCATACAAATCCCACTACATTTGCACTCATCTTACTCTTTTCATTCCTATTATAAAGAGCTGATCTCTACCAGCAATTTAGATCCCATTTCTTCTTACTCTTCAGAAAATTTATGTTACTGACGTCCAGTATCCTTGACAAGGAATTGTATTAGTCCTTTTATTTTCTGCAAATAGTAGCATGTTTTTTTCTGCTTCTCAATTTTTATTCTTTTTGTTTCTTATTTTTGTATGTCTCATTGCTTTAACAAGATAGCTGCTACAGTACTGAATAGAGGTACTATAAAATAACATTTATTTTTATGCACCAAATCGGAATGGTCACAATATTTACCAAGAAGATATGACAGTTGTAAACATATATGCACCTAACATCAGAGCTCTAAAATACATACAGCAAACTGTGACATAATTCAAGGGCGAAAATATTTTCAATAAGAGTTGAAGACTTCAATAACTGACTTTCAGTAATGAATAGAACAAGATGATAGAAAAGTAGTAAGAAAATAGAGGATTTGAATAACACTGTAAACCGATTGTATCTAACAGACATATACAGAATAGTCTGCCCAAGAACAGCAGAGTACACATTTTTCTCCAGTGTAGATGGAACATTCTCCAGGGTAGAGCATATTTTAGGCCACAAAACAAGTGTTAACAAATTTCAAAACACCAATTTGTATGGCTTCTATTAAAAAAGCAAACACAAAAACAAAAAAGAAAATAACAAGTGTTGTCAAAGATGTAGAGAAATGGGAATATTTGTGCATTGCTGGTGAAAATGTAACTAGTTCAGCCACTGTGGAAAATGGTATGGCAGTTTCTCCAAAAAAATAAATATAGAATTACCAAATGATCCAGCAAATCTACTTCTAAGTGTATACCCTAAAGAAAGCAGGGACTCAAACAGATATTTGTACAGCAATGTTCATAGCAGCATCATTTGTAATAGCCAAAAGGTGGAAATCACCCAAGTATCCATTGACAAATGAATAGATAACCAAAATGTGATATATACATACTATAGAATATTATTCAGACTTAAAAAGGAATGAAATTCTTATACATGCCACAACATACAGGAACTTTGAAAATATTATGCTAAGTGAAATAAGCCAGAGAAATAAGGACAACTAGTGTATAATTCAACTTATATGAAGTACTTGGAAAAGCCAAATTCTTAGACAGTAGAATATAGTAGAATACCAGTGGCTGGGCAGGTATTATTTAATCATTGCAGAGATTCAGTTTTGGATGATAAAAATGTTCTGGAGATGGATAGTGGTGATGGTTGCCCAACAATGTGAATGTATTTAAGGTCACAGAATTGTATACTGAAATGTTTAAAGTGGTTAATTTTATATTATGTATTCTCACAACAACAAACAACAGAAAAAAAGTATCATAAATTATCTGTCATAATCATTTGTGTTTACTACCCTTAAGTCTACGAGTTAGTTGGGTTATTCTTTTGATCTGAGTTGGGCTCAGTTAAGTTTGTTCACGCACCTATGTTCACCTGTGGGTCAAATTGATGACTGCTTATGTGAGATGCACCTTCTTACACATGTGGAGCTGGGCTGGGACAACAAGGCTGATTTGGCTCTGTTTTATGTTATCGCTCATCTTCTAGCAAGCTAGTCTGGGCTTCTGATCATGATAGAGACAGGAGTCTAAAAGAGAGATTGGAAGCGTGCAAAGCCTCTTGAGGATTAGGTTCAAAACTATCATATCATTTCCACCATATTCTGTTAGTCAAAGTAAGTCACAAGGATAGCCCAGATTCAAAAGATGAGGTAATGGACTCCACATTTTAAAGACAGGGGCTTCAAAATCACATTGCCAAGAGATAAATAGAAGAAATGGTGTAGAATTACTACTGATCTACCACAATGATATATCATCTTTCAGTATTTTGTTAATATATGACACGATTTTTTAAATTATTACAGTTAACAATATTGTCCTACATTTTTTTTCACTAGTCTTTTCTAGTTTAATTGTTAGGATTTTAATAGTGTCATGACAAGCAGTTCAATGGTCCTTTTATTTTTATGTTCTGTGTCTAGGGCTATTTGTTTATTTAGAAGCGGTAGTGCCACACCATAAAATATCTACATTATTTTGAAGATTACACTTTTAATTTATTCTATCTCTTTTAACATTTTTTTAACATTTTATTTTATGGGGTAATTTCCAAAATTTGTATTTTTATAGAGATCTTTCATGTCACATAGTTATTTTTTCAAATATTTAGATGAAATTACACATACTATCACATTATATACTTTATCTATTTGTTGTATCATTTTTCTTAAACAGAAGAAAAATTGTATATGGAAATTTTCATGGTTATTGTTACATTTGAATAGACTCTTGTGCACATAGACATTTGTATTATATTTGTATATTATAGATAAATATATTCTAAATAGACATTATGTTATAGATAAATATTATATTAAAATTATATTTATTATAGAACATATAATTTATATAATACATATCCTATATGAAGGATATCATTTTCACATTATCTGTATGCACACATAACTTATAATGTGAGTCCTCTATAATTAACATTCAAAATTCTAATACTAAGCCTATTTTTAATTCATTCTATTTTTCAGTTCATTTTTCTAGATAATATTGGACAGAATTTGAGCAGTCTATTATGATAAAGAATGAAGAGTTCAGAGAAAATTAATATACTATTGTGTTCATTTTCATGAAATTTTTTCACCTCAATTCTTCAAAAGATAATAATGCTATTATAGAAAGCTATCCATCAGTTGTCAGTTTGCAACTTCACATAGGCTACTCCACCCTTAGAAAAACATTTGACAAATCCATAAATTACACAGCTGATACATAACTTATTCTTTATTATATTAGAGCATCTTGCCATCAATCTATTTTCTCATTATTTTAAAGGAAAAATAGGAATGTCAGTCATATTTAGAAGATTTTATCTCTTAGACTATTTCCATCTAATTTTAAAAGAATTTTTCCTATACTTTGGAAATTACAATAGGATGCATATGTTTGTGTCTCAATTTTGTGTATCCTACTCTCTAATCAAAACTTCTTTTCAACTACTCTGCTTTCGTAACTCAACTGCATCTGTTTCCCACATTAATGGCATTGCAATCCATTGATCCTACAAACTTTTAACCTTATCTTATATTCTGTTATCTTCTCTTCCATTCTTATTCAGGTTAAATATATATTAATTATTTTTAAGTCTGTCTTCTCCCTCACCTCTTAATCTTGGAGATTCCTCTCTTCTCTTATCTGTCTACACCAATCCATTAAGTTTCCTGATCTTAAATATTATTTATGTATCAGTTTCTTCCAACTTTATGTCTCCAGTCTAGACACGTTTTTCCTGAACACCATACTCATCTATCCAACTGTTTTTTGATATTTATATTTGAATGATTAATAGACATACAAAACCCAACACATCCAAAATTGAATTTTTAATTTTCTATCCAAGCACGCTCTTTAAGCAACCATTCTCACCTCAGTAAACGATAACTTCATCCTTCCAGTGACCTATGCCAAATGTCTTGGAGTCATTCACAATTCTTCTCTTTTTCTCATAATCCATATAAAACACACTAAGAAATAGTGCCAGTTCGATCTTTATAACATATCCAGAATCAAACCACTTCTCACTGCCAGCACTATTACCAATACAAGTCAAGATATCATCAACTCTTTTTGAGTTATTTCAATAGCTTCTTAACAGGTCTAATGTAGTCCTGTTATTGTTCTCCTACAGTCTATTTTCAACAGAGAAATGAAAATGATTCTATTCAAATTCAAGTCATTTAGGGTCCTACATGGTCCGGCTCCAATCTCCCTTCCCCATTATTGTACCCTTCTGGACTCTTACTCCTTGCTGTTTCAGCCACATTATTTTCCTTGTTCGTTTGTCACCCCAAGCACACTATCACCTTACAGCCTTTACACTGGCTGCTTTCTCTTCCTGCAATGATCTTTTAACAGATATGATGCTGGTAACATCTTTACTTCTCTCAAGCCTTTGCTGAAGAATTGCATTACAATGAAACCTAACCTACCATTTTACTTAAAATTGCAAGTGCCAACTGTTCCACTCACCCTAAATCTTTGGCTTTCCCAATACTTCATTCCATGCTCTATTTTCTTTTTTTCATAGGATGTATTACCTTCTAAAATACTGCATAAATCACTTATTTTCTGTATATGATGTGTGATCTGTGCTCCCCTTCTATAATATAAATATGATCAAGATAGTCACCTTTAGTGTTTTTTATTTGTTTGTTTTACTGATATAGCTATCCTAGGAACTTAGACCAATGTCTAAGACAAACTTATAGCTCAATTAATATTTGTGGAATGGGGACTCAGGTCTCTGAGGAGGGAGCACTGTCTAGTTGGAATTGATATGTCAGAATTGACATGTCAGAAGTTGGGGCCCCATGGAGTTGAGATTCCATCCCCAAGAGGAGAGGGGATTTGTAATGAGGCTATATCATGGAAGTTCTGTGGGGGAAAAGCTTGGCATTTGAATCAATTGTCACTTCAGGGTATAATGCTTTTTTAAAAACATTATTTTACTGTCATAACATTTAACATGAGATTTACTCTCTTAATTTTTATTTTTTATTTTTCTTTTTTATTTATTTATTTTTTTATTTTTATTTTTTTTTAAATTTTTTGTTTATTGCAGTAACATTGGTTTATAACATTGTAAAAATTTCAGGTGTACATCATTGTACTTCTATTTCTGCATGGACTACATCATGTTCACCACCAAAATACTAATTACAACCCATCACCACACACATGTACCGAATTATCCCTTTCACCCTCCTCCCTCCCCCTTCCCCTCTGGTAACCACCAATCCAATCTCTGTCCCTATGTGTTTGTTTATTGTTGTTATTATCTACTACTTAATGAAGGAAATCATACGGTATTTGACCTTCTCCCTCTGACTTATTTCACTTTGCATTATACCCTCAATGTCCATCCATGTTGTCACAAATGGCTGGATTTCGTCGTTTCTTATGGCTGAGTAGTATTCCATTGTGTATATATACCACAGCTTCTTTATCCATTCGTCCCTTGATGGGCACTTAGGTTGCTTCCAAGTCTTGGCTATCGTGAATAAGGCTGCAATGAACACAGGGGTGCATGAAGAAAACATAGGCAGTACGCTCTTCGACATCGGTCTTAGCAACATCTTTTCAAACACCACATCTGACCGGGCAAGAGAAACAATAGAAAAAATAAACAAATGGGACTACATCAAACTAAAAAGCTTCTGCACAGCAAAGGAAACCATCAACAAAACGAAAAGACAACCTAACAATTGGGAGAAGATATTTGCAAACCATACATCTGATAAGGGCTTAATCTCCAAAATATATAAAGAACTCATGCATCTCAACAACAAAAAAACTACCAACCCAATTAAAAAATGGGCAAAAGACCTGAACAGACATTTCTCCAAAGAAGATATACAGATGGCCAACAGACACATGAAAAGATGTTCAAAATTACTCTCTTAATTTTTAATACAGTACTGTTAACTATAGGCACAATGTTGTACAGATCTCTAGAACTTATTTGTCTTGCATAATTTAAACCTTATGCTCATTGATTAGCGATTTCATTCAACAGAGTGAATAGGCAACCTATGGAATGGTAGGAAATATTTGCAAACTATATATTAGATAAAGTATTCATTTCCAAAATGTATAAGGAGCTTCAAAACCTCAACAGAAAAGCACTAATAACCAGATTAAAAATTGGGCTAGAGACATAAATGGAGATTTCTTCAAAGAAAATATACAAATGGTATAGGGATTTTGATGAAATCAAGTGGATAAGAACAGCACAAAATTCTATTCTCCCATAGCATTTAGTATCTTCTATTAGTTGAAAGTAAAAGAGATTCAGCTGGCAAAAATAAACAAGGTTTGTTAACATTCGGGCATAGCATCAAATTCTAGAGTATACAGGGATGAGTTTCATATTTTCGGAGTTGAGAAATAATATAATTCCTGAAAAGGTTCAGCTGACCAAAAAGGCCAGCAATTCAAGCAATCAGAGCAACAAATATACAACACCACAGTTATTAGAAAAAGAACAGAGATATGAGTGAAAATTTACTTTTGTATAAATAATACATATAAATATATATTTTGCCACAATAAACCTTTTTGAATCTTTAAAAAATGTAAATCCAGTTTTTGTATTCCAAAAAGCTTAGCACTTAATTCCATGTATCAATGCTGATTTTATACTCCACATTTAGCCTATATTAAAATTTATTATAAAATTTCTGTTTTAAAATATTATGTTTTATGATTTTGAACTAACAATGTATTTAAATATTTTGTCATAAATATTCTAGCATTATAATTAGTTTCAATATTGGGTAGACAGCTTACTTCATTCTCTCTACATTTTATTCAAAAGGGTTTGAAAATTGACACATAATTTTTGATTAAAAATTATAAGAAGTAAAAAATGAGAGTATCCGGAATTGACGAGAACTGTGCATCCTCACACCTCACTACAATTAGGTGTTCTTATTATTCATGTCTTTATTTAAGGAAGTTAAAAAATAAAAGAATGTCAGTAATTTAATTCTCTGAACTATATGTAGGAAAACCCCAAATAACTTTATGTTAAACCATTCTCATTGCAATTTTGCTGTTAAAATCTGTACTTTAATTAAATGTCATACAGTTGGGGATTGGTGAATTAGTTATGCTATGGTGATGATTCCATATATACAATATTACATTGCCATTATAGTTACTTAGAAACATGTTGTCAACAAAAGAAATACTTATGATAAATTACATGATAAAAAAGTTACAAAAAATATGTCTATGATATGATATTCCTTTTGAAGAATAAAAGAGTACATTATGTTGAACCACATGAAATGGTTCATTTGGTCAAACAGCGTGACTTTCGTGTGGTTCAACCTAATAGATGGCACGAGAGAGAGAGAGAGAGAAAGATCTGGCAAGCTATTAAATGTGATTAATAATCAATAAAAACCTATGTAGTCTAGAGGCAGATTGCTTAGGTTTAAATCCAGGCTTGCGGATTATTCAATCCTGTGCCTTAATTTCCTCATTATCAAAATGTTAACGAGAACAATGAGAAACATTTCATAGGGTGGTGAAAATACATGCCCAGCCCTTAGAACGGTGTCTGGAATACACTTGCCTCTCTATAATCAGTAAAGTCTTTTAGTTTTATTTTTTGCAATTGGCATATATTATTCACTAATAATATTATTCAATAATCATATAGTGTTTTTAATCACATAAAATAAATATTTTAGCCATACAGAGTCGTTATGCAAAGGGAACTATGTTGAAATTAAATAGCAGAATCCTTTAATGTCCTCAAGAAATGTATGACTTGGATCCAAGAATAAGGAATGAGATGACTAGAAAGGTACATAAAGTATCATCGCCTAGCGTGAGCACAAACAAGGCCATAATATGGTTAAATAGCAAAAGTCACATAGTGGATGATACTCTATCAGGGTTTCTCAGCCTCGGCACTAGTGTCGTTTGAGGCCAGAAAACTCATTGTTGTGGGTGGCTACCCTGTTCATTGTAGGATATTTAGCCACATCCCCGGACTCTAATCACTGGATGACAGTACTCTCTGCCACCCACAAGTTCTCACAACCAAAAATGTTTCCAGATGTTGCCAAATGTCCCCTGGGGGTTTGGCAAAAACATTCCCCTCCCAGCTGAGAACCACTGTAGCAGATTGAAATGAATATATCAATGTTTTCTGCAACTGAGAATAACTCTGTAATTAGTGATATCAGAGCAACAACTCTGAGACTGAGAATTCTCAGAACTTATTTTTAGATACTCTGATCTAAGGAAATAGCATTCCAGTTTGCATTTCACGAGACACAAAACGAGATCTCATGCAGAAACCAGAACAGAAATAATTTTCAGTTTTTTCCTTAGCTCTTACAATGAGGAGGCTATTCTCAGACCTAAATATAATAGTAGTTATTAGGAGATTTTGTTTGCATAAGTCGTACTGTTAAACGCACAAGTAATTTATCTGGCAGTGTAAGTAGATTATTGTAAAGCCCTGAGTGAAAGAAAAGTTTCAAGTATTTTTATAAGTAAATATGAGAATTAAGATGGCCTCAATTACTGCCTATACAGGCAAAATAGTTTAAAGGCAAAAACATTTAATAGCTAGTGGCTGTATATGCTACATGATGCATTTGCACTTTGGGATGGAAAATCAATTCCGTACAATCTAAATCTACAGAAAAATGGAATAAATTGATAGTTTAAAAGATAACTTTTCACAATTTTCTATAGATTATAATTTATTTTCCCTTGTCTTTCCACCTAATGTGTGAGATTCATAGATTATCTGAAAGTATAGGAATCATACCTTTGTAAATGAAGTAGATGAATTCTTCTAATTTTTCTACTCAGATCATCTAGTAAAATTCTAACATTTAATGACTGCTCAATAAATAGTCACCGAATCAATTTGTTTGTTGGAGAATGTAAATTTTGCCTGCCTTAAATTTTACTTTATGTTACCCAATTTTTCCCTCTTAAAGTATACCCTGATCTCAAAATTATGCAAAAAAATTCTCCTGAACTTCCTAATAAAGCAATTGAAATGTTTTCTCTTCCTTCTATTCTTCTTTCACTCATGGGCTACACCCTGGACATTCAGTCGCCTTGTATTGGCTCTCCTGTTGATCTCATCCTGCCATTAGCCATTTTTGTCGAGACTTCTCTTACTATCAGACTGCCTTTTAACTTTTCCAGTATTCTCATTATTTGGCTTTATCTTCTGACATATTTTACTAAGATCCCAAACACTTTCAACCAGAATTTTCAACAAAGACAGGACTCATGTATCTGCAATATTTTATAAATATGCAAACTGAGGATCAAAGTTTATCTGATGAATCCTCGGAAGGCAACGTTTTTCTAATTTCCTTAAAGTTGAACTCATATTTATACCAGTCAATAATATTCTTGGGGCTAATTGGAATATTCTCCCCAACTATACGCTTCCTTGTAGTTGGAGTTATATTAATCCCATATGATTTGTTTTTACCAATGGATTGTGAGTCAAAGTGACATAGGGTCACTTCTGTACAAACCTTAAGAGGTATCATGTATTTCAGTTCACCCTTCTTGCTTTGACCCTCTACCATAAGAGCAATGTGTTTGAAGTAGTGGCTTTTCCTTTACTTTGTATTATGGGAAGAGAAGATAATGTTGAACCAAGTCAAGCCTAGCTCAGGTGAACCAAGCAGAGCCCAGCAGAGCCTAGAAGAGGTATAGTTGACAAAAAGCCTCATGTGAAATGAGTAAGAAATAAGTATTTATGTGATGTAAGCATTGGAGTTTTGAGATTGTTTTTATACTGCATAACCTAGTAAAAGTTAACTAAAATAATCCCAAATAGGGTATTTTAGTCTTGCTGCAATGTTCCAGAATTTTCCCTTTCTTTTTTTTTTTTTTGGCGAGGAAGATCAGCCCTGAGCTAACATCCATGCCAATCCTCCTCTTTTTGCTGAGGAAGACCAGCCCTGAGCTAACATCCATGCCAATCCTCCTCCTTTTTTCCCCCTTTTTCTCCCTAAAGCCCCAGTAGATAGTTGTATGTCATAGTTGCACATCCTTCTAGTTGCTGTATTTGGGACGCTGCCTCAGCATGGCTGGACAAGTGGTGCCTTGGTGTGCACCCGGGATCCGAACCCGGGCCACCAGTAGCAGAGTGCACACTTAACCGCTAAGCCACTTAGCCGGCCTCTCCCTTTCTATTCAAGTAAATTATATCATGGTCATAAATTATAAATTAGAAAAAATAAATTAAAACAATCCCATAAGCCATTATTGATTACTTTATTGCTAATCACACATTTTTTAACATTTATTATATACTTTTAAAAATATAGTGTCTGATCTATATCAAGGCAAATGTTATGAAGAATGTGAGTATTTTATCTTCACAATAACTGGGATAGATTCAGGTTTCAAGGCTTAATCCATACATTTACCCATATGACAAATTCAATAATTTATGAGCCAGTGTTAAGAAGAAAGACTGATTTCCAATAACAAGACTATGCTAACTTGTTTTTAGTTGAAGTGAAATTATAATCTTGACCTGGACAAAATAATCACTTAAACATTAGATCAGATTTCCAATAATATGGTTTCTGTCTATAACTTGTGTCAAATAATACCCCATTTTACTTTTATTATGATTAAACCATAGTTGACCACAAATTATTATAAGTAGTAATGTTAGTGACACAGATATTTACAGTGGGATTAAATAATCCTGGTTACTGAATTTTTAAAAATGGCTTACCTTGCTTTTCTTATTTTTATAAGTTTAGACTTCTTCTTATTTTATACTATCAATGCATAGATATTTCAATTTATAAATACTGACCACAGACCTACTGCTTTCTCAGGTTTGGGAAGGACATATATAACTTATCTAGTTACATGTTATTAAAGTAGAGAAGCTGGCACATATTTGTCTTTGAAGTATTACATCTTCTCTTCAATATTCAGTGTTGGGAGAAATTCAGGTATCTCTGACTGAAATCTAGTATAGGAGAAAAGTATTTAGATCCATGAAACAAAGTTTCCTTGAGTAAAAAGAGTCTAGATTCATGACAAATTCTCATTCCGATATTCTAGATATCATGGAGTGAGGATAAGTCTTGTCATACAGGAATCCATGGCTGGAAGTTTCGATGAATTTAGTCTCACTAGTATTTGCTGTGCATTAATATAGAAAGACTGATTGTGAAGTCTAAAATTATTTTGTACAACTTGAAACTTTTCATATTTACTGAGACTTGACTTATGGCCCAAAGTATAGTCTGCCTTGGAAAATATTTCATGTGCAGTTGAAAAGAATGTTAATTTTGCTATTGTTGGTTGAAGTGTCAATAAACATTAATTTAGGTCCAGTTGGTTGATGGTGTTGTTCAAGTCTTCTATATATTCATTGATCTCTGTTTGTTCTATCACATATTTAGAGAGACATGCTAAATTATTTGCCTGTGTTTGTGATTTGTCTTTCTTTGCAATTCAAACAATTTTATTTTGAAGCTCTGTTGTTAGGTGCATAAACTTTTAGGATTGTTATGTTCTCAGATGAACTGACCCCTTCGTCATTATGAAACAGTCTTCTTTATTGCTGTAATATTCTTGCTCTTAAATATACTTTCTCTGATATTAATATAGCTACTCCATCTTTCTTCTCGTTAGCATTAACAAATTAAATCTTCATTCTTTTGTCTTAACCTAGTTGAATCCTTATATGGTAAGCCTTATGTAGGTAGAGTTGATTATTACATTCTTATCCAATCTGACAATCTCTTCCTTTTAATTTGGTGTATACATCATTTCTATCTAATCTGATTATTGATATGGTTGGGTTTAAATCTACTGTCTTGATGTTTGGTTTCTATTTGTCCAATCTTCTTTTGTATGCTTTTTTTTTTCTCTTTTTCTTCTTTGTTTTTGAAGAACTTGAGTATTTTTCATGGTTTCATTTTATTTTTCCTTGTTGGATTATTAACTATAATTCTTTTTGTGTTATTTTCATGTTTATTTTAGAATTTATAGAATAATCATTATTTTATCTCTGTCTAATTTCAAGTGATATGTACCACTGTGTGTATAAGAACCCTAAAACAGTACACATCTATTTCTCCTCTTTCAGGCTTTGTGCTGTTTTCGTCACATATTTAACCAACATATATGCAATATTACTTTTCATTTAAGCAGTTCATTATTTCTTAAAAAGATTAAATTAAAAAAAAAAACTTTGTATTTAAACCTTTCCTGTGCTCTTCATTCTTTTGTATAGATCCAGGCTTCCATTAGGAATGGCCAGTATAATATTCCTTCTGAAAGTAGAACTTACTTTAGTATTTATTGTAGTTGACAAAAGCTTTTGATCTTTGTCTGAAAAAATATTTATTTCATATTTGTTTTGTCTTTGAAAGTATTTTTGCTGGGTAATGCTTTCAATGTGACAGGTTTTGGTTTTTTTGTTTGCTTTAACTTCACTACTTTAAAGATGGTGTTCTATTGTCTTCTGTCTTGGATTATCTTCAATATGAAATTGGGTGCTATCCATATCTTCGTTCCTTTGTATCTGATGTCTCTTTTTCTGTAGTCGCTTTAATGATTTTCCTTTTATCACTGTTTTTAAGTAATATGGTTATGAAATATTTTCATGTAATTGTCCTCATATTTCTCATGCTTTGGGTTCAATGAGCTTCTTAGCTATATGAATTTATTGCTTTCATCAAATTTATAATATCTTCAGATATTATTTCTTCATCTAAGTAGCTGTTGTTACGTAAAAGCTAGGTGAATTTTCCAGAACAGTAGGAATAAGTGCGAAGATTTATCTAGATTCCTTTGAGCAATTTCTCATCCTCCAGTCATCTTCATCAGCATTGTAAACTCAGTTTGTGACAGTAAGTGTCTGAATCCTAGTCAATGTTTTATCTATGGTTTCCTACAGAAGAATGCCTGTCTCAGAGAAAGTTTCTCAAGAGGGACAAGTTTGCATTGTAGGAGTCAGTATTCAATGCAAGAAACTCTAAGACTGTTTCATCTCCTGGACCATATGAATCTGTGGCATGATAGACTATGGAAAGGATTGAATAGTAAGCTGATGCAGCTAGTGTCTTTCTTCCTTAACAAACATTAGGCTCCTTGCCTCTTCATCTCCCAAGTGAACCAACCAAGTTTCTCATGAAGCACCTGGCTTCTGTTCATGGTGACCCAGATTTCCTTCCTTTCACATTTATCATAGATTTGCATCTCTGAAACTATTGAGTGAAACGCAGAGAGGAGGAGGAAAATTCTGCCCACTCAGGATGAAGCTAGGACAAAGTATTATGAAAAGCTGGGCTTTAGGCAGCACAACAAGTTGGCAAGGAAGTCCACTTGCCTGAAGGTCAGATCTTTGAAACTTCTTCTCAGCACTCAGCCTGAAGCTACCTTTCCCATATCATCCTCCTTATCAATAGGCAATACAGTATACTAATCATACTATTTTATCAAAATGTTTACTGTTAATTCCCATGGATTTCCCTTAAATAGCAATAATTGATCCTCAAGGCCCTTATCCTTCCTGTTTCAGAAAGTTGCGTTTCTTTCAGCATCCTGTCTTCCTATCCTCAGCACCAAAACTTTCAAGAACTATGAAGGATATGAGATTTTACCCCACTTGGAAGCTTACAATTTAACCTGTTACAGTATAATGATGCTAGTGGAAGACACAAGACTTTTGGGTCATGGACAAAAAAAAAAACTTTATTACTCACAGAAATAGGATTGGCCAATGTATCAGCATTTTTGCCAGTTCTCCAAGACCCAATGTTGTAAAGGTTACACGGAGAAGGAAGAATGGCACCTGCACACACAGTGAATTGTATTATAGAATATTAGGGAACTTGAATCTTTTATAGTGGGCAATAAATATACTTACTACTTGCTCCAGTGGAAAACACTATCTCTAACTCCAAAGTCTGTTCACCGTAGAAGCTTCCTTGAAAAGAATGTCCAGAAGAAAGGGCAATCAGGCCTTTACTTCAAAATGCATACAATAATGTGAGAAACCATGGAGAATCGTCTTCCAACATTATTATGTCTTGGAATTCACTAATCTTTTTTTCTTTAATGTTGACTTGCTAATTGTTATTTAATGCAAACTCTGTGAATTTTAACTTTATTGTGTATTGATATTTTTACATTTCTACAAATATTCTTGAGATTTCTTTCTGGGACTTGACTAGGCTAATCGCAAACAATTGGAACCTTCTGAGTCTTGATTTTAAGATTTATTAGTCAGGCCCAGTGCTTCATTTTACTTAGGGCTAAATTTCTGCACTACTTAGGGAAGGCCCTTTTTGGTACTCTAATTGATGCAACCTAAATTATGAAGTTTTCCATTCTAGCTTTTGGCACTGTTTACAGCCCTCTGAGTATTCTGGAGACTGTTCCCGTAATTATTTTAGTTGGTTCTTTTCCCTGCTTTAGAGAATTTCCTCAAAATCACGCACTGATTCTACTCCGCTGAATACATAAGGAGTATTCAAAACAACCCTCTGCAGATTTCTGATGTCTGTGCATCTCTCTCCTCTCTGGAACTCTGTCCTTTTTACTTTAGCTACCTTTGCTTCCAAGGACTTCTAGCCCCACCATCCCATCACCTTAGGGAGACTTCTGGGTTCTGCTGACTTTTATTCCTTGCTCTGCATCCTGGAAAATTTCTCTAGTCAGTAAGCTGGGGCATTTCTAAAGCTCACTTCATTTGTTTCTGGTCTCTCAGAATAGCTATCCTTCATTTCCTGATGTTCAATATATTGAGGACTGTTTTTCATATATTTTTCCCGTTTTTTTATTTGTTTCTGGTGAAAGAGTAAATCTGATCCTTGTCACTCTGTCTTGACCAGGAAGTGAAATTCTAATTTATCTTTTGAGAATATAAACATTCCTTTAATACTAGCATAAAATGTTTCCATCTCTATCTAACCTTTTTTACACATCAAAGTTGGAATTAATCTTTCCCACCTCTAGGCACATATTTCATACGTAGCTGGACAATTTCATAATAATGCTCATTACCTTATACCATTCGATACTTTATTTGTCTTCTCTCTCATCTCAGTTTTAAATATCTTGTGGTGTGAGAACAGGTTATTTTCATTGTCCACACAATTTACATGTAGTAAATTATCAAAAAAATATCCTAAGATTGAATTAAGTGTAATCATTCATAATCAGTAGTTAAAAAGTATAGAAATCAAACTTATGACTTATGTCACAATATCCAAATAATGAAGGAAATGTGGAGAATAAATTCAAGAAAAACAAATTTGGAGCTCCATTGTCAGACACACTTGAGTTTATACCATATTTTTACCTACTTCCTATTTCTTAACTTTCTAAACTTTGCTTTCCACTTTCCCTTATTTACAAAGGAGAGACTAGAATATTTTATATTTTATAGGCCTTTTGAGTTGACTAATTAAGGTAAAATATACAAAGGACTTAGCCTAGTCTTGTCACAGAGCAAGTTTTGAATATGTTCAAGCTATTATTAGTAGGATATTTTGAGTATGAGTGGCAGGAAAAAAAACTCAGCAAAAATCGTTTAAAATTTAGAATTGTGTTTCTCTCATACCCTGTCAAGTCCAGAGGTCAGGCAACTCCAGAGTTGGTCATTTCAGCAACTCAATAACGCCATCTAGGGCCAGGTTCTTTCTGTATTTTCTCTGTCCCCTAGGAGCACATGGGATTTCACACTCAAGTCTGTCCATTTATGTTCACACATGGCTGTCACAGCTTCATTAATCATGTTCTTACCCAACCACATAGAGTGGCGGGGAAAGAGTGACTTTCCATATGCATTTGTTCTTTGCAATGACAAAAGAAAAAACCTTTCTTGAGGAATCTCAGCAGACTTTTATTCATGTAGTACGGGTCAGAACTTCTTTGCGTGGCTATCCCTAAACCAAACACTGACCAAAAAATCGAATTTTCTTGAAAGGTTCAAACTATTAAGACTCAGCTCTTCTCTGATTTTCTTGGTTTAATGGAGGGTGAATAAAATCAAGTTGGAAGGTTGTGGATAGGCAGGCAAGTTGCCAGTCACATATTTCTTTTCTTAATTAAAAGCTAGATACACAGCAAGTAATAACATCTCTTTTTAGAGACACACAAAAAAATGACAGAAGCATATTGTTTCCTAACATTTTTATAAATGTCAATGCTTTTTATTATTTTTTAACCCAGCATACTCACGATTAAAATGCCATGAAAATTATGTAAGGTAAATATGTCTTCTTATAATGCTACATTTTTATTAAAATTTAATGAAAAAGTTCTGAATAGCACAATCTGAGACAATTGGGATAAAATATGTTTTATATCCATATACTTCAGTAAATTAAAAATAATCCTTATTTATATCCTTAATCTAAATACAAATGGATTTTTTCTAAAATATTAGAAATAAAAATCCAGTTTTTTAAAATCTTCTCCCTTATCAAATGTCACTAGTAATCCCAAACTGCAATACTTCAATCCTTTCATTAAAGGTGTTATAACGGTGAGAAAGAACTTTCAGATACCGGAGTTTTAGCCTTGAATAACTCCCATGACTACTAATCAGTCTGGATTTTTTTTTTCCAACATTGTTATTTAATTTAAAGCATTCTGGACAAAATGCCTGAAACAACCTTCTTCCAAAATCAATTCTGTAAGAATGAAATACACAAAATACACTTCAAAATGAAAATTATAAACCAGTGCTTTCCTCCTGACTGCATTCAGCAATAAAACAGTAAATGGAATATTAAGGACAACAATTAAAGAGCTTAGCTTTTAAGCTGTCTGGTGGTGTGTAAGATTCAGTTCTTTATTGGCTATTAGAAAAATTACCAAAGATTACTTTGGTTATTCTAAGTGAATACAGAACTGCTTGCTCAGCAGTAGTGACAGTAAGTACTTAATGAGGACCAAAATTCTTACATTTTCATATTGGGAAAATTATTTTGCAGTTTTTCAGGGTTGAGTTTATTCAGTTTGAATCAAATAAAAAATATCGATATTATATTTAAAGTAAGTCTTTACAAATAAATTGTTCCTAACTGTGGAAATGTTTGAAAAGTCATTTTTAATGTCTGCTCTAGGACAGTCAATCACATTAAGATGTCTACTTAATAAGTCTATAATATATAATAATAGGAAATAAATCCATAAATGATAAATATATCGTAAGGAAAACACTGTTTTAAGGCAAATGGAATCCATACGAATAGTAATGCTTTATTAAAAAACTATATCTTAGTTCCATTAAAAAATAATTTAGTATGCATTTTAAATAAAATGTATGCCTTAAGTGGAAGTGAGATGATTGAAGGGGGTGGTCCCTTAGCAACTGGTTGCTGAGGTATACAAGGTGGGAAGGATAACAGAATACAAAGTGAGGGGGTCGGCCCCATGGCATAGTGGTTAAGTGCTCACAATCCCCTGCTGGTGGCCCTGGTTTGGATCCCCGGCACACACCGACGTACCACTTGTCAAGCCATGCTGTGGCAGTCTTATATAAAGTCGAAGAAAATGGGTATGGGTGTTAGCTCAGAGCCGGTCTTCCTCAGTAAAAAGAAGAGGATTGGCGTGGATGTTAGCTCAGGGCTGATCTTCCTCACAAGAAAATAACGCAAACAGAATACAAAGTGAGGAGAAAAAAATCCCCCTTCTTCTTAACGCAAATTGCTGGCTGAATGTGCTGCAACATAAACACAAGATTTGATTTCAGTTTGTACGATTCCTTTCTTTCATTTAGTAATCTTAACTCTTCAGTAAAGAACATGCCATTCTGTAGTATCACAGCCTCTCTTCTGTCTTGTAGTAAAAGAGCTCTGGGATCAAGGCGATAAGGCTCTTTCATCGAGTGTTTCAGTCGTCTAGGAAATGGGGCTGGTATAATCGTGGCCCTCCAGGAGTGTCGTGGTGAAAGAGCCTCTCCTACATCAGCTCCACTGGATGTACTCCACTAGATTCTTGTTTCAGTGAGGTCAGACAACAGTAATTTGTTGTGTGGGTCATAGCAGAATCCCTCCTCTAAACACTACAAAGAATGACACCTTTGTCAATACAAATACATCCTAATGTGTTTAGTCTCCCTGTAGGCTGTACTACACACTTGAGAGCTATTGTGTCAAATTCTGCCACTAGTATTATAATATCTTTTCATTTTGCCTTTTTTTTTCACTTTATTATAGCAGAGAATAAAATACATACAAGTAAAAGGTAAAGCTTGTTTTCATTTTTTTTATATATTTTACTTTGCATATGCTGTCAAGAATGATCATCAGAACGGGCATGCTACTAAATGTATTTCAAAGGACAGGAATATAATACAACAGAAATGTTATATTAATAATTCAGCTCATTCTTATTTTTATTTTCCCACAAATTTTGTTTCTGTGCATCTTTATTCTTTTTTCCTCATCCAAATGAATATGTAAAATATGAAAATTGGAATGAGTAATTTCACCTCAAAATTGTAAACTGATACAATAAATAGTGATTTCAGAATTATCTGGCTTAATATGGATATGTCTCTTAATTGTTATTAGTATCAGTATTCTAAACTTTCTATCTTTAAAATTCTTTCATTTCAGAAGTTTTAGATTCAAGTATTGTAAAGCAATTAGAATGAACATAGTTAAAAACTAGAATCTATATTACAATGAAAATTTTTGTTACATATGTTCTTAGTCTCCTTTTCCTCATCTCTACATTCATAAGACAAGACAAAGAGCTATAGTCTCTTCAAATATTAACTCATTTTATATTACTTAATTTTCTATACTATCTTCATTTAATAAATCTGCACATTAACCACCGCTCCCTTCTCCGAAAAAAGATGAACATACACAGACCAATAGACAACTCAGAATGGATAATGGACTGGTTAGAAATATTGGGTTTCAAATTGTTGTATATTGTTCCAATTTGACTGCTCTGAGAAAAGGAGATTTGGGGTCAAAAAGGTTAGGTTTTGAAGTGTTTGTGTGCTGTAGGTTTGAGAAGAAAAAGGTTAACTCAGGCAAACTGTAAAAATGCTTTCCTCAAAAATATGTATAAATAATAAAAAAAAGACAGTCTTATTCTCAATAGGTCATAATGCCTAGACGCAAAAAACCTTAGACAAGATGTTAAACAAAGGTCATTTGCTCTTTTAAGATTTAAAGATTTTATACTCTTCTTGCTTTGTGAAACCTACACTAAATTTTAAAAGATCTAGTTATAGCAGGTATGTCTTATAAGTTTGAATTCGAAAATTTAACTCCAATTTCAAAATATTCTTTGATAATAAGCCTTACAATACAAATACACATTAAGTAGTTACTTGTCTGCTGCTTATAATGTAGTGTAAAGAACAAAGTGTTATGCATAAGTGTTCACATTCTAACACCGATCATTACCAAATGTCTGATCTTTGAAAACGATTTTTAATAACAAGAAAAATTATTATTCTTAAAACTTTTAATATGGTGAGTACTTTGTTAAGTAATTTGAAAATATACCTTATTTATTATTCACAACTGCTTCCTAAGATGAATGTTGTTATTGACAGTTAAAGTGCCAGAGAGTTAAGACCATAGCGTTGACCCTCAATCAATGTGGGATGGGAGATGGTGAATGAATACTCCCCCTTCCCCACCCAGAATTGTGGGACAATTCTGAGGATTCTGAGGTATATTCAACACAGTATCTCAGAAGGTCCCTATGAAGTGAGAACTCTGTCATTAGCTGTGGGAACACTATAATTACACAATATTAGTTTTCCGTCTTACTTCTACCACTTCCTCACGGTACTACCTTGAGCAACCTTCCAAATAAACTACTTGCAACATAATGTTTGACTTAGAGTCTGCTTTTAGTAAACTCAAACTAGGACATTGCTAGTAGAGCTAGATAGAGACCCTAGACAGCTCAATCATGGCCTGGGATTCAGGAATTTCATCAGATAGCAATAAGGATCCTATCAGTGGTGATAAGTGGTTATAATAACCCATGGTGTGCTGCAGCATTATAATTACTAAGACTCTCACGGGAATGGATTGTGATGTTATATAGCAGGAAGGGAAAATGTCCTTCTTTAATGTCTCTGGCATTTGAAAGCTATGAAGGAAATAGAAATTATAAATATTATGGTATATGTTGGCTTTGGTAGCTATAATAAAGGCCTTAAAGAAAGAACGACACACAACACCAAGAGTGAACCCTAATGTAAACTATGAACTCTAGGTGATAATGAAATGTCAATGTAGGGTCATCAATTATAACAAATGGTCCACTCTGGGACACATCTGGGATGCTTATATTGGGAGAAGCTATGCATTTGTGGGGGCAGAAGGTTTATGGGAAATCACTGTACCTTCTGCTCAATTTTGCTATGAACTCAAAACTGCTCTGAAAATAGTCTATTTTTTCATAAAAAGAAAAGGATGCGAGACTCAAAGCAATCAACCAACAGTTCAAGGCACACTTTAAAAGCCAGAAGGGCTACACCTGCTAGGTAGGAGTAGCCTTCCATGTCCTGAAAACTGTACAAAATCCTCATATGAAGAGGACCCTCTTCTTTGGCAGTGCAGGGCAAACTGTCCTCAAAGTTAGGCTTAAGATCCAATTGTTACAATTGGGATCAATTTCATTTCCCTGTTAATTTCCCTACTCTAACTTCAGGGCACTGATAGGGAAAGAATGGGACCCTAAGACCTGGGACAGGGCCTTTTAGTCAGTGGTATTGAAAATCATGAATCCACAGATTTCCCTGTGACTTCCTGGCCTGCAAAAAACAGGCCCCTCCTGCTTGGTAGATGAGAGTCACCTAGGAATCACACAAAATTCTCACTAAGGTACATGCTTATCCCTCAAATGTTTATTCTCATTATGATCTTCATCCATCTGCTCTTTTGTTTCTAGACCAGTAACTACCAGGGGTAAACAAAGCCCTAATGGAAAGGAATTTCTCTTCTATAGAATAAAATCTTCATTAAAAAAGGACTTTTAAAGTCTTGCTATTATGTACCTGAAGGGACCAGGAGCACAAGTATGGCACTGGATCTTGAGAACATAAGGATATTGGGCAAACGGAAAAGGAAAGTGCAAAGAGTTTATTTACATGGTGTATCACCTGTGGTTTCAAGATCTGTCATCTGGGCAAGCACATTAGGAGCTAGCTAAATATAATGCTCGATGGTTCCTTAAAACTTGGAGATAATGATGTCCTACAGTAAATGAGACAGAGAAGCCAGAATTACTATGTCAGTATTTTGAAAGGGATATCAAAAGGCGTTAGAGAGGTGGTAGTGAAAGAAGGATTTATTAGAGAAAACAAGACATATTATTAGTTTACTACATTCTCTAATATGGCCTAGAGGATATTCCTTTCTCCAAAGCCATAAGAAATGCGTTGGTGATGGGCACATGCATTGCTGAGTAGCTCTGTGCTCGCTCTCATCTGTAGGATTGGGTTAATGGTAGGAGATAATCTCCTAAAAACAGTATTTCTAGTGTCAATAGGAATAAAGGAATTATAGAAATCTAGAACAAAAAGAACTAAGTACAACGTGTCAAGACAATAGGAGCAACCAGGAAGCCTTGTTCTGCAAGAATTGTGATCATGGCTAAAAGATCAAGGTGTTTGTAATGTGAGCTACATAGCCAGCCAATGAGAGTACCGTTTACTCATATAATTTAAAAAAAAAATGAAGAACAGGAAGAAAAATACTGATGTAAGCAACTATAGTAGTAAATCCCAACAGCTCACCTAGTTTCCAGAACTGAGGTAGTTTCTGAACTCAAAATCCATTATTAAAGGGGAGTCTTAGTCCACTAGACGAAAGTTGCTGAAATGTCACATAAATGTATGCAATAATAATTCCTCAAATTCTTCCAATAAATGATCTATGGGGATTTAACAGAATAACTCTAAACTAGGGTAGAGGGGCATTCTGACATCTTTCACAGGCTACAGGAACATAATCAGAGCTAACAGTGATACAAGGTGATCCAGACCACCATCACGCCCTGCCCCAGTAGACTGGGGTACATGGAGAACACGTAATCAATGCAGTTTGCTTCAAAGTCCATTGTGTGGTGGATCTAATGAATACACAGACGCACCCTGAGGTCACTATCTTGGTTTTTGAGTGTAGAATTATGATGAATATTCTTAGAACCTGGAAGAATCTTCACCCTTTTTTCCTGATGTTTGTAATAAGAGAATGACAGAAAGGCAAAGTGGAAGCCCTTGAAACTGCTCCTTTCTGTCAAGATAGTTATTCACAAGCAATATTCTATTCCTGTGGGGGATGACAGAGCTCAGTTCAACACTCAAAAATCTCAAAGATATATGGACGGTCATCTGCTTCATAGTTTTAATGAATTCATCAGAATGCTATGCGAAATGAAAAGAATCTTGGCAATTGAAGAGTATTGTTTTAAACTTAGTAGCAAATATTACAGGTGCTGTGTTAATTGGTATCTCAACTGGAAAAATTCAACCCAGACTTTGTCATTTGGTATGTAGTTATTGATCTGAAGACTGTATTCTTTTCGAATTCCCTTGAGAATGAGAACAAAGCAGTTGCCTTTACCTGTGAAGGTCGTAGTATACATGCATTGTCTTACCTAAAGGTTATGTTAATTTCCCTGTTCTGTCATACTCCCAAGGGGCCTCCATCATTTTCATGTATTCCATAGATCATCTTACTTTCCACTATATTGAGTACAGCACAATAATAGAACCTTAAAGTAGCTAATAGTCTGAGTGTCATAGTAAAAGACACATAGACCAAAGAGTCAGAGATAGACCCACAAATGATTCGGTGGTCTGCTACAACAGAAAAATATTTAGGGGCCTAATGATCTGATCCATACTGGGACATCCTCTACCAGGAAAAGGATAGTTATTGGATCTTAACTCTCCTACCACTAAGAAGGAGGCAAAGCATTTAATAGGCATTTTGGATTTTGCAGACAGCACATAACTTGGGAACACTGTTCCAAATCTTTTAATCTTTTAGCAGACAATTCAGAAGACTGCCGAATTTTAGTGGAACCCAAAGAAAAGTAAGGTTCAGCAGCAAGTAAAGGCTTTGCTGAAAGTGGTCTTGATCTTCAGGTGATATGACTTAGCACACTAAATGGAGCATAAAGTGAATACGAAGAGTCTATTTTTTGCAAGCCTTAATGTGAGACACTGCACAAAATACTAAGATATTGAAGACAGGCTTAGATTTCTGCAGCAAAGAACTCAGCGCTGTTTGGAAGAAACTCCTACTCTGGGACTCAACTTTTGTAGACACTGAGGACCCGAACATGACAAATTAAATTATATGTGAACAGAACTGTCCATCATGATCTATCTATTGTCAGATCTATTAGGTCATATAGAAAAATAGGCCCCATTTGAATATACTCCTCACTAACTGGCTCTTACTAGTTAGTACTCTTATAATAACTGTAATAAATAGTTAAGAAAAGATCCTAAGAAGTATTTTGTTAGTATTGGAACAAAATTGGATACAGACAATTTACCTAGTGGCTATAACAGTGCATAGCATATAAAAATCAACAAATTATTGACTCGTGAATAAATACCACCATTCAAGTTTATTGTCAAATAAAAATAAAACAAAACAAGACCATATCACTTTGGTTATTAGAATATTTGTATAAATCAATATTGGTATTTTTTCTAAAGGAATCAGAGCACTTCAAATATTTCTCAAAATATTCTTATTTTTTAAAAAAAGCTAAGATTTCAATATTCTTCCTTTCCTCACAGATCAAAACAATTTTGACATTTAACGGAACTTGCATTACACTTACAGTTCCAAAATCTTTGATGCATATCATCTATAATTTAATCAGGTTATATAAGATATTTCATTTATTAAAGATAAATTTATTTTAGCTGTGTTGAAGTTACATATTTTTTCTGATGTGAATTTCTGGGCCATAGAATCTAAGACATGTGACATCTACCTAATTTGGACTGGGAATTGCCTATTGAAATTTTATTTTCCATTATCCTTATACCCCTCAAGAAGACGTTTCATTTGAGTGGAAAGGTACCAGCATACACTCTTTTAAATGTGGTTTATTATGTGAAAATGGAGCTATGTTAAGTCTGATGCCAAATATCACACCAGTAAATGTTGTGTCCTTATGTAGAAAAATACTTAGGGATTGAAAGGGCAGAATGGTTATGCAGAAAATTTTTTAAATAACCATTTTACTTTGGAATAATTTTAGATGTAATGAACTTCCAAAGTTTGTATTTAGATTTCCTATATACTTCTCACCTAATTTCCTCTATTGTCAATACCTTACGTTACCACAGTGCACTTTCAAAGAAACTAAAACTGGTATATTACTGTTAATTAAAATCCATACTTTATTCAGACTTCACTAGTTTTACCACTAATATACGTTTTCTGTTCCAGGATCCCATCTAGAATACCATATTACTTTTGGTTGTCATGTCTCTGCAGGGCAGGCTCCTATTGGATGTGATGGTTGCTCAGACATCCCTTATTTTTGACAACCTTGACAGTTTAGGGGCATGCGGGTCAGATATTTTATATAATGTCCCTTGATTGGAGTTTGTCTGATGTTTTCTCTGTAAAAACTGGTGTTATGGTTTGTGCCATGCCCTTCTTATCACATAATATCGGGGGGTAGATGCTATCAACTTGATTTACCATTAGCGAGGTTAATCTTGATAACCTAGACAAGGTAGTGCTTGCCAGAGTTTCCCCCTTTTCTACACTCTATTCTTTGGAATCAAGTCACTAAGTTCAGCCAGCACTCGAGTGGAGAAGGGAATTAAGTTCCATGTTGTAGAGTGACAGATTATCAACATAAGTTATTTGGAATTATTCCAGAAGGAAGATTTATCTTTTCTTGCTTATCCATTTTTTTAATAATTCATTTATATGTGTATGGACTCATGTATATTTACTTTATACTATGGGTTATAATCCAATGCTACATTATTTAATTCGTCTCATTATTTTTATCTGTTTTACAATTGGAAACAAACTCAGAAACTGTCATAGCCAACAGGGGCCTAAAAATTATGGTGTTGGGATTCTTAATGATTGAGAGAGAAGTTACAGAACCCCATCTTTTTGCTTTTGAAGTGTGTCTTTACTTTCTGGCTCTACAAAATGCCCCAGATTAATGTTGTATTTTACTTGCTCCAGCTATAGAATTAGCCATCTCTAAGGATTCCTGGTTTTCTTTATTTGAGGATGATATTTAGAAACCAAGATATATGTGTTAGGTGTGTTTGTTGCTACTAGGGTGCCACTCTCTAAAGCAGAGAGAGTCAGGAAATACATTCATGCATAGTAACCTATGTATTCATACATATTAAAATTATCTCTACATCAATCAATTTGTATTAATATTAAACTAATTTGATGTCTCTGGCTCTAATCCACCACCAAGTGGTTCACTCTAGGCTTCTCTCCTTGTGTATCATAACTTCCCTTTCTCGCAATGAGAATTCTAGCTCCCACCATATGCTATCCATTTGCTTATTCCTTCAAGCCCAATAAACGTGCAAAGTAGTTTCAGAAATGTTAACCCATACTACTAATGATAAACAACCTTACCCACTAGAATACATTGTTTATCTTCAGTTCCTTTTGTCTTTAGGCTTACAGATTTCAGTCAAAACACCATTTCCAAAGTTAACTAGTTCAGTTCCTTTTTTCCTCAGCCCTTCAATGAGATCATATCAGCAACTTAAAATATGGTTAGATAGTTCATTCAAAGTCTAAATTTCATGTTGGGATCCTCTCAGCTCCTGGTTGATTTTTTTTTTTTAATTTCCATGTGTTAATTTCACTTCATAATGTAAAGTTCTATGGGTTTTTGTAAATGTATTGAGTCATGTATGTTTCACTACATTACCACGCAGAATAGTTCGATCAACTAAGATTTACCCTGTGTGTCCCCTTTGTATTCAACCACTCCCTCACCCCCAATCCAGAGCAATTACTCATTTATTTCCTGTCCCTCTAATTTGGCCTTCTGCAGAATGTCATATTAGTGGGATAACGTAATACACAGCCTTTTAGGTCTGGCTTCTTTCACTTAGAAATATGCATTCAAGCTGCTTTCATGGTATTCCATGAATCAATATATTGTCCCCTTTTATCCCTAAATTGTTATTCCATTGTATGGATGTAATACAGCTTGTTTATCCATTCATCTGCAGAAAGCATCATGATTGCTTCCAGTTTTTTGTGATTATGAATGAATGAAGTTTCTATAAACATGCATATACAGGTTTTTGTGTGAAAAGAAGTTTTCACTTCACTTGATTAACTATCTAGGAACATGACTGCTACATTGTGTGGCAAATCTACGTTTAACTTTATAATAAACTGCCAAACGATCCTTCCCAAGTGACTGTACAATTTTTCATTCCAACTAGTAATGAATAATACTCGCCGGCATTTTATATTGTCAGTATTTTTGGATTTTGAATCCAGTCTAATGGTCAGCAAAGGTATCTCATTATTGTTTGATTTTACATCTCCCTAGTGACAAATGATGCTGAGAATCTTTCCACGTGCATATTTGCCATCTATCTCTCATCTTTGGTGAAGCGTCTGTTAATATCATTTATCCATTTTTGTATTGCGTGATTTATTTTCTTTCTGTTGACTTTTAAGTGTTCTTTATATATCCTGGAAAAAAATTCCTTAATTATGTGATTTGCAAATATTTTCTTCCCATCCATGGCTTGTATATTATTTGTCTTAAGAGAATCTCAACATAGGATAATTTATCAGTTCCTTAATGGATTGTATTTTTTTTTGTGAGGAAGATCAGCCCTGAGCTAACATCCATGCCAATCCTCCTCTTTTTGCTGAGGAAGACTGGACTTGGGCTAACATCTGTGCCTATCTTCCTCTACTTTATATGGGAGGCCGCCACAGCATGGCCTGACAAGCGGTGCCTCAGTGCGCGCCCAGGACCCGAGTACCTGGCCAGCCAGCAGCAGAGCGTGTGCACTTAACTGCTACGCCACGGGGCTGGCTCCCTAATGGATTGTATTTTTGGTGTTATATCTAAAAACTCATCATCAAACCCACGATCAAAGCAAATTCTCCTGTTTTCTTTCTGTAAGTTTTATAGTTTTACATTTTATATTTAGGTCTATAATCTATTATGAATTCACTTTTTGTGTAAGTTGTGAGGGCCGTGAAATTAGATTAGATTAGACTGACTTTGTAGCAACCACAGGTGCCTCACAGAATCTATCAGAGACCTGCTGAAAGAAGTCATTTTCAGTTTAGCTCTAAGATTATTTCAAAATATGGCTTATTTTAAGTAATTGTATTCCCAGGATACAATTAGTATTAATCTAACGTCTAACAAAATAAAGCACCATGAATAAGAACAGGAATAAAACATGACGCTTACTGGGATTATTTTTATTTTTCTGTGAGGAAGATTAGCCCTGAGATAACATCCATTGCCAATCCTCTTCTTTTTTGCTGAGGAAGATTGGCCCTGGGCTAACATGTGTGCCCATCTTCCTCTACTTTATATGAGACACTGACACAGCATGGCTTGACCAGCAGCGCGTCAGTACACACCCAGGGTTCCGAACTTGCAAACCCCAGGCCGCTGAAGCTGAGGGTGTGAACTTAACTACTATGCCACCGGACCAGCCCCTGGGATTACATTTTTTAAACACCAACTTGAAACTATAACCAGGGAACAGGATTCACTAAAAAGCAAAGACAGAAAACAAAAAGAAATAACCAGAAGATTAAAATAAGATTTCCAAAGAAAAATAAAATAATCAAAAAATGGTTTTAATAATAAATTAAACTCAGCTGAAGAGAGATTTAAGATTTAAATGTTGTCAGATTGCAGTGTTGAAGCAGATAAAAATATAAAATACAAAATATTGATTAAGAATTATAGGGCCGGCCCCCTGGTCTAGCAGTTAAGTGTACGCGCTCCGCTGAGGTGGCCCAGGATTTGCAGGTTCGAATCCTTGGCATGCACCGACACACCGCTTGTCAAGACACGTTGTGGCGGCATCCAATATAAAGTAGAGGAATATGGCATGGATGTTAGCCCAGGGCCAACCTTCTCCAGCAAAAAGAGGAGGATTGGCAACAGATGTTAGCTCAGGGATGGTCTTACTCACAAAAAAAAAAAAAAAAAAAGAGTTATAGGGGATAGAGCAAGAGTCTAACAAATATTTAATTGGAGATCCATAATTCAAGATGCAAGTCAGAGGCAAAATATAGAGACAATGTCTGGGAATTTTCCAGAATTGATGCAAGATACCAATTTATAATTCCAAGAAGCCCAGAAAATCCAAAGCAAAATAAATATAAATAAATTCCTTCCTAGATACATCATGATAAAACTGCAGAATACAACAGCTAGTGGGATAGAGAGTAGGTGGGTTTGGGGAGAGAAGATTGATTACTTTTTGTAAGAGGAAGAATTAAACTATTGACTTTCTACAGCAACCATGGTAGCCAGAAATTAGGAAAATTTTATTTCCAATGATCTGAAAGAAAATACCTGCCTATCTAGAATTCTTTTTTTTGTTTGTTTGGTGAGGAAAACTGGTCCTGAGCTAACATCAGGGCCAATGTTCTTCTATTTTGTCTGTGGGGCACTACAACAGCATGGCTTGATGAGCGGTGTGTAGGTCCAAGCCGAGGATCCAAATCTGTGAGCCCTGGGCTGCCCAAATCGAGTGTGCGACCTTAACCACTATGCCCCCAGGCTGGCCCCTAAAATTCTATTTTTTATGGATACTTCTAAAAATAGACAACACCTGAAAATCTAACAGAAGGTGAAACTAATCAATCAGAAAAGAATCAAATAGAGAAATTGCAAATGAGAAAGCTGTAGTAAAATAGTTCTATTGAGCATCTGTTTTGTTTTAATAATAATAAAGTAAAATAAAATCTTTGGAAATTATGTTTGTAGAGCAGAGGTTAAAATCCACATTCTTCTGTCACCTATTAACCCCAGGTTATTTCCCTAATTATCTCGCAGTTTTAACTTCTTGCTCAGGGTCTTCCTTTCTTTCCTTGTTTTCCTAACCATTGTCTTTTCCTTTGATAGCCATGTGGAAAGATAATCCACCCAAGGTCACATTCACTTATTTCCTTCAAAGACCTTTTCCTCTTTCTGGTATTAATCACTCAATGGTGATTAATGGTTTTACCCTTAATTTTGATTCATTAACTGTGTCTTCTCAGAGATCTGGTTACATACTAAGTGAAATATGGCTGTCCTCTATCATACTGCTTTCTACAGAACTCTTGATTCTTTACACAGGGAGACACAAATTTTCTAAGTGTTCACTAAGTTTCAATTCCCTTTATCTGCCTAAGAATAAGAATAGAACAGTGAATATACTACTTGAAAGCTTACTTAATACATTCATCGTTTTTATGTATAAAATGCACAAATGAGAACTACTAACATAGCCTTATGCAATTAATTTGAATGTAACATAAATTTAAAAAAAAAATCTAACAGTGGATTAAGATTCTGCGTGTGTTCAAGTTTGGAAAGACTTAACACGACTCCGTGAGATGATGTCTCCCTTTGTGCATCCAATTTCACAAATTATTCTACATATCCTATGCAAGATTTTCCTTTCTTTGCTAGCGATCTGTTCATCCAGGCCTCCTCTTGACTGCTTTTTAAAAAAACTGATAAAAAGGCAGTTAAGATATGCACACTTGCTGCTGTTGACACTTTGCTCTGTATCTCATTCTAATTTCCTGCCACCAACTCCCAAACTGATCTATATCTTGGCAATTCCCTGTGACAATCTGCTCGTGGTACCATCTACTGTTTTAAAGATAAAGTCATTCTTTTTACATCCAGAATAACAACAACAAATGACCTTTACACTTTTACTAAACAATGACTGATGATTATGGATAAGTTTTCAGTCAAGACTACAGCAAACAACCTTGATTCACGTTATAAAAATAGGAAAATTAATTCAAAGGTTTGAAGATGTTCCTCTTCCTCCATCCCCCCCCCCCCCCCCGGAGACCCTTCAGCTTCATCGCTAGAGTGGCTGATTTGTTAATGTCATCGACTAAGGCAAAGAACAGGCATGTGCACGTTATTGTTTGACATACCGGAATCAGGAAGGCAGTAGTCCAGAGTATTATGAAACATATTTCAGGGCTTCTTCCAGCCGCCTCACCCCACCCAAACAATAATCCTTTCCTCCAGTCTCTGGATGCCTGGGAGCAGTTGCCCTTTTAGATCTGGGAGGGACTTGGGTAGCATAAGATAAATTAGATTCTTGGTTTGGTTTATTTGGCTTCTTCTTAACTCTTGTCAGTATTCCACTTAAGCTGCCTCCTAGTGTGCACCCTTTTTCTCTCCTCACCAAAGGTCTGACCCCAGGAGACAGAAAAGAGCAGGCTTTCTTGTAACTAATTAGAGAGAGTACATTCTTGGGAAACTGGTTACCAGCATCACAGGAACTCTTGAAGATCTTTGTATTTAATAACCTTTTACCAAACACTTTATTATGTGCAGGGCTCTGTACTAAGTGCACTGTTTTTTTTTCTTCTTAAGAATATGTCCAGCAGATTGAGGTGCTTACATAAGTATGCCCTCTAAACTTACTGAATCTTATTCATAAATCATAGAAAACTATGTATTGGGCCAATTAAAGACTGATATTTGATATTTAATATGGGAGCTAATTTTGTCTTTGTTTACTTACAGGAGATATATATAAAACATACATATATGCTTAGAGTACACACACACACACACACACACACACACACACACACTGGTATATTCTCACTATACTCAGTTCTTAGTGTTTTGACCTTCCGTCCTAATTTACATAGCAAACTTATCTCAAATCGTCAATTTGAACATGTATTGGTGTTCAGTAATGAACTGTGAATTTCAAGGTTTTTATTCTCTTTCTATTTAAAAAGGGATTAAATTCAAATATGTTTTAGGGAGTGGTTTGTTTATTTGTCTTTCCTTGGTTTAAATAATCTAAAGGAAAATTAATACCTTGGAATTGAAAGAACAGGAAATAAATTTTATTTATGAGAACATAAAATGTATTAGGTTTTAAAAACAAACTGTCACATTCACTATTAGATTTCAGTTTTATAATAACCTAGTGTTTGCAGAATAAAATTTGTTAAGATAACACAGTAAGTTGAGAATCTAGTGCCGTCTCTCTGATGACTGCATGCGTGTGTGCGCACACACACACACCTCCAAAGTACCTACAAAGTACAAAGGTATTATAACTAAACTGTATAAACGAAATGTTCTAACCTGATTATGAAATGGGATTATGGCCCAGTGTTATAAAATAATTGTTCCATTCTCTTGTATGTATTTATCTAATGATTTGGGAAGAGGGGTTGTTATGGGCTGAATTGCATCCCCCAAAAATATATATGTTGAAATCCTAACCATTAGTACTTTATAATATGTCTATATTTAGAGATAGGGTCTTTAAAGTGGTAATTAAATTAAAATTCTGACACTTTACTAAGTTGACAAGTGAGAATTCTCTTGGCAGCAATTGGTTTCAATTTCCCAAGAAGTCCATTGAGGATGTGCCCATTTTTAAGCCATATTATAAATCTTGTGCTCTCATATATTGTCTTTAAATATTATTAACCTTGTTGGTATCTTGTTATGTAGATATAAAATAAATAAATCACATTAATAATCTACGGGAAATCAATGATCATTTATCTAGATTCCCTGTAGAGTTTTACATGGTTCTTATCAATTTTCCAGAAAACGCATAATTTTTAAATTATTTTTAAAGTTTGTTGTTCAAATAATTTAAAGAAAATATTTCCGTATTTAATTTATTCTAAACACATAAATGTTTTATGCCACTTAATGTCTAAGTGTCTTTGATCTGACTTCATATATACAATACCTATACTCCAAGTTTGCTGGGGAAAAAAAATGAGGTTGCTAAACTTAACTGCCTATAAAGAAGTGGCTAGTAATGTATTCACATAAAGCAGACCAATTTGTAGACACGAAAGAGTGTTGGGGATTATGGAAAATTGGAAATTGATCAACACGTAAAGATATTTAGACTCACTTTTGTTTGACACAGCTGGTGAAAATAAAAGATATCTGAAGTCTAAATACAGCTCACTGGAAAGACATTTACCGTCTTCACATAAATTAAGTATTTTTGATCCTCTATATTTTCACAGCAATAAAATGTGAATTTGAAATGCACTATTCCTAATTTTATTTTCAATATGATTTTGCCAGATTGTATTTTCAGTATGATTAATATAAATAATTCAACTGGTGATGCCTATATATCAGTAAATTATGGAATTAAATTGGGAATATATGTCACTCTATGATGGTAAAATACATCAGAGAATGGAATATTTACTTGGTGAATTCAAGTAGTAGAGATAGATAAGCTTGACACTGGCTAACGCTTCATACCATGTATGTGTTTACTTGAATCCATAAACCAGATATAGAACTTAAACCATGATCTTATTGACTACGTACAATTTATCTTAACTCATTATTCTGTACTTTATGTGGTAACACAACCCAGCAATAGCAAACATTTGACCTTCTGAGTCTATAGTTATAGTGCCTTGCGACTAAAAGTAGCAATAGCATTCCCTCCCTCTGGCTCACTAATCTGAGGTTGCATTTTTAATTTCATTAACATAACGGAGGGATAAAGTTGGTTTTCTGCCTGCAAACAAAATGACATTTACCATTATGAAAAAATGTAAATAATATGATTCTAAAATATAACTGGGAAGGTCTCCAAAAATCGTGACCTTTCTAAGTTTTTTTTTTTTTTTTTTTTTTTTGTTTTAAAGATTTTATTTTTTCCCCCCAAAGCCCCAGTGGATAGTTGTATGTCGTAGCTGCACATCCTTCTAGTTGCTGTATGCGGGACTCGGCCTCAGGATGAACGGAGAAGTGGTGCCTCGATGCGCACCCGGGATCCGAACCCGGGCCACCAGCATCGCAGCGCGCGCACTTAACCACCAAGCCACAGGGCCGGCCCTCTAAGTTTTATGTATAAACAAATACCATGAGATTTTATTCTAAAATAATCTTATATAAGAAAAACTCTGTGCACATAATAATGATAAAATTAATAAATCTCACTTTTTTTAACCAAACGGTGGATAACAGCTTAACTGAACTATTATTCTTTTTATTTATTTTTTTTCTAATCTCTCTTTAAAGGTCAGAAGTAACTCAGCTTAAATGTTCAATCTTTTAGGGACATACAGAATGACAACGTAGTAACGGTAGGGACATAAAATTGCAGGAATCATACTTATAAAAGTAATGTAGTAGATAGGATGATTCGTTGACCAAGATTTAAGCCATTGTCAAACTTCTGTATATGGAGAGCAATAAAAGAACTTTTAGTGGATAAACTAGGACTATTTAAGAAGAATTTTCAGGATACCATCCGCAAAAATTAAAGTAGTGAAATGTTTTAATCAAGATTTAGCTTGGAGTGGCACTTAATTGTGTTACTGCTTCCTTTGACAGGAAGTTCAATTGTTGAGCTAAATACCAAAGAAGTAAAAGATTAGAGACATTCTACAGTAAGCATAATGCACTACACATAGTGTATATGACAGAAGTCTATGTAAATAGAAGCTACTTTCTTTTAGTTTTAGGTGAATACATTATTCTGTTTTTCTCAAGATAATTTATTCTTCACTTGGTTCACTGCAAATTGACATTTATTGCACAAATATAATTATAGAACTAATGAGATATACAATAAAATAATATAAAAAAATGGCTCTAAACTACACAGGAGTTTAAATATTATCTTATTTAATCCACAATTCAAATCTGTAATTTATTTATCATGCCTTTTCTTTTTTTGCTGGAGATGAAAATGAGGCATCAAGACATTTGGAAACCTGTATGATGTGATATAACTGATGCAGATGCAAGCCCAGATTCACTCGCTTGAAATCTATGTACTATTAGCATCAAACTGCCATTTGATATTCATCATACCTCACTCTCCTAAATCCTCTCTTACCTCTCTGGTCCGTCCATTTTGATTTGTTCCTAGATTCTTCTTGTTTTTCCTTTCTTTCAATGGTGGCGCACCAACAAAACTTTTCCAGACCCCTCTTTTTTTACCCACACTCTTACAGTCCTGTCTTGGGGATTCTCATCTATTTATATGACTCTATTTACCATTTTATGTGTAGATGCTTCCAACATGTTTTAACCTAGATTCTCTCCTTAATATCCCTATATAATAGTTATTATTATAATATTGTTGACATAGAAAGCTAGATAAAGATACAGAAATGTAGTTACACGCACATACAGATATATATATGTGTGTGTGTCTGGGTATAGTGTGCATTTTTACATGTGTATCTACCTATCTGTGTATGTAGTCACAAAGTACAAGCAAATACATATTTGGTTTCTGGCCTATGCTCATGACTTTCTGAAATGACTTGTGAAGAACATCAAATCTGTTATTTACGATGATCAGTATTCACTTCACAGAAACAATAAAAATACTTACCATCTTTGAAAACTATATGAAGGTGCAAGTTTTTTTAATTAATCTTTCTTGCTTGATTGCATTTAACTTCCACACCTTCCATTTTTAGTCATCATGAGACAGTTCACAGTAACTCTATTTACAAACTATGCAAAATCATAATATAGGAAAATGAGTCACGGAAATAAGTACAGATTATTCCGGATGGTAATAACTGGCAAATATTATGCAGAATGCAGCATGAGTTTTCAATAATCTGATTCTATATCAAGGCACCTTTTTTTTTTTTTTTTGATCAAGTCATCTGTGAACAGCAATTTGCTGAAACAAGGCATAAAAATGTCTTGAGAATTCACACACCTACCAAAATGCCTAACAGTACTTAGAATTAGGCTGTGGGATAGTATCCCAAAGTATGTTCAGAGGAAGCCTCATTGCTTTAGTTGTTTAAAATTAGGCTGGACAAATCATGGGGGATTATAGCTGAGGAAATAATGTTCTATATTTCTTGAAGATGGGAACACTGATTTAATGGCCTTTTTTTCATCTTGAAATTCTATAATAGTATGAAGCTTTCAAGTCATTTTTATGTTCAGTTTCCATAGCTCTAGAGTTCACTCTATAAACTGTATTTGTAGACATTCTAAGGAAAGGAAACATTTTTGAAGCTTTTTTTGAAAATTCTGAGAATGTTGTCTATGGAATATCAGTTTATTTCACTGATTAATGATTATACCTATATTCTCAAAGTTTTCATTATGTTAGTACAACATCACAAATTTGTGACATAAAATTACAAAATAGGAGTCTATTCTGATATCAGTTTGTCATATTTAGAGATTTTTTAAAAAAAAATCTCAGTAGTTGCAATGGAGGTAGAGTGCTGCTATATAACAGTATGATTATGGCAAATAAAGGAGAATATTTCAGAAGTGTCTAGATTTATTAACATTTTAATTCATTGATGGTTAAAGGAAGGAAAACTAGTAAAATTTTAAAAATATACCAGCAAAATCTATAACTTAGAGTGGAATCAATTTAGTATTCATATTGTTTTTTTTCCTTAAGAATCAATTGAGTGGATTTGCTTAATTACTTAACTGGAAAGGAAGAAGGGAAGATGGGAAAAGGAAAAATATGCTTAATCCCGATCACCATAGAATAATGGTGTCAGTATTTTTGATGGATTTTTTTCTAAGCGAAATACCATATAAATACAAATATTATATAAATTTTTAATATTTTTAAAGATGTTATATAAAGAGAAATAAATTTTTATTATTTTTCCAGTTAAAAATAGTTCCTTCTCAAGTTAGGAAAGCTACCAAGGCTATGTGTTATAATGGGAAATGAGGGAGATTTTAACATCAGTTAGATCTGGCCAAAAACACTTCCTCTGATTCTAATTAGCTAAGAGAATGTACTTGTTGGCAGAATTCTGGATTCTGGAAACACCATATGAATTTTATTCAGAGATGCAGTGCACTTTCTGCTACATGCTTTTCTCTGCCTTTCTCATTCACCATCTTCTTGGCAGATAAAGTGGAACAAGCTGGCTTTTATTTTCTTGAGGAAGCTACTACTCTTTTGACTTTTTCTCAGATTTATTAGGTAGATATAGGTTATCATTCTTTCTCTTGTCTTATCATTTTCTCTTATGGTACATAAAGTTGGATGCTATTAAAATTCAGGTCCTTTTGAATTCCTGTGGAATTAATTTTACTATCTCATAGTTTTAAGTTTCTTTCCTCTTTATGTAAAAGGAAATCAAACAACTTTTTATACTTGCCACTTTCCAAAGCTTATATAATGATATGATATTCCAATTCTTGTTTTAGAAAATATTTAATGCTTTAGCTCTTTTATTTGACTTTTAATAATTACATTTGATTTTCATTCCTTATGTTGAATTCTCTTAAACTGCTGAGCCAATTGTGAGAAAGGGATTTTGATAATTGCATGTGGAGAATAATCTTTAAATTTTAGGAATACTTTAATTATCACTAGGAATTTGGAGAATGAGCACCACATATTAATTTAGTCAGCAACACGGGCACTACGTTATCAGTTTTAGACTGAGGATGGAGTAGAGCACGCTTGGACTGAAAATCCCCAAATGAAATAGTATTGGTCACGAGAAATTTCCAGCCCATAGAGTAGTTTCAGTGGGAGCCGAGTCCACGTTGCTAACTTCATATATATGGCTTCTAAAAGATTCCTCAGACAGGTTGAGGGTATCTTTTTATTTGATATGAAATTATAAAAGCTTTAGAGGTATTCCATCCTGATCCTTTCCCTCAATCCTAATTCATGGATTTGCAGATTTGGAATCTTTGTGTCTCAAGAATCCACAATCAGAGATTGCAAAATCCGGGCATTATTTTGATACAAGGTGGCAGTTCTGCCTACAGTCTAACTTGAAAACTGTAAACTTTTGGTTGTATAGACATTCTATCGGCAATTTTACCTGATTTCTGTCTCCTCTCTTCCCCTGTTGTATTCCCTTTAGTTTGGGTAGTCTTCTAATACTGCGATCAAACTTTACTACCTGAGAGTGTTAAATCTCTGCCTCTGATGATGGGGATTATGTGTTTGAAACAGCACCCAAGGTTTCTAGGTGGAGCATTAGGTCTGGCCCACCCTGGAACCAGAGAATTATCTTACAGAAGGTTAACCTAAGTACATGATACAGGAAAAGGAGACAGTAGAAGGAATCTTCTCTAACAGAATACAAAAATTTCTGCTTTATGTCACGTCATTCCTCTCGATCTACTGAAAAAGATCTTCAAGTATCTACATTTAACAAATTAAAATATTGATTACCGATGAAATCTATTCACTCTGAATGATTGTTATTCTTATTAAATCGGGTTAAGAAAACACCATGAATATTCAAACATTTGCAAACTGTATCTTAAATGTTAAACATTTGAATTAAGTAGAACTCAAGCCTTTGGCCATTCCATATTAGATTATAATTTCTAAAGGTGACTATATAGGTTTTTTCTTTTACATATGTATTTTTAATTTTAGAGCTCTTTCTTATAGAATAGAGTGTGAGAAAAAGAAAATATATTTTTCTATAAAATGTTTTTTACTATTGCCAGTAAATTCAGAGGACAGGAAGAGTATTGAAATAATCTACATAAAAAGCAATGAATATAACTATCAGAAGATTGTAAATGGCAATGTGGTTGACTGCCAAATATATCCACTCCATATCTATCATTACAAGTTGCAAAACAAAAGTAATGTTTACCAAGTGATGCTCTTTTTCTGACCTTAGTAAGAGTGAAATGCAAAATACCTTCTACAGGGGCTGGCATTATGGCATAGTGGTTGAGTTCTGTGTGCCGCACTTCGGCTGCCTGGGTTCATGGGTTTGGATCCCAGGTATGGACCTACACCATTTGTCAGCTATGCTGTGGCAGCGACCACATACAAAATGGAGGAAGATTGGCACAGATGTTAGCTCAGGGCTAATCTTCCTCAGCAAAAAAAAAAAAAATACCTTCCACATATCAATATCATATTTAAAAGCACCTTACTATCATGTAAATTAGAGAATTTCCAAATGCATAGGTTTTAGAAGGAAGATCATTTGGTAAGGGACACATTCACTATGATAATTAATATTTGCAATCTCCTCTATAAAACACTTTATCTTTTAATCTTTTGATTCCTCTGTATCATCTGCCCCAAGTTCAGGGGAAAATTTTTTTCTAAGCACTATAAAATATAATTATTTTCATTTCACCAAGTCATTAAAAAATAAATGTAAGGTATTTTGGGATGTTTGTTTACACAAGATGGATCATATTATTCATTGTCTTCTGCAATTGCTATTCACATATTATTCCTTGTAGATCTGTACACAGCAACATATACGTAGCTCTTTGATTCTTCTTTCTGAGGGCAAGGTATTCTATCTTATAGATGCAGATATACCAGATTTAATCAGTTTCCATTTGATATACATATATATATATATATACATTTAGTTTGGAGTTATTTAAAAAATTAGAAATATTTTATTCATTCATCTCAGCCACTGTTTAGAAATAGAGACAATATTCTAGATGTTGCCAAATTACTCTCCATATATGAAGTTTTCACTAATTTGCTCAACCACAGAATATATGAGAGTATCTTTTCTTCATATACTAATCAACATTTTATATCTTCTTTTTTAAAAGATAACTTTGAAAATATTTTCAAATATATATATGGAAAAATTACATTTTGTGATTTAGAGAAGTCGAGCATTACTGCAAGTATTTACTGGCTATTTTTTTTTTTTGCTGAGGAAGACTGGCCCTGGGCCAACATCCATGCCCATCTTCCTCCACTTTATATGGGATGCCATCACAGCATGGCTTGACAAGTGGTGTGTCGGTGTGCACCTGGGATCCGAACTGGTGAACCCCGGGCCGCCGCAGTGGAGCGTGGGCACTTAACCACTTGTGCCACTGGGCCAGCCCCTTTACTGGCTATTGATATTCATTTTTCTTTGATCTGTTTGTTCATATATTTTTTGCCTCAGGATAATTTTTTTAATCTAAATTTGTGTTTGCATATTAAATAAATTTGTGTTTAGCTTAACATTATCAATATTTTCTAACTTTTTGTCTTAATTGGGATATTATTCTGACATGCTAACATTTATCTGTTCATTTTAATTGTTCCTGAGTCAAAATAATCAACCTTCTTATAACCATTTCACTGAGTGGTCTGAATTTGGTAGACACATCAGGAAACAGCTATATAATTCCCCAACCGCTGTGCTCCAGCCCAGCCTTCAACGCCTTTTGATTTCTCAGGTAGATCCCAGATGGTTTCCAAACATATTCAGGTATTTGAAAACCTCACCTAACGTTATTACCAAGTCCAATCTAATTAAAATCAACTTTTTTCAGTTGTATTCAATTTAATTATTTTTCTGCACACAGCTCTCCCCACAACTCAGACAAGACCCAAGTGCATTACTTTGTTGAAGGGAAGTATAGGGAAGCAAGACCTTATCTTTCACTCTCTTCATTTCACACCATCCCCTGTGTGCTAGATGTTGCTTCTAACTCCTCAAAGAGTTGGATCTTCAAGGATGATGAAAGGAAACAAGGTTTCTTTTGAATGGTGCTGTTGGAATTTGGCAATGCCAGCTTCTGTGTGGATGATACCACATATCAGCACTTCTCTCATCAGCATGAACTATGCCAATGAACTCTAATGCTGACCACTCACAGTTTACGTTGACCAAGACCACCTTAACATTCCTCTCAATTTAACTAACCCTATCCCCCCACCTGATGGTGTTAGGAGATGGGACCTTTGGGAAGTAATTAAGATTAGGTGAGGTCATAAGGGTGGAGCCCTCATAAACAGGATTAGTATTCTTCTAAGAGTCAGGAGAGAGCTTTCTTCCTCTCTGTGCTCTACCATGTGAGGGTGGCTACAAGAGAAGTCAACAGCCTGTAACCCAGAAGAGGGCTCTCCTCAGAACCTGACTGTGTTTGCATCCTGTTCTTGCACTTTCAGCCTGCAGAACCCTGAGGATAGAGTTTTGTTGTTTATAAGCCTCCCAGTTTATGGTATTTTGTTATCCTTTTAAAGACACTGACTTACTCTCTGATCCTTCACTGGCCTTTACATACAAGCTGGGAGTAGATAATAGACTAAAAGTGAAAAGACTGATTTTTGGCCAGTTTGCAGCAAGTAGTATATAGATTATTCTAGCATATTTGTGCTGATGGATGATTTATACTCAGATATTGTTCTCTATAAAACTATTTTCCTTTCCAAGTGCATGATGCCGATATAAGTTTTTTAAATGTCTTTACAGTAAAAGTTTAAACATTTTCATAAAACATTTGTACAATGTCACCAAGTTTATGCCTGAGTGCTATATTTTTAATGATATCTCTAAGAATATTTATTACTTCTAATTTGTTAGTTATGTCATGTATGTAAACTTTGCAGCTAATTATCTCTACTTTCGTCAGAATACAATCGGAAACTCTTATCATCACTGTTTTATTTAAAAATTTATTGGATTTTGACCTTGGGGCCTTGCAGAAAGAAACAACATATTTCATGAGCATTAAAAATAAAATTGTGTTTCTTATTATTAGGGATAGGATTTGATTTGTTTCTACTCAATTTTATTAATTTGAACATTCAAATATTCTACATACTTGCTCATATTATAATCACTTGATTTGTCAGTGGTTCACAAAAATGAGTGAAATTGACTAGGAAATAATTCATTTCTTTAAATGTCTCCATACATTTCCTGAAATATATATTACATTTACATTTTTTAGTATATAAATTATATGACATAAGAGCTCTTTTCCTCTTTGGCTCATGCTTTTAGTTTGAACATTTATGGAACATTTTCTCTTGGCTGTATCTTCAGCATAAATATATACGGATGAGTTATGTTATTTAGCTAATTTCCGTCATTTCTTTCTTTGCAAATTTGAGTTTATCCCATAAATATTGTTTAGAATAGCAAATATATTTAGTTTGAAACATTTTTAGCATATTTTAATGCTCTGGGGTTTTCTATCTCATGCTATGTAAATTACTTTTTCTCTCTGTGTAATGTTTGTGCTTAATCTTTAATAAACTTTAGGGGCTGGCCCCGTGGCATAGCAGTTAAGTGCTCGAGCTCCGCTGCTGGTGGCCCGGGTTTGGATCCCAGGCGCTCACCGATGCACCGCTTGTCAGGCCATGCTGTGGCGGCGTCCCACATATAGTGGAGGAAGATTGGCAGAGGTGTTAGCTCAGGGCCAGTCTTCCTCAGCAAAAAGAGGAGGATTGGCATGGATGTTAGCTCAGGGCTGATCTTCCTCACACACACACACAAAAAATTTTAAAAACTTTAAAGTTTATACATCATGTCCATAGTTTTGTAACATGTATCTATGTATACTTTGATTCATAAATTAGGATTGGAACTATTGGCTTTTGCTACAAATTACATAAAAACTGATGAGCTTGTACTTTTCCTTCTGCACCTGGATTTAATTTTATTTTTACTTTAATTTTCCTTATCATTAATTTTATGATGATAAATAACAAACATTTGAAGGAAATCAAAGCAAATTTTTACAAAAACAGGTTTCTTTTTAAATTTATCAATGCCACTCATTCAATAGTCAATTCTCACAAGGAAGGTAAGAAGATTGGTAGCACTACATGTCTTGACAACCACCATCATGCTATCCAACATCTCTCCGCCCTTCTCTCTTACTCTCTCTCACTCTTCTTTGCTATAAAATTAATTTTTTGTTGTTGTTGATGACATTTACCTACAACAAACTTTTCCCACAGTTATTTAACCTTGGTTCTCTGTGTTAAAGTGTCCAATGTTCAGCACTGGGTGGTTTATCATGGCATACACATGGAGATTTTGAATAGCAAGATTTTAATATTATGCAGCTCTCCTTGTTTTTTTAAGAAATGTTCATTGGTGGTCTATTACCTGGGTTCTTGAACACATAAGTATGTCTTCTCTTTGCCTTTGTACTTCAGTAAAAACTGCTTGGATATAAATTTCTTCATTTTCACTTTCTTGCTATAAGAATTAAATTTGCTCTATTTCTTTTGACATTGTGAGACCAGCCTGATTACTGATTCTCTCCTCTTATCATCACCAATAGCAGCACCAGGACCATACCACTCACTACACACAAATCCATGCAAACACATTCTGTGTACCTAGAGTCAATTGTTTCATAGGACTATTTACTTATTGTAGATCTTAGTAACTTCATTAGGATATTACTCAACATTAATATTTCTATATTAAAATGTAAGAAACACATTTTACCCTTTCAGTTTAGATTTTATATATATATACATATTTTTAATCTTATATATGTTCTTTTTTGTTTCCTTCCTCCCTGTAAATTATTTCAGGATAACTGTATCCTTAATTTGTGTCATACTAAGTTCATAATGTTCTAGCTTTCTAATTGCGTTACTGTCTTTTTTATTTTTTGTTTATATTCACCACAACCATGAAAAAACCTTCCTCTCAGCTACTAACTTGTTTATTTTTACCATATGCATTTATTTTACCCAAATATTGGTTATGGAATTCATTACTAAAAATATATTCCTTTATTTGAAAATAATTGCCTCATTGCTTTTGATCACCCACTATATCAGTGAGCAGCTAAATGCCATTCTAATTCTCACTGACTTGCAGGTGATCTGATTTTATTTTCTCTGAAATTGTTTAGTAGTTTTTTTACAGTTTCTGATATTTCTCAGTGATATCATTTGGTGGATTTCCTTTCCATTCATCCATCTTGCCATTTACTGATACCTTCGATCTAGCAGCGTAGGTTCTTTTACTGCAATGACAGCTTTTGTAATATTTCTTAAAAGAAAATAATTCTCTACATTAATTTTTGCTATTGTTCTCACATTCTGAAATACAATTTTTGGAACTTCTGGACCAATTTTTAAAGTATATTATTTTTCTCTTATCGTACAGCTGGCTTTTTGTTCTAACTTTTGTTAGATTTATTCAACTTTATCTTCCAACCTTGCTATTAAATAATTTTTCCTCAAAATTATCTGTGATGTCAAAGCTTATTTTTTACTCTCTGTTCATTTTATATAGTATTCTGATATTGTTTTATTAATAAAATTTCTTTTCTAGTGTTTATATTAAGCCAAATCAAACTTTTTCCCCAAGTGTTGTGAGTCCTTTATTATTCCTACTTCCTCCAGGGTTTCATTTTTAATTTATATATAATTTTAAAAACTGTCAGTTTTGGAAATTTTCTTTAACTGTCTAAGGATATTTGGTTCATATGTTTGGGTGGAAACTTTAAAATATCATGCTGTTCTGCCTGAATGGGGATTTATAAAGCAAACTTACTATCCTGTCTGTCTCAAACAAGTGTGTCTTTATTTCAATATGTATAAATTTCTGATATATTGGAAGTAGTTAGGTTTGATTAAGGAGATCATTCTTCAATGCAGAAAATATAGTTAAATATTTAATACAACACTGAAGAAAACAAATTTCCCTACTGACATATGAATTGTAGATATTTAAATGCAAATACAAGATTCTGCTGTATGTTTAGCTGGAAAACTTCTGACATTCTATTGTTTTAAATGTCTTCAACTCAGCAGAGTAATCTAAATGTCCAGATATAGAGCAGGAGATCAACTGAATAAATGTCAAACAGGCAGCTGTGTTTTCAAAAGCAAAAATATCATTCTAAGTTGAACCATACACAAGGTGATTACAGGATTGAAGGATAGGAGGTCATGGGGCTGATCTATTTATTAGTAGTGAAAGTATTTTTCAAATTTCACTGAACAGAGTTGAAAAATTCAATTCAAACAGGTGACATTAAAAAGAGTTGCAGAGTGAACACTGTAAATGTACTCCTTCGTCTTGGATTCTCATGCTGGCCCTCCTCTCTCATCTTAGTTTAACAGGCTTTAAGCAAACTAAAAGGAAATAATGAGTGAAATGAAATAACAACTGATTTATTTCTAATTCTTTGAATCTATTTTTTGCAATTATAGCTAAAACTTCCTAAATGGTCTATCAGTCTCATCTCACTCCAATCCACTGTATCTATAACCACCTTGTTTTTAACTTCTCATTTTAACTCATTTAGTCACTATTTTTTCACACTTCTCTGGTTTTGTAGCGATAGTCATAAGGACTGGTATATAACTCTCATAATATTCAACTGAGAATGTCTTAATAATCAAATCATGAAGTTCTCCCTAATTATCCAGTCTGGTAGGCTGAATAATGGCCTCTCGAAAATATCCACGTCACTATCCTTGGTACCTGTGAATATGTTACCTTGAAGAGCTAGAAAGAGAATTTGCAGATGTGATTAATTGAAGGACCTTAAAATGGGGCAATTATCCTGTATTATCCAAGCAGGCTCAGTCTAATCACGTGAATCCTTAAAAGGCAAAGGAACTTTAATGGTTGTGGTGAGAAGATATGACTACAAAAAATAAAAGATTACTGGAGGAGGAAAATGGAGGAAGGAGACGGTGAATGAAGGAATATGGGCAGCCTCTAGAGGTTTGGAGAGGAAAGGGAATGGATTGAATTCCTTCAGTCTCCAGAAAGGAATGCAGTCATGCTGACACCTTGATTTTAGCCCAATGGGACCCCTGTCAGACTTCTGACATACAAAACTATAAAAGAATAAAAGTATATTGTTTTAAGGCACTAAATTTGTGGTAAATTTGTTAAAATAGCAAAGGAAACTTGGTATCCAGAAAAAAAGAAAAAGTAATCACTCAATTCTCGTTGAATGCGGCTTTGGGCATAGTTTCATGTTTGGCTTTGGTTCTTTTCAATGCTTTTCTCGTCTCCTGAATTTTACTAATGATATTTGCATGCCTGGCATTGAGCATAGCAACAGAAAGTCAACAAAAGTTGAGTAAAATAATCAATGAAGGAATTAATGAGATGAATTTGATTTTTATACCTTCAAAAGTTAACATACGTTATTTATTAGAGTTGAGAAATTTCTCCTAAGCAAACATCTCTTCATTATTACCTGTTTTGAATTTGACAGACAATAAAATCACCTATCAGCATCGTTCAAAGAATTTGATATATGATTGAATCTGACCGCTTGGTGGTGGCGGCCAGAGTGTAGGAGTAACGGCAAGTAGACCTGTAGTTAGAAAAAGACTCACAGCACTGTTAATAAGCCTCCTCAGCTGATAGTAAATTATTTAGATTGTATGCGAAAACAGGGACATGGACACAAGGTAAAACAACATCATTTGATTTGGTGGAACGAAAAGACAAGTAGGTATCAGGAGAAAGAAGTTCTTACCCCAAATCTGTAAATCTGTCACATTTTATCTCAGTACCCTTGAGAAAATCTCTTAAATTTCCTGCCTGTGTGTTTCTTCCAATACAATATGAGGAGTTTGCATTAGAAGGACTTTGTGGCTCTAATTTTGTTACTTTACATCATAAATTCCCATTATTATAAGAGTTAAATTTGATAGCAAAAACCATAAGACTTATAGGGGTCAACACTCACCCAGAAAGGCATTTTAATCATTAATCAGAGTCTAGCAGCCAGTTTTCATCCACATTGTCATATTCCTCATGAAGTCTATTTCCTCTGCCCCTGGGTTAACCGATATGGATGCTCCCAGTTCATATATAATTGAGCTTCCTTCGTAAATAATCTTGTCCATAAGCCGACTGTTCTCACCTCAGACACTGAAGTGCACACTTATCTCACGCTGACCTCTTCATGTGGGGGAGTTTGTTAGGAGACTCAGAGACCATGCATATTTTAGAGTAAATGTACTGAGTTCACAAAATATTTGTTTTGCATTGAATCACTGACTCATGTGTAAATCCTGACACCTTATAATATAATTTCACCTGTCCCCCAAAATATGCAATGTTTTATTCTTAATATAAAATTTTAGTTTATTTTATAGAGCTAATTATTTATGTCTATAGAGCTTCTGTGTATTATTTACTAAAGTAATTTGTTCAAATTATAAGTAGTGTTACCATTGTGAATGTTGTTTTATTTTTAATATAAATTCTTGTTGATTATTGCTGGTGTAGAATATATGGTGATCTTGTATGCAACAATACTGCTAAACTTTCCAATCAGTTTCTATAAATTCTCAGTTATTTTTTGTATATAGATAATTACATTACCGATAATTGCAGGTTTATTTGTTCTCTTAAAATAATTCTACTTTTTATTTCATTTTATATTATTTTAGGTTACACCAGCTCCTCTGGAGCAATAGTAAAAAGCAGCAATAATAGTGGGTCTGCTTACCTTTCATTTTTTTTTTCATTCATATAATGTTTGCTGTAGATTTTTAATATTATCTTTAAAATTGAGGAGATCCTTTCCTGTTTCTAAATTGATGTTTTTTAATAAATAAATGTATCTATGTACAGACATACATGTATATGTTTTGAACTTATTTTTGAAGTAGAAACAGAAGGAAACTTTATCTTTTCTGCATTTACTGAAATAATCTTCCAAATTTTTAATTTACTCATTAATAAGTACATTGACAGATTATCTAATATTGAGTCATTCTTTCTTTGGACAAATTTTACTTTGATCTTGATTCATATGTTAATATAAATTTATACACACTGGAATACTATTGACTAAATAATTTATTTCATCTTTTCACATATATTTTAATGAGCAAAGTGACCTTTTAATTTTCTTTTTTTCCAAATTAAACAAATATATTGAGATAATTGTAGAATCACATATGGTTGTGAAAAATAACAGACAGATTTTTTTTGTCCCCTTTACTATTTCTCCCAATTGTAACACCTTGTAATCCTATAGTATGATATTACAATCAGGATACTGCTATTGATAAAGTCAAAACATGTTAGAAATATTATTTTTGTAGATTCCTTAGGATTTTCTACATAAACATGTAATCTGCAAATAAGAACAGTTTAATTTTTATTTCTGGTAGGAAAACTTTTATGTCCTTTTTTTGCCTTATTGCTTTAGCTAAAACTTCCAGCATTCTATTAAATAAGAGTGTTAATAAAGGACATTGCCTTGTTCTTGATCTAATGGAAGAAAGCATCCGGCCCTTATTAGATGTGATATTAATTGCAGATTTTTTTGTAAATGTTCTTCACAAAGTTGAGGAAGTTGTCCCCTATTCCTATTTTATGGGTTTGTCTTTTTCATGAGGAGGTGTTGAGTTTTATCAATTTTTTTGTAATTATTTGATATGGTCATGTGATTTTTCTTCTTTAGTTAATATGGTAGAATACATTGATTGATTTTTGAATATTAACCAGCCTTGTATCCCAGGAATAAATCCCACTTGGTCACAGTGTATAATATTTTTATGTGTTACTGAATTCTATTGGCTAATATTTTGATAAGGATTATTGTGTCTACATCCATGAGAAATACGGTTCTGTACTTTTCTTCTTTTATTCCATGTGGTTTTTGTATCAGGTTAGTATTAACTTCATATAGTAAATAGGAAAGTCTTTCTTCCCTTTCTATTTTCTGGAAGAGATTATGTAGACTTGATGTTAAATGTTCGCAATTACCACAGGGCCCAGCACTCAGATGAGCCCCTAATGTTCTGCCTGTTACTTTCTTGAAATTAGTTATAAATTTGGAACAAGGGTCCTTGGATGTTCCTTAGCTCTAGGCCCCATGAATTTTGTAGCTAGTCCTATTTGTGATGTATAAACCTAGTTACTACTGAAGAAATAATTGACTCTTAAATTAACGTAAGCAAGACTTCCACAAAAAAATTAGGGTAACATTTCTTAATTGGCATTGATTTGCACTAAATGACATATTTGATAAGTATTCTTTGGTGTTTATTAATTTCATAGTTATTGCATATCCATAAAACTACAGAGCTCTTCTATGAGTCTTCTTTTATTGATTTTAATAAAAATATAATATTATTGATGCCAGATATTTTAATTTGCATATTTAATTTTGTATGGGTTAGAAAATAACTATTGAGAAGAAATACTAGATTGAGTCTGCATTATGTATGAATTTTATCATTATAATAAAATTTAATTATAACTTTGAATTATAGATTTCTTGCTTGGGTAAACTAATTCCTCCATTACCAGTAGCAATGCAAACATATCATAATTAGAGGATAGAACTAGGTAATGGAATGTGTCTCATCAAATAATTACACCTCTCAGTTTGATGGATCTTAAATGAGGATGGAGAAAATTATATCAGTTATAACAATATATTTTTATTTGTTTAATTTTCTACTTATATAATTTATAAATAGTCTAGGTTATGTTATGTGAACATTTTTCTTTTCAATTATTCAGGTGATTAAAAGAGAAATAAACACATTTAGGCAACATTAACATTAATTTTAAAACAGAAATCTTGTTAAGTTTACACTTTAAAAATTAGTTAATGTTGAGATGATGTCAGCAAGATTGTGGAATAGGAGGTCCACATCCCTCATCCCCCACAGAAATATAATTTACTATCCACCTACAGAAAACGTGCCTTTCTAGGAGCCTTGGCACCCCGGTAGGAGGTTGCAAACCCCTGGTGGAGCCCAAGACTAGCGAGGGTCACTTCAAGAAGGCAAATTCATACCCAGGCAGACTCATACGCAGGCCTGCTGACTGTGCTCCGGTCCCAGCTGGAAACCTAAAAGCAGCCCTGTCCCTCTATAGACTCCGCTCAAGTCCCACTCGTTCATGGTCCTCTGACTAGCCCCATCCACCAAGGGACGCAGGAGAAGCCACCCTTGCCAGCACCCTCCGGTAACAGACCTGCTTGTAGACCCTAAAGCAGCCCGGTAACCCAGCTCCAGCTCTGCTCGACTGTGGTCCCAAGGCTGTCCCATCAAGCTGCCCATCTGGCAAAAGGAAGTCTTTACCTGCTAAAACCAATCTCAAAGACTGGAAGAGGTGTCTGCTTCTTCAAATGCACAGACAACAGCACAAGGCTACATATATCACCAAGAATCAGGCAAACATGACACCACCAAAGGAAACTATTATTACGTTTACATTTGAATTTGTACCGTTTATCTGTTCTTTTCTGTAAGAAATTATAATTAAAACATACACACTTTCTACTGTAGTTTACAACACATTATATAATTTATCAATAACTATATACTTATCAGAGTGATTAATAGTCAAGATACATTATAATTTTATGTCTGTTTTATTTTATAAACTACTCATAAATCACCATTGGTTATGCAAGAAGGTGATTATGATAAAAATGATAAAAAAGTAAAAACATATTCGGTTTAAAATATGCTAGTAATCGTGCTAGGTATCTTGAGTATGGGTATCATTTGACTCTAAAATAAACCTATGTTTTATTATTATTTCCATTTTACATTTGAAGTACCTGAAACCTATTAAATAAATTTCTTTAAATTAAATCTATTAAATAGAATAACTAATATTATTTAGTTTTATGTAACTGGAAACCAGGCATACAAAAGTATAAGAGAATATAAGAGACGTGCTCTTAGCTACTTCATTTGTCTGCATTTTGTTAGATTTTTCTCTTATCTTTCCTCTAATGGTTTTTCATAATTTTTAAAAAGACATGTTTTCTCAGTTAAACATATTATCTTTATCATCATGTAACTCATAAAATGATATAGATCCTGTCCTTAAAGCATTCATTCTATCCAAATAAAATCAACCTCAATGTGAGATTCTTTGAAGAGACTAGAAATTTCCGGTTCCTAAACATAAAATGTCTTTGCCGACATACATAAATAGCAGAACAGATGTATATTATGGCATCACAGTATACGTGTTTGGTGTCTGGTTGTGGTGCATGCATGTTTTTTGTTTTCTTTTTGCCAAGACAACCTTTGAAATAACCTTTACATGTAACGGTTTATAAAGTAAAGCACATTCCCTTTTCTGAAAGTGAGTATTTACAACTACACGTTTTATATCCATGCCTTTTTTCCTTGATATTTTGATTCTTTTCAATAGAGAATACTCATTATCCCCTTAAGATTGTGACACAGTTATGGTTATTAATCAGAATCTAACATGGAAACAATGGCATTCACTCAAGAGTATAAGAGGAAATCTAGAAAAGACTATTATATACATTATTTGCCTCTTCTTTTATTTCCCTGTGACTTAAACAAAAAGTAATTTTCCCCACCCAACACATAAGCAAACAAATATAAAATTTGCCTGTCCATGCCTTAGTAGATATAGCTTATGCGTATGAGAGCCATATGGAAAATTAATTAAGATCGATTTTGAGTTTGATTATTTGACACAATGAAGAGATAAATTTGAATTGATGTAACTGTAAAACTCATAGAAGTATTAATAGAAAGGCAGAAAAGTCGATCAATATTTCAAGGAGATATTAAAATAATATATCATTGAATGTACACACAAATAAAATAACACTAAACATGGCCAAAATTTATAGAGAGCTTAGAAAACTTTCCAGGCTATCACACAGAAGTTTTACTTTGTAACATGAACTCAGTACTGCAGTGGCAATTATTCTCTCTAGATACAGAAGAATCAAGGGGAAAACAAGCTGATAAATGAATTTTTGTCTGGGCTCAACAACTTCTACACCATTCTTATTTAAATGGACACAGTGTGCATTAATAAACTACAAAGTGTGTAGTACATTGTGGTCAATCTAGAGAAAATTATAGTCCAATAACAAACCATGTTTTGAAAGCAGAAACCATACCTGAACCTAAAATGAACACCAAGAGACTACCACAGAGTAATGCCCATAAATATCTGTTTAGTACAAAATTAGAATAAATTCAAGATGGAAAATATCTATCCCATGAAATGAGTTCTCCATGGAAATTCTTCCTGGTCATATCTCGTTTTATATAGCAATTTAGATATAACATTGTTAGTATTAAGGCACTACATTTATTTTTGGCCTCTAGAAAACGAAATCAACCAAAAATAACATGAACTTTCAGAGTTGTCCTCAGTTTTAAAGTGATATTGAAATTAATTGATAGAAATTTGAATAGGCAAGTGCAAATATACTGTGGTAGCCTGCATGGATTCAAGGAAAAGGACAATTGATACATTTTTCCTTTCACAATTTTTTTTTTAGCATGTAGGGAAAAGAAAGTAATAGCTCTTTAGACAAAACACTCTCAGATACATTTTGTTATTTAAAAATAGCTTTTTCCCCATAAATACATTGACTGAGTCAAAAAGTAAAAAAAAAAAAAAAATTAGAACTGAAGTGGCCATAAATATAAACATCTTGTCTAACAAATTTTGAAGAGGAGAACACAAGTAATTTGCTTTTCTTTGATGAAATTATATGTACTCAGTTCAATTTGATCAATCCTTCTTAAAGTCATGATGCGAGTAAAAAATGAGGAAAAAAACACACTATTTTGTAAGAGAACAGATTTTTGAGAAAAATTAAAATGTATTAAAGTAGCTTTATGCCATGTCATATTTGTGAAGGTCAAATTGCTTTTGTTAACTTGAAAAAAGTGCTATTGGTTATTAAATAGGAGAAACTCAGCGGGAAGAATCATTAAACAGGTTTGTTTTTTCCTACTTCTGGAAGATCACTTGGGCAGTGATCTATAGCTTTCCTTATCTCTGCCAGTTAATAGATAAACAGTCACTTGATATATTTCCAAGGATTAGAAAGTTCAATCCGAACTAAATAAAAATGTTGATCTTATTTTTATTCAAAGCTACTACATTCCAGCTCAAACACAAATCTCTCCCAGGGTCAGTGACCTCCATTGGGATGGAAATTTTTGTTTGCTCACTTTCTTCATCTCTTCAAGACCCGCTACCATCTAGGTCTAGATCACTTGTGATTTGGGCTGAGAAAAGGAATGAGGAAAAAAAAGGAGAAACCTTCCTAACAGTCTTAATGTAATTATCAAAAATTAGCATTTATTAAACTATTAACCAGAGCTCATATTTTTGTCAGTTTATGAGAACAGTAAAATATGTTAATATCACTTCTAACAAAAATAGTTACTGTGTTTAAAGGGAAAACATTAATGTCTTCTACAGTTTTAGGTGGAAATTCTGGTCATGAAGCAGCTGAGAAAAAATTAAATTGACAATTATTTAATAAAGTTTCGCTGCATGAACTTTTGTTTATCACTTCCATTTGGAAATACATATTCTGTTTTATAGTGTTAGAGATTTTTTTCCAGTCATAATAACATGGAATGGAAACATACTCACATGTTAGAATTTGATTGTATTATTATTATTATTATTTTTAATTTTATTTATTTATTTTTTCCCCCAAAGCGCCAGCAGATAGTTGTATGTCATAGCTGCACATCCTTCTAGTTGCTGCATGTGGGACGCGGCCTCAGCATGGCCGGAGAAGCGGTGCGTCGGTGCGCGCCCGGGATACGAACCCGGGCCGCCAGCAGCGGAGTGCTCGAACTTAACCGCTAAGCCACGGGGCCGGCCCTGATTGTATTATTTTACCGAGAAATAATTTTAAACATAGTTTAGCATCTGGATTACACGTGATTAGACAACTAGAATATGCATACTTTGAAAATGTGTTGCATGAAAGATATGATTACCAGAATATGAATTCAGAACTCACATCACTATTAGATATGGTATGTGAGTTTTTTCCATAATCATTTAAATAGTACAATGTTGATTTTTATTTACATATCTTTTTGAAAATATGTTAATGAAAGTGAATGAATATTTACTATTTTAAATTCAAGATAAATTGTTATTACTTTCAATAAAGAAGTGTACTCAAATTTAGATCCTTGTGCATATTATAATCACATAGTAAAATTCATATTTCACCTTTATTCAATATAAAACCTACATATCTATTATTTACACGAATGCATGAGCACCACTAAGAAAAACAGAAGCATAGAAACATGAAAAAACACTAGATTTGAAGTAAACAGAAGAAAACAACAAGTTTTAGAAGACAACAAATTCTTCCTTTTCATTTGAAAGGGTATTCCTTATGAAAGCAGACTCATCTTGCTTTTTAGAGCTGAGTTCTGCTACTATGCTTGGTGTTCAGATACATTAGTGGTATGAGTATGATATATGCTTGGGCATCCTCAAATGACAATGTTGATAGTAAAAGTTACTTTTTTTACCCTCTAATTCTGCTGGTTGAGACTGCACCTTGAGACAAATTTTTGCTAGAAATAACTATCTCATGACTTAATTATTAGGTAATATTTTTTGGTGATATTTGAGCAATTCTTTCTTAATTCATTGATGCCAGGAATCCTCCCTCTCCTTGACCTTAAGCTGATGTTCATCTCTTACAGGAAGCCTACCTAGATAAATCCAGTGGAGTATCGGATTATAACAATCAATCGGTGGGAGAAGAACTTAAGTATTAAATCCTCATGTTTTAAGCCTCTTCTAACTGCCTTTATTCCTTCAAACTTAATACTATTCTTATTTTCTCTGTGTTTCTTTTTCATCTCTTCTTTTTTTCCCCAACACTTATGAAATCATCTTTTTGTAGCTATCATTCAATGTCTACTATAAAATATTTTTATAATATCTTATAAAATTTATCTGTGTGAAAATCATATTTACTATCCATAAAATCAATTTAACTCAATTCAACAAATACTGTGTGTGTTCTTACTATATGCTTAATTACTACACTCCCAGGGAATCTGTCGATATCTCCCCAGGCTATATTAAGTTCCCTGTGCCTAGCAATTTAAATTTGAGCAAAACACAGAAAGGAATTCAATTAGATTTAGCATTTATTGTACACCTCTTAAGCACCAAGAATTATTTTACATGACTTTTGTGTGGCATCTCACTGAAACCTTATTGCAACCCTCTGGAGAGATATGATATTCCTGGAAAAATGAAATGCACAGATATTCAGTAACTTGCCCTAAGTTCATGAATTTTCCACTAGAAAATCTATTTAATAAGAGATAATAAGACAATTGTTTTATGTAGTTTACTACAAATTCTAAATGATGTTTTCCTAGATCGTAAAAAGAAAGACCTATCCCTTGTTTAAAAAACAAAACAGATCCTTGACAGTAGTTAAAGAGGTAAAAGAAGATTTTTATCAGAACTATTGCAATAGGGGAAATCAGACGTCAGCATAGGACTAGGCTCCATTCTGAATACAAAAATATACAAAAAGGAAGAGTGATGATTTACAGCCAAGGAGCAGGGGGCTGGGGGGCCGGGGGGAAGGTTGGTGGATGGAAAATTCCTGAGAGGCAAGGGCAGCTCTTGCTAAACTGAAGTAGGTCAGGGTGATCAGGTCTCACCTGGGGGATGATGGAGGATGAGGAATTTGGTCAGATATTGAAGGTGATCAGATATCAAGAGTGGGGATTCTCTCTAAACTGATTCAGCAGCATTATTCCTTGAAACACACTCCACAAAAACAGAGAGAGAAGACCAAGGTTGGACCTACTCGAGCAGAGGTCTCAGGGGAGCCTGACTTAAGTTTGGTCAAGGAGAGACTCTGTCGCCTTGACAATCATTTATCCCTGGGATGAAAATGTCTGATTATAATAATGTTCGAGATGGCTTCAGGAAATTTGTTTCACCACAATCTTAATACTCTAGTCAATGAACAGGCCCCAAAACACTCATTAATAATGGCAAAAATGTCTGCACATTTATCTGACATTTACTTTCAGGTCAAGAGCCCACTTGGATCTAAGTGATGTACTAATAGAGAGACCATAGTCAGATCTATTTAACAGAGAGCTGAGATTAGACTCATTTGCAATAGTTTTCTCATTATATTTGTAAGCAACCTAAATATAATACACCTGTGTCTTCAACTCTATGGTGAAATAAAGGGATTGAGGGAGCAAGCAGTGACTTTTTCATGAGGCAAAGGCTTTTATTCTCCAGTGTAAACCTAATGAGAGACCCGCTTTCTCTGCAGTACAGTGAACTGAAGGTCACCATCAATTTTGTTTACTCCTGTTGCAAGTGACTCCACTGCTTGTAAATAATTCATGATACTATGTTATAAATAACATTTTATGTAAAGGAAAACTATGCCTGGGTTTACTAAGTGTTTCTTTAACCTTTAGAAATATATCAACTCAAATAGCTTCCACCTTTGTATGTAGCCTTAGCTTAGGCTAATAAAAGTTGCTTTCTGAATCTTTACTATGGAAAACTTGGGATGCTTTACTGTTGAAATATAAACAACTTGTTGCATAAAGGTAAATTGGTATGAATTCTGGCTTATTATTTTTAAGATTTCTCAAGGAGAGATAATATAATGCATGGAATATTTATCTGAATAATTGGATTACTCGGAAGGATTATGAAAAAATAGATTATAGGCTAAACTTCATAAAGTAAAAATTTAGGCAGAAACAAACCCCACACTCCCCAATTTGCATTTTTCCTGTTTCAAAAAATGTAAATAAAAAGACTTTGAAAAAACATTTTATTTTTCATTTTTTCTTTCTTTTAAAATGAACTATGCAAGGAGTTTCTAAAATTTACAGAGTAAAATATTTTGCCCTAAAATCATATCTACTTTTATTAGACTAATGTAACTACTGAATTCACAAATAATGAAATAGAATTTAGAATATTTTCCTAATTTGAAAATTATTTTGAAAAATCCTTCTAAAAATATTGTACAAAGCATTTTGTTTTTTAGCATTCATTTCACTGGTTTCTCCCAATTAAACATTACTTAAAATGAATAAAGCTCATGGTGGTTCAGTTATCTAGGAAAAAAGGATATTTAAAGAAATAATTGCATTTAACAGCACATGAACTCATTATGTGTTTTATTGCACATTTTATTTTACAGTTTAGATGTGTAAATGTCTACACATCTTATAGTTTGTTAAAAGATTTGACATTTCAAATATGTATCTATCAACAAACCAAGCTGCATGAATTTTTTCACGTTTCTGTATGGTCAGGGCTTTCTGAGAAAATAAAACTGACAACCTGGGTTAAGAAATGTTGAATTGTACACATTCGTTGAAAGTTAGAGGTTGTATATTTCCCCAGAGCCATTAGATCACATTCTGTTGAAAATATACCCAGAGCCATTTGCTCCCTTTGAAAGAGTAACACAATCTTTCTTTTCTCCCCTAGAGCCCTATGCTCACACCAGAGTTGCAGATGTCGCTCTCTTTCTCTCCTGCTGGCTACTGTGCAAGAAGCTGCTATATAAACTCCAAGACTGGCATTTCAGGTTTCTTCTTTGGTACAGAATTTTCTCTCTCTTTACACATGTTGGTGTTGGTTCCCATGCCCCAACCACCCACAGGGCAACATGGAATATCTCTCCATTTATTTGCTTCTTTGACTTCATTTACCATAGTTTTGTAGTTTTCCTCATACACGTATTGATATGTTTTGTTAAATTTTTATTTTGGGGGGTGCTAAGGTAAATGTTACTCTGTTTTTAGTTTGAAATTCCATTTGTCAATTGCTGGCAAATAGGAAAGCAATTGAATTTTGTATAATAACCTTGCATCCTGCAACCTTGCTAGAATTGTTTATTAGTTTGAAGAAGTAAATAAATGGAGAGATATTCCATGTTCATGGATAAAAAGATTCAATATTGTCAGAATGTCACTTCTTCCCAACTTGTTCTGTAGATTCCAGCAATCTGAATCAAAATCTCAGCAAGTTATTTTGTGATTATAGACAAGTTGATTCTAAAGTTTATATGGAGAGGCAAAAGACCCCAAATAGCCAAGGTAATATTGAAAGAGAAGAACAAATTTGGAGGAATGAAACTACTTGACTTCAAGACTTACTGTAAAGCTACTGTAATCAAGACACAGTGGTATTGGAAAAGAATAGACAAATAGATCAATGGAGCCAGAAAAGAGAGCCCAGAAATAGACCCACATGAATACAGTCAGCTGATTGTTGACAAAGAAGCAAAGGCAATACAATGGAGAAAAAATATTCTTTTAACAAATGGAGCTGCTACAACTGGATGTCCACATACCACAAAAAATGAATCAGAATGCAGACCTTACACCTTTTACAAAAATTAACTCAAAATAGATCCTAGACTTAATTGTAAAACTCAGAACTATAAAACTCCTAGAAGATAACGTAGGAGAAAACTTAGGTGACTTTGCATATAGCAATGATTTTCAAGTTCCTCACCCAAGCACAATTCATGAAAGAAAGAACTGATAAGCTGGACTTCCTTAAAGTTAAAAACTTCTGATCTGTGAAAGACAATGTCAAGAAAATGAGAAGACAAGACCTGCAGACTGGAAAAAAAATTTGCAAGACTCATGTGATAGAGGAATGTTATCCAAAATACAGAGAGAACTCTTAAAACTTAGCAGTAAGAAAGCAATCTGATTAAAAAATAAGGCAGATGGCGGCCCGGGTTCGGATCCCGGGCACGCCCCAAGGCACCACTTCTCCGTCCAAAGCGAGGCCGAGTCCCACGTACAGCAACTAGAAGGATGTGAACCTATGACATACAACTATCTACTGGGGCTTTGGGGGGAAAAAAAATGAATAAATAAAATCTTTAAAAAAAAAAAAAAAATAAGGCAGAGACCTGAATAGACACCTCACCAAAGAAGATATGCAGGTGGCAATAAGTATATGAAAAGATGTTTCACGCCATATGTCATTGGGGAAATGCAACTTAAAACAACAATGAGATACCGCTACACACCTATTAGAATGGCCAAAATCTAACGTTGGCAAAGATGTGGAGCGACAGGAATTCTTGTTCACTGCTGGTGGGAATGAAAAATGGTACAGACACTTAGGAAGATATTTTGGTGGTTTCTGACAAAACTAAACATACTCTTACCATATGATTCAACAATCACACCCCTCGGTATTTACCTAAAGGAGTTGAAACCTTATGTCCATGCAGAAACCTGCACATGGATATTTATAGCAGCTTTATTCATAATTGCTAAAACCTGGAAACAACCAAGATGTCCTTTACTATGTGAATGGATAAATAAAGTGTGGTACATCAAGATGATGGAATATTATGCAGCACAAAAAAGAAATGAGCTATCAAGGGGCCGGCCTGGTGGCATAGCACTTAAGTTTGCTTGCTCCACTTCAGTGGCCAGAGGTTTGCCAGTGTGGATCCTGGGCACAGACCTACGCACCACTCGTCAAGCCATGCTGAGGTGGCATCCCACACAGAGCAACTAGAAGGATGTACAACTACAACATACAACTATCTACTGGGGCTTTGGGAAGAAAAAAGGTAAAAAGAAGGATGATGGGCATCAGATGTTAGCTCAGGGCCAAACTTCCTCAAAAAAAAAAATAAAAAATAAACAGAGAAATGAACTATCAAGACTTGAAAAGACATGGAAGATATTCAAATGCATATTACTAAATGAAAGAAACCAATCTGAAAAGTCTACTTACTGTATGATTATAATTATATAACACTCTAGAAAAGGAAAAACTATGGAGATAGTAAATGATCAGTGGTTCCCAAGAGTTTGGAGGATAAGTGGAGTGATGAATAGGCAGAACACAGAGGATATTTAGGGCAATGAAAATATTCTATATGATACTATAATGATGGATATACGTCATTACACATTTTTCCAAACTCATAGAATATACAACACTAAGAGTGAACCACAATGTAAACCATGGACTTTGGATGATTTTGTGTCAATGTAGGCTCGTGAATTATAACAATGTACCACTTTCTTGGGGGATATAGATAACGGAGTGATCTATCCCTGTGTGGGGGAGGAGGATATATAACACATCTCTGTACCTTCCTGTCAAATTTGCTGTGAACCCAAAACTGCTCTAAAAAAAAGTCTTCAAAAACAAGACAGAATTAAGTTCTGAGACATTCTACAGCAAGGATGAAACTTGAAAGCATTATTCTAAGTGAAAAAAGCCAGTCACAAAATTGTACGTACTATATGATTTCATTCCTATGAAAGTCCAAAACTGGGAAATCTCTGCATAGAGATAATATATTAGTGATTGCTTAAGACTAGGAAGGGGTTGAGAGGGTGACAGCTAAAGGTGACGGCTAAAGATATTTTTTCTGAGGTAATGGAAATATTCTAAAATTGACTGTCATTGTAATTGCACCCATCTGTGAATATACTGAAAACCATTAATCATACTCTTTTCTTTTAATTGGGATGTAATTGACATATAACGTTGTGTAAGTTTAAGGTGTACATCGTGTTTCCTTGAGACACTTATATATTGCGATATGATTACCACCATAGCATTAACTAACACCTCCATCATGTCACATAATTATCACTTCTTTTTTGTAGTGAGAACATTTAAGACCTAGTTTCTTAGCAACTTACAAGTATATAATACAATATTGTTAACTATAATCACTATGCTGTGCATTAGATCCCCAGAACTTATTAATCTTCTAATTGTAAGGCTGTACTCTTTGTCTAACATCTCCCAGGGATATTTCTCCAACCCCCAGACCCTGGCAACCACCATTCTACTCTTTGGTTCTACGAGTTTGACTTTTTTAGATTTCACATATAGGTGATATCATACAGTATTTGTCTTTCTCTGTCTGGCTTATCTTACTTAGCATAATGCCTTCAAGATCCATCCATGTTGTTGCAAATGTCAGAATTTCCTTCTTTCTCATGGTTGAATGATATCTATATATCTATATCTATACATCATCTTCTTTATCCATTCATCCATCAACGGGCACTTGGGTTATTTCCATATTTTGGCTATTGTGAATGATGTTGCAATAAACATAGGGGTACACATATCTTTTTGATATCCTGTTTTCATTTCCTTTAGATATATACCCAGAAGTGGGATTTCCGGGCCATATGGTAGTTCTATTTTTAATTTTTTGAAGAACCTCCATACTGTTTTCCATAGTGGCTGTGCCAATTTACATTCCCACCAACAGTGTACAAGGGACACTTTTCTCCACATCTTTGCCAACACTTATCTCTTGTGCTTTTGATAATAGTCATTCTAACAGGTTTGAGGTGATATCTCATTGTAGTTTTGATTTACATTTCCCTGATGATTAGTGATGTTCAGAATCTTTTCATGTACCTATTGGCCATTTGTATGTCTTCTTTGGAAAAATGTCTATTTAGTTCCTCTGCCCATGTGTGAATTGTATGGTAAGTGAATTATGTCTCAATAAAATTGTTTAAAAAGAATGGAATAGGAGCTTTATAGGATGTTAGAATGTGTATATGTATGTATCTGTGTCTCTGATCTACTTATTTTTTTCTATTTACCTATATTTCTATATATGTCTATATTTATATATTTAGATATCTATCTACCTATTTATCTATCTATCTATCTAAACATATATCTACCTTCCTACCTATCTCTTTATTATCTATTTTAAATTTTAACTTTAAATACTTTCTGAGGCATTTTTTAAAGGTATGTAATGTTTTATTCTCAGGCTATATATTAGCATTTTATTTATTAAAATATGGTCTTTTTATTCACTAATTTTGGTTACAATAACTAGCATTACGTAAAGCACAATTTCATTAAAATATATTAATCAGTAAACAAAGAAATCATTATTGTTGCCAATACTTCATGTGGCTCAGTAATTGGGCATTGAAGGCAAAACGGGCTACAACAAATGAAATGCCATTTTAAAAAAAATTGTATTTTTATGTGATTCTCAACCATTAAATATATTTTTATGCTTAGGGCTGCATATTGGATAACCATAAGTTGTTGTTATTTACCCTTTCTTATGAGCTTTTGGTGGTTTGGTTAAATAATACAGAAAAATAGACAGCTGCTTGAACTCTTATAGGTTGCTGTGTGTATATGAAAGTGGAAATTTCATGAACAATTTGAATAAAACTTCCAGCTTAGAAATAGAGTACACAATTGAAAATCTATTTCTTAGTTATCCTTTCACATTTTTTAAAATAATCATCTTGTTTCCAATGAGAATCAGCAAATAAAATTAATACCTATGAAGTGTGAGGCATAGGTTTTTATGTTACAGTAGAGAGATGCAGAGGGGGCCTGGATAAAATCCTATCACTGACAGTTATTATTATTTGTTGTTATTGTTGTTTTTATCTTCTACTTATGAGTGAAATAATACAGTGTTTGACTTTCTCAGTCTGACTTATTTTGCTTAGCACAATACCCTCAAGCTCTGTCCGTATTGTCACAAATGGCAAGATTTCATCTTTTTTATGGCTGAGTAGTATTCCATTGTGTATAGGTACCACAACTTCTTTATCCATTTATGTGTTGATGGGCACTTAGTTGTTTCCAAGCCTTGGATATTGTGAATAATGCTGTGATGAACATACTGACAATTATTATTGATGTTCCTTGAGCAACTGACTTATTTTATTTTTGTGTGTATGAAATGAGAATAGGTTTATAGTATAAATATTCAATTAGATTTTGTAAATAAACACTTACTAAAATAACTTCAAAAAATTAAGCAGACAGTATTATCACAAGCATCATAATAAATACATGTGATTTTTTTTTTTTTTTTGTGAGGAGATCAGCCCTGAGCTAACATCCGCCAATCCTCCTCTTTTTTTTTGCTGAGGAAGACGGCCCTGGGCTAACATCGGTGCCCATCTTCCTCCACTTTATATGGGACGCCGCCACAGCATGGCTTACCAAGCAGTGCGTCGGTGCGCGCCCGGGATCCGAACCAGCGAACCCCGGGCCGCCGCAGCGGAGCGCGCGCACTTAACCGCTTGCGCCACTGGGCCAGCCCCAATACATGTGATATTTATAAAGAAAATACAATTATTTATAGACACATACTACACATTTATACACACTATCATAGGCAAATACCTCTAGTTTATTTAAGGCATATGGTATATGTATTGGTATTTTATTCTCTTCATAATTATTAATGAATCTTTTTCAGATTTGAAGAGTTGTATGCTTAGCATTTCTCACACACCAATTGACGGATTTTTAAAGTTGTTATCAATACTTTTTGACATGTATAGTTTTGCGTGTTGTGTATTTGGACAAGCATTAAGCCTTGAAACAGTATGTATTTGCTTTTATGCAAAATTATAGAAACATATTTTTAAGATGTAACCATGGATAAAATATGATTATACTTGGAAATTCTGTCATCTGTCCTCATTACACAGTTGGCTTCCTCTTCAAGAAAGTAAGCAGGCTAGAACTTCCTTGTCTATTTGGAATATATGTCTTAAATATTTATCATTTAATATGTTTCAGTTGGAAATATATTTTCATATATTATTCATTTTGTCTTTCATTTCTCTGTAATTACTGAATTTTTGAATAGACCTCTTTTTAATCTGAGTTGAACAAAATATTTAATCACTACTGTATTTTATTCTGCAGTCTGTATCTAAAAGAACTTACAATTTACATTTTTATCACTGAATTCTTAAACCTTATTGCTTTCAGAAATTTTTTCCTTTAATTTTGTCATCATGTCTCTGTCTGATATTTATAGTCAATTGTATTTTATTTTTAAGCATCACCCATTTTCCCTCAAATGTGTCCATTATTATAGTGTAATTATGGTGAAAATTTGAGAATTTTTATTTCTCCTTCAATGCTTATTCTACTTAAATATTTAAAATGACTTTTAAAAATTATGTAAGATTTTTCATACTATTCTGAAGATTTGGACTGAATAAAGCTATGTTTTCAAGATAGTAAACTAACGTTACAAACTGATACAATTGTATATGCCTGCAAAAGACTCCTGCAAGCTTAGTCTGCTATAAATAATCTGGGTGAATGTTTGTTCTCTGCATAATTTCTGTAAAAAGCGATTAATTCTCAGTTACCCCACAAAATGTTTTCAAACACAAGCTCCTATATAAAGTTATGTTATATATTTAATCATTTATAATTACCCTCATTGATCTAAAAGGTGATATATTCAAATCATTGCAAGCAATTGACATTATATGTAAAAGTTACATAGCCAGAAGTTGTTAAATACACATGAAATGAAAGTTGTCTTCTTATTTTAATTTAAAATTACCTTGATTAACTAATAACTGGCATACAAATTTGTTTATATTTTTTATTCAATTAATATATTAAACAATATCATTACTTTGCTATTAGTATTGGTATTGCTGATTTCAAATGTTGGTAAGCTGATATCTTCAGGATTTTCTGTTTGTTCCAAAGCAGAATATTTAGTACTCACTGAAGGACGACTTCCTGGTAGTGAAAAGAAATATTTTCTTGCATTCAGAAACTTAGGCTGTACCCACAAAAAGCCATGAAAGATAGCAGATAAGATGAAAGGTATATGCAAAGCTTCCATTTTTTTCCCTCCTTTAATTTTAGTGCTTTAATGATGATCCTCAAAGAATTCTTCATATCTCCTTAAGAAGTATTAGTGAAGGTGTATCGGGAAATGGTGTAATTGGGAAAACATTTGAGTGAACCTTTGACATTTAAAAACACTCTAATTCAGTATAGGATGTCGGGAAACCTTGGATCTAGTCATGTTTTGTCCCTAATTGTCTGTTAGCAGAAGAGTCTCGGTTGTGATTTTTTATCTCTGACATATTCTTCTATTCTGTTTCTTAATTGTAGGCTGCAGCACACCAGGGCAAATGTGCTTAACAAAGCTAGTATCTGTCACAGGAACCAGAGAATGGAGATGACTGTGCTAGGAGAATTGTGAGATACGGGAGCAGAGTCAAAGAAAAGAAGAAGGTTTTCCTAAGCATGGGCAGCACAATATGCTCACTGATGTTTTATTTAGACAAAATTGCTTTTTAGCTTCCTTAAGAATGCATGTTTCACAGTTGCTTTCACCTTCCAGTGGGGAAAATCCACAAAGGTTATATTATCTGTCCAATGGTTAAAACAAACTCCCATATTTTTTTATGACAAACTGAAGAATTCCTGTTAAAGAAATGATATATGAAAAAAAATTGTAATCTGCCTTTTTGCTTTTATTTCCTAATTGGTAGGAAAAGAAAGACAAATCAAAAGAAATGTTCTCAAAAATATTGGCAACTTTTCTTATTTCAAGTAGTAACTCTGCCTAATTTACTATGGATGAGAAATAGTATGAAATCCCTACATTGATGAATTATAATAGTAGATGGAGACTGTTGAATTCTATGAGTGTATGAATAAGGAAAACACCACATAATTTGGTTGAGGAAACTTTGATAAATTTTTAATAATTTGCAGCTTTATACATGCTGATCTAAGCTACAGAACATCCACATTATCTATATACAAATTGAAAGTTCTACTTAACTGATATATATGAAACTAAATGGCAATACTATTCTCATATTAGGGCTTAAAATCTGATTATTGTCACAATTTTATAGTGTTTTATGCTAATTATTGGTATTCTTTATTCTTTTTGAAATTGCTGAACATTCAGATTTCCCAACTTTATATTTAAAAAACTGATTATTACAGATAAATATTACAATGATAGTATAAAATTTTTAACTTTAAATGATGGCTTAAAATAGCTAAATTTAGATATTGTTAACTTATGGGTCATCTTGTATTCCAAATATTGAAACTTTGCATCAAATCTATGTTGACTAAACTAAAGAAATAATAAAGTAGAAAATAATTTCTGAAGAGATTATATTTTGCAAATTATGTTGTATGATTGAGTAACTTGTTTTGTTAATGATTAAACTATATATACTGCATTCTGGTTGAAAACATCAGTTTGTATTTTACTGACCCAATTGTGGCTGGATATTGTGGTAACCACCAGGAGAGATTCTTTGTAAATTAAGAAAAAAAAACTTTGCTCAGAATTACTACATTTATTAATAGTTTGATTAATACTTTAAAAATTAATTCTTAACCAAAATTATGTATTAATATCATTTAAATAAACATAAGATAAATTTAATATTAATTTAAATTTTATTTTAATATACATTATAATATTATTTTTCTTTATAGTTTATTTATCATTTAGTTTTAGTTCTATAAGTGAATTTCTGGTGAATCAGTACCAATTCTACATGAAAAATCATAAACAAACTTTTCAATTGAAAACAAGGATTACATCTTCATTAGACGCTGTTTGCTATATGTCTATTTTTCCAGTCAATAATTCAATCTAATTTTGATTACTTATGGGTTCTGTTTCATTTATTACCCAGGAACTACACTGTTTATGCCACATAAATGCTTTTGCTATGCTAGACATAATTGTAACTTGATAACATTTTATCTACCACAAAGTATAAAATATATGTTAAATATGCTCCTATTTGTACCTTAAGGCAATCTTGTGAGATGAAGAGAGCAAGTATTTTTATCTCTATTTTACAGGTGAGGAAATAGTTTTAGAGATGTTAAATGATTTAAACTATTCACATGCTGAGAAAAGTGGTGATAGATCCAGGTCCTGACTCGGAGATTCTATCTCGCAAGTAGAGATCACCTAGAAAAACAGATTAACACTCGGAGCTGTTATTTAATAATTATTTATATTACCAGCAATTTTTATGTTACATAAGTTTCCCAATAGAAGGACATGAGTTCACATTATTGAACATAAATTGGATGGGAGGAAAAACAGTACCAACATGAAGTAATATACATTTAAATGCCAGATTTTCATCTTTTAAAAATCATTAAGCCGACAGGAAGAAATCGATGTTACACTCATTCAAAATAAATAAATTGCTTTTCTTTTTCACTTTGTTTTTGTTATTTGCTTTCATGATTTGCTTTGTTTTTGGAAGTGTTTCTAACATATACATAAGCAGACAGTTTTAATAATTATCAACTCATGGAAAAAGTTGATATCAACATTCTCTTTCTCCTACCCCTCCAATATTATAGTAGAATTACCCAGATATAATTTTAGCATAGACCAAGAAAAGGATAAGGGATATTTTTATTATACTTTAAATAATTCCTTAATATTATCAAATATTCAGTCAGCATGATAATTTCCAATTTGCATCATATAAATATCAATTACAATGTATTTGAATCAACATCCAAATACGATCTCTTCATTTTCATTAGTTGGTAGGTGTCTGTAGTTCCTTTCAGTCTGCTTGATGCTCTTTTTTGTTTCTCTCCCCCTTTTTTTTAGCCTCCTTGTAATATATTTTGCTGGAGAAACCTGAATATTCTCAGAATTTTGATTTTGTTGGGTGAGTCCTCGTGGTGTAGTTGTAGTTGTAAATTAAAAGTCATATCAAAACCATTGAACAGGGCCGGCCCCATGGCTTAGAGGTTAAGGGCGCGTGCTCTGCTGCTGGCGGCCCAGGTTCAGATCCCCGGCGCCCACCGACGCACCGCTTCTCCGGCCATGCTGAGACCTCGTCCCACATACAGCAACTAGAAGGATGTGCAGCTATCACATACAACTATCTCCTGGGGCTTTGGGGGAAAAAATAAAATAAAATTATATAAAAAAAAAACCATTGAACAAATTCAGCTTGTATTTTTTTGTGGGGATGGGGGCAAGAAAACACTTCGTGTGGCTTCCATCACGGTATGTAATATCAGGTCTTTTTGCGTCTAGCTCCTTTTAAAATAGGTTATAGTTTTCATTTGCTTCCTGAGAGTGTCTGTGTTGAGGGTTTTATTATTCATGAGGATGTTACTGTGCTCCATATTCTTTCTGTATGTGGATCGACTGCAATTTCTTTTTTTCACTCATTTCCTACTTGAAATTCATTTTCCTAAATTTTTATAGGGGAGGGAGAGGTCAATACAGCTCTTCTAGCATCCCAGCTGTAAAGCTTCCTCTCTTCTTCATTTCATCAATTGTTCTAAATATAACCTCTTCCTTCCAAAAATCTGCCGTCTCTGCACCTGTACACATCCCCTTTTTCATTCTGACTTTTTCTTTTTACCTAGCTTTTCACAAAGCAAGTAGAAAAGAACAAAATATTACATTGTTTATAGAGAAGATGATACATATTGAAGAGAAAAATGAGATCAAACAATCCTAGATTTGCTATCTCTGCAGAAGTGCGCAGAATACATCAGATAAATAAAAATGAGTATGTCCTGTTTAACCATATTTAAAGATATAAACAGAAAAATTCAACAGGCAAGAAAAGCTAAAAGGAATTAAAATAACTAGACAGATATAAAAAGACAAAATTGATATTCTAAAATGAAATATATTTGCTCTAAATTAAAAGATTAAATTAGGCAAGGAGGAGCATAATAAAGAATTGTAAGACATTATGTAGAATGCAGCACACAGAGGATTAAAAGCTAGAAGAAATGAAATTAAGAAGTAGATGCTAGAGAGGGAAGTAGAATCCGTACTCCTAATTGGCATTCAAGAATGAGGTAATAGAGGAAATAGTGATAACAAATGCTTTTTTTTGTTGTTAGTACCATGGAGTGGATTCCGACCCTTAGTGACCCTTTGTAGTAACCCTGCCCCATCTTTCTGCACCATCTCCTCACCTTCCAGCGCTATATCAGACAACGCTCCACTGCTGCACATAGGGTTTTCATGGTCAATTTTTCAGAAGTGGGTGGCGAGGTCCTTCTTCTTAGCCTGTCTTAGTCTGGAAACTCTGTGAAACCTGTCCACCATGGGTTACCCTGCTGGCATTTGAAATACTGATGCTATAGCTTTCAGCATTCCAGCAACATGCAGTCAGCACAGCATGACAACCGACAGATGGGTGGTGTGGTTCCCTGATCTGGCAACTAACATGGGCTGTGGTGATGAGTGCCAAACCTTAACCAGTACATCACCACGGCTGGCTAACAAATGCTTAACAAGACAATTACTTAACTTTGTCCAGAATTACCAAATAGGAGAAAGGGACAGGCATTTATATCTCCACCTCACTCAGTCACTGGCTGTGAGCTACCCTGGGAAGAGAATGACTTTGGATGAGGTGGGTCTTTGAAACTGAGCCAGAGCTGAGTGAGCTGACAGACAGCTGAAGGTTGCCTGTTGGTCATACTATGCACATTTCTAAGGGCAGCCAAGACCTTCATTAAATGGGATATGTGAAGCACATCGTCTATGTACCACACTGCTATCTCAGAATTGCAATTTGGAGATCAAGTACTCAGCAGTATCACTGCTATACTGAACTATTTAATTGCCTATAGTTTAAAGATGAATTTATATAGTTTAAAAATGAATTTAGAAATAATATAGAACAAGATACTAACTGGAAAAAGTGCAATAGCTATTTCCGATAAACTGTTATAAAGGATTCTCATCAATAGAGAAAAAAAGATCAACAATCTTGTAAAAAAAGAAAAGCAGCAAAGTGAGTAAATAGTTTGCAAAAAAGATGCATAAAAGGTTTAAACCCTATTGAAATATGACCAAACACACTCATAATTAAAGAAATACATATTAAACTTCAATGAGACGCCAGTCTTTGGCAAGCAGTTTTGTGAAGTACAAAGTATTTGTAATAGTCACAATGCTGACAGGGATTTAGGAAAACATCTTTCTTATACATTATTGAATTATAGGGCAAATTGGGTAAAACTTCCTTGCAGGACATTTGGCAGTATCTTTCAAAATAAAAAATGCTCTTTATGTTTTTCCCAGCATTTCCTTTAGGCATTTATGTCAGTAATATACTTGTTTTGGGCACAAAACCATATAGACTGGCAACAACTGCAGACAATTGTCTATCAATAAGAACCTAGTTTATTTATGGCATTTTCGGATAATTAAATACAGCACAGATATTAGAAGAATGATGGATAGATGAACTAAAAGGAGATGTACCCAAAGGCTTACCACCATTTGCAAACAGTGCAAATCATTAAAAGGGCAAAGTACGTAAGTATGTATTCATAGGCTAAAAGTTGTGTTAATATATGCAAATTCTTATAAATATACAGGCATATATTAGAAACAAAACACAGTCATATGCTGTGTGAAAAGTTGAATTTTCGTTATTGATAAACTTATTTGTTAAGATGAGTTCCCTTTCTGCTAATGGTATAAAACTGCATCTCAATACAATAAGAACACAATGGCTCCTTTTAAAAATTCACAATATTTTTCTATTTTTCATTATTATATTATTTTTACATGTGCACCTTAACATATTTTGCCAAATTCTCAACCTCCGTGTGGTAGTCAGTTTCTGACATGACTCATAATTATCCCCAACTCCTGGTTTTCATGCCCTTGTGAATCCCTTCCCCTTGTATGTGGGCTGGACCTACTGACTTGTTTACGATGAAGAGAATTCAGCAAAGGTGATGGGGCGTCATTTCCAAGATTAGATTTTAGAAGTCTATGGCTTTCATCTTACTTGGATTATCTTTCTGGCTCTTTCTGTGTTCCACCTGGCAAGAAACTGTTGGAAGCTGACAGCCAACAAGAAACTGAGACCATCAGTCCAACAGCCCCCAAGGAATGGAATCCTGCCAATGGCCATTTGAGTGGTTATGTGAAGATACATTGGAAGTATATCCTTCCCTAGTTGAGTCTTCAGGTGAGATTGCAGAACCTAGAAAGACACCTTAACTGCAACTTTTTGAGAGACTCTGAAGCAAAGGGTCTTGCTAAGTCGTACCCAGATTCCTGAATCACCTAAATTTTAAAATAATAAATGTGTATTGTTTCAAGCCACTAAATTTTGGGGAATGTATTATTTAGCAATAGAGAACTAATAAGGCCACATGGTAAAAAATCAATATTTAGCCAAAGACAAATATCATTGTGTTAAATAGACTCCTGGGGAATATGATTACATCTAAAATTTTAATAAAATTTAATCATTACAACTTTGTTATTGAAAGTATTATCACAATTTTTTAAATCTGACATTGTTTTTCAGGAAAAAAATTCTCCACACTTTAAAGTATCATTTTAAGTTGATCTTGTGATCATTATTCTGCACATTTTCGATCAATTTTAACAGGATAAATTAGGGAAGTGGTTTTCCAAGGGTGAATGGCACAACAGTGGCATTAGACCTGGGAGCATGTTAGAAATGCAAATCTCTGGCCCCATCTCAGACCTAACCAATCAGAAATTCTGGTCTTGGAGACCAGTAATCTGTGTGTTACCAAGTGCTCCTGATGACCCTGATGCAAAACACATCCCAAATTTTAAGTGGACTAAAAGGGCAAAAGTTCATTTATTAAATGCTTTGAAATGGATGAGGGGTGGAAGAGAGTGCTTTGTAACCTGTGGTTCCCCTCAAGAACTAGGTTAACAGCAGATCCACCATTTCCTGATGGCTAGATATCAACATGAGTTTTCAAGTTTATTTTGATTACAGATTACCTTATAACAAATCATCCCCAAACTTAGTGGCTTAAAAAATCAATGCTTTGCTATTTCTCATGACTTTGTCAGTTGACTAGGAAGTTTATCCACTGGTCTTGCTTTGGTTCAGTCGTGCTGCTATGGTCTTGCTTTGGTTCAGTCGTGCTGCTATACTCAACTAGCAGCGGCATGGTTGGAAGGTCCAAGATCACCTCACTTACATGTCTAGGGCCTTAGCAGGAATGACTAGAGGACTGAAACTAACTCTCTGCACATGATCTCTCAACATTAAATAGTCTGACTTGAATCTTTTTAGATAGTATCTGGCTTATAAGAGGAGCAATAGTGTAAATACCCAGGGCTCTTCTTGACTAGGCCTGAAAGTGTGATGGGGTCACTTTTGCTGCATTATATTAGAAAAGAAAGTCACAGGCCCACCCAAATTCAAGGGAAGGGGAAAATATAGTGTCCATCTCTGGATGAAGAGGAATGGCGTGTGTATATAAAGAAGAGAGAAATTGTTGGTTGGCCATCTTCAAAGAAAATCTAATCTAGAATTTATTGTAACAGATGATGAATATCTCAAACCATCAGTGAAATGCTTCAACCCAGTAACGATATACACCACCTCCATAATATTTTATTACTAGAATTACTCCAATGGTGCTATTTAATTTCAAGAAACAGAGTGTATTCTTTTGCATACCTTGAAGAATGACTAGATTGGTAAATAATAACAATGTCTACTCCAAAGGAGATTCACTGACATATGAATTTAATATTAATAATGTTAATGGTATAACCACAAAGTCATTTTGTTTTCCTTCTTTTTTTCCTAGGTTGTAAATAACCACGGCAATGACTTACCTATTCTTTAACTCTTAAACTTGAAGATTTCGTTGCTGGTAATGGGGCTTGTGATTAAAGATTTGTAATGACAAGCTTGGTGCACTACTTCAAAATTTTTTCTAAAAGTTTTCAGACGAATATTTAAAATGATTGCTTTTATCTTCTTCTAATAATTTTGCACGCACTTTTTGATTTGTAGAATCTCTTGAATAAAGTCTGTCCTGAAACATTGGTTCTGAGAGTGGTATTACAGAAAAAAAAAAATTGTCTCTGACTTTCCACCTGTATTTTGGTTTCATTTCGTGTTCACCAACACTAGTATCTCTGATGGACTGGAAAGCTAGGAGAATTCTTAGGAAAGGTGTTGTATAACAAATTCGTGCATTCTCAAATCATTATTTGCTTAGTTGCTCGGGTTCCAGCAAATAAACTACTGTCTCTGAAAACTATTACTAGAAATTTCTTCTATGTTATTACAGTTAAATAAGATTTTATTTAATAAGACGTTTTAACACAATAACTACTATTTCATTCTGTTTGAAATTTTGAGTAAATACATGACAAAAAATTAAAAATTTTCAGATTTCTTTTGTTTTATTTTTTTTGTTTATTTTTTTGTGAGGAAGATTAGCCCTGAGCTAACATCTGTTGCCAATCTTCCTCTTTTTGCTGAGATCTGTGCCCATATTCCTCTATTTTATATGAGACGCTGCCACAGCATGGCCTGACAAGCGGTGTGTGGGTCCACGCCCGGGATCTGAACCTGCGAACCCTGGGCCGCTGAAGTGGAGCAGGAGAATTTAACCACTACACCACCAGGCTAGCCCCTCTTTTGTTTTATTTTTGACCTAAGACTAATGAAAGTGCCCTTATAATCTTTCTATTCATGGAGAATAATACTGAAATATTACATTGTATTTTAATCTTTTTCAGAAAAGCAACTGAGGAGTGTGAACAAATCATTGTAAAATTGTGATTCTTAAATCATTCATACATTCCCCATATTTGTCTATGACAACTACATGTCACTTCCTACTTACTGATTTTTCACTCTCTGAATAGTTCTTCAATTAGATTATTTTGCTAGTTGTGTACAACCCAGAAATTCCTCAGCAAGCAATTGAACAGAAACAGATATAAATTCAAAATGAATTCATTGCATTGTTAAACTAAAAGAAAAAGAATCCTGGAATAGAGAGCCCAAAAATAGACCCACATATAGTCAACTGATTTTTCAAAAAGGAGCCCAGGCAATAAAATGGAGAAAAGACAATCTTTTCCACAAAAGGTACTGGAACACTGCACATCCACATGCAAAAAAAAAAGAAGAATCTAAACCTTACACTCTTTTCAAAAATTAATTCAAAATAGTTAATAGTCCTAATCATAAAATGCAAAACTACGAAACTCCCAGAAGATAAGATAGGAGAAAATCTAGATGACATTGTATATGGTGATGACTTTAAACACAATACCAAAAGCACCATCCATGAAAGAAAGAATTGATGAGCTGGATCTCGTTAAAATTAAATTTTTCTGCTCTGAGACAGACACTGTCAAAAGAATAAAAAAGACATCATAGACTGGGAGAAAATATTTGCAAAAGACATATCTCATAAAATATTGTTTTCCAAAATAAACTAGTCCCCCCATACTTGTGGTTTCGCTTTCCAGGGTTTCAGTTACCCGAAGTCAACTGTGATCCGAAAATACTAAACGGGAAATTCCAGAAATAAACAATTGATAAGTTTTAAATTGCATGCCATTCTGAGTAGTCTGATGAAATCTTATGCTGGCCTGCTCCATTCCATCCGGGATGTGAAGTATCCCCTTGTCCAGAGTATCCAAACTGTATACACTACCCACCCATTAGTCACTTAGTAACCCTCTCGGTTATCAGATTGACTTTCATGGTATTGCAATGTTCATGTTCAAATAATCCTTATTTTACTTAAAAATGGCCAAAAGTGCAAGAGTAGTGAGGCTGGCAATTCACATATGCCACGGAGAAGCCACAAAGTGCTTCCTTTAAGGGAAAGGTGGAAGATCTCAACTTAAAAAGGAAAGAAAAAAAATCGTACAATGAGATTGCTAAAATCTTTGGGAACTTTTATCACAGCATATTGCTATATTTTGTTCTATTTTACTATGCTATTGCTCATCTCTTACTGTGCCTAATTTATAAATTAAACTTAATCATAGGTATGTATGTATAGGAAAAATCATAGTGTACATATAGGCTTCAGTACTATCTGAGGTTTCAGGCACCTGCTGGGGGTCTTGGAACAGATCCCCTGTGGATAAGGGGGAACTGCTGTATACAAAGAACTCTTAAACTCCGCAGTAAGAAAATACCTGAGTAAAAAATGAGCCAAATACTTTGACAGATACCTCATCAAAGAAGATACATGGATGGCAAACAAACACATGAAAAGATGCTCCACATCACACGTCAACAGGGAAATGCAAATTAAAACAATGAGATACCACTATACACCTATTAACATGGATAAAATCTAGGACACTGACAACACCAAATGCTGGTGAGCATGTGGAGCAGCAGGAACTCTCAGTCACTGCTGGTGCGAGTGCAGAATGTTGCAGCCACTGTGGAAGACAGTTTGATGATTTCTCACAAAACCAAACATAGTCCTACCATACAATCCAGCAATCCTCTATATTTACCCAAAGGAGCTGAAAATGTATGTACGCACAGAAGTCTGCACACGAATTTATATACTCTATATTTACCCAAAGGAGCTGAAAATGTATGTACGCACAGAAGTCTGCACACGAATTTATATAGCAGCTTTATTCATAATTGCCCAAACTTGGAAGCAACCAAAATGTCTTTAAATATGTGAATGGATAAATAAACTGTGGTATATCCAGACAGTAGAATAGTATTCAGCACAAAAAAGAAATGAGCTATCAAGCCATGAAAAGACATGGAGGAATCTTAAATACATTTTACTAACTGAATAAAGCCAATCTGAAAAGCCGATGTATTGTATGATTCCAACTATATGACATTCTGGAAAAGGCAAAACTATGAAGGTAGTAAAAAGAACAGTGGCCGCCTGGTGTTAAGGGGGAGGATGGGATAAACTGGTGGAGCACAGAGGATGTCTAGGGCAGTGAAAGTATTCTGTATGATACCATCAATGGTAGATACATGTCATTGTACATTTGTCCACAGTCATAGAATGCACAACATCGAGAGTGAACCCTAATGAACACTGGACTCTGAACGATAATGATGTGTCAACACAGGTTAATCAATTGTAACCAATAATGTTGGGATGTTGATAATAGTTGGATGTTGATAATGAGGGAGGCTATGCATATGGGGGTAGTGGATAACTGGGAAATCACTGTACCTTAAGCTCAATTTAGCTCTAAACCTAAACCTCCTCTAAAAATTAAAGTGTATTAAAAAAAAAAAAAGAATACTGGCTGTTTATGTATGTTCAACAGATGTATAAGATATAGAAGTAACACTTTTGATAATATTACCATGTTTTTTTGCTTAGCAGAATATAATTCAAAAATGTATGTGGGCCGGCCCTGTGGCTTAGCGGTTAAGTGCCTGTGCCCCGCTACCAGCGGCCTGAGTTCAGATCCCGGGCGCCCACGGACTCACCGCTTCTCCGGCCATGCTGAGGCCGCATTTCACATACAGCAACTAGAAGGATGTGCAACTATGACATACAACTATCTACTGGGGCTTTGGGGAAAAAAAAAAGGAGGAGGATTGGCAATAGATGTTAGTTCAGAGCTGGTCTTCCTCAGCAAAAAGAGGAGAATTAGCATGGATCTTAACTCAGGGCTGATCTTCCTCACAAAAAATAAAAATAGTATGTGCAATGAGTACTGAACAATTTTCAAAAACCTTTAAACATCAACTATTGAAATGATTCGGTCTATAGTAATCATTTCAATAACCTCTTTTCCCCTAAATTTTAGCCTTCATAGACTAAAGCTAAAGAGAATTATCTTTCTAAAAGTCTTTAGGAGAATATTATTCTGAAGTTTGATTAGTAAAAACAAAAGAATTTTGTTTCCTTGTTTTTCTTTTATAGTTTTTCTATTTTTCCTATAATATATATGTATCTAAATGCACAGATATATACACATATGTGATTAAGGGAAATATATACGCATTTATTTATATGTGTAGAAAAAATATATGTGAAATATAGGCATATATATTCATATATATGTGAAATATGTATGCATACTTGCATTTAAATATTATGTATATCCAAGAAATAAATCATAGAGGGGCATACATACACACACACACACGAGCATATACTGTACAAAACAAAACTTCTCTTGCCATTTTATTTCTCAATATGGCACAAACTAAACAAAGATGATACTTAAAATGAATGAAGTCATCTTAACTATTTGAATATTTATATCAGATCCGACATATAATATATTTGCATTTGCTTCACCTCTTTATTTTAGTACAATCTTGGCTATTAATTCACCAAAAATTGATACCATCTATTAGGTAAAAATACAAAGAGAAATAAAAACGTGAAAAGTTTTGAACAAGTTCAGCAATTAAAACAATTTGAAATGAGTATTTTATTTTATTTGAAGATAAAATTCAAATGTGTAAGTTAAAATACTTTTTAGAAATTTGTACAAAATATTCGGAAGCAAATTACTAACTAGTAATCATTCCTCAGAAAGATCTGGGGCGTTTATTTAAAAAAACTAAAGTATATAGTTATAAAAATGTATTATTTCCGTTCTTGTGAAAATACGGGGTTCTGGGAATGTATGTATTACTAGGAGTTGGTGCCACTCTTCTTTTTCTCTGATAGAAATATACTTTCTTTGAAAATACCTGCTTCATTGTTAATTTTGCTTTCACTCCACATTATATCAGAATTATTTTTTTTCTTCTTATTTGTATTTCCCTCAAGAATAAAAATAGTCTATAGGCTTTTAGAAGAAGGGGGGCAGCTTAAGATAGACATACGTAGTAAAGCACATTAAGTTTACCCATTAGTTTACTCCTGGAAGCAGTAGACTGAAAGAAGATTAAGTAAAAGCACCAAGGAACTGGAAATGGTAGTCAAAAATAGAATCTGGAACTCAAAATTGAAAGCTTAAGGAAGCTGAATCATAAAGAGGCACCTTAAAGATGTTTGTTCAGAATATAGTAGAGAAAAACCACAATCGAGACCAGTTAGTGTTTTTATCCCCCTTGTTCTACAATCATTACTATAAGTAGGCAAATATACTTAATTAAATTGAACTACTACTAGGGAGAGACAGATATTTTTGGAAATTGATGTTGGATGATGTTCTGGAGTAAAAAAATGTATAAACATGTTTTTTAACAACAAAACTTGCTGGATGGACAGATGGGTTAAAAGTTTGGTTATGAAATAATTTTTGGTCTTCATTTGTCTATATGTATATTTAAAATGAATGAAAATTATCTACAAAAGTGTCCTAAAAGTATTTACAAGTAAAATGGAGAATTTTGACTTTCATTTATATTTCTTTAACTCTTTACCTTTTTTAAGGATAGATGAAATGTTCTACGATTATGTTTTTATAAGGTAACTTACGTTTTAAAATTTTTTCTAGGTGCCCAATATCAATAATGTATCTAAAATAATACCTTTAAAATGTATTTAACTGATTTTTTAAACTTCATATTGCTGAGGTAATCACAAGGAATTCCCTTGATTTCAAGAGAAGATAATTAAATGAGTAGCCATAAGTATAATTAACATCAAATTTCTTTAGGTACAGTTTTTAGAAATATTGCTAGTGGAACAGATTGATCTGTTGAGGTTTGGTCAGAGAAGCAGAAACACTCTGAGTGATACTAAATGAGGGATTTATTATAGGGATCACACCTCACACAAAGTGTGAGAAAGTAGAAAATTCTCTATGGGTTAGCAGTTCTGTCAGTTGGGCAGAAATCCTGGACATAAAAAGGAGGAGAGGGAGAAAAAACTGGAATTCACAATGACAATCTAGAATCTGCAATATTAAACTGGAACCCACAATTTTCACGGTGTAGTGAATGCTGTTTCTCACTCCTGCTTCCAAATGGCACTCAAATGTCTCTGGTACTAAAAGCTAGCCTGGAATCAATCACAGAGGTAATCCTGGAAAATATAATCCAGCCTAGATATATCGACGCAATACAAAATCACCAAAGGGCTTTGGACAAATCTATGACAATCTATAATTAAGATTCAAATGTCACGTGTTTCACTATACCTAACTTATCCATAATCTAAATCACAAACTATAGGACGTTGGGTTATCATTTTAAAATAAGCTGTACCCTTCCCATTTTTTTCACTCCTAGTAAAAGACACAAAACAAAATCTGTAGGTATCTGCAGAGATATGAATAGTTAAAAACAATCTAAAGGAAGAAATGAAAAGAATATAATACCAAAGGAAGCATGAAGAAATACTGAAATATGAAAAAAACACAAATTTATAGTTTTGCATATTAAAGACACAAAGACACCTTTCATAGGAATATAAAAAGATATACCCTCCAAATGACACATTCATTTTATTTGTTGAATGCAATCTTGTCATGTTTTTCATTAAATGAGCCTACAATTATGATCCATTTATCTTTAATAATATCTAAAAAAAAAGCCCAGCAGACAAAATAAAGCAGAGAAACTAAATATCTTAACATGTGCTTTCACTGAGATAAATATAGTTAGTAAATGCTATTTTCATTAGTAAATAAGAGCCTGATTACACAAGTTATAATTGTGATAAATACATTCCACTTATAAAACGGTTTACTACATCATGGATTATGCAGTGTATGATATTACTTGCATATGAATATATAGCACAGATCTCTCATTACCATACAGAAAACTTGAATTTTAACATCAATCTCGCAACAAAAGTAGTTAAAATTGTCCTACTGATCTATTTTCATTTTCAATTATTTCATTCTTGACTAAATAGTACAGTATTACTGTACTATTCATTGCCCTCTTAAAATTTTTGTTTTTAAAAGGGCTGTCTTATTTGCCCACTGTTGCAGATTCTTGCACAGCAAAACCATTGACGAATAAGGAAAGCATACCTAGCTACGTCCAGAGTTGAGAAGTGCTAAGACGTAATTTCTTGACATGGTCATTATTAAATCTGTAAGAAAAAAAAATCACATATTTATTTAAAATATTCTAGGGGTCTTGGAACTCTTTGCAAAATTATATAAGCAATGTCTGAGTAAAACCAAGTTTCAGTGTGTTATAGGAAGGGTTCCTCGGAAACCTGTAGAAAGACTTCCACAGACTCTACTGACTCTATAACTCTGAGATTTATGTGCACATTCAAAAAAAAGCCTACAAAGGTTGAGGGAAAGATTGAGCCAGTGAGGAGTTGGAAAGTCATGCAGATCTAGCAGAGCCCTTGACCAATCCTACTGAATGTTCGAGTTGAAATGGCCATTCCAAATTGTATGACCTTAAAAAAAGAAAAACAAGACTTTACACTCCCAATTAGAATAGGCAATAGATGTGGGCTGCCCCAGGGAAGTGGACAGAGAAATTGAGAAATTAGCTATCTTCTTAGAAGAATTCCCCAGAGAGAGATTCAAGTGAGACCTATTGCCAACACTCCCAAATGTGCCTGAGTGCTGAAGGGGGAATATTGGCTGTTCATGCCAGCATCTATTATAAAGTATAAATGGATACAAACTAAAAAAATAAAATTTTCTTTTTCTGTCTTTATTCCCAAATCCATTAGAAAATACAGAGAAAATACACAATGATAATGTGGGGACTGTTTATTTTTATTAACTAACCCTGGAGCACCTGTAACTGTACGTAGTCCTCAAACTCCATTGATTTGCATGCCACGTAATCTTGCTTGATTAGAATGGTACTCCACAGTCGACAAGATAAAGATGGACATGCGTTATGATGTTGACTTGCTCATCTAGGTCTCTGTGTAGGCCTCTGTGGTCCTTTGAAGAAACGTAACCCGGCTCCCTAGTTCTTCTACTGTCCCTGTACTTGGTATCTTTTTAGTTCTTGGTTCTCTGCAGTTCTCCTTTACTTGGATAACCACATCTCAAGTGCAAGCTCTGGTTTCAGGACTGATTAGGACTTGTTCTAACATCTTCCACCTATTTAGACAAAATTCATCATTTATCATTCTTCTCTTCCTAAGAAAACATACTAAATAGGGAAGGAATTCCTATTTGAACCTCAACATACAGAAGTTTACTTGGTTTCCCTTTCAATGTATATGTACTCATTCATTTAAAAAAGTAACTACCGTAGGCCCTACACCCACATTTCTGAGGAGACCACTAGTGAGGTGCGGGTAAATGTTAACAAGTGGCTCAGAAAATTAATTTTATGTGTGCATGCATACACATAAGTTTATTATAAATTTTACTGATATAAAGGATATGTAGCACACAATTTACATATAATAATAAAATATACAATACACTATAGTAAATTCCATATAGCCAATTGATTATTACAGAATTCTTCTGTTGATTTTTACTGAACTCTTATTTCTATAGTGATCACATGGTTGCAGTTAACAAATAAGTGTAATTCCAATATAAATGTTGGTATATATTTTCATATATGTTTACTAGTAAGATGAAAATGAAAAAATGAAGAATTTAAGTTGGAACTTCATTCATTTGAAAATGACATCAGAAACTTCTTTACTAAATTAGAAAATAGTTTTTGCATACCTCAGGAATATTTCCATGATAGTTACTTTTATGTGTAAATTTGATTAGGCTATGGTGTCCAGCTCTTTGGTCAAATACCAGTCTAGATGTTGCGTGAAGGTATTTTTCATGATGTGATTAATGTTTAATTCAGTAGACTTGGAGTAAAACAGATTACCCTCCATTTTGTGGATGGGTCTCATTCAATCAATAAAAGGCCTGAATTTCCAGTCTGCCTGCCTGCCCAACAAATTTCACTTTCCAGCTCCTGCAATCACATAAGCCAATTCCCTAAAATCACTCTCTCTCTCTCTCTCTCTCTCTCTCTATATATATATACACACGCAGATATTCTTTTTTTTTAAGTAATAACACTAGTATTTATTTCAGAAAATATTGTCTTAAAAGAGGAGGCAATTACAGTTACAGCTGAAAGAATAGGAGTATTCATACCAAATGGAAATGTGGTAATTCAGAGAAAACTGGCAAATGCTCATAGTAAACTAAGCTGAGTAAACTAAGCTCGCTGATGCAATGTTCAAGATCGACTAAAGAAAACCCCAAAAAGTTTGAGTCCTCATCCTAATGCTGCTTTTAATGAAGGCAGTTTGACATCAAATCCATAGCTTCCTTTATGTATTAATAAACTCACAAGAGTCCATATACCTTCATGTTCCTGTTTTCAGGTTCAACAACACTTTACAGTTCTATTTGTTATGTTTTTGTGGAGAATGTTGACTAATACAATTTCTCATTTTTTGTGCTATTAAAATTTTAATGGATAGGTGCAATGCAATTTTATGTTTAATAAGTATAATTCAAATTTTCTTTATCACTTTCTTAAGTCTAGATAGTCAATAAAACAAACCAAACAAAACCCTGATTTGTAGTATTTTCTAATTTCCATGGTATAAATACTGCTACCACCATGGCCAATTTTATGCTTCCAATGTGATTGCATTGAATGCAGAGTTCGGAAAACAGGTATAGCAGTGCACTATTATATAATATCTCCACAATATAGATATAATAGATAAAAACAACCTGAGGTACATAAGTAATAGGGAATAGATAATAGTAAAATATAGTAAATTATTTAGGAAGTGATAGTTGGGTATTTATTGCATATGTTTTTAATATAATTTTTTAAATTATAAGTTTTTCTAATTTAATTTTTAATAATAGCTCTAGTTAACAACCAGCTCATAAAATTTGGTAAAATGTAGCAATCAGCTCTCATGGGCCATTATACTCCAGTCCCAGAAGACCACTGGAGCTGCCTCTCAATGACTGCAAGGTGGCCTACTTTCCTAAAGGAAGATAAGCTCAGTAGTTCCTAAAGTTTTCCTGTTCCTATTATGCTGATATTTAGATGGCAAGTATCTGAAGAAATAAGAAGGGAAAGGAAGGAGAGTAAAGACAAAGAAAGGGAAGGAACAGATGAGAAGGGAAGACAAAGAAAAAAAATAAATTCAATACCAAGCAGGGCATTCTTTTGGGTTCTCCCAAGACAACTACACAACAAAACCACGTGCATAATCCATTTAACAAACACTTATGATCCAGAGCAAGTAACCACAGTATCGTTCAGAAGTATACTGATGTCAACCTGCATGCTGGAAAAAATGATAGCTAAATTAATCAACATGAAAATTATACTAAGTATCTTGAGGACTTCAGACATATTAGCTCTTTAATTTATAATAAAATATTCTTCATTGTTTTCAAGGTCCAAGAGCAGCTTGAAGGATAGAATACCCATGGAGATACATATATATGCATATATATAATGTAAATCATATAAATTCATACATATATACATATTTATATGTATTTATATGTACATATAATTCATGTATATATATGAATTACATTCTTGTACCTGGTTCGTGAAGAGAAGAAAATGTTATGTGTATGGAGAATCTGTCATTTTCATTCTAAAATTTCATTTAATTTCAATCTGTTTCTCTCTGTAGCTCTACAATATAACCCAACTGAATAAAATATTGTTGTGTGACACTTATTCTTTTAATGTTTCCTCTATAAAATGGATCAATTTTACCAAATAAATTTATTTTAATATTGATGTTTGTATCTTTTCCTATATAATGTCTTTTTCTATACACCCCAACTCCTTTCACCCCTTTGTTAATGGATAATTGATCTGTCAAATTAACATATGATTTAATGTGATGTGAAATAAAAGACCAAAAGGAAGTAATTACTATAATAGCTACAATTTGCAGCTACTTATTGCTTTATATTTCTGTGCATGTTTTTTTTTTAATTTTTCTTATAAACCTTTTAGTCTAAATTAAAAAGGAAATAGAACTAAATGGGTGGCATAAAATTGCTCATTGCTAATCCAAATAATTTAAATGTTAATATTATACAAGAAAAGAGAATTCAGTAAAATAATTTTAGCAAAAGAAGAGTGAAGAAGCTCAATGTACATGGTTAAAAGCTGAGACATTCTTGGTCAAGCAGAGTTTCGTTGTCTGGAATATAGGCCATTTCATTTTCTATCTTCCTCTGCACCCTCTACTTGTGAATCAACTCCATGATATGTCTAGATCTCCATGGGGCACAGAGTGGAAACCATTATTTTAGTAATGTGTTCATTCGATATATATATTTGATATGTTTGATTTAAATGTGCCTCAAAAATGTGAGAATAATGATAAAAGCATTGTGATAGTCTTTGGCAATTCTTCAGTTAATAATTGTTGAGCAAACTAGTTTTTATTTGCGTAAATATAAATTCTAATTCCTGTGTTGCATTAAAAGAATAAACAAATTATGAATAACCAATAGGTTGGTTGATTGATATCTGAAAGAAAACAATACCAAAAATATATATACTTTAAAAAAGTCTTCAATATTGACAACTTTTGTTTTTTGACTGAATAAAAATTATTTTTTTCTTAGATAATAACCTTCTGTAAGGATGGAACTTATATTACCTTTGTACTAAGCAAATGCCTTATATGTTATATGTTCTCAAGAAATACTTCAAGTTTAAGTAGATTAATTCTAAAATTTCTACATAATGTCTATTCCATAATAAAATGTGGAATATCTCTCAAGCTTAATCTAGTTTCTAGTCATATTCTGATGTGAGATGGAAGTTCATTTTCTATTTGCTTTCATTTAAAACTCTTATGAGGAATAAAAATGTTAAGTCTTGCAGTAAATATAAGAGATTATAATGCTGAATAAGTGCATTATTTTAATTTAAAACTCTTTAATATAATTACTGAGAATAGTCATTTTTCTTCAACCTGAACAGCAGCCACTCCTAAGAATTACATCATTGTTCTCCTATTAGAAAAATTGAAAGTCTATTTCACTGATTTTTATCTTTTAGCTAACTAAAACTTAAATGGACAAAGTCAAATCCTGTTACGTCTTATGAAAATTTTGAGAGAATCCCCTCCAGCAGTGTAGATAGCCTGTAATATAATTATGCATTCCTTATTTGAGTCATATAAGACTGTAATATTAGAATTCTCTGAACTATTTTACACAGGGTCTTAGAGATTACAATCAAATACCCAAGAGAAAATACAAGTATGGCAAATCATAGAAGACACAGCCACTAAATGTAAATGAGACAATAGCTATAAAATATTTTGCAGCCAGTAAATATTACTTACAATCTAATTTCTCATTTATATAAAATCCAATATCTGACTATTACCAGCTTGGTAGTGCCCCATCTAAAAGATAAGACAATAGTATAGTGCAGCTCAAAATTCACGTATATTCAAGCACATTATTCTATGAAAGCTAACTGTTATTGACTGTTGCAACAAAACTCAGAGCAGTACATTTTTTTTTACCTGAATTACTGCTGTTATATTGCAACTGTACAGTGATGTTGTATGCAATGTGTTTGTATACAGGGATTATTTAAAATCTTATTACAAGTAATTGCATACTGGTAAAAAACAAACAAAAAATAACTTTATAGAAAATGTGCAACACGTTATTACCACTTTTTTCTCTATTTGAAGGCTGTGCTGTAATAATCACTAAGAATGGGTATGCCTGCAATAAAAGAGGATGAGATAGGCTGCGAGGGATTTATTGAATTGGTCTCATGTCAAGATATTGGTCCGTGTTTAATTTAGACATCAGTTTCTAAGAATTTTTACCCGGACTGCCCAGTCCAGAGTAGCTGGTCCTCCTATAGGTCCCAATTACATTTTATAATATGCAAGTCATAAACCTTATTACACTGATTTCAATAGCCCACTTTACTTTTTTTGCTTCTGCCACTAGACTGCATGCTCTAGGACCACAGCTGTTATTTTAATTTTGTTAACCATTATATATTTAATACTTGCAAAGTTTCTGGTTCATGTTAGGCAATCACTAAATATATTTATAAGAATATCCAACTATTCTAATTGCATTTATTGTTTAATAATATGAAACTGTGCAATAAAATGACAATTTTTTATGAAATTAAAGGTATTTTGAAAAACAGTTTTTAAACTAAGATGGCAGAAGTAAAGAAAGCATAGCATATACTACAGTTGTTAGTGTCTTTAGGTAAGATTTTTTTTAATTTCCTTTTTCTTCGTCTGTAAAGATGACTCAACTAGACATTTTATTTTCTCTTTTCTAACATCATAGTGGACACACTAATTAAAATGGCTCTTTTTCTGACATTTAATTTTGCATGATTAGGATATTTGATTTATTTAAATATAAAATCATTATTTGTTCCGCTCCAGGTCACTTTTTGTCTTTTGGTTTTTTTGGTGAGGAAGATTGGCCTTAAGCTAATATCTGTTGCCAATCTCCCTCTTTTTGCTTGAGGAAGACTGTCCCTGAGCTAACATGGGTGCCAATCTTCCTCTATTTTGTATGTGGGACACTGCCATGGCATGGCTTGATGAGGTGTAGGTCTGCACACGAGATCCAAACCCACAAACCCCAGGATGCCATAGCGGAGCATGCAAACTTAACCACTATACCACTGGGCTAGCCTCGCCAGTTCACTGTTACTAAAAATTATGAAATATATTTGAAATAGATCATATGTGTTTAAATATAACTACATCAAAATAATCCATCATCTTGGCTTTTCTCTTCTACACAAATCTGTTTATTCTTCTTTCACAGTATTTGAATTCCTCAGTGAAAACTATCGTTTTACACCTGGATTCTTAGTGAAAATTGCAATTCTCTTTTTTATTTTTTCCGTTAAATAACTTATTATTATTTTAATGCCAAGATTTTTTTTGAGATAGCACTCCTATAACCATCTTTATTACATGTGTTTTTAAACACTTCTCTGCATGCGTTACAGAACAGCTATCATACCCATTCACTGAATTAATACTCTTTTCAAGTTAATATGCATGTAGCACACTTTTTTTTTTAATTCTCTTTTTTAACTAAGAAAAATGAAAAAATGTCTTTAATGCTAAATCTCCAGACTAAAGCCTGAGGACAACAAACCAGGGACAGGTTTCAGGGAATTTACGAATCATTTGAAATTGTAGTCACAATCTTGAGTGGATGTCACTTGTATGCTCGTATTTAAATCGGCAGTAGCTGTCATCAAATTATCAAAGGATTCCAGAACTCTCACAAAATTAAGAACTAATGCACCATATAGATAAAAAAAAATGTGCTGCTTTGAGGATTCTTGGCATCTTTTGAACTATAACCACGGGATCAAAGTGAATGGAAATGACTAGCATATATCCCTTCTGAGAAGAGGGATATATATATCTCTCATGGGCCATGGACGCAAATGCTGAAATGCCCTTTAAATTAATCCAGTCATCATTGCCTTTGTTTTGGTTTGTTGGGTTTTTTTGTGTGTGTGCAAACATGTGTGTCAAGCTTATCACTTATTTTCCTTACCTTCTACCTCACATGTATGGAAAATATAGATAATGGCAATGTTTGGTTACATTTGCTATCTAAGAAACTCACTTTGTAAGTAATACAGATTTTTAAACCTATGTTATAAATTGAATTAAATTGTTTATTCTAAAGCCAAAGGCATTTAAGTTTTAAAAGGGACTATTTGAAACTTGAGTGTAATTATTCTAAGCATGATGGAATAGAAAGGGTTGTCTCTCTATTTTGGAGGGTTTAAGATTGTATGTATGTATACATTGACACATATTGATATCAAAATTTGACCTTAATTCAAAATTTCTCAAAGACTGCCTTGAGGATGACTATTTTAAGTTGTCTTACAGTAAAAGAGCCAAATACATTTGGAAAACACATGGCTGCTATGTGCAGCCACTCATGTTGTGCACTCACATTTGTACTTTTATGTGAATTGCAATCTCTGGGGTTTATGCTGCATATATCTCCCTTTGGCTTCTTAGAGGCTTTAAGAAGGATTATAGTAATTGGTTTAATTTTATATATTTGATCATACAACTTTTCTTTTTCTTATATCTCATCTTTTATGTTTGATGAGGCTAGCTCTCTGCAGAACATCAGGGAATACTTACAATTGTATTTAACTAGATATATTATTCTTGAGATACAGAATGGTCTGTACCTTAGAACGTTCCATTCATTTTAATGTACTGGGCAGACGATTTCACCAGAATCACTACTCTATATTTTTCACCATTAGTGATAGGTAATATTTTTAGAGCACTTAGGGTATACCAATGACTATCCTAGTACTTTGCATCAAATATCTCATTTAATTAACATACTAACTTAAGTTATAGGTGCTGTTATCTTCATTTTATTTATGAGAAAATTAACATATGGAGCAGTCAGGTGATTTGCCAAGATTTGTCATGGCTAGCCCACGATAGAGTCAAAATATAAATCTGAATTATTTTGCTATTGCACATGAGACTTAACCCATTTGCCCTACCCCTTAAACCTTTGGTTCTTATCTTGGCAATACAATACTTCTTTTACAAGAGGTCATGGATGACCAGGAAGACAAGAGTCATGTCCTGACATCACACTTGTTCTGCATAAAGAGTCTCAGTTTTTAATGGCTTTGTTTGGAAGATCTTTCTATTATTCCCATCTACCTGGATTGTCTTGCTTTTCTTTTTCAGTATACATTTGTAGTTTAATGGCTTTTAAAAATATTTAAATAAGCTTCAAATTTTAGGATAGTTTTAGATTGACGGAGAGTAACAAAGATAGTACAGAGAGTTCCTGTATCCTTCATATCCAGTTTCCCCTATTGTTAACATCTTACATTACCGTGGTACGTTTGTCACGACTAATGGAACGATAGCCAGTCATTGTGGTCTAGTGGTTAAGATTCCGTGCTCTCACCACCATGGCCCAGGTTCATCTCCCAGTCAGGGAACCATATCACCCATCTGTCGGTTGTCATACTGTGGTGGCTGTGTGCTGCTGTGATGTTGAAAGGTATGCCACCAGGATTTCAAATACCAGCAGGGTCACCCATAGTGGACAGGTTTCAGTGGAGCTTCCAATCTAAGACAGAGTGGGAAGAAGGACCTGGCCACCCACTTCTGAAAAAATTGGCACAAAAGCCCTGTGAGGGCTGGCCCTGTGGCCTAGCGGTTAAGTTTGGCGTGCTCCACTGTGGTGGCCCAGGCTTGGTTCCCAGGCACAGACCTACACCACTCATTAGTAGCCATGCTGTGGCAGTGACCTACATACAAAACAGAGGAGGATTGGCACGGATGTTACCCCAGGACAAATCTTTCTCAAGCAAAAAGAGGAAGATTGGCAACAGATGTTAGCTCAGGATGAATCTTTCTCAGTGGGAAAAAAAAAATCACAAACAAAAAACCAACCCTGTGTATATCAGCAGATCATTGTCTGATATAGCGCCATAAGGTGAGAGGATGGCACAGAAAGACTGGCAGGGTTCCGCTCTGCTGTACACAATGTTGCTAGGAGTCAGAATCTACTTGATAGCACTTAACAACAAGAGGGAATAGTAGTAATACAGTATTACTAGTAAGTTAAGTTCATACTTTACCAGACTTTCTCAATTTTACCTAATACACTTTTTCTGTTCCAGGATCCCATGGAGAATACCACATTACATTTAATAGTCACGTCTCTTAGCTATGGCAGTTTCTTAGTCTTTCCGTGTTTTTAATGACTTGGCCAGTTTTAAGAAATGCTGGTCAAGTATGTTTTACTGTATCCCTCTATTCTTGTTTTTCTGATGTTTTCCTTGGGGCTATGGGTTTGGGGAAAGAAAATCACAGAGGGAAAGTGTGATAGATTCCTTCATAATAGGGTATTTATTCATTCCTATTGTCATTCTTCCGTCATGGCAAATAAATATGATGTAAACATCTGTACAGAACTTTGCTCAGGTTCAGATACATCATGATTATCATTGACTGAGAAACTTAGCATTATTTCCACGTGTGTGTACGTAATTATTTTCAAAATAAGAGGAATTATAAAATTTACTGTATATAATATTTAAACTCTGCCTCACACCAGGCAATTTCTCCTCCCTATAATTTTATTTCAGTATTTGTTGAATCATAGCATTTGATTCTTCACCATCATTCTAGCACAATTGTCTAATTCTTTCATTTTTAGAAGGGCTCTAGTGGTCATAGCTAGAGATGAATTGATCGGTGAGTTCGTAATGGGGGTAGTGGGGATAATATTTTACAAGTACAATATGTTCCGGCTCAGAGAGTACTATAGGCCAGGTGGAGGGATTTGATTTTATGTGGTAATCATCTATCAGGACAGAATCTTTGTAAATTAGTTCAAAACTGGATACATATTTGGGAGGACACAGTAAATAAAATCTATTATAGAGAATGGAGTTGGAAAACTTCTCAGTGCAAAATTTTCAAGAATAGAACAATAGTTAATATTAAATAGGAATACAATGAAACTATATTGCTTTAGTCAACCTATAAGTCACACCAAGAAGGCTTAATAGATGATTTTTCAATTCAACCAGGATGTATCAATTTCTGACTATGTCTTTAGTGTTAAGCTCTCCAGGATGCTTACTTTCCCTTCTAAACTAACATTTAGTTCCAGAAACAACTCTATGTGTTATTTTAATATTTACTCATGTATCACATCAATAATTGTTCCCTTTTTTAGAAGAAAATGTCAGGTGTTTAAATATTACTGGCTTTTGTGATATATTTCTTCTTAGATATAATGTTTTTAATCTCTTTGTTTTGAAAGCATTTTTCTCATAATTTCAGGATGGTCTACCCACATACACATAAAATCAAAATACTGGAATTGTTTTCTTTGACTTTTAAATTATTAATTAAGTGGAAGACAAGCAACAAAGATCATTACATAAATAAAGATGTAACTTCAAATGGCTACAGTAAAATTTTTCATATTTTGAAGTGAAAATATCAGTAATCACAAATTGCCTTAGGATGGTCTTGAAGGAGATTGGCAGAGTCAAAATTATAGAAGAAATTTTAAAGCAGGCTGAAGAAGGAATTGGAATTAACTTCATAGAATATAATTCAAATTTTGATTCCATCAAATATTCAGTAAAGTCGGGGAAAAATAGCATTTTACATAGTACAAATAGATGCAGTTGCTCTCACCCAGATAGTATTTCCCAAGGACTGATTGAAAAATTGAATGGTCTTCTTTTTTTATTTGAGTTACTATTTCTCTTTTTTCAGTGGCTCGGAACAATCCATGTAAATAAAACATAGCAAATAGTGCATATTAGCTTCTAAATAAAAGCCATGTTCTTCCTCCTCTTCCCTTTTTTCCATCAGGCTTACTGTCATAGATACTATCTATTAACTACTAGTATTGTAGTTCTTCTTGTGGATATCTGCATAATTTTAACTAATATTCTTTTTTGATATTGTTATGATTTGTCAAAATTAGACACTATGTTTAATACTCTACCACTCGGTACCTAATGTCTTATAATTTTTGATATTTATTAGAAGTCTTGATATTCTATTGATTACATTTAAAATTTAAATTATAAATTTAACATCTTTCTATGTTCAATTGAATTTTTCACAGGGCTCAGGACTCCCAATATTAAGATGTGTTTGTCTCACATAATAACTTCTAGTTTTCTCATCCCACTTCCCTATTCTAATTGTGGCAAAGGATGGTTATATTTAAATTGTCATTGTCTTTAACTTTAGTTTATATCATGAATCCCTTCTAAAGTTTTCCTGTGCTTTGGTCACAAAGCTTAAAACAACATTTACAATACAACTACTTGCGTTGTGTATAAAAATGTATGCTTGCCTTGTATATATAAATATAGTTTATTATGGGACAAATGTGTATGATGACTATATTACTTTAATGGATCTAATACCATGTCCTTTAGGCACACAAATAGCAATGATCTTTAACATGCGCCTTCATATTAAATTCTCTATCATTTGTTTAAATCCTGCCAGCCACAATTAATTTGCTTCATACACGAAAGATTTATTTAATATTAGAGTATTTTCGTGGTGGTGTTTAGTTCTTACTTTTGCCTAGAGTTTCTCATTACTCTTACTCTCTCCTTGATTTGATTCACTTTGTAGTAGCCTCAAATTTTTGCAGGCTATCAATCAAAATATCTTTCCTGTTGAGTGGGGATTTTCACTTTTCTTTTCCCTAAAGATCTCCATTCTGGAGCACTCTTTTCTCTTCCAACAGGGACTAGTTCCTTAATAGGTTCCTACACAGCTGTCCTCCTGTTGATCTTCTTTGTTTCACTGGTCTTAAAATACTGTTAGCTGGATATCACAATCTCCTCTTTCTTAGATTATTCCCATATTGTTCTGAATTAAATCCTCAAATAAGTTCCTGCAAATGGGTGCAAGTTGGATAAATGTGCTGTGTGCTTACTTGCCTAAAAATATCTTTTGCACTCTAGATTGACCGAATGTTCAGATGTGTATAATATACTTTCAAAAGAATCACATTCAAATCTTTAAAGGCAATATGTCATTATTTTCTACCACTTATTATTGATAATGTAAAATATCATGCTACTCTGGCTCTTTTTGTGTTTTACATTACTTTTAATTATGTTTAATTTGTCTTTGGAATTATAAAGTAAAATTAATTGGTGATCTGCCTAAACTTGAGTCACTTTAGATATTGTCTTAGTATTTCTCAGTCTAAAGTTTCATGATATTATTCTCTCTGGTTAATTCTCTTCTGTTACTGGTTTATATTTAGCCAATTATTCCCTCCCACACTTTCCTTGTGATGTTGGACCTCTTAAATTTCCCCTTATATCCCTCTTCTATACTTCTCATATTCTCCATTTCTTTCTTTTTCAGTTTTTTATCTTTCGGTATATACTGCTCTATATTCTAGCTGTTCATTCAATTTTATTTGGAGTAGAAAATTACATCTTATTTTTGCAATATATATTTATGTTAATTTATGAATGCAATATCTTCTTGACACTCTCTGAGTATCTTCATTCAGGTTTTTACAATTTTGTAATCTTTAAGTTTTTTAATGTTTCTCAATTGCCTATTCTCTGGTCAGTTTATTGTTATTGTTTTTCATTTTGGCCTTTCTTGTTTATCCTTGGTTTTTCTTGATTGCCTAATCTTATTAAAGTCTCAAGGAATTGAAAGCTGCACAATTTTACTTTGCTACTATATATCCAAACTAATAGCTTTAGATTTTCTGGATATTTGTTCAATTTATTGAAAGAGTACTTCCATTTCCTCACAAAGGTTTACGCTACCTGCCTAAATAGGTGAAAGCAATTCCTAGGTGATATAGTTGTATATTTTCAGGCCATCAATTAATCTAGTTTTTGGTTTTCTTGTCCTAGTCATCCGTTTTTCCCCACCTGGCTACTCTGAACTCAGCATATCTCTGTTTTATCATCGTACGGATTAACTATCATCCTCTGTTAAGGACCCTTATGAAAAAACTCAGAACTGACATTTTCCCACCTCAATAATCCGAAAACTCAATCCTATAAATGTTCTCTTATAGAAATTTTTGTAAACTCTAAATAGTTGGAAATTTCTAAGACAACCTTCAAGGGTAAGAGACTAATTTTCTATTTTTTAGCCCTGCTTAATATGTAAAAGAAGGTCCTTAAATATCTATAAATTTTAGGATGAAATATGAGAGTTGTGTGTATGTGTGTGTGTGTGTGTGTGTGTGTGTGTGCGCGTGCGTATTTGGCAGTTCTGATAGTTCAAAAATTGTAAAGAACAACCATAACATTTCACCCAATTCTAGTCAGGCTACTAATTGAGACATATTTGTTTCTAAATGTATCTCTCTACTTAAATCATCTCTGTAATTCACCTTTAAATTTACTTCTATTATATAATAAGTATTAAGTGCCCAGAAGATGCTAGAAAGAGAGGTTTATTTCCTTAATAGAAGGAAAAAAATGAACTTTTTACATTTTCACGTGTATACACAATACAAAAAAAAAGTTGCAGGGAGGAAGAAAGCAAATTATTTTTCATTGACCCAAACTTGATCTTTTGTCAGCAATCTCACTGTGGTTTTCAACAGTGAATTGTTACCTTCCAGAACATTATCTTTCAAAATATTTCAACTGGTTGTTTTTTTCCTTTCACTTCAGAAAAATGTATGACCCAAATGACAGTAATAAAATAAAATCTGTAAAACGATCGGTGCCTATTTGATCTTAAGCAAAGATTATATTAGCTGAACAGTGGCCTGGTTCACGGAGATACAATTTATCATTCATCCCAAAAGGTTAAAAACAGGCAACTATATATAAATGTGAATGAAGAAATATTTCGTTGGAAATTGATAATAAAATTCAAGTCTTTGCCTTTGCACTTGCTCTCGAAGAAGAAAGAATAATGTGGGACATTTAAATGTCAGTAGAACTGTAACTATGTATGGTGTTGGATGTTAACTAGACATATTGTGGTGACCATTTTGCAACATATACATACATCGAATCATTACATTGTACACCTGAAACTAATATAATGTTTTATATCAATTATACCTCAATAAAAAAAAATTGAAAAAAAATAAAAAAAATAAATGTCAGTAGAGTTAAAATCATTCTTGGGCTAAACGTAAGAGATTTGAATATATTTTGTTGGCTCATATCACAAGAAAAAGTCAAAATAATGTATTCTTCAGAAAAGAAAATATTTTTAGTTATGAATCCTGAATATTGTTTGGATTTGAAGCAGTAGTGTGCTGGTAAAGGTCTAAAAACAGGCTCTCCCTGTGGAGGTGGAAAGAAGCCTTGATTGTAGTGTTTGTCAACTTTCGTGATGAAAATACTCCACGGCCAATTTCAGTATGCCTGTACATCCTCACTGAATGCAAATGGAGAAGAGATGCCAAGAGACTCTATGAGCCACTGTAAGCCATCTCCTGCACACCACTGCTCTCAAGTAGTTATGATGAAATGTAAAATTGTTTAAAATTATGTTTATATATTCTCTTCTGCATGTAAATCATTATGTTGTGATATAGATCAATATGTAATGCTTTTAAAAATATGACTGATACTGCTTAATCATTGTTTAGTTATATGGCTAGCTGGCTTCATAATCACAGAATGATTAAAATGTAGGGTTTATAAAAGTGTATCACACTTTAGCTTGGATAAAATATAAGGCTCTCCTTCCTCAATGTTTATTACAAATCTGGGAATGTGATTAGGGGTCAACTCTACATTCTGCTGCAATTTCCCAAAATAAATGGATGATTTGAATTCTATCTCTGAAAAACACTTTGAAAGATTTATTTATTTAAGTGACATTTACTGACAATCTCAACATTTTGCCTTATTTCCAAAAGAATCGTATTTACTTAGCACCAACATAATAATATATGCCCCATAGGATCATTATAGATGTTTTTGCTATGAAATGTATTTGGGAAGTGAAATGAAAAATAACCATCTTTGAGTAGGGTAGAGGAGAGAGAAGAAAATAGAGTATTTTCCCAATTTCTCTCTCTCATATCTTTAGAATACTAGTGTTTACTGTTTGTTTGTTTTGATGTGTGTGTGTGTGTGTGTGTGATGTGTTCAAGTTTATGAAAGTTGACTTAAGAGCTGCGTGGAAAATTCTAGTAATTTAGCAAATCTATGATTCTGAAGCTTATCTATCTATTTATATATCCATTGGTGATCAGATAAAAGTTATAATATTGGATATTGGTGTGACAATTGTAAATTATATGCAAGTAATAAGAGGTTTCAAAGAGAAAAGTATTTTGAAAAAAAGTTGTGTTTACAGTTTTAAAAAAATAGACAGTTTGAACTGTTAGAGTCATTAGACAGTAGGCATATCTTGGTGAAAGTTCACTACTCCAAACATTGAGAACCTAAAATCTTAAAAGTTTACTGAAAAATAAAAAAGAGGTAAACTTACAAATGAATAGGAAACATCTATGACAGAAGTTTTTCATAGACCAGATCTTTTGGATACTAGAAGGAAACATCTGACCAAATTTTGGGAAAATTACGGTCAGTGATAATCCTAGTCTTCATACTTCTTTAACACAGATTCTGGGGGAATAACACTTCTGTCTGCTGTTTCTGCACTTCTTAGTCAGATTTTCCCAATGGAATAGACAGGAAATACTAGGCCCTTGAGGCACACAGTAGGCATTGAGCATACAAGGATCATCTTTTTCTATGTTTGCAGATCTTATTGCCTTCAGAATAATAGAAGACTTCACTACTCTCACTTCTACGTGTCAGTAGATGTGAGTACATGTTTGGGGCAAAGGCCACCTTTTGAAATCATATCCAGAAGCTACTTCTCTCTGTCTCCAATAATGTGACGGGATGAGGATGAGTCAGCAAGTATTGATATATCTGCTCTATAGAGTTAATCACTTCCTCCAGCATACCATTCAAAGGCAGGAATTGGGAGTAAATTTAAGTAGTCTGATTTATTCAAGGACCCAAGATGTGATCTTCTGTTGCTTTTGATTAAAAAAGATGATTTTTCTTAATATTCATCAATCTGATTCTTTTATAACTGGTTTGATATTTAGGAGGGGAAGGGAACGTTACTTATTGCTCTTTTAAGAATTCAGCAATGATTTTGACCAAATATCTTACATTCAGTTACACTGTAGATTTCATTGAGCTCAAGAATAAGGGCCCAAGCCAGACTGCACATATGGTATCCACTATTCCCTAATACATTTATTAGCACAGGTGTAGTTTTTCCAAATATATGTCACTTGAAAACATCCTTCATCCAAGACACTTATTTGGGCTAATGTGACTACATAGCACTTCATCATTCAGCAGACAAGATAAGCACAGTAGGATTTATCCTGGTGGTCAACCAAAAAGAAGAACCCTGGGCCACAAAGTCGGATCGTAGATGCATGGCAAAATCCAAGCACACATTCCCACAAATGTAGTGATAATAATCTAAAAGTTCTACAGCACTATAAAATAAAATCCTACCTTAAATAATAAGTTGCTGTATTAGAGAAAAAAAATCATTAAACTCATAGTCTTTTTTGGTTAGAATTTATGACTTCTATTATCAAATAATTGTAGTCATTCCAAAAATTTCAACCTATGCTTCATTTTGATCTACTCACATTTTGCTTGAAAGAAAAGCATTCCATCTTTATGCATAGATGACCTTGCTACAGATCAAAAGGGCAAAATCCATAGCACGGTAATTAAGCACAATCAAAAGCAATAAATATACAGTGACTGATAAATACATCCATGAAATAACATGCAAAAATGAGGTCACGTAGCATCTAAAGACTTTAGGATAATTGTTAATATACTTAGGCTTCAAACTGCCACACATTATTTAAAAACAATCTTTAAAAGGGAACATTTCAGTACATCACCTAAATTATTTAGGAAAAGCTAACTGAATGCCGTCATTGAACATTTCATGAGTATGCAGTATTTTGTACCATATCTAGAATAAACAACACACAGGATCCCTCTCAGAGATGTATTGAAAGAGAGCTCCCTTTTCACTTGTGTTTTGTACATGCTTCAACTAACTCAGATCTCAAAATGTAATATTACAGCCAGTGACATTCTCTGGAATCTGATTGTTCCCAGTATACTGCAGATCCATAATTGAGTATACAACAATAGATAATACGCCCTTAACATAAATAAATAAAGACATCATTACATAGTAGGTAAATATCTCTCTATATGCCTTACTGATCATTAATATTGTATCTACAGAAAGCCAACACTGGCAGAAATGCAAAGATTCAGGCAATCAGATCACAGTCTTGTTTGCACTCAAAAGGTGAAATACAAATGAGGTGAAATAGCCATTGAGGTCCAATTTAAGTGACAGTTTGGCTTAGTGTATTTATGGTGGGGATCACGTATCTCCACTAAAAGTGTACCGAGAGTAGCTTGGAGAGAAGATGAATTATTGACAACTAACCGAGTGTCACCGAAAATCATTTCAAGTGTTATTTTTGTCACATATGTGATATGTATGACCCCTCCATTCCCCTCCCACATCACAGTTTCCCTCTTTTTTTTTTTGCTGAGGAAGACTGGTCCTGGGCTGACATCCATATCCATCCTCCTCCACTTTATATGGGACGCCGCCACAGCATGGCTTGCCATGCGGTGCGTCGGTGCACGCCCGGGATCCGAACCAACTAACCCCGGGCCACCACAGTGGAGCGAGCACACTTAACCACTCTTGCCACCGGGCCGGCGGTTAGTTTCCCTCTTGTTAACTCCTCTATTTCTTAACTTCATTTTCTTCCCTTTTGTGGCCCCATACCAAACAGTGGTAACTGCTTCATGGAGTTCTTCAATCTGGGTTACCTCAGTGATAAAATTTTGATAGTACAACCCTCCAACACTTATGTAACTAAATCTCTATATTGAAAAAGAATTTCCTTTCTTGAAAGACATAATTTGTTATATATATGCATATACACACATTCTTAGTTGACATATAAACTTCACACCTTCCAAGGACACTAGTATGCCCTCTACCATAACCTTACCCAAAGTAGTCTACTAAGAATTTTTCCTTTTAATTTTCTGATTCAAACTCTTTTAAATCTATGAATAAATTTTCTAACAGCTTAGATTTAACTCAAATTTTCATCATTTCCTTACAACTTTTTGAACTAATTAATTTTTTCCATTCCAAATATTCATGATTTCATCTTTGATATGAAAAATTAAAAATATCCTACGAACATACACCCATTCTAATTTCTTTCAGAATATATAGCTTAACTCATTGAAATTTCTAAGGATTGAGTGAGTGTTAAAAATAAAGTTAATTAGTCTGCCTGATTTTTATTTTTAGAGATCGTTTTTTAACGTTTTGATCAAACATATGGCATAATCTTAACTCACATGACTAAGTGATTGTTACAAGTTTATAAATGGGAAAAGAAAAACTTATTTCCAAATGCCAGCTAGTTTTTTTTTTTAACATCTACTTAAAAGGGAAGACATAAAATAAAATGTCATTAGCCAATGTTACATTTTAATATTTTTGATACTAGAATTCTGAGGAGACAGTCCTGAAAATATATAGGTTAGTGCTTTTTGTTATTTTTTAATGGAATTAAGAGGATATTTTTTCCTATATCATACTTCAGAAGCTATGCCCTAAATAATATCAGCGTTTATTTTTATCTGGGATCCATGCTTTAGAAAGGAGAAATGGTACCTGAACTATTTATGGCAAAAGAGCTGAGTGGAAATCTCAACCAAAATATGGCATCATTCTTGGTCTTAAAGACAATCTGTATCTATAAACTTTTCCAAAAATCCTTTTAAATTTGTTAACCAGTCTTTTTTTTAAATTATTGTTATTATTATTATTTTGTGAGGAGATCAGCCTTGTGCTAACATCTGCCAATCCTCCTCTTTTTTTGCTGAGGAACACTGGCCCTGGGCTAACACCCGTGCCCATCTTCCTCCACTTTATACGGGACGCCACCACAGCTTGGCTTGCCAAGCGGTGCGTCAGTGCGCACCTGGGATCCGAAGCAGTGAACCCCGGGCCACCGCAGCGGAGCATGCACACTTTTCTTGCGCCACCAGGCCGGCCCCTAAAATTATTTTTAAATAAAATTCTATTGCCTCAGATATTGAAAAAAATGTAAGTTTGGCTTTGAAATCTGAACAGTACCTATAGCAAATAGAAAGAAAAATTTAAAGTCTTACTTTACTTAAACGTATGAAAATAACTAACATTTAATGAATTCCTACAACGATCCCTGCACTCTGTCAGCTCTGATTAACTTCCTTAAAATCTCTAAAACTTTTCTTATTTACATTTTAGAATAAGAATTTCAATAAACACAGTACTCTGAATATTATACTTGTGCATCACCATCTCAAACATGTAATGTAAAAATAGAAAGTGTTTTTCCCTCTTAGCAATTCACGTGTAAGTTAGATATTTAGAGATGCAATTTTCATCCAATAACTTTAACACATAATTTATACTAAACAGTTAGTCATCTGTCATATAATTGAACCTGCATATATAAAAACACTAATATAAAAATGGGTCCTTCTCTAGGTGACTGATGTGAATGATTCCCAGAGACCCTCATTGAGGGAATAAATTAAAAGGCGCATATACATCCATCCACTAGTTCATATTTATACCTCCTACCATGTAGGAGTCTCTGATAGCTACTGGGAGAATTTTCAAATAAGACAAACTATCTGATCTCCCACTCTTGTCAGAAAGAACAAGAAGACCATTACTTATACGCATGCAAACATACTTTCACGCATACATTCATACACACTAAAATGTGATGACTATTTGTATAGAAGCATGAGAGGAAAACTTAAGCCAGCGTTGGAGGGTACGTCAAAGAAGGCAAAGCCCAGCTACAATATGATCTTTTGATGTTGCTATACCAAGAATAGGCAAATGTTTTCTGTCAAGGGCCAGATAGTAGATGAGCTTTTCAGGCCATAAAGTCTCTGTCACAACAATTCAACTTTGCTATATAGTGCAAAAATAGCCATAGACAGCATGCAACCACATAAGCATGGCTGTGCTCCAGTAAAACTTTATTTACGGACACTAAAATTGAGTTTCATATAATTTCACGTCACAAAATATAATTTTCCTTTTGATTTGTTTCAACCATGTGAAACGTAAAACCTATTTTGTGTGGCTCAGGGTCACACAACAACAGATGTCAGGCTGCATTTGGTCCCTGGGCAGTCTCTTGCTGACCCCTGCTCTGTATAGCATGGCTCATGAACACAAAAAGAACACTTTATAAGTACATGCATAAAGATGAAGGAATTCAGAGAAATTAAATTGCCTACCAGAGAAGTTAAGTAAAAATTGTAGATCACAATTTCCTAGAACATTCCTTCCATTAATACATCCATTTAATCACTCATTCAAAGTCGGATACTTGGCACCGTGTGCCTAATGCTGTTCTACATGCAGGGTTTACAAAAATAAACTGAACAGGCAAAGCTCCTTACTCTCATGTAGATTACACTACATTACAGAATAACTTAGTTTATAAACATTTCTTATTACCTGAATTCTTCCTTAAGTGAGAGTAATGGTATAAAATAAACATATCGAGTACAATAAAAACATAATTTATTGGATTTCTTTTGTTTTTTCCCTTGTCAGAAAAGTCATTTTTTTCAACCACAGATGGCAAGGGGAAAATATAGCAAACATCCCGTAATATGTACTCCATTCAGAATGAGCATGTTTATATTTTTCATTTTTGGTTCATTTATGTTATTTATATGTCAAAAAAATTAACATTTAAGCTTTCCTTGTTTCTTCACTAATTCAAAAGTTTCCTTCTAAAGTAACCACTATGATGGCTTTGGTATATAGTGCTCCGATACACATTTTTATTCATTATATCCCATTACTATGTATTTCATATGTATATGTGTGTGATTTATTAATTGTCCTATTACTATCATCATTTATATGTTATCTATTAAGTATACAATGTATGTATTATTTTCTAAGTGTTTCTTTCATTCATGTTATGAAGAGTTATTCACAATGAAATGTAGAAGTTTGCTCAGATATGTGCAAGGATACATAGTTCATCCAATGACAATTTAATATGACCATTTCCCTGACAACGATTGTTTCCTATTCTTGAATTATGCAAACAGTACTGCAGGGAATATTCTTTTGTGTGTGTGTGTAAGGAAGATCATCCCTGAGCTAACATCCATGCCAATCCTCCTCTTTTCTTTGCTGAGGAAGACTGGCCCTGGGCTAACATCTGTGCCTATCTTCCTCCACTTTGTATGGGACGCCGCCACAGCATGGTCTGACAAGTGGTGCATCGGTGCACGCCCGGGATCCGAACCCTGGGTCGCCAGCTGCAGGATGCGCGCACTTAACCGCTACTCCACGGGGCCGGCCCCTGCAGGGAATATTCTTAAACATGTCACTTGGCGTGCATTTATAAGCCCAATTCCAGGGTATATATGTAGAAATGAAATTGGTAGGCCTTAGGGAGGTATATATTCAACATCACTAAATTTTGTTGGCTTCCAAAGTTGTAAAAATTTACACTTCTACTTCCATTATAGAAGAGTCTCTTGCTTTACCATCCTTGTATGAAGTTATAATTGAAAAATTTATTTTTGTATGTCTGATCCCTGTGAAATGTTATCAAATTGTTACATCTGAATACAACTTTTGATACTTTCACTTGTAACATCAGCTTACTATTTTGAAAATTGCTTATACATATATGTTCGCCTCATTTTTCTTTTGGTGTTTTGCTTTTAGTATGAATATATAGAATAATTTAATATATTTTCAATATTGTTCATATTTAATGGGAGTGCTGTCATATATAACAAAAATTTTATTTCAATTTCTTTACTATTTTTAACTTTGTTTATATAATTATTCTACACAAATTTTTATTTTAAAGTAAAACATTTTATTCATTCATTACCTGAGATCAAAAAGATACTTTCTTTGTGTTTTTTTCTCATTAATTTTTAATACATATAAAATTTCTTTATGTGTATGATGTAAAGTAGTACAGTTTAATCTTTTTTTCTATACAGGAAAACAACTTTTCTTAATGTCATTTTATAGATATTACATCATTCCCTTGATTTGTAAGGCCACCTCTTTTATAACCAAATTTCCATAAATATTTGCATCTAATTATAGGCTAGTGATTAATGTATTTGCTAATAATTATATATTACAATTATATACAGATGTAAAATTTATGTATTATAAATATGTAATAATAAGATATAATTTTTTGATATTTTTTAGATTTCTCTTAACTGTTCTGAATACTTACAGCACATTTTATAATCAACTTCTCTAGATACTTTAAAATAAATTGAAGTTATTTGGATTCACATTTATTGAATTTTTGGTGAATATATAAAACTGGCATTTTTATACTTTCAGAAATTTCTAACTGGAAAACATGTTTATCTTTCCTTTCATTGGGTTTTTTTACATACTTCAATGACATTTACAGTTCAATTTGTATATAGTTTCATATTCTGTAAATTTTTCTCTGGATTGCATATTATTTTGGCTGATATCCTAAGTGCTAGTGAACAGTAAACTTGATTTAATGTAATATTGAACCCAGTCAACTTTTTGAAAACTCTTTGTAAACTATTCCAGCACTTTTAATTTATTAACTATTTTTATTAACTAAAAATAAGAAAATACTATGTATTCTCCTTATTAACTATGTACCAGGTCATATTAGCCGAGCATTTTGCTATTTTTCTATTAACGCTTACATATGCATGCTTCCTTTATTTTGCATTTTGTATTTCTTCAATTAGTGCTTTGGTGCTAAAGTATAACGTTGAAGGTTATATTGATAATGGACATTGTTTAAATTATTTTTCTGAATTTATTTGGTGTGCTTATATTTTCATAGTACAAGATTTATGGTAGATTGGATACTAGCACCCATGTCCCTTGTCATGTGACTGGCCCATGTATATTGTTTGAAGTGAATTTGTCCCTAATATTTTCCCAGAAATATAATTAAAACATATTTATTCAAAGGATCAATTATTATTACATAATAAATAATTATTATATAAATAAATTTTTAACAAATTTTACCAAAAAAAGGCAGAGAATTTCACAAGTGAATTATAACAAATATAATTACAATAAAACCTTAAGATATAGAAATTATTAATACGGGACTAACGTGTTTTTTTTGAAAAACCGGATAAGAATACATTAGAAAAATACAAATATAATTTATGAATATAGATGCAAACCTTTTAAATATAAATCAAGGGTACTAACATGGTTGAAAATCACTGCATCTTCCACTTCAAGCTGTTCACAATTTGGTACGCCAGTCCATTTTTACTGGAGATTTTCCTTTCTCTTTTCTAAGGACAGCTCTGACTTAGAGCGACTTTTTCTCTATTATATTCAGTATTTTATTTGCTTTCCATGAGAGGGATTTAGATTATTTTAATTTTAGATATCCATATTGCTGACCTGGCCATTGTTGCCAGTAAAGTTGTGCTAAGGTTGCTGCTCCATTTCTTAAAATATAGACTGCATGCATATTGCCTCCTTACAGCTTCATTATTCAAGGTTCTTGATTGTTTTGCATTTTAACATCTGACATTTCCGTAGATATATTCATAAGAAACTTGTCCTTTTACATTCAAAATCAGGACCAAGGAAGACAGAACTGAGTTTCATAATTTATCAAAAATTTCCACTCACAGACGATATTAAAGGAGTCAAAATGTTATCTTAGTTTCCTGGCATTGTCACTGGTGAGCCCCTACTGGACTTCTTCGGTACTTTGGCTCTGGGACCCCTTACTGTTGAATGACTGATTTCTTGTCTTCAGTGAGAGGGTTGAAAGCCACGTGATCAATATCTGGTTACTTAGCACCCGTCTTTCATTTGTTAAATTCTGGAACTAGTTTATGCACATATCCTAGCCAAGTTTTTTAAAGCTGGCAATTATTAATCAGCATCTACCTATATTTAGTTAGCTCTCCAAGTGTGTCTGTTTCAGTCTGGGGCCCAGCAGGAAACACACAGCTTTCTCAAAAGGACTATTTGGAGAGATATGAGAGAAGGGTAAGGAAAATAACAGTAGATGTTGAAGCACTCATGAAATAGCAATGGTGGGAAGTTTTAACCACTAATGGCCTGAAGAAACAAGGGGAGAAGATGAAATTACATGGGCCCAGCAACTTCCGGAAACTCAGAAGAAAGATTTCCTAAGAGATGGCAGAGCAATATAGCTCTTCCAGCATTGACACAAGGCAGAGAAGGAGACAGGAAGAACAAACAAACAGCTTGCTTGCAATATTCTGCCGGTGAGCAAACCCAACTGTACCAGAGAACAAAGTGTCCACACAATTGATTCTATAAAGAACATCACCAAATGGGCATTGCTCAAGGCAAAGAAGGTAAAGAATGGATCTTGGGATCAAAATGTTACTAACCAGCGTAATTCCCACAATGTGGTCATCAGACTCTGTGGAAGCAAATTAGTTGCTGAATGATTTTACTCATACTCGAGTTTTTACTCTTTTATTAATATTACATAAGAATGATCTGTCATGATGTGGTACTGGCAAAATAATAGAAATAAAGATCAGTGGAATATAATAGTTTATAAATAGATCCACACATATATGGTCAGTTGATTTTCAACAAAATTTCCAAAGTAATTCAACAGGGAAAGGATAATTTTTTCAATAAATCCACTGGAACCAATGGTTAGCCAAATACAACCATATGAATCTCAACACTAACCTCATACAAAAATTAGATTGAAGTAGATCATAGACCTAAATGTAAAGAGCTAACAATGTAAAAGTTGTAGAAAAAAATGGGAAAAAATGTTAGTGACCTTGGGATGGGAAAATACTTCTTAAATAAGATATCAAAGGCACTTAGTACAAATTGGGACTCTGCCAAAATTAAACACATTGTTTTCCAAAAGACAATGGTAACAAAATAAAAAAAAACAAATCATAGATTGGGAGAAAATATTTGCAAAACAAATATATGATAAATTATTTTAATCCAGAAAATATAATGAGCTCTTCACTCAATACTACACAAAGAAAAAACTGAATTAAAAAAAAAAGAGGAAATGATTTAAACAGACTTTTCCCCAGAGAACTTATATAGATGGCAAATGAACACATGCAAAATGCTCAACTATCTTATACGTTAGAGAAATGCAAATTAAAATCGTGATGAGATACCACTACCAACCTATTAGAACAGCAACAATTAAAAAACCCGACACCCCACCAAGTGTTGGTGAAGATGTGGAGAAAATGAAACCTACACATTTTTGGTGAAAATGCAAAATGGTGCAACCATTTGGGAAATAATTTGGTAGTTTTTTATAAGGGTAAATACATACCTACCCGATGACTCACAAATCCTGTTCCTAGATGTTTACTCAAATGTAATGGAAATGTATGTCCACATCAAAATTTGTTAGTAAATGCTTTTTGCAGCTTTACTTATAGAAGCCAAAGATTAGAAACATCTCTAATGTAAATCAACTTGTGGATAATCAAATAGAGGTGTATACATGCAATTGAAAAGTATTCAGCAATGAAAATGAATGAACTATTGTACATGCACAAACATAGATGAATCTCAAACACATTATTCTCAGTGAAAGAAGTAATTTACAAAAAAGTAATTGCTTTACGATTCTATTTTTGTGAAATTCTACAAAATGCAAAACTACAGCGACAGAAAGTAGATCTATCACCAAGGTGCAGAAGGTAGGGGAAAGGGATTGACTGCTAAAAGGTGTGTAGGAACTTTCTTACAGTGGTGAAAATGTTCTGTATCATGACAGTGGTGGTACTTTATGGTCTGTCAAAAACTGCTAATTGACTCACAACACTCATTCTATCTCTAATCATTTAGTAAAAAAATTCCCCAAATGTTAGCTTTGTATATGACCATGAAGAGATAGATTCCATATCATAATCTTACTTGCAGTAAATTTGTCCATGTAACTAAATTCTGACCAATTGGATGTGAAACAAAATAAATATTTGCAACTCCTGTGTCATGTCCTTAAAATGATAAGACTCTCTCTCTACTTCCCTCCATGCTTTGAACACACAGATGAGGACAGTATGCAAATTTATGACAGAGCAATAGAAAAGAAGGAGCTATATCTCTTAATCACCTTGCAGAATCACCTATCCACTCTGTACTGCTCAGTTACATCTGCTTACATTATGTAGCACTGCTACGTAAAAAAGAATAAAGTCTAGGATGACATGTACGTTATCTAAAGCACATATTAACCCCTATTATATGTCTAACTCATAGTTTTATCATTGTGCTTTCTTCTTGATACCAATATAATATTGAATAACTTCTACATGTCTTTCTCTCCAGCCATATTTCTATAATGGTAGTTGAAGCTCTAATATAAAATATAGAAACAGTAGTACTATCAGGATGGAGATTTTGTTGGGGTTGGGTAAATTTATGGGGCTACATTGGAATTAATATCGTCTACATTTGAAGGCTTTCTGTTTCAGGTATTTACACTTGCTTTTGATTCTATCTGGAAAATATTTACTCCTATTACTCATGTAGTTCTCAGCTCATTTATCATATCTTCATAGATGTCTATGCTGAAAAATCTGTCTTATATTGCATGGTCCCTCATTTATTTGCACTAGATTTTTATCATATAAGTATTGAAAATTTTATCTTTGATTTACTTGGGTTTTTGTTGTTATTTTTCATTTAGAATATTATCTTAATGAGAATTGGAACTTTACTTAATGCGAAATATCTCTAGTACCTTCAATATCTGGAAGACATAGCAGGAAAAAAATACACATTTATGATTTAAATTCATTTGTAGAATGAATGCTTATGGACTAGCATTTCAATGCCCTTTGTCAATGAGGTAATAGTGCACAGTTATTCTTCCAGGAAATTATTGATAAACTATTGTATATTGAAGATTCAGAAAGGTTCTCCCCTCATGGGACTTGTATTCTACAAGAAAATAGAAGATACGCAGATAAAATGATACATGTTTCATACATGGTGATTATGGCTATAAAAAGAACAAAGTTGAGGGTGTTGGTGAGTTGATAGGGGACTAATTATTTTCGTAGGCAGGCAAGCTGAACTCGTATGCTGATATTTGAGGAAGGAACAGAAAAAAGTGTGGGAGGGTAGTCCAGGCAGAGGGAACTAAATTGGCAAAGTCACTGAGTTAAAAGTTTTTTTAGTTTTTTTTGATGAGGGGGCATATTTTCAAGAAACAGCAAAGAACAAAATGTCTCTGAGGAGTGCTAGGGAGAAAGGAGAGTGTTTACAGAAAGGAATGGAGAGTTAGAAGGGCCAAGAACATTTAGAGCATTCTAGCTCATTATAAGAATGTTGATTTTTCTATTCTGCTAGATTAGAAGCCATTCACAAATCATGATCTTAAAATGTTTATAAATGTTTGATTCTGGTCCAAGAATTATTTAAAGAGGGGCAAGCACTGAGTAGGAGGAACATTTAGGAAGCTATTGCTATAATTCAGGTGATAAAAAATTGTAACTAGGGGTAATGTAGTAGCAGTGAGGTGGCTAGAGGTGCTGAGATTCTGGATAACAGAACCTAGAGAGTGTGCTAGAAGATTACAAGCCAATATGAGACAAGGAGAACATGGGAGTAATGAATCTGTATTTTCCCGATAGAAGATGGAGACCCATAGAAGGTGAGGGTATCCGTTTACTGAAGTAGAGTAGACTGCAAAGGAGGAGGCTTAGGTGTGCAAGAAAGATCAGAAGTTTTGTTTTTGATTTGAAATGTCTTTTAAGCATTAGAATATAGTAGTAGTGTAAGTTTTCTTGAATTTGGAATAAATTTCTTGAGCTTATGTGGTAAGTCCAAGAATAGACTTATGAACTGGATTTATCAGCATAGAGATGGCATTTAATGCCATAAGATTGCATGAGATCATTAAGGAGTGTGTGAACCCTTTTTTGTCACTCAAGCATTTAGACATTACAGAGATGAAAAGGTTCTTGCATGTCAGATATTGGAGTACTCAAGTTGTTAGAAATAAGATCAGGATTCATGATCGTGTGAATGAGTGGTTGATATGAGTTGAAACATAAAGATTAAAAGAAAATATATTAAGGAACTGAAATAGCAGGATTTTGAACTTATTGTCTCTGTGGATATTACGCTCATCAAGAATTATGATGAGAGCAGAATTGGACAAAGTTGTAATGATTCAGTAATTAAAGTTTCCCAGAATGGTGGGGGCTAGATTTGTAGTCTATAGATGCGAGTGAACCTAGAGTGAGTAATAAAAGTGAGTAATGAGTATTGAGAGTAGTTACTCTATGTGAGTAATGAGAAGGTACTATTGCAAAACATGCTTACTTCCTTTCTAATATGTCTGTTCATCTGTTCAATAGCCCATATATTCTTTGGTTCTTGCTGTTGTCACCAGCATGGACTCTAACTTTTTTTCTTGTCTTATCCGACTTAATTCTCTTGTTTTGTTGAGGAGTGCAGGTGTTCTGTTCACTAATGTTCTTTGGTTTCAGCTATGTTCCAGGCAGAAGACCTAAACACCAACCAACCTGAACCACCCTTAACCAGTCTGGACTGTAACCACAAGAGTGACACCTGTGCAGAGGGATGGAGAATTGTACCACAGTAACCTTTGCCTCATTATAATGCTAGAATCATCACTCCAGGAGAAGCTAAAGCTTTATTTGCATAACATGCGATGTATCTGAAGGCATGTTGCCATACTACACATGCACAAGCTTGTACCCACCCCTACATGCGATGATGAACCTTCCCCTTCTGAATTTCGTTCCCCACCCTGAATAAAGGTGCCCATGTCTCCTTGCTTGGGGTGGCCACAGCTTTGTGAAATTATTCCTTGTGGTCTCCTTTTATTTGCTGCATGCTGTTAATAAAATTATGCTTTGTGTGACAACTACTTCTGCTATAGATTTTGATTTTAACTCACGAAGTAGTGGACTCACTTTAGCTTGGTAACAAATTTTGGATACCCAGATGAGACTCTTATCCTGCTGAGATTCCCTTCCTCTACCTGGTTTCCAACTGATGGAACAGTGGGTAGTGCAAGCGCATCCTGGGCTAATATGTTCATGCTACTCGGGGTCAAGGATTGGACCTCAAGAGGAGGTACTTGTTCTGCCAGCTGCCCCATCTTGAGACCCAGCAGCCACACTGAGCAGGATCTCTTGACAGAGGTAAGCAGCGCTGACCCCATGGCACAGGTACAGAAGTTATTTCTTTAAGTTGTTTCACAAAGATTGTTTGAGGCCTGGCTTTGGGGTGTGAGTCCCCACCCAGAGGTAGCCTGGCTTAGGGGAGTAAGAGTCCCCTCTGGTTGAAAGGATTGTAAGACCTGGCCCCTGGAAGGACTGATGCTGGGCTCTGGCAAAATGGGGGCAATCCATGTGTTGACTAGTCATGTCACCAGTCAAGTGACGAGGAGTAGGTTCAAGTCCCCTCTGGGAGACACTGAGTCTGTGTTTGAGTTCTGTCTGTGACAGAAGGGACTCTACCCCTTAGGTGGCGTTAAAGTCTCCTTGGAGTTGCAGAGTCTGTCTCTGAGTCTTGCCTTGTAATTGTGGTAATAGAAGTGTTAGGTCCCTGCCGTCTGAGTCTTGAGTGTCTGTGTGCTGTGGCAATGTGGCTGGGGACACCCAGAAGCTTTGTCTTGATGTGACAGAAACTTTATCTTGGTATCTTTCTCTATTTCCTTAACAAATTGGCTTATAGACCTCACATATCTCTCTCAGTTCTGTAATTTCTCTACCAGCAGTCATTGGGCAAGTCTCAACACCTGCTTGCTTGGTTTTCTTATGTGTATGTCTTAAATGAGATTCCAGCACCAGTCATCTCTGAAAAATTTTGTTGCCTCCCTGTAGATACCTGTCCTGTGAATTGTCTCCTTAGATCTCACTAGAGTGATTTTGTGCTATTGATCCCCACCTGGAGGCCCTTTATTGGCACCAGGATCAGCTCTATAGAAACCCTCTTGTTTAACAAACTTTAGGCTCTGTCAAGGATCTTATCTCTACATTGAGGTCAGAGATTCAAACTTCTTTGCCTACAGAAAGGAAGCCCAGATCCTCTGCCAGACAATACCCTGTGGCATTGCCTAGCAGTTACTGGGCCTAGTGAAGTTACCAAACTTTTTATTTCCCAGCCTACTTATCAGGATTGGTATGACTCTGACAATCAGTTAGAATTAGACCCATTTACTGCCTGGACCTAGCACCAAGACACTAAACTTTTGAGCTTCCTCTGGGCAAAGTCCGGTGGTATTTGTGTCACCACCAACCTTCATAGGCTCCTCTCCTAGAAAGAGATCCTAGAATATAGGAAGAGGCAAGCTCCATCTCAAAGGGGGGCCCACTGGCTGCATCCTCCAGAATTGGAAGGCATTTGGGTATTCCCCATTGACCTGAAAGCAAATGATTTTTTTTTGCAACACAGCCTGGCCACAATACTCTTTGAAGGAAGGAGTGAAATGACCAGAAAATGGGACCCTAAACCTAACACTATACTAATATTGGATTTATTCTGCAAAGATACAAAGAAATCCCCGACATCCAGTGCTTCATGGCACTCTATCAAAATGAAGGGTTACAAAGAAAATGTAAAATTTGCAAATTAAAGGTTGAAACTAGGCTTCAAAAGTATGCCCATGTTACAAGATCATTTTGACGAAGAAGACTTGCTCCTCCAAGTCAAGAAAAACCCCACCTCAGAGTCCACCCAGCTCCCTGACTCCAGAGTTAGCTCCACAGTCAGACAAGCTGGAAACTCCTGAGAGACCTCCACCTTATGCCACTAATACCCAAGTCTCACTCCCTTCTAAGCCTGAGGCTATAATCCCAAAGTCCCTCATCCTTGTGGGCTCGGGACCAAATCTCCTATTGCCCCCTCCTAATAATTCTCCTACCAGAAATTTGAGTCTCCAAAAACCCAAGACTCTTTACCCTCCTCTTCCAGATAGTACAACTAGATTGGGAACTAGTTACAAGCCTGGGATCTATCCCCTGAGACAGGTGGCAGATGGCAAAAGGAGACTTATTAACATGCACGTCCCCTTTCCCACCTCTTATTTGTACAACTGGAAGGCACGCACTAAAGGACTGAGGGATGATCCTGAAGAATTCATAAATCTAATGAAGAGAATCTTCTCCATGCATAACCCAACCTGGACAAATATTCGAAGCCTGTTAACTACCCTCCTCACAGCTGAGAGAAAGTCAGCAGTCTTGTTAAAAGCTAGGGAACAAGCAGATAATGAGTATGACCCAGGTTCACACATCCGCAGGCCCGCAGAGCAGGCTGTACCAGGAAATGATCCTGGAAGGAATCCCAAGACCCTGATGATCAAGAAAAATTAGGACATTTTTGGGATCTGTTTTTAAGGGCTATAAAAATAATGAGCCAGCTAGAATGACATCAGTGTCATGGCAAGGTGAGCTTTCCCGTAAACTCTTCCCCCAGTAAGATACAACAAAAGGAACAGTCACAGACCAACAATGGACTCCTAGACAGCAAAAAGCAAGATCGGAAAGATCCACGCTGCCACACATGTGACAGAGGAATGTGCTGGGCCCCTGGAGGAAGTGGGGAGAGGTAAGGAGAACTCCTCTCCCTCCCCGTTAGATCAGTGATCCCAGTCCCCGCGGCTCCCAGAGAAGGGGGAGGGGCGGCCCACTGTGGGGAAACCATAGCTCTTTGGGCTCTCTCAGCCAGTGGGAAACTCCCACACAGAGGACTCAGAACAGCTACAGGGCTACCATCAAAATCTGAGCACCCCAGGAGAGCAGATAATGAGGGGCGAGCGAGAAGTCTCCCAGAGCATGGGGGCTCAGATTACACAGCTCTTAACCCCCAAACAGTGGCGGCAGGTGGAAATTGCAAACAGATATTTCCAGGATGAGGTAAAACAAAGCCAATACAGGAACTACAATGCAAAGGTACATGGAATCACCAGACCACAAGGAAAATGACAAGCACCCGGAAACCAACCCTGAAGACTCAGAAATCCATAACCTAAATGACAGAGATTTCAAAATGGCTATCATAAAAACACTCAATGAAATATGAGACAACACAGACAAACAATTCAATGAGGTTAGGAGTTTCTTCACAAAAGAGATTGAAATCGTAAAGAAAAACCAATCAGTACTGATGGAGATGAAGAACACAATGGAGGAGATACAGGGGAATCTGCAATCCTTAAAGAACAGAGCTGACAATATGGAGGAAAGAATTAGCATTATAAGGGATAGGAATACAGATATACTCCCGATGGAAGAGGAGAGAGAACTAAGACTAAAAAGAAATGAAGAAAGTCTCCGAGAAATACCTGACTCTATCAGGAAATGTAACATAAGAATTATAGGTATTCTTGAGGAAGAAGAGAGGGAAAGAGGAACAGAGAGCCTATTCAAGGAAATAATAGCTAAGAACTTCCCAAATCTGGGGAAGGACCAGGAAATACCAGTAAGTGAAGTCAATAGGTCACCTAAATACATCAACAGGCAAAGGCCCACTCCACAACATGTTGGTAAGGTGAGCCAAAGTCAATGACACAGAAACAATATTAAAGGCAGCTAGACAAAAACAAAAAAATAACATACAAAGGAACTCCCATCAGGCTCTTAGCAGATTTCTCAATAGAAACTTTACAGGCTAGAAGGGACTGGAATGATATATTCAAAATACTGAAAGACAAACATTTTCAGCCAAGAATACTCTGTCCAGCCAAAATATCCTTCAAATATGATGGAGAAATAATAACTTTCCTAGATAAACAAAAGCTAAGGGAGTTCATGACCACGAGACCCCCCACTACAAGACATACTCAAGAAGTCCCTCAGGACTCAAAAATAGAAAAGAAAGGGAGTACAAAGCTTGGAGCAAGGAGAAAAATAGGTAGACAAAATCAGAAAAATAGCAGATCTTTACTGGAATAGGTTAGCAACCACTTAAATACCAAAATCAAAGATCAAAAGAAGGAATTCACAGAATTGACTTAGTATAAGGAAATAAGAGGCCATCAGATAATGGACTATCTCATACACAAGATTTTTTATACAAACTTCAAGGTAACCACTAAACAAATAAACAAAACAAAATCACATATGATAAACAAATAGAAAACTAGAAGCGTCCTAAGACAGAACAACCAAACTGAATTGGCAGTCCAAAACAAATGGGACAAGAAACAAAGGAAATGCAAAAGAACCGGAAAATAAGTGACAAAACAGCAACATTAAGCCCTCATATACCAATAATTACCCTAAATGTAAATGGATTGAGCTCTCCAATCAAAAGATACAGAGTGGAAGGATGGATTAAAAAGCAAGACCCAACAATATGCTGCCTCCAGGAAACACATCTCAGCTCTAAAGACAAGCACAGGCTCAGAGTGAAAGGATGGAAGACAATACTCCAAGCTAATGGCAAACAAAAGAAAGCAAGTGTTGCCATACTCATATCAGACAAAGTAGACTTCAAGATAAAACAGGTTAAGAGAGACAAAGAAGGGAAATATATAGTGATAAAAGGGACACTCCACCAAGAAGACATATCACTTATAAACATATATGCGCCCAACATAGGAGCACCAAAGTACATAAAGCAATTATTAACAAACCTAAAAGGAGACATTAACAACAACACAACAATAGTAGGGGATCTTAATACCCCACTTACATCAATGGATAGATCATCCAGACAAAACATCAATAAAGAAATAGTGGACTTAAATGAAAAACTGGACGAGATGGACCTAGTAGACATATACAGAGCACTCCATCCAAAAACAGCTGACTACACATTCTTCTCAAGTGTGCTTGGAACATTTTCAAAGATAGACCATGTGTTGGGAAACAAAGCAAGCCTCAATAAATTTAAGAAGATTGAAATCATAACAAGCATCTTTTCAGACCATAATGCTATGAAACTGGAAATCAACCACGAAAAAAAAAAAAAACTGGGAAAGTGACAAAAATGTGGAGATTAAACAACATGCTACTCAACAACCAATGGATCATTGATGAAATTAAAGGAGAAATCAAAAAATATCTGGAAACAAACGAAAATGAAAATATGCCATACCAAATCATACGGGATGCAGCAAAAGCGATCCTAAGAGGGAAACTCATAGCGATACAAGCCCACTTTAACAAACAAGAAAAAGCCCAAATAAGCAACCTTAAATTACACCTAACAGAACTAGAAAAAGAACAATAAACAAAGCTCAAAGTCAGCAGAATGAGAGAAATAATAAAAATCAGAGCAGAAATAAATGAAATTGAGACCAAAAAAACAGTAGAAAGGATTAATGAAACAAAGAGTTGGTTCTTTGAGAAGATAAACAAAATCGACAAACCCTTAGCCAGACTTACTAAGAAAAAAGGAGAAAAGACTCGAGTTAATAAAATTAGAAATGAAAGAGGAGAAATTACGACAGATACCATGGAAATACAGAGGATTATAACAGAATACTATGAGAAATTATATGCCAACAAATTAGACAATCTAGAAGAAATGGATAAATTCTTAGACTCATACAACCTCCCAAAACTGAACCAAGAAGAAATGGAGAATCTGAATAGACCAATCACAAGTAAAGAGGTTGAAATAGTAATCAAAAACCTCCCAAAAAATAAATTCCAGGACCAGATGGCTTCTCCAGTGAATTTTACCAAACATACAAAGAAGATTTAATACCCATCTTTCTCAAACTATTCCAAAATATAGAGGAAGATGGAACACTTCCTAACTCATTCTAGGAGGCCAACATCACCCTGATACCGAAGCCAGACAAAGACAATACAAAGAAGGAAAATTACAGGCCAATATCGCTGATGAACATAGATGCAAAAATTCTCAACAAAATATTGGCAAAGTGAATACAGAAATACGTTAACAAGGTCATACACCATGATCAAGTGGGATTTATACCAGGAATGCAGGGATGGTTCAACATCCACAAATCAATCAATGTAATACACCACATCAACAAAAAAAAAGAATAAAAACTACATGGTCATCTCAATAGATGCAGAGAAGGCGTTTGACAAGATACAAGATCCATTTATGATAAAAACTCTCAACAAAATGGGAATAGAAGGAAAGTACCTCAAGATAATAAAGGCTATTTATGACAACCCACAGCCAACATCATACTCAACGGGGAAAGACTGAAAGCCATTCCTCTGAGAACAAGAATGAGGCAGGGCTGCCCATTCTCACCACTCCTATTCAACATAGGACTGGAGGTTTTGGCCACAGCAATTAGGCAAGGAAAAGGAATCAAAGGAATCCAAATAGGCAACGAAGAAGTGAAACTCTAACTATTTGCAAATGACATGATTTTATATATAGAAAACCCTAAGGAAGCCATTGGAAAACTTTTAGAAATAATCAACAACTACAGCAAAGTCTCAGGGTAAAAAATCAATCTACAAAAATCAGTTGCATTTCTGTATGCTAATAATGTACTAACAGAAGGAGAGCTCAAAAAGATAATACCATTTACAATTGCATGAAAATGAATAAAATATCGAGGAATAAATCTTACCAAGGAGGTGAAAGACCTATAGAATGAAAACTACAAGACATTATTGAAAGAAATCGATGATGACATAAAAAAATGGAAAGATATCCCATGCAAGTGGATTGGAAGAATAAACATAGTTAAAATGTCTATATTACCTAAAGCAATCTACAGATTCAATGCAATCCCAATCAGAATCCCAAGGACATTTTTCACGGAATTAGAAAAAAGAATACTAAAATTCGTATGGGGCAACAAAAGACCCCGAATAGCTAAAGAAATCCTAAGAAAAAAGAACAAAGCTGGAGGCATCACAATCCCTGACTTCAAAATATAACACAAAGCAATAGTAATCAAAACAGCATGGTACTGGTACAAAAACAGACACACAGATCAATGGAACAGAATTGAAAGCCCAGAAATAAAACCACACATACATGGCAGCTAATTTTCGACAAAGGAGCTAAGAACACACAATGGAGAAAGGAAAGTCTCTTCAATAAAAGGTGTTGGGAAAACTGGACAGCCACATGTAAAAGAATGAAAGTGGACCATCTGCTATCACCATTCACAAAAATTAACACAAAATGGATCAAAGACCTAAAGGTGAGACCTGAAACTATAAAACTCATAGAAGAAAATATAGGCAACTCATTGACATTGGTCATAAAGGAACCTTTTCGGATGACATGCCTACCCAGACTAGGGAAACTAAAGAAAAAATAAGCAAGTGGGACTTTATCAGATTAAAGAGCTTCTATAAGACAAACGAAACTGGAATCAAGATGAACAGATAACCCACCAGCTGGGAGAAAATATTTGCAAAACATATATCTGACAAGGGGTTAATCTCCATATTATGTAAAGAACTCACACAACTGAACGACAAAAAAACAAACAACTCGATCAAAAAATGGGCAGGGGAAATGAATAGACACTTCTCCAAAGAAGATATATAGGTGGCCAATAGGCACATGAAAAGATGTTCAACATCACTAATCATCAGGGAAATGCAAACCAAAACAACACTAAGAAATCACCTTACACCCATTAGAATGGCTATAATCACCAAGACAAAAACAACAAATGTTGGAGAGGATGTGGAGAAACAGGAACCCTCATACACAGCTGGTGGGAATGCAAACTGGTGCAGCCTCTATGGAAAATGGTATGGAGATTCCTCAAAGAAGTAAAAATAGAGATGCCCTATGACCCAGCCATCCCACTACTGGGAATCTATCCAAAGAACCTGAAATCAACAATCCAAAGAGGCTTATGCACCCCTATGTTCCTTACAGCATTATTCACCATAGCCAAGAAGTGGAAGCAACCTAAGTGTGCCTTGACTGATGATTGGATCAAGAAGATGTGGTATATATATGCAATGGAATACTACTCAGCCATAAAAAAAGACAAAATCGTCCCATTTGCAACAACATGGATGGCCCTGAGGGTATTATGTTAAGTGAAATAAGCCAAAAATAGAACGACAAACACTGTATGATCTCACTTATATGTGGAATATAAACCAACACATGGACAGAAAAAAACTGTATTGTGGTTACCGGGGCAATGCGGGTGAGGGGCGGGCACAAGGGGTGAAAGGAGACATATATATGGTGATGGAAAAACAAAAATGTACAACCCAAAATTTCACAATGTTATAAACTATTAAAACATCAATTAAAAAAAAATGAGCCAACCACACGTTAATTGGTCTAAGTTGAGAGAAATCCAACAGGGTCCGGAAGAGAATCCCTTAGCCTTCCTGCAACAGCTATGGGACTGCCTCAAGCGATATACAAATTAGGATCCTGAGGTCCAAGGAAGTACAGTGGTTCTTAATACCTATTTCATATCTTAAAGAGCTCCAGATATCCGTAGGAAACTCCAAAAATTGGCAATAGGGCCTGATACCAGTTCTGCACAGTTAGTGGAGGCAACCTTCAGGGTGTCCTTGTGTGTAACCACAGAAGCCAAGGGGCTAACACCAGGCACCTCGGCTTAAAAAGCAGAAATAATTGCATTAACTAGAGCTTTGGAATTGGGAAAAGAAAAAGTAATAACAATATTTACAGACTTTAAGTATGCTTTCTCTGTAATTCATGCTCAGGGGGCCATTTGGAAAGAAAGAGGGCTTCTCAACAGCAACAGTAAAAAAATTAAATATGGGCCAGAGATCCTTAGACTGTTAGAATGGATACCGGGCCCCAAGAAAGTAGCTGTGGTTAAAAGAAATAATCCTCCTCAGGCTGGCCGGTGGCATAGTGGTTAAGTCCAGTGCCCTCCACTTCAGCCTCCCAGGTTCGCAGGTTCTGATCCTGGGCGTGGACCTACACACCGCTCATCAAGCCATGCTGTGACTGCGTCCCACACACAAAACAGAGGAAGATTGGCACAGATGTTAATTCCTCAAGGAAAAAGGGAAAGATTGGCAACAGATGTTAGCTCAGGGCCAATCATCCTCACCAAAAAAAAAAAAGATCCTCCACTTTGGGTGGCCTAGATCTATTCAAAGTGACTATAGGCCAGCCTTTATACCAAAAATAACCTTTGAAATAGCCGGAGTTTTAAAAATTAGGTAGAGGCTACATGCTGCCTGGAGACCACAGTCATACGGAAAAACTGAGCAAGCCAGTCAAACTCTAAAGAAAACTTTGGCTAAACTGTGTCAAGAGACACTGAAAAATTGGCTAAAATTATTGCCAATAGTCCTCACTCAGATTAGGGTAGCTCCTAAAGGCAAACTACACCTTAACCCCTTTGAAATGACCTATGGGATTCCATTCCCTAAAAACTCAGATTCACTCACAAACCCATACCCAGAGGTTTCCATGATAAACCCATCATCAATCTAAATCAGGTGGTAAATGCACTCAATAAATATGCAAACTTCTGTCTTCCCTTGCTTACAGGGGTCAAACTCCACCCATATGATCCTGGAGATTGGGTCTACCTTAAAACTTAGAAAAGCAGTTTGCCGCAAAATCAACTAAATCCTATTTGGGTGGTGTTTGGTGCTTGGTGTTATTTACCACTCACTTTCCCCTGAAATTGGAAAGAGTCACCTCTTGGATGCACCACACATGGGTAAAGAAGGCGCCTATGCCTGAACACCAAGAAGGATTGTCGTGGCACTTACTGATGCTGAGTTTTCCTGTGAGCCATCTCTGATTTGAAATTTCTTCTCCAGCAACATCAAAACAATAAGTAACCCCATGACCTGCCAATCTACCCTAACAGAAGTACTAGGGATTGAATTTGCTATATTTCTGATAACAGCTTTAACCCTCATGTTTAGCTGCACTTCCCCTGGGACATCTAGAACCAAGGGCTTTGATTTTGCTAATAGAACGCATCCTTAACCCCAAATGATGCATTTCTATTGCTGGATAATAATAGTAACACTGACTTTAAAAACGTCCTTGGTTTTGGGATGGAGATGGGAAAATAATACTCTTGTCAGGCTAACACAGGATATCCTCCAAGGAAATGACCTCTCTGACTTTTGGGTCTGTCACCGTCCACTTGCAGTAGATAGGGCCCAACTTCTCTGGAAAGGAATACCAGCCTTCCCTGGGGACATCTACAGGCCAACACCCACTCAGGAAAATCTATCATATCTCATCCCAATAATCCTGATAAACCCTAAGCCTCCTTTGGGTTCCCCTACACCTTGGTGTTTTCAATCATGGCTTCTAACATGGTGGACAAACGTGAAGGCTAAATTTAACCTAATAAAGGACCTTACTGTTCAGGAGACCCACATGTAGTATATACATTCAGGTTCAATAAAACATGTTTTGCCTGCCCGTCCAAAAGGGAATATAATATAACCTATACAAATGGGTCTATGACCTCCAGCATCTGCAATGACTCCATGATAGAGGCCAGAGTAGAGGCTAAAAGAGCGCCTGTCTGTTGGCCGGTTACATGTAGCCCTCTTGAAAACCATAGGGACTTATGGCTTCATTGGCTCCTTTGAACCAAAGACATAAAAACTAAGCCTCAACATATAAGCCAATATGCAAGGTGCAGGACTTCCAGATTGCCAAATCTAAAACAATGATCGAGGTCCACTATTGCCCTCCTGCCAAACGAAACTATCCCTCTTGAACCCAGCCTTGTCTGTTTATGTTTGGGACTCATGTTCCTTGGGGGCCAAGCAAACCAGGGATGGGTGGTCAGATGTATAGACACCACCCAAATGAGAAGTACATTGATGGTAGGGTATGTAACTCCACTAAAGATGAGATTAACATTTTCACAAATAAAACACACACACTGAAATCTTACCCTAGGCATACAAAACAAGTTACTGGCCTAGTTGTGGCAGGGATAATTGCCCTAACTGGGTCACTGGTGGCATTAGCTGGAGGTGCCATTTTTAATGTAGTCACTGTCAAAGTCACTGTCACAGTGGCCATGGTGGCTAGAGCATCAGGTTTAGACTTTAAGATATTACAAAAGTCCATTGACTCTTTAGTCAAAATGGTTCTTGATGATAGGATTGCTTTAGTCACCTTTTGGCAGACCAGGGTGGAGTCTGGTCTTTGCTAATACATCTTGTTGTTTCTATATTAACGCTAGTGGAGCTATAGAAGAGATTACAACCAGGTTACTGAAAAAGGCTGCTTGGCTAACAGAAAGGAGCCAACCAGGCTTCACAGAACAAATCTGGAATGGAGTCAAGCAAGCCCTTCCCAGTGTAACTTGGTTCCTTCCACTCTTGGGCCACTCAGTAACTATCCTTCTCTTCTTGTTCTTTGAACTCTGCATTCTTAATTGCCTGGTACAATTCATAACTAAGCATACTGAAGCCATAAAATTACAGACGATTGTAACTCAAGGATATGAATAGCTTGGAGCTATGCCTGGTGACTTCCAGACCTACCTTAGACTAGCGGGGGAAAAATTCTGCTCCTCTATGGGCCCCTATGACAATGCTCATGCTCAGCAGAAAGTAGTTACAGAAGATGGACCTTTGCTCCATGCCCCTCAAGAATGAGGAGCAGGATAACACTAGAGGAGTTATTCTGTCACCAGCCATGGACTCTAACATTTTTCTTGTCTTGTCTGACCTAATTCTCGTGTCTTTGAGGAATGCAGGTATTCCTTCTCTAATGTTCTTTGGCTTCAGCTGTGTTCCAGGAAGAAGACCTGAACACCAACCAACCTGAGTTGCCCTTAACCAGTCAAGACTGCAACCACAGGATTGACACCTGCACAGAGGGGTGGAGAATTGTACCAAAGTAAACTTTGCCTCATTATAATGCTAGAATCACCACCATGGGAGGAGCTAAAGCTTTATTAGCATAACATGTGATGTATGTGAAGGCGTGTTGCCATAATACACATGCACAAGCTTGTACTCACCTCTATATGCAATGATGAAACTTCTCCTTTTGAATATTCATCCCTTATCCCAAATAAAAGTACCCACCTCCCCTTGTTCCGGGAGCCACAGTTTTGTGAAATTACTCCCTGTGGTCTCCTTTTATTTGCTACATGCTGCTAAAAAAATTCTGCTTTGCATGACAACTACTTCTGGTATAGGTTTTGATTTTAACTCACCAAGGAGCGGACTCACTTTGGTCTGGTAACACTGTTAGGGAGATCGTTGGCTAATATGCCTTGTCTCCTTTACTGGTGAAATTTTGCATGTTAAGTTTGTGTTTTCATAAATCATAAAATATAAAAGTGGGTGTACATGGATTAAACAGTAGCAGATACTTTTTATCAAAATATATAAATCCTTGATATGCCTTCTTAACATTAATATGTCATATTTTTTAAAATTTAATTTATTGTGTAACCAAAAAGAAATCTCAATCACAACAATATCAACAAATCATACCTACTTACAAACATAATATATCAACAGTAAATGCAAGGGTGTAAGCATTAATGTACCATATTACCAATAAGATTATGTTGTTATTGACAAATTAATGGCATAAGATTCTAAAGGATCCTTCAACTACTTTATGGTTTTACTGTGGGAGAGGTGACTCTATACTTGGTTTCAGTTACATAGAAATATTTTGCAGCATGGAAAAGAAAATTTCTTTGCCTTTTGCTAACAGTGATTTCTAATCATAGCTCAGACTATTTAATATTTTGGGGTAGAAAAAGTCCTAGAGGTAAATATTATGTTCTTTTGACATTAAATAGGCAAACGAGACTTCTGAGGTAGAAGCTCCAAAAATAAAATTCACATGTAAGCAAGATGGCAATTTTTCAAGTAACAAACGTCTAAATCTAAATATATTCACAGAGATGACAACAAATGAAAGCAAACCATAATGAAAAAAAATCAAGGAGATGTCTCTGGTGTCAAAATTTAAAACAGAGACCTGACAAAATATCATCAAGATTTCCTCCAACATGTAGACAGCAAGACTGCATCATTTTATTTTTATAGAAACAAACATGGTTTTATAACTCTATAAATATACTAAAAATCGTTGAAAAACATATGTCAAGGAGATGAACATTACAGTATGCAAATTATATCTGTGAATAAAGCTGTTTAAAATATACATATGTATGCATGTATATGTGTGTATGTATGTGTATATATTGATAATATATGTTAATATATATATATATATATATATTAAGCCACCACAAAAGTTGAATGTTTGACCAAAAACATTCAGAACAGTCTTAGGGAAAAGATAAAAAGGTGAAAAGATGACAATATGGATAGCCTACTATTGTCTAAGGGATCTAACAATAGAAAAGAAAACACCCAAATACACACACACACAGACACACACACACACACACAGAATTAATCTATACAGTTTATATTCTACTGGTGCTTCATGTAGTGTAAAAAAAATAAAAACAAAGACAAAGGAAAGAAAAAACCCTTGATGATTAATTTTTAACCACGTCTGATTTCTTTGCTTCAGAAGCAGAAAATTGTGAAGTTCAGAAAGATATCAGAACACGGGAGAGGGAATCGTTTCATTCTAACCTTGAACCATGAGGAAACACCTTCCAGGTAATTATGGTATAGATTATTTTAAACGTAATGAAACTTAAAACCACAAGGGGAAAAAAAAGACATTTAATGTAGAATACCTCAGTTCTTCCACATTGCAACTATACTATGCTCCTACCCCTCTGCATTGACATTTATTCTCTTAGCTGTTCATACTGGCTGTATTGAAATCATTTTAGACATGTAAATGTTTCTCAACTGTATATCCGACCACAGAAAGTAGATTTTCCTTAAAGATAATAAAGTCCGAATTTAGAGTCCTTCACTTGCAAGGCCTCCCCCAGTTTCCAAAAGAGACACTAGCCTTGTACCTAATGTCATCAATTCACAGAGTATTTAAGGTTAGGACCCGTGAAAAGCTCTCACACCCAAATATCTCAAAGCATATATAAGAAAAAGTCTGCTATAATATTTTCAAATTTGACAATTGTAAAAATATCCATGAAATTAGCAGTCGGCTATCAATAATAAAACTTTAATAAAATAATTTTGATAAACTATGCTACAGAAAAGACTGAATTAATGCTCTGTTCTCACTGTAGAAAATGAAATTATTAAATCACCGAAATATAAAGAGTCAAGCAAAGAAGACAAGGATAAAGAAAAAATTATAGAGGTGTGTCAGATAGTCAATTAAAATATATTTGTGTGTTGGAGGTTTGCAATATTTTTGATATTTCTCAGCTTTTTAAAATAGATCATTTGTGTGATTTATTTTCTAATTTTCAATACTTATTCAGTCTCATCTTACTTCAAAATTCACGATTGTGCATTTTAAAAAAATGGCTCCACAAACAAAAACCAAAAAATTTTGTTTTCCTGCAAAATTCTGGGGTTTATGGTGACCCCCCCAACATCTCTTCAACTTATTTTGTGGTCTTTTCCCACTTAGCTCACTGATTCATCACATACCCAAGTTCTTCCTTTTATAGTCCCTCCTTTGCACTGCTTCTAAAATGTGTTTTTCCAACAAAACAAATTTGATTGCAAAAAATCTAGTTTAAACTCATCCAATCTTTTTTTTTTTGTACATGCAAATTCCAAAATATTGAGCATAATGTGGCCTTTTTTGGTGAGGTGTCCTTTAAGGTCTTTGGTCCGTTTTTTAATTGGGTTGTTTGTTTTCTTATTGTTGAGTTTTAAGAGATTTTGTATATTTTGCATAACAATCCTTTATCACACGTCTTTCGCAAATATTTTCTCCCAGTCTGTGGCTTGTCTTCTCAGTCTCTTGACATTGTCTTTCCCAGAGTAGAAGTTTTTGATTTTAATGAAGTCCGGCTTATCAATTATTTCTTTGAAGGACTGTCTTTGGTGTTGTACCTAAGGCTTCTCCATACACAAGGTCATCTAAGTTTTCTCCAAGGTTATCTTTTAGGAGTTTCATAGTTTTGTGTTTTACATTTAGATCTATGATACATTTTGAGCTAGTTTTTATGAAGCATGTGAGATTTGTGTCTAGATTCATCTTCTTGCATATGGATGGCCAGTGGTTCATAGATTTATATTTTAAGGATGAACCATTTCAGTATTTCCACATGTCATAGTTTATTTTGTCAATGTCCTCCATAGTGGTCGTTTTATTTTCTGTAAAGAATAAGGCTGTTTTTTTAAGATTTCAGGTAACAGTTTGACATAATTTTTTTTTAAAAGATGATACTGAATTTGCAATACACATATCATTGTCAATATTCAAATAACAAATACAGAAATGGATCAAGATACATATGAGAATTGGAGAATATAAAAAATTGAATGAAATTTTCAATCCTTAGAACACATTTTTAAAGATAACCAATAGTAAATATTTGAGTTCCTTTTTCTATGACTTGTATGTTGGTAAATGTTGTAATGAAAATTGTTAAATCGCTTGCCTTTTTCTTTCTTGTTAAAAGCTTTCTCATGTGGAAAGTTGTCCTACACTGTGTCAGAAGAATAAGCTGTCAGATTGCTAATGTTTAATACATTCTGAGACTAACTGCCATGTACTGTACTAATTTGACCTTTTCAGAACTGCAGATTTGATTGGATGGATATTTCTCTCCTATTTAAAAACTCAAACCCCTATTGAGAAGAGCTAGAATGACCATCTGTTGAAATTCAGAATACTAAAAAGGTTAAAGTACACAACCAAATGCTTCAGAGAATATTTCATAATTAAATTTTTCCGTCTGATTTTCTGTCAAAAATTATGAGAACCTGAGATGATAGTATGAATCCAATTTTCACTATACAGAAAAAAAGATAAAATGAGCATGTTGCACCATTAGGTGTTATATTGAAGGCCTACATAAAAATGTTTTAGTTTGCTGAGATGTCAGGGATTAGTCTAAATACGACCAGCCCAGCACAAAAGAACGCTTCTTTCCAGTTCAGAATGGCATTTAGATAAAGAACAAAAAGAGTTAATTTTGTCCTTCATTCAATCTTAAAAGTTTAAATTACCTGTGCTTCAATATTCATCATGTATACTTATTATATAATTTATAAAGCCCCCAAATTTAGAGTAGGATAAGTTAAAGCACAACAGTTGATATAGCAGACATAAAAAATAATTAGGTTTATTTTCAAAATGCCCTGGCTGCTGTTTTGATAGAATTATGTCATAGTTTTGGCTGCCATAACAAAGTACCATAGACCAGGGGGTTAATAAACAATAGAAATTTATGTCTCATAGCTCTGAAGGCTGGAAGTCTGAGATCAGGATGCCAGCATGGTTGGGTTCCGGCCAGAGCCCTCTTCCAACCCTCCTTGTACATTGCTGACCCCCCCTTGTATCTTCTCAGAGCAGAAAGAGTGTGAGCTAGCTCTCATGCCTCTTCTTCTAAGGGAACTACTCCCATCGTGAGGGCTCCACCCTTGTGACCTAAGCACCTCCCAAAGACCCCATCTCCTACTACCATCACAATGGGTACTATATTTCAACATATAAATGTTGGGGGTACATGGACATTTAGCCCCTATCAAATTATATAATCAATTATATGATTCCAATATATGATTTCTGCCTATTATATAGTAATTACAATAGGAAATATTATTAACATAATCATATACATTTCATAAGGTTTTGATATGCATAGATTATTGATAGAATTTGAAGACAAAATTAGTAACTATCATTTATTTCCATCAAGTAAGTAAAATAAAAATAAATGTAATTCAATAATTTGGCAGGAACAGATGATATTATATTTGGTGAAAAATGAGAAAACAAAGCAATATTGACATTATTTTTAACGAAAGTTGAAAAGTTTTAGAAATATTGATTTTAATTAAAACAGCATTCAGTAATTCCTGATTGAAGTTATTATAATTACCTATTCTTATAAAGATTCATGCTGAATTGTTTTGTCCTCTTTTATGCCCACTATAAATCATTATCCACTTAAGTTGTAGTTGTATATTTTTAAAATGAGGTAAAAGCAGAAAAGAACATAGCTTTTATAAACAAATGAAAATTCTTATAAAATAAATAAATCTGCTGAATTAAATGAGACATAACATTTAAATAGACATAATTCATTAGAGTTATTAATGCTATAAATGGAAAGATTCCAGTATATAATACTAAAATTGACTCAAAAAAGTGTGTGTGTGTGTGTGTGTGTGTGTGTACATACATACATTTCCCTATAAGAAAATATTTGAAAATCAGACTTCAGACTGGTCAAACACATTGTATCAAGTTGACTAGTATAGTTCTTGCAGTTTGGGGTAACTGTAAACAGAATTTGTATCATTCCTAATGGAGGCGATAAACAGATTCAGTAATCAAAAGAGATGAAATGGATTTTCTGCTCTCATATATTTTAGCACATGATTGTAAAATCTCTGAAAGTCCGTTGACCTGTGCCAGTTTTATCCTATATGATATAAAGATAAAAGTATACCTTAATCTCAGTGTAACAATAACATTTCCAGTTCTAGCAAAATTTCAGACTAAACAAATAGGGATAGTCTTTCCACTTTAAATTCATAGAAATGCTGTATAAAACATGGATTATTATTAAAATATATGATGAGATTAAAGAAGGAAAGAGAAACTGCTAGTTGATAAAAAGAAAGAGAAGTAGACATTTAAACTTACGGTACATTGGCATTGAGGTGGGTGGTAACGCATTAAACACAAAAGTACATATTGCATTCAAAAGGTTGTAATTTTAATGCTAAACTAGGGACATGAAAGAAATATGTTCTTGAGAATGCCAAAGAGATAAATTGGAAGTAAGCTATTCTGTAAAATAAAGAAGATAGAGGAGCTCAGTGGAAGGAAGGAGGGAGAGAGGAAGGAAAAACTAAAGAATAAAAAAGCTATTTTGTCTGGTCTAGGCAAAAAAGAGAGATCATGTCTCTGCCCATGACTCAGGCAGTGACCTGCATGAGTAGAAGTACAAATTCACACCTGGATTTAATGTAATATTTAGTCTTACTAAATCTTTGTCGTGTCTGATAGATATTAGTAGAATAAAGTAAGAACAAAAAGACCAGAAAAGGGGCAATATGTAAAGAAATTTTTAAGAATGATTACAATTAAGGAAAAATATGATCTCCCATTGGGAATGTAACAGAGTCAAGCAAAACTAAACAGATTTTAGTGATTGCAGAACATTAAACACAAAAGAACAATTTTAAGATTAAGCAGAAGACAGAATACCTACATATAAACAACAGTGATATTGATGACAGCACTCTCCTTTTGTCAGGTACATTAGAATCCAGAAAAAAATCAGTAAAATATTTAAAATGCTTGGAACTATAACTGTCAACATAGAATTCAATAGGTTAATAATAACATTTCATCTTACTCCTTCTTCAGTGCCTCCAAACTCCCTTAATAAAACACTATCCACCTATGACAAAACGGATTAGATGAAAATATATGTTTAAATGACCTTTCATAATAACAAAAGCTATACATTTATCATTTACTTTTTAGTGCATAATGACATATTTCCAAATAAAATGACATCAAATTTCAGGTACCCTACTCAAAATTTAACCTGGGAACTGCTGCAACAATATTTTAAATGTTTGCTGAATCAATTAATATGTAAGTATATACACGAATATATAAACGTGATATATTTGTGGTTACATTTCTCTTCATTCTGTTACTTGTTAGAAATGTCTGGTTGTTAATGGCAACAAGAGCTATGAGAAAAATTAGAGATTCTTCTCCTCAGTTTAATATAGCCCTGTACAAATGTAAACAAATTTTTTTATCAACTTATACAATGGCAATAAATACGCATAATTGTGAGCTTAACTCCTATAATCAGAAAATTCAGGGGTAGAAAATACATGACAAAATTCATCGAAAATCTTTGACGAGAACAGAGTGTGCAAGACAGTTAAATATTTGCTTTAAAAATGGTATAAGATAGTGGTCTGATCCTATTCTGAATCTGAAAACAAGAAAAATTACATAAACAAATCAACGTTAAGCACTTTGAATTAATAATTATTAATTAATAAAAGCATTAGTCAATAATCTGACTAATAATTGACTTAATGATGGAATGATTCTTTTCCACCCACTGTTCATTTTCAACTGTTAGGAAATGGATACTGGAGAGAGTTGCATTATTTTGCTGTTTGTATTTCCTTTTGTAGCTCCATTTTTACCTCTAGAAGTATTTCCCTTCAGTCTGAAAAAGTTACTTTGATAATTCTTTTAGTGCAGGTCTACTGTTGTTAAATTCTCTCTTTGGTTGCACTGACAGCTTTTATTTTCCTCTCAGCACTTTAAAATTTTTGATCCAATGTCTTTGGCTCACGTTCTCACCCCCTCACTTCCTTCCAATGTAATATGTTTCCATCTCCACCCAGAGCTTCTTTCAAGATTTTCTTAGAGTTTCCATCTAATTTGGAAATGTTTCAGCACAGCCATTAATTCTCGAATATGCTTTTCTTCCTCTCTTCATATGGGAAATCACTAACTTAAAGATAAACCCTTCAATATTGTCCCACTGGTCCCTGAGTAACTGTTGAATTTTTTCAAAAGTGTTTTCCCTTTGCTTCAGTTTGGATAATTTCTGCTGTAACATTTGAACATGTGAAGTTTGCAATGAATATTCAAATGGTGAGGTTGAGTAGGTAGTCAGGAATTTAAGATTGAAGTCTAGGCAGCAGACAGACATTTTATTGTGATCTGAATTTAGATGGTATTCAAAATCTGGTAGTGGATGGTTATCAAGGAAATGAGTGCAAAAAGAGAAAGGAAGAGTTGAATACCGAATCCTAGAGCATCCCAAAACTAAGACATTGAGAAATCAAAAGGAAGCTGCAAAGGAGATTAATAAGGATCAACCAGTCAAGTAGGAGGAGTGTGTGGTTTCATGCAAATCAATGATGGGGGAGTGTTTCCAAGGGAAAATAGCAATCATCTGAGTCAAATGATATTGGTTCAACACAGAAGACAAATATTCAGAATATACTATTGAATTGACATACTTAGAAATTTTTAGTGACACTGACAACAGCAGATAGGATAGAGTGTGGGAATGAAGATTGAAATGGCTATTAGAAAGAATAAAATAAAAGAAATTTGAGATAGGTAATAAACATCTCTATCCAGGCACTTTCACATACACGTACACACATATTTTATTCACATATATATTTCCTTTACATATTTTGGAAAAAAATATATATCTATACACTAGACAGAATAACGGACCCCAAAGATGTCCGTGTTCTGGTCCATGAAACTTGTGACTGTGTTACCTGACATGGCAAAAGGGTCTTTGCAGACGTGATTAAGGATCTTCAGATGGGGAGATTTTCCTGGATTACCTGGGTTGGCCCAATGTAATCATAGAAGTCCTTATAAGAGGGAAGCAGGAGGATCAGAGTTGAGAGCGATTTGAAGATGCTATGCTGCCGGTTTTGAAGGTGGAGGAAGGAGCCATGAACTAAGGAATACAGGCCATCTCTATAAGCTGGAAAAGGGAAGGGAACGGATTCTATCCTAGATTCTTCAGAAGGAATGCAGCAAATTCTGACCTGTAGAACTATAAGATAATAAATTTATGTTGCTTTAAGCAACTAAACATGAGGTAATTTTATTTTTACCACAGTGATGGAAACCTATAATATACATAATTCCTTTACATATACCTACAGTTCAGAATTATACTCAGTATATAAATTCTAAATATTATTATACAAATTCTGATCTTTAGTACCTAATTCTTTGGCTGTCGGATATTTTCAACTGGGACTTACCTCATCAAGTTCTCATTTGGGGTTTAAAGTCCGTAACAGTTGTATACCATGTCCTACTATTTATATAAGCTATAAGGTTTTAAAGAACTTCTACAGAGAACATTGTATAAGATTTACAAATCCAAATCATTAATAATAACGTAACAAATGCATTTAAGATTTTGTATCAGAGATTCTAATCTATGATAATGTGCTAAATAAAAGATATAGGTATGGAACACTTTACTTATGTAAAGAGACAGAGCAAGATTAGTGTCTGTATTGTGCCTGGGTCCCCCATGACCTGCAGGTCTCTCAGCAGTCTAGAGAGAGCAATTTGCCTATGCACACCCCTCCTGTGCCACAGTAGAAAGACCCAGTCCCCTCCCCACAGAAGACAGATATAACAGTGGGGTTGGCTGGATGCCATACAACAACACACTTTTCAAGCAAAGACAAAAGAGCATTCTTGGAGGCTGAAATAGAGAAAGATATTCCCACTCAAGACAATAAGCCCGGCACAGGCTGTGTAGGCTCTTTACCTCTTGGTCAGAAAGTGTTCCAAGTCCAAGGTATGTGGCCGAGTGGGTACAAAGTACCGCTCACATGAAACTACCTTCTCCAACACAATGTAGTTTGGAAAAAGATCTTTGCTTTATTAAAGAGAAAATTTAGACTATCAGGAAGAAATCTCAAATCTTCTTATCTTGCAGCTAATCCAAATGTCTTTCTGTTATTGTCTCCTTATTCAATTATGAATGGAAGAAGTAAAATCCTCCACATCTCTTAACTACTCCTATTTCCGCTGAGATCTTACTCTATCAATTATCTTTTGTCTCTTTTCTCTTCCTTTACTACCTCTCCACCGACGCATTCATTAATATTCTTAAGGTAGAGGAGATTTGGGGATATATCCACATTTTTCACTTTCCTTCACAACTGAATGATATTTGTCCACCTCCGGGCCTCGTCCATATCTACAAAAAGCCAACACCTGAGGCCACAAATCCAGTGATAGTCTTTTCATTAAATTCATTTTTTGGCGGTAGTTGATAAAGTAATTCATATGATTCAGTTTTTATATTTCTAACAGCGTCTCCTCTGCACCGCACAGATAAATGCAAACACCGGCAATAGATTCAATATAAGACCAATTAGATCACTTAAGTAACAGAACTGCCCTGCTTACTCTTCAAGTGGCTAGTAAATAATTCAATGTGTCATCTCATGCTTCTATTTTTCTTTGTTGGTCTAGCCCATGTGCCACCTATTTATGTACACACACACACATATATATATGTACATATATATAAAACAAGGCTGCTGTCACCATATATAACAAGCTTTAGAAAGACAAGTCCAACCCTATGTTTTAAAATCTCAAGGAGCACTTGAAAGCACAATAATAAAGCACAGAACAAATTTTCAGAGAATGAAAATATTCAAGTAATCGACAAAATGTTTTTGGAAGTGTTAGGAAACTGTTGGCTAAGTCTGTGAAATTCTATAATAATTATACCTGCAATCAGATGGCTTATTGAAGCCTTATTAAACACTGATTTTAACAGGTTGTAGGGTTCTAGTCCCAAACAATTTGGTTGGGGCCCAGATACTAGAGTTGGAAATACTGAGAAAAGCCAAATGATTTGCTGTAATTAGCTATGAGATGCATGGGCATATATCCACTCATCTGAGCAGTAAGATTATTGCGATTACGTCAAATAAGTGGACTGTGCTTGAACTATTGGAGCTAATTCAGTTTCTCCATTATAATGGCTTATATAATATCTGCAATGCAGCAGACAGCTTAGACTAAATTGTCATTTCAGGGTTTGTCCCTGATTCCACAACATGTAATTTCAAAAAAATGCCCCCTAGCTATACATTTAGTGGCATATGGTTTGATCTATTTCCAGAGGTAATTAGACAAGCGATGTTTATAAAATTTAGAAAACAACTATCTGGGACATGAAAACCTTTTTTTTAGCAACTGTATAGCTGAACAACAACAACAATAAAACTTTATTCCAAAAAATAGGTCTTATGCCTTAATATGGAAAATATATATTAAATACATTTAATACATATTTTTGACATATATTATGTTAAAAACTCTTTGATCTCACTTATTTCACCAAGTTTTCAAAACAATAACATCGTTCATTCAATATCTTACCAATGAATTTATAGTCACTATTTCATTGAAGAATTGCCAAGAAATAACCAAGATCGTATTAAATGTTTGGAAAACATTATGTATTTTATATTCCCACATTTTGAAAGAAGAGGATAATCATTCTGGTGACACATTTATATTGCTCCTTATTAAATCTCTAAATTGTGTATCTCTAAAAATATATTCATAAATTAAACTATTTATCTAAAATATACTTGATATAGTTTAGAGAAATATAAATTATAAAATTTGATTCAAATTATTTAATGATAAAACCATGAGAGGTAATTAAACATTAGACTATTTTAAATCAAGATATATATTATGCAAATTAGCATGAAGATACATCTTTCCAATTGTTCAAAGTGTCATAAGTTTCTGTTCTGTATGGTAAATGAAAGAACTATCATTTTTCTGTCATTATTAACTGTTCTTGTGACTCTGATCATCATGTGCACAAGAAGCTTGGCTCTTGACCAGTAATTGGCATTATAAAGACTATAAAGTATCAAGAAGTCCAAGAAAAATTTCATACGATCTGTAAAAATTTTCTTCACAAGTTATTACCCTGAGAAATTGATTTTCCAGAAGATAAAACTTCAAGTGGTTAGGGATGTATATTCATTTACTTATTGGGGTATTCTTAGCACTTAGAACAGTGTGTAGCTAATGGTAGGCATGCACCAAATAGCTTTCAATCAATTAATTCAAAAGAAAAAAATCACAAGTCCATAAAGTTGATTTATAATAATTGTTTAGATGATTGTAAAGTGATTTAAAGAAATGCACAGAATTATAGTGTATGCTTGTCAAGATATACAGAATTAAAACCAAGATGATTTTATAAATTATAGAGCAAAATAAAATACGTATACAAATATTTATGTTATGTGACAGCATATTTTCTTTGGAAGGCACTTTTCTGAAATATAAAGTTAAATATTACATAAATTTGGAGTGGTCTGTTAGTATCTTGAGCTAGAATTCATTCTTAATTGTGGAATTAAATATTAAAAATATTCATGTTTTTCACTTATTAATTTGATTGTTTTTCTTTGAATACCATCATGGTACACAATTCTCTATTTTTTTTTTTGCAGCTTAAAATACATTTGTTTATTCATTTATTTTTAATTGAGGTAACACTGGTTTATAACATTATATAAATTTCAAGTGTACATCATGTTTTAACTTCTGTGTAGACTACATCATGTTCACCAGCAAAAGTCGTCTCCATTTGTCACCATACAAATGTCCCCCTTTACCCCTTTAGTCCTCCCCCGACCCCCCTTTCCCTCTGGAAACCACCAATCTGTTCTCCGTATCTATGTGTTTGTTGTTGTTTCGTCTTCCACATATGAGTGAAATCATATGATATTTTTCTTTCTCTATCTGACTTATTTGTTTAGCATAATACCTCCAAGGTCCATCCTTGTTGTTGCAAATGGCAGGATTTCATCTTTTTTATGGCTGAGTAGTATTCCATTGTGTGTGTGTGTGTGTGTGTGTGTGTGTGTGTCCATTCACCCATCGATGGGCACTTAGGTTGTTTTCAAGTCTTAGCTATTGTAAATAACACTGCAATGAACCTAAGGTTGCATATATCTTTTTGATGTGGCGTTTTTGTGTTCTTTGGATAAATATCCAGAAGTGAAACAGCTGGATCATATGGTAGTTTTACTTTTAATTTTTTGAAGAATTTCCTTATTGTTTTCCATAGTGACTATACCAATGTACATTCCCACCAACAATGCACAAGAGTTCCCTTTTTTCCACTTCTTTGCCAGCATTTGTTATCTCTTGCCTTTTTTATAATAGCCATTTTGATAGTTGTAAGGCAATATCTCATTGTGGTTTTGATTTCCATTTCCCTAATAATTAGTGATGTGGAACATCTTTTCATGTGCCTGCTAGCCATCTGTACATATTCTTTGGAAAAAATGTCTTTTCAGATCCTCTGCTCATTTTTTAATCAGGTTGTTTGTTTCTTTGTTGTTGAGTTGTACAAGTTCTTTACGTATTTTGGATATCAACCCCTTATTGGATATATGATTTGCAAATATCTTCCTACAACTGGTAGTTTGTCTTTTCGTTTTGTTGATGGTTTCTTTTGCAGAAGCTTTTTACTTTGACGTAGTCCCATTGTTTATTTTTTCTTGTTTCCCTTGTCTGAGGAGACATATCCAAGAAAATATTCTAAGACTGATATCAAAGAGCATACTGTCTATGTTTTCTTCTAGGAGTTTTATGATTCCAGGTCTTACATTCAAGTTTTTAATCCATTTTGAGTTCATTTTGTGTATGGTATATGACAGTGGTCTACTTTCATTCTTTTGCATGTGGCTGTCCAGTTTTCCTCACACTTTATTGAAGAGACTTCCTTTTCTCCTTTGTATGTTCTTGGCTCCTTTGTGGAAAATTAGCTGTCCATAGTGTGTGGATTTATTTCTGGGCTTTCGATTCTGTTACATTGTTCTGTATGTTTGTTCTTCTGCCAGTACCGTGCTGTTTGATTACTATAGCTTTGTAGTACATTTTGAAAAATCAGGGAGTATGATGCCTCCAACTTTATTCTTTTTTCTCATGGTTGCTTTGGCTAGTTGAGGTCTTTTGTTGTTCCGTATAAATTTTAGGACTCTGTTCTATTTGCATGAAAAATATCATTAGGGGGCCAGCCCCAAGGTGTATTGGTTGAGTTTGGCACATTCCACTTTGGCAGCCTGGGTTTACAGGTTCAGATCCTGGGCACGGACATTCACCACTTATCAGCCACATTGTGGCAGCCACCCACATACAAAGTAGAGGAAGAGTGGTACAGATGTTAGCTTAGCGCTAATCCTCCTCAGGCAAAAAATGAGGAAGATTTGCAACAGACGTTATCTCAGGGAGAATCTTCCTCAGCAAAAAAAAAAAAAAAAAAAAGTCATTGGTATTTTGACAAGGATTGCATTGAATCTGTAGATTCCTTTAGGTAAACATTTTAACTATGTTAATTCTTCCATCCATGAGGATGGAATACCTTTCCATTTCTGTGTCTTCTTCAATTTCTTTCAACAATGACAGTTTTCAGTGTACAGGTCTTTCATCTCCTTGGTTAAATTTATTCCTAGGTATTTTATTCTTTTTGTTGTGATTATAAATGGGATGGTATTCTTGATTTCTCTTTCTGCTTGTTTGTTGTTAGCATATAGAAACTCAATTGATTTTTGATTTTGCACCCTACAATTTTACTGTATTCATTTATTATTCCTAATAGTTTTTTTTTTAATTTTTTGTTTATTTCAGTAACATTGGTTTATAACATTCTATAAATTTCAGGTGTACATCATTATACTTCTATTTCTGCATAGACTACATCACGTTCACCAACCAAATACTAATTACAACCCCTTCACCACACACATGTGCTGAATTATCCCTTTCACTCTCCTCCCTCTCCCCTTCCCCTCTGGTAACCACCAATCAAATCTCTGTCTCTATGTGTTTGTTTGTTGTTGTTATTACCTACTTCTTAATGAGGGAGATCATACGGTATTTGATCTTCTCCCTCTGACTTATTTCACTTTGCATAATAGACTCAATGTCCATCCATGTTGTCACAAATGGCTTTTTTTAGTGGATTCCTTAGATTTTTCTATATATAAAATCATGTCACCTGCAAATAGTGACAGTTTTACTTCTTCCTTTCCAATTTGAATAAATTTTATTTCTTTTCCTTGCCTAATTGCTCTGGCTAGGATTTCCAATACTATGTTGAATGAGAGTGGCAAGAGTGGGCATCCTTGTCTTGTTCCTGTTCTTAGAGGGATAGCTTTCAGTTTTTCACTTTTGAGTATGATGTTAGCTGTGAGTGTGTCATATATGGCCTTTATTATGTTAAAATACTTTCCTTCTATACTCATTTTATGCAGTGATTTTATAATAAATGGATGCTATATCTTGCCAAATGCTTTCTCTGCACCTATTGAGATGATCACGTGATTTTAATTCTTCATTTTGTTAGTGTGGTGTATGACATTGATTGATTTGCAGATGTCAAACCATCATTGCATCCCTGGAATAAATCCCACTTAATCATGCTGTATGATCTTTTTAAAGTATTGCTGCATTTGATTTGCTACTATTTTGTTGATAATATTTGCATCTATGTTCATAAGTGATATTGGCCTGTAATTTTCTTTTTTTGTGGTATCCTTGTCTGGTTGTGGTATCAGGGTAATGCTGGACTGATAGAATGAGTTAACAAGCTTCTCTTCCTCTTCAATTTTTTGGAATAGTTCGGGAAGAGTAGATACTAAATCTTCTTTGGATGTTTCATAGCATTCACGAGAAAAGCTGTCTGGCCTGGACTTTTGTTTTTTGGGAGATTTTTGATTACTATTTCAATCTCCTTACTAGTGTAGTCTATTCAGATCCTCTATTTCTTCTTGATCCCATTTTAGAAGATTGTATGATTCCAAAAATATATCCATTTCTTCTAGGTTATCCAATTTGTTGGCATATAGCTTTTCATAGTATTCTCTTACAATCCTTTTTATTTCTGTGGTATCCTTTTTAATTTCTCCTCTTTCTTTCTGATATTTTTATTTTAGCCTTCTCTCTTTTTTTTCTTAATGAGTCTAGATAAAGGTTTGTCAATTTTTTTTTATCTTTTCAAACAACTAGGTCTTAGTTACATTGATTTTTTTCTATTGTGTTTTTAGTCTCTATTTCATTTATTGCCACTCTGATATTTATTATTTCCTTTTTTCTACCAATTTGGGGCTTCATTTCTTCTTTTTTTCTGGTTCCTTTACATGCATGATTATATTGTTTATTTGAGATTTTCCTTGTTTCATGAGGTAGGCCTGTATTGCTACTAACTTCCCTCTTAGTACCACTTTTGCTACATCCCATACATTTTAGTATGTTGTGTTTGTTCCTTTGATTTCTTCATTGATCCAATAGTTGTTCAATAGCTTGTTGATTACTCTCCGCATATTTGTGGTTTTTACAGCTTTTTTCTTGTAGGTGATTTCTAGTTTCATATCACTGTGGTCAGAAAAGGGGCTTGATATGATTTCAATCTTCTTAAATTTATTGAGACTTGTTTTGTTCCCCAACATATGGTCTATTTCTGAGAATATTCCTTGTTCACTTGAGAAGAATGTGTATTCTTTTGCTTTTGGATGCAATTGTCTATACACATCTATTAAGTCCATCTGATCTTATGTTTCATTTAACGCCATTGTTTCCTTGTTGACTTTCTGTCTGGATAATCTATCCTTTGATGTAACTGGGGTATTAAAGTCCCCTACTATTATTGTGTTGCTGTCAATTCCTCCCTTTAAGTTTGTTAATAATTGTTTTAAATACTTTGGTGCTCCTATATGAGGTGCTTATATATTAATAAATGTTATGTCTTCTTGATGGACTGTCTCCTTTTTCATTATATAATGTCCATCTTTGTCTCTTGTTATATTTTTTAGCTTGAAGTCTATTTTGTCTGATATAAGTATGGCTATATCTGCTTTCTTTTGATTGCAATTTGCCTGAAGAATCATCTTCCATCCCTTCACTTTGAGCTTACGTTTGTCTTTAGATTAGTGAATTAAATTCATTTACATATAGGGTGATTATTGATATACTAGGACAATACTGCCATTTTGTCTTTTGTCTTCTGGTTGTTCTATATTTCCATTGTTTCATTTTCCTTATGTTTCTTTCTGCTGTTTCAGTTTGGTGGTTTTCTGTGATGTGTTTCTCAATTTCCTCTTTTTTATGCTTCATAACTCTGCTATGAATTTTTATTTTGTGGTTATCATGAGGTTTGTATAAAAGATCTCACAGAAAATATAGTCCTTTTTCTGTTGAAATCAGTCTGAAATCAGAAAGTAAATCTTCATTTGCTTATGCAGTCTTCAGACTTTTTCTCTTCCCTTTTTGTGTTTTTATTTTCACAAATTATTATTTTATGTAAAGTGAGTTCATTACCAAATTGAAGTGGTTATAGTTATTTTTAATGCTTCCTTTCCCTTTAACCTTTTTGTTATAATTGTTTACCAGCTTGTTCTGATATACTTTTGCAACTTTCTGATCTGTCTCTCTATTTATCACCTTTCTCAAAGCTTTGTATACCTTTGCCATTTCATTTTAGGTAGGAGAGCTCTTTTCAACATTTCTTGTAAGGCAGGTCTAGTGGTGATGCACTCCCTCAGCTTTTCTTTCTCCTTGATATCTAAAGAATAACTTTGCTGGATAGAGTATTCTTGGCTAACAGGTTTTATCTTTCAATATTTTGAATATTTCATTCCACTTTCTCCTGGTCTGTAGAGTTTGCTGGGTAACCTGCTGATAGCCTACTGGAGGTTCCCTTGTAGGTTATTGTGTTTTTTTTTTCCCTGGCTGCCTTTAATATTCTTTCTTTGTCATTGAATTTTGACAGTTTTATTATCACATGTCTTGAAGAAGGTCTTTTTGCACTGAGATAATTGGGTGTTCTATTAGCTTAACGGATTTGTATATCCAGTTCCTTCCTGAGGCTTACGAAGTTCTCAGCTATTATCCCTTTCAATAAGCTTTCTGTTCCCTTCTCCCCCTCCTCTCCTTCTGTGATACCCATTATCCATAGGTTATCTGCTCTAATGGCATCAGATAATTCTCATAGAATTTCTACATTTTTAAAAAAATCTTAGTTCTCTCTTCTCTTCTATCTGCATCATTTTGGGTTTCTATCTTCAAGCTCGCTAATTCTGTCTTCTATAATGTCTGCTCTATTTCCAACACTTTCTAATGCATTCTTCGTATTATTTATTGAGTACTTCATTTCCAGAATTTCTGCTTGGTTCTTTTTTAGAGTTTCAATCTCTTTGGTAAAGTATTCCTTCTGTTCATAGATTTTTATTTCTGAGCTCATTGAACTGTTTTTCTGAGTTTTCTTGTAGCTTATTGAGTTTCTTCACGACAACAAAGCCAGTGCATTTATCATAGCAAACACTTTTCTTACTTAGGTATAGCTTTGTTTGTTTTGATTCAAACATTTCAACTGATTGGATATTAGAGGCCTTTCTTTTATTTTTCATCAGATGGCACTATAGCACTAGTTTTTGGTTTCTCTTACCTGAGTTGCCTCTGGCTTTATTTGAGGATCTCCACGTTCCAACTTCCACTGCCTTTATTCAGCATGTCACCAGTTATCTTGACATCACCATCTGTACCTTGAGGGCCACTGATGATTTGTTATTGCCAATCTTGCTATAGTCACTGACTTTTCCACTGGGAGTACAGGGATGGCTGATGCCTCCACCATGTCCAGAATCCCCTGTGCCTGAAGCTCCAGCATTGTGGCAGAGGGAGGGGAAAGGTGGGAAGGGAGCTGGCTTCATGGGGCACCACCTCTGCTGTAGCCCATTACATGTGGTCACAGGCACCACTGATGTTGGGATATCAGAGTTCTATGCTCACCTCTGCTGCTGCTACCAGGCTTTGAGCCATAGCCAGTGGCCCAGGATCATGGGGCTCTGCCTCTGCTGCTCCTTCACTCCCCATGGACATGGGTGCTGCCACAGCTGGCTGGCCAGAGTCACAAGTGTGCCTCTGTTGCTTCCCTTCAGGTTCTCTGAAGCTGAGAGTGTCTGGATCAGCCATCACACTTGGGGTCCACGGTCCTGGGCACTACCTCTGCTGTCCCTCTCTTTAGCCTCATCTATGTGCTTCAATACACCCACCTTCATGTGTACTGATGTGTGGATCTCTCTGGTGTCCTGGTGTGTTGGGCAATGTAGTCTCTATTGGGTTTTGGATGTTTTACTCATTGTAGATTGAAGGAGAGAGAAAAGGATCCTCTCATGCTACCATGTTGATGTGTCCCCCATAGTTATCTATTTTCGATGAGCCATACAATTTAAGAATGAAACTCAATGTATAATTCTGAAGAAAATATAATTTTGCAAAACAATCTTCTTGCTTGTTGAGTATTATGCTCAACATTTGAACTGTTGGAAGTTGATGCATACATGCCAAGTTCCTATTGCAACTTAATAAATTACTAGATTATTTTTGTCTCATTTTTTCTCAAAAATCAAAAATTATTAGATGAATGGATTGTTTACATTACTATGTTATTTTTTTGATCACATCATATTCAAAATTAATTCAAAGGAAATCAATTTGTTGTCTTTGAAAACAAATTTCTATAGTAAATTTTTTACACAGAAATATATCTTAACTGGTAAAATATTTCAACATAAGCACAATGTTGAAAAAATAGCTCATGGCTACATTACTTCAGCCAAATATACTTATCTGTATATTAAAACTTATGCTTTCATTCCATAATGGCATCAACATATTTTAAATGTTTTAATTATAAAGTATGACATGAATAAAATATACTAAAAGTGTTCGGGTAAAAGAGAAATGATAAAATAAATACACATGTATCATTATCTACAGATCAAGAGAATTAAAGCATTTGTGTGCTACACACTGTCATGCCTCCCTCTCTTCAGACAATAGATTTTACAACATTTATTTATTAGTTCCATTCTTTTAAAAGTTTATATAAATGGATCTTGATATATATTTTTTCTAAAATATTCCTTACTCATCATTTGGACAAGCATTCTCTTCAATAAATGTAGCTTTATTTTATTATTTTTCATGGCCATACCCTATAATAATGAGTACTTTATTCATGTATTTAAATTTTCTTGGACAGATTTTTTGCTGTTACAAATGAACCTGTTATTGTGAACACCACCTAGTATTTCTTTAGCACATATAAAAGGATTAGAATAGCTTTACTTATATTATGAACACATTCATATTTATTTCTTAATGCCTCACTGTCTTTCAAAGTATTTTTTCCAAGTTATAGGCTTGCCATTATTATATGAATAGTCTTTGGTTTATTATCCTTACAAAACTTGTTTTATCTTCTTGGTGTACTGAATCATGTATCATTATGTGTGACTGTACTTAATAATATTTTTGTTTTATATATATAGTACTATATAACTGGAAATTTTCTAGTTTTCTATTGGTTTTTATTTATTTGAACATGTGTTTTCCTTCATGTTACTTTCAACAGTTAGTGGCCTGATATTTATATAGGTCTTTTTTAAACAACATATGACTAAATATTTTTAGTTAACGAAGTTTGAGACTATATGATTTTGAATGCAAGAGTTAAGTCCATTTGCCTTTATTGTGATGTTTGCCTATATTTGGATAATTTTCTACCTCCTTATTTGGTGCTCTCTCTTTTCTTTGCTTCCCTATTTCTTGTTTCTTTCTTCTTTCTTGCTCCCACTTTATTGAGTTGATATATTTTCCCCATTTGATTATGTTCACTCCATAATATAGGATGTTTTCTACTGTATTTATCTTCCAACAGCATCCAACTCAATACACATTCTGGCATGTAGGTGCCTAGAAATTGTTGTCTTCATGTTGGAACAGAAAGAATAAATATAGCATAAAATATCATCAAGGTTTGAACAGAAACTGAGGCAAACAACAGAGATCAGCTGGGGTAAATTTACTTTCTTCCCTCAGATTATGTTGACCACTTTTTCTCCTTTTTTTGCGTAAAACTCATAAAATTAAAATTATCCAACATAGAAAGGGGAAACTCATTAAGTGTATTAGAACAAGATATATTATAGAATGATTCCATATTAGTTCCAATCACAGTATCATATCCAGTTTTCCTTATCTTGATTTGTCTGTCTGATTCTAACCTATCAGCTTCTGAGCACCAATTCTTTTGAAAGGCTGCTGAATAAGAGTTTCAGAAGTCAGTCAGGTTCTAATGGTGCTGTGGCCTCTATATACTAGACTGGTAACTTCACCAAGAAAGAGTTAAAAATTCGTACTTTATGAAATATCACTGTGATCCAAAATGGAATTCAGATTTTGGTGATGGTGGGCCAGTCAATACAATCTAACCATTTTGTTTTAAAAACCACTGTGAAAGCATCAGAAAGTGATTTATGCAACTAAGATTCCAAAGAAGAAGAAACTTGGAAGAAGTTTTCTTTTTTTTTTTCTCACCCCTCTAGAGTAATCTATAAACTCCAGAAAAAGAAACTAAGAGACTGAGGTACTAAACAGAACTTTATTCGGACTTGGGAAAGTATTGGGATGAACATTTAAGTGCAATGTCTTCCAAGGTCATGGGTCCTTGGTAAATTGCTCCACAAAATTGTAGTTCCGTTTGGATGAAACAAATATAGACAAGCCCTTCCAGAGGCAGAAGCCCAACCTCAAAAGAAAAAACAAAGATAAAAAAAACTTAAAGAACTATAAATAAATAATTAAACTCCTCATACACACCTATTAGGATTGTGTATATAACTTCTCCAAAAATATTAAAGAAAAATTGTGAGAAACAATGAATGAGCATAATAGGATTGCTTGATACAGGATCAAATATGAAAAAAATAAATTCAAGTTCCTAATAGCAGCCCTTTTTTTTTTTAGAAAATAAGAAAATGTTTAACAAAACAGGTAATATGGGATAAGTTCTATAAAGTCAGGAAACTAGAATACATGATACATCAAGTAATTATCCAAGGACCCACTTTTAGTACTGTTGCTGCCTGAACTCAAACTCAGCCCACCGACTCCCAAGTCTGTAGGCTTAAATACTACTTTACCTCTTTTCTCACTAACATTAAGTTGGTTCGAGCATGGACTTTCCGTACTCTAATGAACCTTCTCACTTTATTTGTACTTTTGATTTTGAATACTGTACTTTCAAATTTTGCCCCGGGATAAAATAATTGCATATTTCAAAGGCCTTTACTTTACTCAGCAAGTCTTACATATACTGGGTTATATGTGAACTCAGAAAACTATGGTTTTTCTGTATTTTCTGGATGAGTCCTCATAATACCATTAGTTTAATGCCGCGATTTTCATATCATTCAGTATCCTGGTTATGTACTCTGGCATGAATTTGTCCCAGTTTATTGCAATTCCCCAAAAAAGACCATGGAATTTGCAAATGTGATGAAGTGTGCAACTGGCTCCATGATATCACAGTACACCCACTAAGTGGGCCAGACCATTGCCCCATCCTGAATGCACAGAAGTGCTAATCCAGCCCACAAAAGTCTGCTAGTTTTGGATTCCAAGCAAGGTTTGATTCTAGCTTTCATCTGTTATATAGATGGGCTGCAGCTGTCCCTTCAGATGGTCAATTTTCTCCAGTAGAGAGTTTAAAGTGGTATTTTGGGGTGGTCTCTTGCATTCACTGTTTAACAGAATTATTACTCTTATGTAATATTACTCATATATACAGTCATGCACCACATAACAATGTTTTAGTCAACGATGGACCGCATATATGATGGTGGTCCTGTAAGATTAGTGCCGTATAGCCTAGATGTGTAGTAGGCTTTACCATGTAGGTTTGTGTAAGTACACTCTATGATGTCACACAAAGACAAAATCACCTAATGATACATTTCTCAGAATGTATCCCCATCATTAAATGATGCATGACTGTATTCCATTAATGTAATTTAAGTTGATTTTGAGACTACTAAATATCTTTATTTTTCATTTATTTTTATATAAGAGCATCTAAAATAATTCTGGTCTACATTAATGACCAAATTTTAGATCTATATATCTAACATATTACACTTAATTCTGCTTCAACAGAATAAATTATATATGAAAACTGTTTTGTATATGCTACCTTCATAACAGCTGTGGGGTCCATTGGGGGCTTTGTTGTAAAGTGAATAGATGTTTATAATTGTTATAACCTCCTGATTAACTGTCTCTCCTATTATTAAATCACCTTGTTTCTCTCCAGTAATAGTTTTTTTCTTAATGTCTATTTTGTGTGATATTACTACAGCCACTTCAGATCTCTTTAGGTGCACCTTTTCTCATCTTTTTACTTTCAACTATTTATGTATTTGGAGCCAAAGTATCCCTCTTCAGAAAGCATATGGGTGGTACATGTTTTATTTTTTTAATCAATTCTGCCAGTCTCTGTCTTTTGATTGGAATGCTTAACCCATTTACATTTAATATAATAACTGGTAAAGTAGGAATTATCTGCTTTTTTTGCTATTTGTTGTCTATATGTCTTATGTTTTGTTTTTCATTTCACTGTTTCTCCATTACTGCCTTCTCTTGAGTTAAATATTTTCTATGTACCATTTTAATTCCCTTGTTGTGCTTTTACAATATTTTTTGCTAGGGCAGATCTGCTAGCAACTGATTCTGTTTTTTTTTTTTTTTTAAATCTAGGAATTCTTATTTTTTCTTTCATTTTTGCTGGATATAGAATTTTTGGTTGGCAGCATATCTTTCAACACTAAAGATGTCATTTCCACCCACTATCCTCTGGATTCCATGGTTTTTGAGGAGAAACTTAATCTTATTGAGGAACTCTTTTAGATGATAAGTCATTTTTCTCTTGCCACTTTCAATGTTTTCTTTGTCATTGACTTTTTGTTTTTTTTAATATGACTGGTGGGTCTAGAATTAATTTCTTTGAGTTTATTCTACTTGAAACTTGTAGAACTTCTTTGATATGTAGATTAATGTTTTTCATCAAATGTGGAAAGTTTTTGGCCATTATTTCTTCAAATATTTTTCCTGCTCTTTCCTTTGTTCCTTCTCTATCTGGAATTTGTATCATGTGTATGTCAGCATACTTGATAATGCCCCAATTGTCAATAAGGTTCTCTTCATTTTTCTTCATTTTTTAAAAATTTTATCTTCCTCAGATTGTATAAACTCTATTGTTTTAATTTCAAGTTCATTGATTCTCTCTATTGGCAGCTCAAATCTGTTGTTGTCCCCCTTAGTAAACTTTTCATTCCAGTTATTGTACTTTTCAACTCTAGAATTTCTATTTGGTCTCATTTATAATTTATATCTCTTTATTGATATTTTCTATTTATGAGAGATTATTATCATACATGACTTTCAATACTTACACATGGTTTCCTTTATTTCTTTGAATACAGTTTTAATAGTTTTATCTACTAGGACAAAAATGTGTGTTCCCTCAGGGATGTTTTCTGTTGGTTACTTTTTTCCCCTTTTATATGGCATACGTTCCCATTTCTTTGGTGTTCTGGTAATTTTTGGCAAAAGCTGTTTATTTTAGACAATATATTGCAACAGCGTTGGTATCAGATGCACCCTAAACCATGGCTTGTTGTTTTTGTTGAATTTCACTCTTCTTGTTGTTGTTAGTGTTGCTGATGTTTTGTTAGTGATTTTCCTAGACTAATCCTTCAGATTGTGTATTCTCTACAGTGTTCACACATTGATTTCTCTGGCAGATTTTTTTTAGAGATTTTTTTGGTTGCTCGTTTTTTTTTTTAGGCCTAGCTTTCTAGAGATCATCCCTGGCTTAACACACTTTAGCGGTCTGGCAATGACTGGTCTGTAGTTTCCCTCAAGAGATTTGCCTGTATTTCTCTATCGTTGTCAAAGGGAGATCTCTGTGAGCAGGTAGAACTTCAAACTTCAGGCAGTTTACAAGACATCCTTATCTTTCACTTTTTGTTTCTGCAGGTCTCAAGATCACTCAGAGGTGAATTACTGGGACTTTCTCCTTACTCGAGTCTTTCCTGGAAATATTTACAGCATTTCCTATGCACGCAGCCTTCCAGATTCCCCAAGAATATATAGGAGCTTTTCAAAGTTCTCTATGGTTGACTAGTTCTCCAGTATCTCCTTTTAAATATTTGCCCAGTCTATTATTTACCCCAATTAAAATCAAGACCTTAAGAAGCTGAGTTGTTACCAGCTGATTTCTATTATTTTTGGTGATATCCTGTAGGTAGATTTTTTTGTTTTTGTTTTACCTGAGCTGAAATCTGAATCAGATCAAATAGCCAACACACCACAGAAATAGACTTTTTCCTGGGAGTTTCAAGTATGGACAAAAAGCTTGTGTTTTGGGGTGGTGCTTTAAAAGGGTTCCAGTCTTTTCTGTTAGTTGTGAGGTTGGAGGATTTCAGGGCTGCCACACCAGGGAGCTAAGGAGGGAGAGAGAATGGGAATAGCCCCAAATCAAAACATCACAGACTCCTCTGTCTCACCAACGTATCCCCTGGATAGATGATGTTCAATTCTCTCTGTGAATTTATTTGATTTCCAGAGTTCTTAAATGGCTACATTTAGTTGTTTTGCCAGTGCTTTCATTAGTTTAGTGGAACAGTATGTTCACTGAAGTCCTCCTTTTGCCATTCTAGAAATCAATCTCTTCCTTTCATTATTAACAAATACGTTATTTTTTTCTGCTAAGTATTATACCATATATAACAGTTGATTATATGATGAGAAAAATTCAAACACGATAGATAAAGACATAATAAAAGATGACAAGAAGAGAAGACTTTGATGTGTGCCTACGAGTGCCATACATTCTCCTTTTTTCATATATATATGTATATATGTATATATATACATCCATATATGTATATGTCAAAATTTGTAAGAAAATGACCACATATCAGACATATATGTTGGATGGATAAAAGGAAAAAAAGAAACATTAAATGCAATCTTGAATAAAAAATTTATAATTATCAGACTTCCTCCTACTGAAAGACATGAGGGAACTTACAGGCATAAATTTCAACTAATTATAGGCTGTCAAAAATTCTTAGTTTCTCAGTAGGTGTGTGTGGGCAAGCGTTTTGGAGTGACCCAGAGTATTATAGTATCTTGAGCTGCCCAGTTATTCGAATCATTCACTGTAACCAATTGCCAGCAAAAACAGATGGCTTCAGTTACATGAACCAGGTGTTAATTTTGCATAACTCAAAGTATTATACTAAAAAACCTTCTTGGTCAGTAAAATCTCTCTATCTTACGAGCTGTTAGGTTTCAAACACATTCTTTTCAAAACATATATATTATTTTTTAGATCTCCTTTTGTTGGCTCTACAACACAATTTTTTGCTCTGGTATGCTCCTAAGTACTGACTAGAATAAGTGTGGGTATGCCAGCTATGTGATTTTTTTCTATTACATTACACGTGCAGTTGAATCAAATCAAATTCGACAAATCATTTGCATTAAATTACAACAATCTATTATAAAATTATAGAATTTTCAATTTCTTTTATATGTGGAACTATACAGATGTGTCAAATCAAATCAGCCTTGATAACCACATCACCATGTTTTTAAGGAATTTCCACATGCTCATGAATAATTTTTAAGAATCATTAGCTAAGGAAAGTGACATAACTTCCAGCATTGTTATATTTTAAATAATATATTCTGAGATTGTAGGACACTTTGGAGATGATTCTATACAATGATTTCAACTTACTAAGAATCTTTACAGTTGAAAAAGTGACATTTATTTAGAGTATATTATACCGGTTATCAATGGACTGACCCCACTCCAAATTCAGTCTTTCATCTGCTCTTTGATAACGGAACTGGGCTTTGTAATGCTTCTCTATATCCAGAAAAAATTATCCTTTTTGGTAGAGAGTACTACAGGGACATTAAGAAAGGTTTATTTTTTTCCCCTCCTTCTTCCAGGATGCTCATCTAGTTGTGCCGCTGTAGAGTGTGTGGTTTTTTTCAGCAGTGATCATCCAGCCAGCAGCAAGTGGCAACTCCTTGTGAACAACTTCTCCCAGAACACACACTCCTCTTTCACATAGCTTCTAGTGGTAAGTGTCACCTCTGTGTTAACATTTTAAGATTGTGGATTCAGCAAAACTCCCAAAGGCAGCTAATGAATTCCCTGGGCACCCCAGCTCACTACCCAGATGTTACCCATTGATGGCTTTCTGGTGAGTCAACACCCCCACTCACCCTTCTCAGGAGTCCTCCTGGCAACTTTTTGATAAGACTACCAGTTCCACTGCTGACTTTTTTTTGTGAGGAAGATTAGCCCTGAGTTAACATTTGTTGCCAATCCTCCTCTTTTTGCTGAGGAAGACTGGCCCTAGGCTAACATCCATGCCCATCTTCCTCCACTTTATATGGGACGTCGCCACAGCATGACTTGACAAGCAGTGAGTTGGTCAGCACCCGGCATCCCAACTGGCGAACCCCGGGCCACCGAAGCGGAGCACACGAACTTAACTGCTATGCCACTGGGCCAGTGCCCCACTACTGACTTTTAAGCAAGTTAACAGTAATCCTCACAAAAAGCTTACTGGCAAATTTGCCAGCATCCCAGAAGCCTGTTCTTTGTTTATTATATTACTCTGTAGACTGTGGACCACCTCTTGCTGAGGACAACCCTGCTAGCTTCTTAACCATCTATAGAGATTAACCACACCCTATCTAGTGAAGTCTGAGTTCCAGCCTTGTGGAGCATTTGTTCCTTCCAAGATTCTCCTTTTTTTGGATATAGTCCTTCAGCCTTGAGGCATTTTTCAGAGTTATATTTTTTCTCCTAGACAAGTTCTTATTATTTTAATCCCCTGCTAATAATCATTTATATTAAATTTTTCCTCATCAAATACTGTTTTGTTTCTGTTTATAGAACTTCAACTAAAACATAATTGATAACAGAAGTGATTCCTGGAGATTGACCCCCAAAGATGAGGTTTGCGGAAAGTTTTAGTCGTGGCTTTTGGCTTGAGTACAGTGCTGATCTCCCTGCCAATAGGAAATGAAATACTAGTAGTCCATTATATCACAATCAATCGAGTTATCACATGTGGTTGTTTGTGATGCATGCGAACTGAAGCACATACCTTGGGAGTCCAAGGGGCTATTACATTTGGCTGTTACAACAATAATGATAGCTATAAGACTGTCTTGTATAATAGACTCTTTTTAGACCACTTGAGCGTTGACAAAGCAAAAAAACCAAGCTCAGGTCCATTAATTTTCAGCTCAAGTCATGGTACACCAACCAGAGATCCTCTAGGATGGTTCTAAAAGAATTCAGTATTCCTTCTAGACACAGCGCTAACATTGCTCAAAACAAAACACAAAGTTTAATTCTGAAAGTTGCAAAATTAAAACTATAGTTGAATTCACAGTCACACTAAGTTTCTTGCATGAAATTTAGGGCATTGCTTGGTTAGTAATTGGATCCTGAAAGTTGGAATGGAGACATCTGTTTGGGCTCAGATAAAAGTGTCACTGTGAACTCCCAAGTCAATCTGAAACTCACTTATCTATCAAGTGAGTAGTTTGCCTTGTGATGTCTGAGATTAGCTTTCCTCTGCTTGAAAATCCCGTGATAACCTCAACTGGGACAGATGTCTTGAAAGCAGATGACAATTTCCCTTAAGACCCACCACAAGCATATTCTGCTGCTACTGGAGTCATGACTAGGGTAAAATTTACTATGCTTAAGGTGTATACAATCTGACCCAAGAAAAAACAGCATACATACCAAAAGGCATTGATAAATACATGAATGAGGGGAACACCTGCGTCCATGAAAATCTCTCTGGTTACTCTGTTTTGGATGCAAGGCATAACTGTAGGAGATGTCACCCACTCAGAGGAGCTCCCTAATTCCAATGGAGATTATGGAACCCTAAAGTAGTAGGATGCAAGTAACAACAATTAACTATCAAAGCAGGTGGATATTTATACCACAAAAGGGAAGCAGGGATGAACTCATAGTCAGCATGCCTCGACCCACAGATATCTTTGTTGTTGGCTAATTTATCACGGTGTCTCTAGGGACAAAGAAGATGCACAGCCTACTAGAGTAATTCTTGATATGTGTAGCAGAAAACCAAAGTTCTAGTAGCCATGAAACCTGGTTTGAGTTACCACATCAAAGAGTTGCAGCTTCTTAACCAGTTTCCAGATCTGATTCAATTCACATTTTCAGAGAACCTTAAATGAAGGGGAGGTTGAGTCCTCTTGAAATAAGACGCTGCACATTTGCCACAAATTGTTCACCTTATAAATCTTAACCCGAGATGTCCCCAAAAGGACTTTCCAGAGAGTGACAATACATTGGGAGAAAAAAAATACTCAGAACTTTCTGGGATGACTAGATACTAGCTCTGAATTAAAACTGATAGCTGGGGACAGAAAATGCCTCTGTGGTTCACCAGCCAAAATAAGGACTTGTGAAGACTCAGTTGTGGTGAAAGTTGTGAGGTAAATTTTCTGAAAAGATAAGATCTGTCTTACAGAGACCTTTATATGGTGCTCTCTCTCCCATAAATGCAATACATGAGTTCAGAAATCAAGGAGAAGAATGGAAAATGGCTTCTCTCAATATTACAATAATTAACTAATTTGCAGAATTTTTTTCTTTCTGTTCCAGTGACATTGAGCTTTGCATTTGCTGTTTGAATGTCTTAGTATCCAAGTAGAGAATCCTTCCACTAGGGGACACAATAAGAGTTCTACTGAGTTGCAAGATGAGACCTAGCCATTTCTGGCTCCTTATGACACAAAACCAATGGACAGAAACATGTGTTTCTCTACAGGCTGGAGTGATTAATTCTAATTACTAAGTGGAAAGTGGAGTAAAGAGCACCATGACTGGAACCCAGGGCATCCTCCAGGTGCCTCTTAACTTTTCCAAACCCAATAGTAAAGGTAAAGGAAAATTACAGCAACCTCCCCCCAAAGGCAGGATATTTGAGGACTCAGACCATTGTACAATTCAAGTTTGGGTTACTCCATTGGGTAAAGAACCTCAACCAGTTGATATTTCTGAGGAGTGTGGGGGAAATACAGAATGAATAGTGGAAGAAGAAGCCATAGATATTCATTATTTCCATTAAGGAAATAAAGACTGTAGTAGCTTTTCATATTCTTTGGTTTTCATACGCATGTGTTTATCTGTATATACTAATTAAATTTTTCTTTTCTCTCCTTCTCATTTAAAAAAATTTACATAAAAGTCATTGCAGGTTAACAGCCAATTTAGTGTTAGGTAACAGAATATTCAGTGGGGTGAGACTACGACAGAATTTGAGGAATAATTAATATAGCCACAGTAATGGATGCAATGGCTATTGGGACCGTGTGTCTTTTCATTTTGAGAAAATGGTAAAAACTTCTTCATTTGTAGGAAAAACACCTATATCTTTTTAGGTGAAAATATAGAGTTGTTTGTTTCTACGGGAAGTTTAAATATGTGTAGAATGGTGCATAAGAAAGCCGGGTAATTAAATAGCCAAAAGGTCTCTGTTAGTTATTAATTTATTGCCTCTCTGCTCTGTGACAATGGAGTTAGGCTTTGTAAATATTTATCTTTGCCAGCAAGTACAATGTTAAGCCTTGTCTGTAGGGAATGCTAAAAGGATTTTCTCTCCCTGGTTCCAGTGGATGTGCTGTTCCAGCTGTGCTCCTACAGAGTGTATGGTGTTATTTAGCAATGTGCTGGTGGCCAGAAGCAAGAGGCTCTTCCTCATCTTCTCCCAGCTCCCCGTTTGCCATCTGGATGGTTTCCAGAGGTAACCAGCATTTCAGCATGAAAGGCTTTTGGCTGGTCAAGAGCTCAGTGATGCTCCTAAGGACACTCCAAGTGGCTTGCCCATATTTTCCAAGTGACAGCTTCTGAGTGAGTCAACACCAACCCCCTACTCCCAATCCTGAGGATTTCCAGAAGCCTTCTGGTGAGTTTAGCCAGTGCTTTCAGCTAGCTTTCCAGCAAATGTAGAAAAGCCACAAAGGCAACTTGCTAGTGAATGTTATCATTATCCCAACAGGTGGTTCTCCATCTGTCAGCTACCAGCCCTAGCTAGAAACAGTGGAAAAAGTTTTGACCTTTCTTTGGACTTCAACCACCCACTCCAAAGAGGACTGATCTGATCCCCAGCCAAGCTGAGCATTCTTCCCTTTAGTGTGTTAATTTTTTGTGTACCCTCACTTGGACCTAAAGTATCCTTGAGAGTTCTTTTCCTTTTTTCCCTCTCAAGCAATTCTCTGTTATTCTAATCCTCTGTTAATAAGTCTTTACATTAAACTTTCTTTGTTCAAATTAAAGTGTGCTTTTTCTTTCTTTATTGGACCCTTATTAATACACACATTAAATAATTTTTTGCAGAATTTACTAGTAAAGAACTGATTGTGTAGAAGAAGGATGACACTACATAAATGGTAGCATTTCCAGGTCTAGATTGATGCAGCTTTCTGATTCAGCAGAAAATTAGTTAATAATGGTTCAGAATCTGTTTTTAGTCTTTAATGTATTGTTATCTGCTTTTCATCTTTTAATGAGTCCACTATCTTCCTTTCATGTTTTCCAGAGCGATTATCTAATTACTTAATTTTTATTGATATCCTAACTTCCCTATGTATATTTTCTGTTCCTTCCAGGATTTATAACAGAATAGGGTGGCTACAGAATGTGCTCAGTCTGCCATCTGAAACTAGAGGGTGTGGTAGATACTGTCACATGACTGTGCTCATGCATTATTTATGACCTTAAAATATACATTTATATCAATACCTTTAAGAATAATCATAGAAATTTTCAGCCTTCATTCTCTAAGGTTATTTTCACACCCTGTTGTAATTCTTGAGCTTTACAAGTCAGTAATTTGAATTCATGGGCATAAATTTTTAAAACTCAGCAAACACTTGTCATGAAGCACTCTATTTCTCTAAAAAATAAGTAATTTTCTCCATGATACCTTTCTCTCTTCTCTAACTTTCATAATTTATTTATTGCCCTTCATATATAGCATTTAATTGTTATTCTTTGAATGTCAAATAACTAAAATTTAGCTTTCTTTTATATAATATTTTGATAAAATAATACTGTATTTCAAAAGGGAATTTGTGTTATCTCTTAAGCAATTCACCTTTGTGCCTTTTTATCAGCTTATGATTGTATTTATCATCCTCATTTTGGAAGACAAAGAGTAGAATTATTCATTTTGAAATCCATGTTGTTTTCTGTAGCACCATTTTCAAATAAATTGTTCATAAATGTTATAGCTTGTTATTTTTAATATTGTCTTTTTAATGTTTAATTTAATTTTGTGAACTTTGAAATAGAAGAAAAGATAGCAAATATCTATATAATACTTCAAATGCGGTATTTCTATGAAACTGAAATTTTTAGAGTTTTATTTAATCAATGGAATCCTTATTACACGTCAATTTGAATATTGAATATTATGTAGTGGGAATTAAGGGAGAGACTCTTAATAATAAGGGAAGTAAAAGGAACGTAAATGCTATTATTGATTAAGTTAAGCAAAAATATCATTATCATGTCAGTTTTTTCACAATATAGTTAGCAATATCATTATTTTGAAACTTATCTTAATGAGCACTTTGCTTTAAATTTTTTTCAATTGGAACATTTCTTTTCAGAATATATAATTATCTATTCCATTGAATTGTTGTATACTGCTCTCCTAGTACACCCAGTGCATGAGTCTAAATGCTGTGGTGTATGAAAGTGATGACTTAAGATATAGTTAGTAGCCTTAAAGACCATACACAGGTATAGTGGAAACAGACAAGAGGTATTAAGAATAAACTCAATAAATAGGAGACAAAGCTAGAAGCTCACAGATTAATTTTTTAAAGATATTTAGGATTTGGGTTACACAGAACAGGCAGCAGCACTAATAAGTACAACTTGTCCAAAGAAACAGGGCAGCAGAATGTGAAACTATGAGGAACAAAGAGGAAGAGTGAGGAGAGTGGTGTCTACACTATTCTCTGAGATGGCAACATTGGCCACCTAAAACGTCACTCGGGGAGCCAGCCTGGTGGCCTAGCAGTTAAGTGAGCGTGCTCCACTTTTGTGGCCCTGGCTTCACAGGTTCGGATCCCGGGCATGCACTGACGCACCACTTGTCAAGCCATGCTGTGGCGGCATCTCATATAAAGTAGACGAAGATGGGCATGGATGTTAGCCCAGGGCCAATCTTCCTCAGCAAAAAGAGGAGGATTGGCATGGATTGTTAGCTCAGGGCTGACCTTCCTCACAAAAAATAAATAATAAAATAAAATGTAACTCTGATCATACCACCCTCATAATCAAAACCACGTAATGGGCTCCCATGAGCAAACAGGAATTCTCATGGGCAGGAGCTTGCCTACTTTCAAACATTTTAGAGTGATGAAAATATCTTGGAACTAGATGTAGGTGATGGTTCAACAACATTGTGAATGTAATAAATGACAATGAATTGTACACTTTAAAATGATTAATAATTTTATGTTTTATAAATTTTACCACATTAAAAAAATTAAAGAATAGTTAAATATAATGTCCTGTAGCTTTGGCCCAAGATCCCACTCATCTAAAGCGAATAAGCTCCTTACATGCCTTCTTTTCTTTCAGGCTATGCCACTGAAATTTTCCAACAGTGATTCTCCTTCACCAGTGCCCTTTTGCCTTAATCATATGATCAAATCCCTGACGGAAACTTTGCAGGGAACTTACTGGTACCCCAAGTGTCCATAAAACCTCTACACTCATAGTTGAAACAAGAATAATATATATTTAAAAATATATACTTTAGTATGCTTTTCTCTTTTCCAGTTATTTATTCTGCCAGATAAAGCCACAGGAGAAATTACGTTTGTTACAGAAGAAATGAAAGAGAAATGAGGAATTAATGTCCAGATTTGGCACACAGATGGCTCATATAAGTTCCTAGAACAGCACTGTCCAATAGAAATACAATGTGGGCCATATAGATAATTTTAAATTTTTTGGAATATACATTTTTTAAAAATAAAAAGAAACGTTAAATTAATTTTAATCAACCAAATATATTTTAAAAATTTCCTTTCAACATAGAGTCAATATAAAATATTATTGAGGTATTTTATGTTAGGTTTTTCATTAACATGTCTGCAAAATATGTTGTGCATTTTACACTTATAGCACATCTGAATTTGAGCAATCCTCATTTCAATTACTCAATAGCCATTTATAGCTAGTGACTATTGTATTAGATAGCACAGACTTAGAAAACACTTGAAGTGCTGATGGTCACACATTGTTAAAAACTGTGATTTAAAAAATTATTTATAATATTTAAGCTTCCTATACAAAAGTCAGGTCTGACTATTTTAATGTTCAGCATTATTATATACTATTGATAGAAAGACCTCAATATATTACTGAAAGAGTTAGCCCTTATTTTCTCAGGAAACAAGAAAATCTTGCTCCTTTTCTTCTGCGTTGGGAGTTGGGGAAATGATATGAATCAGAAGGAGGGAAGCACACAGTCACAGACTGGTTGTGTCTTGGCTACAGAATCTGCAACTTTCAATTCCAAAGAGGACAGGTGTTAGATATGGTAACTGAAACCCTAAAAACATTTGTTAATGTCAGTCTTGGTTGTCTTATGCCAAAAGCATAGTTATAGCAAAGTAAAAATAGCTGTAATACATACATAGGTAAAGAGAGAAAAAAGAATGAGTCAATAGACTTAAATCTTAATAAGTGATCTTCTGGTATGTAGTAGATACAGAATTTCCACATTTCTGTGAGTGATGAAGAGGGTCACTGAGTTGAATGCCAGTGGCCTACCGAGAGGCCTCTGGAGAGGGACCATGGAAGCAGATAGCAAAGGCTGACAAGTGGCCAGTCTTTATCCAAAGACAGGATGAAATGTGGGCACTCAGAGGTCTGTAGGTCAACTATGTTAACAAAGGAGGACCAAAGAACTTTCCTGAATCAAAAGACGGCAACAACTTAACTTTCCTCTTCTCAGAGGACAATGGAATTGGTGCATTAACCAGGCCAGTATGACTTCCAAAAAGAAAAGAATTACAATATGGTCAAGTTTCTAATACAGAATTATCTTAAGTGTTTTGAACTTAATTTTTAATAACATGCATGCGACCCTTTTAATAATATTTCAACAGTAGAAGGGGAAAATGAGAGTAGAAGGGGGAAACAATGCGTACACATTTCATTTCTCATCACCAAGAATATGAACAAAGGACTATTTGAACCCAGAGGTAACCACCCAGTTCTATGACAAAGATTTGGAACTTATTCATTTGGGCTTTTCAAAAACACTTTTTTTTTTAAAGAAGTTTCTAAAGATATTTGTGCTTACCTACAGTACTCAGGCAACAGGTAATTTCTCTTCATATCTGTATTTAAAGTGTGCACTCCATGTTTTAACAAATTAGACACAAGAAAACAAACAGTCCCACATATTCAGGGGAAAAAAATGAACATTAGTGCCATCTAAATTATAATCAGTCCAGTCAAGCCAACTTAAAGCAACAACTTAACTCTTCTCAGAGGATAAGAATGCAAGTCCCCCACGGACCTGACCAGATGGTCTATCTCATAGGGGAACAGGACTACGCAGAAGACAACGCAAAGCCCGGAGTTCAAATAGCAGCATTACTCTCCAGTTACAAACAAAATCAGGCAATCTTCCTGTTATCAATATGCAACCTAAAAACAAAACAAAATAGAAACAAAAACAAAAATGGGAAGTTCCCCAGGAGACAGGCTTATAGCCTAGGAAAAAAGATGGTTTTAAAACCCAAAGAGATTAGAATAATTAATTAATATGTTAAAGTGTTCTCCCACAAAATCTGGTACATTGAGGCTCAAGAGGCTTAAGTAGAAACTTAAAAAGCTGCGACTTGGGGCCGGCCCTGTGGCTTAGTGGTTAAGTGCGTGCGCTCCGCTACTGGTGGCCTGGGTTCAGATCCCGGGCGCGCACCGACGCACCACTTGTGGGGACATGCTGAGGCGGCGTCCCACATGGAGCAACTAGAAGGATGTGTAACTATGACATACAACTATCTACTGGAGCTTTGGGGAGAAAAAAGGGGAAAAGAAGGAGGAGGATTGGCAATAGATGTTAGCTCAGGGCCAGTCTTCCTCAGCAAAAAGAGGAGGATTGGCATGGGTGTTAGCTCAGGGCTGATCTTCCTCACAAAAAAAAAAAAAAGGCTGCAACTTTTCTGCAATGTTGAGGGTAAACTTGTCACCACGCTACAGGTCTATTATGCTATTATTTTGCGTGATCACTGTTATTCTTCCTTGGATGCAGTGATTTAGGTCAAGTCCCCTTCAATTCATTCTTTATAAAAAAGTTGAAGAACCAGAAGGAAATTCATTGTCATAAGGGATCCAAATCCAAGACATCATCTTGGTCCCTTGTTTCCATATGTCATAAAGATTCACTAGGCACTGACATTTCTCAATCTCACAGCCCTCCTCTACAAATTAATACACTAGAGGTCCTCAGTCACACACAGGACCTTTACCCTCTATGCATTACTTCCAACAATGATAAAATTCCCTTGTCTCAAGACCAGTCATTGCCCACCGTCTCTCAAAATTTTGCCTCACTAGTAAGCAATCTGTATTCCATAGAAACAGGCTCAGAATCCCTTATAGGTTAAGCAATATCACATTGAACTCAATTAAGAGATCTTTCTCAATCTGTTTGCCTTAAACTCATCCTGCATGACTTTACCTTCTACCTCACCCTGTCCCATCATTTCATTGACGAGCTATAAATAAAGAAATAATTTAAAAAATATCTAATACTGAGGGCTTACCAAGTCAAGCTTATTCTAAGGAATTTGCAATCATTTAATTATTCTTCAAAACAATTATTTGAGGAATAAACATCATCTCTAACATTTTATAGATGAAGAAAATGAATATTTGGAAGTTAAGTAGGGCCAGCATTGAATTCCAGGGAGGTGTACTTCTACACCATGAGATTTGGTTTCCATAGTGCACTGCAAGTGACGCCCTTTACAAGTGAAGAGATTTCTTCTCTCTCTTCCAGTCTAGATCTATTCATTCTCTAAAGTTACACTAGTCTTCTCTAACTCTCCCAAAATAGTTATAAAATAATTTTTTGTTGCCTCTTATATTTGCTGTTTCTTTAAAAAAAGAATAAAATAAAACTATGACTGATCAAGTAAAAGGAGAGAAAGCAGAATAAATAACAGTAGGGATGATGACGAGAATTTAGCTACAGTTATGGTAGAAATTATAAGACAAAAATTATACAAGATGTAACTTTAACCCAAATTTTCAAAATTAGAAGAAACATTTTTGTGTAAATAATGTAGCCAAATCTGTGAAAGTTTATACAAGTATTTACTAGCTTCAAAAAATGAGTGTCTAATCTATTTCCTGAAAGAATTTGTATAAGATTAGCGCTGTTTTTTCCTTAAATGTTTAGAAACATTCATCAGTGGGGCCATCATGTTCTTGGTCTTCCTTTTTTGGTAGGCTTTATAAACCGGATTCATAATCCTTTAAAATGATATTAGATTCTTCATAGTTTATATTTATTCTTCAGTTGTCTTCAGCACAGTAATTTTTGGGGGAAATTTATCTATTTTATCCAAAGTGCGAAATGTAATGCTAAGTTGTTTACAGTACTCACTTGTTACTTTATGGATGTCTGTAAGATATGGGGTGATATCCTCCTTTTTACTACTAGTATTGGTAACTTGTGTTTTCTCTATGTTTTTCGTATTATCTTACTATAAGTTTATTATTTAATAAATTTTTTCAATAGACTACTTTGAGCTTCGTTGATTTGCCCTATCTTATGCCTATTTTCTCTTTCATTAATTCTTGCTCTAGATTTGATTATTTATTTTCTTTTTTCCTTATGTTTGATTCTCCTATCGTCTTTCTAACTTCTTGAAATGGAAGATTAAGCCATTGATTTTCTTCGTAGCATGTTCTATAGTGTATACATTTAAGGCTATCAATTTTCCTCTAAGCAGTGCTATTGCTCTATCTTGCAAGAGATAATATGCCTTGACTTTCTATTACTATATTCAAATATTTTTAAAATTTCTACTTTGATTTATTATTTAACTCATTAATTATTTAGTAGTATCTACCCTATCCCCCTGCAAATGATGGTTTTCTAGTTATCTATTTGTTAATTTTTAGATTAAATTCATTAAGGTCAGGAAAAACACAAATGATTTTAATATTTTGAAATTGCTGGTCATTTTCTTTATGGACCACCGTATGTTTAATTTGGTAAATATTCCATGCACACTTGAAAAGAATGTGGATACTGTAGTTTTGTGTAAAGTGTGTTATAAATGCTATTAGATCAAATTTGTTATTTTTTTTGTTCAGTTATTTAATATCTTCATTTATTTTTTTCAGCTAATTCTATCAGCTTTTGAGGAAAATACATTAAAGTTCCCCACTAGAGTTATGGGATATCTATTTATTCTTTTTTCTACATAAATTTTTCTTTCATATATTTTGAAATTATATTACTAGGTATACTCATAAAGATTGCACATGTGATTATAAAGGTTAAAACAATAAAGATTTTAGAGGGGGCTATAGGAAGACATCTTTATGATATTGGAGTAGGATAGATTTTGTTTTTTAAACATGTTGCAATAAGCACTGATTGCTAACAGGAAAAATAGGCTATAATGAAATTCAGAATATTTGTTCCTAAAAAACACTATTAAGAGAATATAAGTACAACCTACCAAATTAGAACATAGTCACTATACTTACATTTGAATTTTTGCACGCAACAAATGAATAAAACAAAAATAGATGACCCAATAGAAAAGAAACGGCCAAAAAACTTAAATAAATGCTTCACATAAGAGGATATTCAAATAGGCAATAAACATGTTAAAAGATGTTCCTCTTCTTCAGTCATCAATAAAATGATATAAATTTACACACACAAGAATGGTTAAAATGAAAATAACCAACAATTCCCAGTATTGGCAGAGGATGAGATTATATTGTAAAACTGAATTTATGGCTCCATAAGGGCATTCCAAAAGAAAATTCATATATCTGTTAAAGCATATGTAGTAGAATGCTCATAGCTACACTATTCAAACAGCCCTCCTCCCCCCAAAAAAACCCATACCTAAATGCTCATCAAAAGTTTAATGTGTGAATAAGGTATAGTATATAAGCAAGGGGAAGTCAGCGAAACGGCAGCATAGGAATTTCTAGAGCTTGTACCTCCAGAAATATCAATTTGAACAATTAATTGTGCATAAAAATACCTTCACAAAAGCCAAGAATTCCAGGTGAAGGATGTCAGCACCTGAGTGAAACACAAAAATAAAAAAAGATGCATTAAGGAGGGTAGGAGAGAGATTCACGTTACCTCCATCATCCCTCCCCCAAGCCCTGGCAGGCCAGCCAAGAGACAGATACTGCCCCCCGTGGGAGTAAGGGAGTGGAGTGAATGCCCAACCTCACAGGGGACCCCAGAGCCAGCCCACCCCAGCCCCAGGCCAGTTCCGCGGCCCCACATGGCTCCCTGCGGGCTCCCAAGAACCCAGGCCCCTGGCCCATCCTGGCACTAGCCAGCTCCCACAGCACCAGGCTCCCGCGTGCCCAGCCTCTGGCTCACCCGGCCCTGCCAGCTCCAGCAGCCCCAGATGGCCCTGCGACCCTGCAGCTTCTGTGGCACCGGGCTCTCAGTGGGCCCGCAAACCCAGCCCCCACCCACTTCAGCACCTGCCACCTCCCGGAGGCACGGGCAGCTCCTATGAGCCCGGGTTCCCGGCGTCCTCCTGCTCCCCCAGGCTGCTGGCCTGCCCCTGCGCTGCCAGGCTCCTGGGGCTTAGAGCAGCTCCGACGAACCCAGGCGCCTGGCTCATCTCAGTGCCCGTTGGCCCCAGGGCCCTGGCGGCTCCCAGGGCCCCAGGCTTCAGTCAGGCTCCCAGATTCCAAGGGCATCCCAGCTTTGGACGGTGCCTACAGCCTTGGGTGGCACCTGTGGCCCCACGCTCCCAGCCAGCCCTGCAAACCCAGGCTCCAGGTGAGCACCCAGGAACCCAGGCACCCGCCCGGGCCCAATGTACCAGGCCAACTACTGCAGACCCAGCTTTCAACTCCCCATAGCACCAGGCCAGCTCCTGGGCCCCAGCAGCACTGGCCAGGGCTGGGCTGGCCCCTGGGATGTAGAAATACTCTTGCCTTTAGCTGTTTAGGATCATCTTGAAAACTGACTTTTCAAACATTACAATTCATGGCAGCAGACTGGCTCCCGTGGACCCAGGCTCCCCGCTTGCTTAGGCTGGCTCCCATAGACCCAGGCTCACAGCCTGCCCCCGTGCCAGACTGGCCTCGGCAGATGTAACATCCAAGCCAACCCCGAGGCCCCAGGGTACAGGCTGGCTCCTGTGGCCCCAGCTGCCAGGCCAGCTCCCACAAAACCAGGTTCCAAGCCTGGCCTAGTACTGACTAGACTGGCCTCCCTTGGATCCTCACACCAGGCCCATCCCAGTGGTTCCTTCCTGGCGCCTGGCTGGCCCCTGTGGACCCAGGATCCAGGTCCGCCCATAGACATATTGCTCCAGGTAAGTTATAGTCAAATTTGGAATACAGTAATATTATAATATGGAGATGTGTTAATCACTTAACTCCAGCATGAAGGTTTAGAGGACAAAAATATTAAAAATAACTACTGCTTCAATCATTTATTAATATTTGCAAAATATAAAAAGAGGTAAATTATCACATCAAAAAGATAAACTATGGGAGAGGAGAGTAAAAGGTAGTTTTTGTATGTGATGGAAGTTGAATTATCAGGTTAAAATACTATTATATCTATAAGATGATTAATATAAGCCTCATAATAACTGCTAAGCAAAGACCTACAGATACACAAAAGATAAAGAGAAAGGAATCAAAGCATACCACTATGGAAACTTTGTAGCCACTTGTAACTTTGCAGAAGTAAAAAGGAATATGAATGTGTTTACAACATCACGGCTTATGACAATAAATCATTGAAAATAGGAAAATGGATAAATAAATTGTAGCTGTAATACAATGTCACAGTTAAGATTAATAATCTTGATATTAAGCTACATTGAAATAGGTTTGAGAAACATAATTTTGAGTGGTAAAGCACACTGCATAATTATGTTTATATATCACATATGGAAATATAAAAATCACCACCAAATTATTTTTAGAATTGTATATATACATACATTGTATGCAAAGCTAAAAAATTATCTGATATAGCAAAACTACATTTATCATAATGGACCACTTTAATAAAGGAGGGAAAGGAAACTAAGTGGGACAGGGTTAAATTCGACTTAATTTCTTCTGTAAAGTTTCACTTTCTATATGGAAAATATAATTAACTCAAATTGCAAAAATCTGAAAAGATTATGACTCTCATTTGTGGGTACATAGGTGATTGTAGTTTATTTCTGCAGCCCAGAAACTAGTATTAGGAGATTTACATACTAGTTCTTGTTCTGTCAATGAAAAGTTCATGAACAGGGAATTTACACTCTATGGTAAATTTCCTCACATGTAAAATGGAAGACTTGACTTACATAATAAATAATATCCTTTTTTACTATATCTACACATAGACTATATCTATACATTTTTACCATTTTACGTCAAGCATAACTCCAAAATAGTCCACCAACTGAATGTATATAATATCATTTGTTACATAGCTCTTTTCCTTGTTATTCACATAGTCAACAACTATACGTTTAAAATCTTATTTACATATTTATTTTTTGCTAGGAATGATTTGCCCTGAGCTAACATCTGTTGCCAGTCTTCCTCTTTTTTTTCCCCTCCCCAAAGCCCCAGTGCGTGGTTGTATATTCTATTTCTAAGTCCTTCTAGTTCTTCTATGTGAGCTGCCACTGCAGCATGGCTACTGACAGAGGAGTGGTGTGGTTCCACGATCAGGAACCAAACCCAGGCCACCAAAGCGATGAGAGCACTGAACTTTAACCACTAGGCAATCAAGGCTGGATCTTAAAACTTCATTTTAAATTAGGTTGTAGCTCCCAGTGAAGAAAATATTAGATATTGTTTTAGTGCAAAAACACATCCACATTTTAATATGTAGCAAATAATCAATTATATCAATCTCTTACATCTGCAAAAATTTGCTCTCAAAGAAAGTCTTGGACAACAAGGCACTCTTTGTCATTTTAGAGCAAACAAAATATAAAATGAGAGTTTAAATTTCAATGCTACATAAATGCATTATAGTCTCAGCTTTTTATTTTGCTATGCATGGGGTCTCCACTGAGTTTGAGAAAGTACGAAGAGCACTGTAGATTTTCTTTCTATGGGGAAAGATTTATATAATCTGTTGTAAGCTAAAGCTGATGTAGCACCTTAAATATTAACACATAGAGAAAAAATCTTTAGCTTGTGCAAGAGGACTAAGCTTGCTTTTCTTTCATGAAGTATCACAGAGATATTCATCAAGGCTAAGAGTGTAAATTATTTTTATTATCTTGTGTGATATTTAAATTTACATGTTAATTTGGCTGGGCCACGGTACCCAGATGTTGGTCAAACATTATTCTGATGTTTCTATGAGAGTGTTTTGGATGACATTAACATTTACATAGTGGACTATGAGTAAAGCAGATTGCCCTCTATAAGTGGGTGGTCCTCATCCAATCAGGTGAGGGCTTGAATAGAACCAAAGAGTAACCTCCCCCAGCAAGAGGCAATTCTGCAGCAGACAGGCTTTGAACTTGAACTGCATCATTCTCTGGGTCTCCAGCCTACCAGCCCACCCTGCAGATTTTGGACTTGCCAATCTCCATAATCACACAAGCCAATTGCTTAAAATAAATCTTTTTCTATATGTACAAATCGTTTTGCTTCTGTTTCTCTGGAGAACTCTGACAAACATTTTGTTAAGACCTCAACCGAAAGTTTTTGTTTTTAAGGCATTGTTACATGATGATGCAAATTTTGACCCATTGGTTTATAAAGAAATTTCTTAAAAAGCATTAGCATTCTTTATATTGTTGCAAATCAAGATTTTGCTACTTTGATCTTCTCCACCAGTCATGCTCAGTAGTCCCTTTTGTCTCTTCCCCTGAGTTCCTATGGTAGATTCCAGCACACTAGCAGGGAGCAGCCTTCACAATATCAGATTGAATAGCATAACTGGAGGATCCATGACATGAGCATGCCAGCCCTTTGTACAGACTGGTGTCAGATATTAGCAGAATAATCTGGATGTTTGTGATTCTCCTTTTGGAACCCTTGCTCTGGGCAGCGAGCACAGGGAGAATCTAATATTTTAGAACCCAAGTGCTTCCGCATCCAGAGTCTTCTCAGACTTGCCAAAACTTGAAGCGCAGCTTGGCTTTTGCACAACTGGCTTCGGTGTATCATCAGGAGTGTAGTACATGAAGAAATGGCCATCTCGATAGAAGCAAGGCTACTCTAGAGTAACTATACTACCTGGCATTTTAGTCCCTATCTCTAAAGATGTAATATACCACAGCTAGAACATGATTACTTCCCTTCCCCTCCTGTTCTTCCTTCCTTCTTTCCTTTGAATGTATTCATTTTTTATTTCTAAGAATATAATTAACGCATGTAGACATGCCCCATTTGAAATGTTTTTAAATATTTATATATATCATCAAATACAACTGTGATTATTTCTCTAGTGTAGAGCTGATACTGGCTAAACACAAGGTTGACATGAGAGAAACCATCTTGTAGAAAAGAAACCCTGCTGTAACTTTGAATGACCTCTGACTAACTAACCCAGCTGGGTATGCACCCTCCAGGAGCTCTGACAGCTATGTGGATTTTATGACCCCTCCTGAAGACGAACTCCCCTTTTGGGTGGTGACAGAGCTGCAACATTGGTTGAAAGAAATAGGCACTACCTGTTGCTTTACAAAGAGGCTTTACCAGTTTACATTTATATCAACTATGTCTGTAATTCCTATTTTCCTCATACTCTAATGAGCATTGAATCTTAACAACTACTTAAATTTGTGTCCAACTGATGGGTAGACTATACTACCGCATGCGTTGTGGTTTTAAATTCCAATTCCCCAAAGAATACAGCATTTCCCACTGATTTGGAAAGGCAGCTTAATTAAATTGGAAAAGTCAATAGTCTTCCCACTGCTCTAGCTGTATTTTTTTGACAAAAAACATATTATTTTTCTTTCAATTTTCATTTTCTTTATCTCTAACTGTGATTTTACACTTCATTCGTTAGAATCTATCATTAAAATTTTAAATATCTCCTATTCTTATGGAACTCACATCATAAGAAGAGAGCCATATAATGAATATGCAGTATATCAGAGAGGGATAAGGCCTAGGAGAGAAGATATAGCAGAAACAGGGTGAATTTTGATAGGAAGTATGGGGTGTCTAGGTGAGTAGCACTCTGTTTATAAAGTGTCCTCATTGAAGATCTCCATGATAAGATTACATTTCAGGAGAGACATGAAGGAAGTGTAAGTGATCCAGATGCAGAACCATATAGCTATCAAGTAGGAGGGATTCCAGGTTGAATTTAGAGCATGTTCAAAGGTCCTGAGGTAAGAGAGTGTTTGATGCATTTGAGCAACAGAAAAATAAAGAAGAGTAAAGAAAGCCAGGGTAAGTATGCAGAAAGTAGAGGAAAGTGGAATATGATGAAAAAGATGCTTTTATTTTTTCTTTGTTTTTAAAACAAGTGAGTGCATCCTGTTTGCTGATGGAATGATCTAATAGAGAATCAGTGAAAGGAAAGAATTTATGGAAGAAATGGCCATTTCCTGGGGCACTGCTTGAATAGGTGAAAAGGGATGGGACTGAGTGCAAATATGGACAGGCTTGCCTTAGCAGAGAGCACAGATAGTCCCTCTGTGTTAATAGCAGAGAATGTTGAATGTGATTGAGCTGTGTGGACACAAGCAGTAGCGCATGCATAGGGTCATTTTCTTTTTATTGATTCTATAGTCTCAGCGAAAAGGGAAGCAAGGGGACCAGCTAACAGTAAGGAGGGGAGAGTGTTGGGGATTTAAAGAGAGATGTAAGGGTATGAAAGAATGATTAAGGAGAATGAGAAAATTAGTTGATAAAGGGAACATAGGAAATTAGCACTGAGAGCCCAGTGGGTTAGTGGTTAGTAATTTAAAATACGAATAGCCAGTGTGATTATGTGTTTTTCTCCGGTCAGGTTCCAAGATCTGGAGAAGGAGAGAGTTAGATTAATGAAAGCCTTTTGCCTAATTGTTCTGAGTCTCACTTTTATTTAAAAATATAATTTGAGCATTTGAAACAGAGACCTTAAACATTATCTTTCTCTTTTCCTTCTGCATCCTCCCCCTGATTGCACTTTATTTCGTAAGGATTTTTTAAGCATTCCTTTTCAAATATAGTTTCTTCCTCGTCCCCTGTAATTTGCCAAATCTGTGGTTTCTCTGAGATTTGTTTGCACCACTACACAGCAATTCTTCAACGGAGCCTTTGTTATTATCTCAAAATCAATTGGCTCTAAAACTAGAGGTTGTAAAAATCTTATGACACATATATACAAGAACCAGAAACAGTTCACAGTTTTGGACAGATTCCCACATGTAATGAGTTTAAATTTGGTTCTCATGGGTGAGCAATATCACATTACTTCAAATTTTTAAATCAGATGAAACTGCTCTCTGCACTCTCACCCACTTGAATGACTGGAAAATACCATCATATATTGACAAGCTTACCCCATCTGGTGTCTCAGAACTATTGGAGATTGGTGTCAAGGAAAATATTTGGGGATTACTCTTCCTTGTGATTCATTGTCATGGGAATCGTTTGCTTCTTCTGCTGAATACACCAATGCCAAACAATGATTGTCCAGCCCTGCTCTGGGCATATTCAGAGATGAGTCTCACACTGAGCTATTCACCTCCATGTAGACGCCTTCAGCGGTCCCCCTGCTGCTACCAAGCTATTTCTATCCTTTGGAAATCTCAGCTGCAATTCACAAGTTGAGGTCCAGACACAGACGGGGTGTAGGTTTTGTGTTTCTTGAATTTTACTCATTTAGAGGGGTTCTCCAAAATAAATAAGAAAATAAATCTAATGTCATACATTCTTAAAAACCGCTGACTACACAAACATAGTAAATTAAGACTACTAGGCTTGTATTAGTTAACTACCTGTCACATTTCTAGAATATTGCTTGTTAACACGCTCTTTGATAGCCTCTTTATATACAAAACAAAACTTTTTCTATTTTTTATAGTGAGAATAGAGTGTTACTAGAGATGTTTTACTAACAGGATTGATTACTTCATTGTTTTTTTTTTATTGCCAGCTAAAGAAATTTTTTCCCCCAGCTTTTTGTTTCATTGTCGCTGACAGGTTAGGATGATATTCCATGGCTTGGAATGTACAGAACATGCTACTTCACAGACAGATTTACTAATACTTAGTGGTAATGATACAGTTTTGTGCCCTGCAAATATAGGAATTCTTTTTTTAGTCAAACAATTCATAATGTGAAAGAATATATGTGCATATGCATGTATAATTTATAATCGTATGTCTTGAACCATCAAGTATATTCCTGTCTAGAGAAATATTTCATTTTGACTAGGCAAAAATGAAAACAAAATATTCCATTAAAATTTTGCTCTTCTATTAAGTTTCCCACAGACTAGATTCAATTTTAAATACTTAATATTTTGGTTTTTCTTCTACCCACATATTTTCAATGCTTAGTGCCATAGAATACATGTCATGACATGATCTTGAGTCAGACTCTGTCCTTTTATGACATGAAGTGAGTTATGACAATGGATGTTAGAATTCCGAGAGACCATTAGTTCATCAGACAGATGCGAAAAGCATAACCGTAGATGGAGACGATTCTGATCTGCATAAATATGTTCCACTAAACCCATAATAAATGCATCTCCAAGTTAACCTCCTTCCACTTTACCAGTTACCAAAAATGCAGGTGCTGTGTTTTGCTTCCAGACACAATGGGAAGGATGATGGATGGGAGTCATAGTGGAAAGAGGCAAAGGTTTTAACCAAATGCAGTTAATACACCTTAGGTTTTTTTAAAAAACAATAACAATAACAAGAAAACTTAAAAAAAAACTAGTATTCTAGATTCTCCTGGATAAAGTTAAAGTTTCTTTGTTGAGCTTGTTTGTCTATATGAAATTTGTTCTAGCTGAGTGGCTCTAATTTTTTCTGTTTTAAATCCCATTCCCCTGTGTTCTCTCATCTTCCTAACCCATAATTTCGTGGTCACCTATACCTATCCAAACAATTTCCATTTTACCAAAATTTATTTTTTGAAGCTAAACAGAACCACAATATGAGATCTTTTTCTCTTTTAAATGTCATAATTTTCTACCATTCATTATTCAGTAATTATTTATTTTTTTTAATCCTTTATTACCTATGAGTCCATGTTTTATGCCATCTCTTTTATAAGCACTGGAAGTACAGGGCCACTTTTCTTAGCACCATCTCACCCGTAAAGATATAAAATCCCCCTACTATTAATCTCAAGTCCTTAATAAAAGCTACTTTTTGTGGTAGCTATATAATAAACAGCCAGCCCTGGTTGCCTAGTGGTTAAGATTCGACGCTCTCACCTCTGCAGCCTGGGTTTGTTTCCCAGTCAGGGAACCACAACACCCATTTGTCAGTTGGCATTCTGTGGTGGCTTCCTGTTGCTGTGATGCTGAAAGCTATGCCACTGGGATTTCAAATACCAGCAGGGTCACCCAGGTTACTGTAGAGCACCCAGACTAAAACTATTCAGAAGGACCTGGTCACCCACTTCTGAGAAAATTGGCTGTGAAAACCCTATGAATAGCAGCAGAGCATTGTCTGATAGAGCGCCGGAAGGTGAAAGGATGGTGCAAATGGACCAGGAAAGGTTCTGCTCTGATATACACAGGGTTGCTAGGAGTCAAAATCGACTCCACAGCATTAACAATATAATGATAGTTGTTTAATAGTTGGTTATTAAATAAATCATTTTATCGTTCTGTCTTTTCATGTATTTATTTGTTTTAGTTTTAAAATATATGTTCTTGTGTTTATTCTGCAACTTCCAAGATGACAAATATAATGCTATAAATATATAGAAAAAGAGAAGATGGACATTGAAAAAAATACTTGGAATGCAGAAGAGTATCAATAAAAGAAAGAAACAGTGTTTTTTTGTTTGCTTTTCTGGAGTCGACAATACTAGGCTTAATTTTACCACTATCACTTCACTAGCAGTGTTATATACAGCACGTAAATTAATTTACCTGTAGGCAGGTAGTCAACATCTCTAAAGTTTTATTTATTAACATGTAAAATGGAAATAAAAATATGTATTTCACAAGATTGTTTTGAGAATTAAAAGGAGACTCACTTTCCAACCAACACAACTTTTCAGTAAATATTGTTTTCCATTTTCCTCCAAGCCTTTTGTGAAAATCATAATGAGGTTGTCATTTATATGGGAAGATCAGATAACATCTCCTTTAGAGACATAGAAGGGATGCAGAAATTTTCATAGTAGGGCTGCTGAAAGCTGTTAAAACACATACACATAAGATCCACATGCAATTCAGAAATGCCTATATTCCATTCATTGATGACACAGGCCCCTGGGTAAAAAGTATGTACTCTGGAAGATGTTAAGAAAGAAGTTTATCAAGCCGTAGGGCCATAAGAAACAGATTGGCCAAATAGTAATTTCTTAGAATAATGTAACTATTCTCATCCTTTGGAATTTTAAATTGGGCAGGAAAAAAAAATCACAAATAAGCCTAATTAATCAACTAACTAAAGAGTTGAGGTGGGAGGGGGAAATAGTAGTCACCCACCTTATTCCAAGATAACTAAGAAAAATGAAAACTCTATATTTGATGCAGATGATTGGAGAATGTATAATTCTAGAAATAAAACTTGAGGCTTAATAGTGACAACATTTAGTATGTCAGTTTCCTTTGACCTTTTTTCCAAAACAGCATGTTCCTAATATCTCAGATATCATCTTGGCAGGTGTTTCCCTAATAAATCAAGTTATCTTCATTTCTTATTCCTTATTTGGAATCAAACATCTTTGTGTGTGGATTTCTTACATGTCATTATCATGTCACTTTTACTTTCTTCTTATATTACAACTTATGTGGTTGTTCTTTACTTATGGCACGTAGAGCACGTTACGTGGAGCATCCTTCGGTTGTGCCTTCAATAGGCTGATGTTGAAATCTTGGTTTCCGTCAGTACCTAATTTTATTACTTTGAGTAGATTGCTTAAATCACCAAGTCTAGTTTCCTCATTTGCAAAGGGTTGAAAGTAATCCTAACTCCAGCTGGTGTAGATATATACTAAAAGTATTTATGTAAAGGCCTTCACGCATATAAATTGTTAAATGAAGGTTGTGTATCTTTCCCTTCTCTCCCCACCATTAATTGTGAAAATAAATTCCTTTTTCATAACATTAAATACAATGTTCTTCATATAGTAAAGATTTAACTGATATTTCAAATAAATGAAAGAATGAATCCAGACACAACTATAGTTTTATGTCTAGAACTAACATATTACTCTGAAAACAGTTTTGTGATTAATTCTCATTGCTAGCTAATCTAATATGAAACCTCAATTAGAGGATTTTGTTAAATTTGAATTGTGGGGAATCTTTAAGAAATTAAGGTTCCTTATTAGCCAAGTTTACCGGAAAGCTTTATTATTTTGGAACAAAACTGTTAGCTAAAATGTTCTACTCTAAGCATCTTCTTTTTTAAAAATTAATAAATAATTTTGGAGGAATACTCTTGGAAAATGGATTGTGTAATATCCTGTCTTCTTGAATAAATTATGCGCATAAAACATAACTCAATAATTTATTCTTCACTTGATCAATCAGTTTTCATTATGAATATCAGTTTTTATGATTCATTGATGCCTACATAATAGCTTTAAAAACTTGTGCCTTAAAAAATTCGATAGCTTTCTTCTCATAAGCAATTTTGTTTTCATATATTCTCTGTCATTGTCTGATGGTATATCTCACTTTGGCCCTAGTATGATACTATAGCAGCCTCTCCAAATTATTTTACCTTGTGTTTCTAATCTGCTATCATACTGAAAATTAAATAGACAAGTTTGATAAAATGAGACATAATAATAAGATAATATAATTTGAAGAGGCTGCTATAGACTCATATCATGGCCAAAGAGGAATGCACAATTGAGTTTTTCATTTCCATCCAACTTCCTTGCCACAGAAATGAAATCAAGACTTTTATATATTCAATTTTGTGTAGTACGTTTCATATCCCTTGCTCTTTGTATATGCTGTATACATTTTTTCCATGTTAAAGACCATGAAAGATAAACATTTATACCCATAATACCATATTTTATGAAATGATAAAAAGTAACTTGAATAATAGTTTACATTTTTATATAATTTTTGTATTTTCAGACACAAATATTTACTCTATCTCAACTATTTATATGTATCAGGTACAAATAACCCCAGGTTTGTGTCAGAGTTATAAAAAAAATAGGGAAATGTATTTTATCATTTATTTTATGGAGAGGAGTGATATTTTATCATAATTATCAGAGTGATTAAAAAATAATAAAAACCAGCGAAGATAATAACATTGATTTTTTGTTGCTATTATTAAATCTATTGTTGAATGATAATTTATTCAAGAGATTTCTTTTTCTGTTTTAGCAGGCCTTCATTTCATATACTAGCTGCAGTATTAAAAGAATTATATATGGTTCTAATAAGGGCATTGTGTAATTGGTTTCTTTTGAAGTGCCATCATTGGCAATAATTTAGCCACTTTTGCCATCTAACTTTATCCTATTTTATTTATAATTTCAAAACATGATAATAACAAGAATCATACACTGGACTGTCTTATTTGTATCCAAGTGATATTAGTTCAAAATTGATGACTCAATTTATGTTTTTTATAGAAGGGAATAAGAGAGCTTCATATTTCTACTTTTTCATCTGCTTTTACAATATGAATTTTTAAAATTACTGTTGAAAAAAAACGTTTAGATGTCAGACACATGTCTTTAACCTATACCCTTTTTTTGATTCTGTTTCATTAATTTAATGGAAAATCACAAAGCAAGCTATAATGCAGGATTGCTTTATGATATAAAGGACTGGGTTATAACATTTATTTTCATTTTTTTCCCGAGGAAAAGATTGTTTATTAAGAGTACTTTTTTAAAAAGTACAAATGTTTGCATTGGGAAAGTATGGGAAATTATTAATGTAATAAAATTTGCAAAATTATGTTGTATATTAACAGAGAGAAAGAGATGCTAAAAGGTCTTCTCACAAAATATCTGATATTATCAGCTGGTACCATATACTACAAAAGTATAGGGAACATACAGTCTTAGCTATCATTTAGAACATTAAGTTGTATTGATGTCATAATTTCTGTCAGTATCATGGTTCAAAACGAGGCTGATTTTCCACCTAATTTTAAAGAATTCATTTTGACCAAATATTATATAAATTAAAACAACTTTTTACCCACTGCAATATTTTACAATCCGTTCTCCTTTTATTGCCATACCAAATTTTTGCCCCCAAAAACCTTTCAGGACATTAAGAAGACATGAATGGGAAAACCTCTGAACTCAATTTAGCAACTGAAATTTCAACTATTTTAGACTTTTCAGTTATTGAACGCTGAAATACTGTGAGATATTTCCCGGATTTACTTGAATATTTTTCCAAGGGGAGCAATTAAGTTGGCCTGTATTTGGGAGTCAGTGGATCACAGGAATATTGATGGTTAGTGTCTTTGATGAAATTGAAGACAGCTGCTTTAAACATCAGTTTTCTCATGGGCAGGCAAAAGCGAAAGAAAAATATTCTAAGATAAAATAGAGAAAGGTTACTAGTGGATATTTCTCTTTAATTGGTAAATAAATATATTATCAGAAAGAGCTTTTTATTATAGCCAAATGCTGGTGAATAAAGAGAAATAATATAAAGCAAAACCGAGTTGATTCCAAATAGTCACCACTTAGTAGGCTGATTAGATTAGCTCCTGATGCTAATTAAAGTTCTATAAAGATTGAGGTGTCAGAGAACTGAGGTTCCACATAAAATTATTAATTCCCCTGCGAAATCATATTTTACTTCTCAGAATAACTTCTGATATCAGTGTTTAAGGTATTCTTTCTCAGCCATATTTCCTTATCTGAACCACAGAATACAAAAATAACTTGAGCTACTATTTTTTCAATTCTCCTAAGGATAGTATGTTACTAGTTCAATTATAGAGGCTATTTTAAAGCTAACGTCCTGTATAATCAAAAGATTAGAAAATTTCTTAATTTATCCGTGAAATATAAAAGTTTTTATGGACACAAAGTTCTTAGATTTACTAAGTTAGATTAAAGGAAGCTTGAAAAGAAAGGTCTATTCACAGATATCTAAGCATTCAACTCTTTCTGCTTTGGGGAAAACTATCATTCTAAAGGTCAATGTAAAATGGGTAGAAAATTTTGCAAAACTTCTGCTTGCCTTTACAGTTTATACCATCTTGTTTTTTTTGTTATGTTTTGTTTGTTGTGAGGAAGATCAGCCCTGAGCTAACATCTTCCAATCCTTCCTTCTTTTGCTGAGGAAGACTGGCCCTGGGCTTTCATCTGTGACCATCTTCCTCCATTTTATGTGGGACGCCGCCACAGCATGGCTTGACAAGAGGTGTGTCGGTGCGCACCCTGGATCAGAACCAGCAAACCCCGGGCCACAGCAAGGGAGGGATTGCACCTAACCGCCTGTGCCACTGAACTGGCCCCCCATCTTATTTTAATATTAATGACTATAACCCGTCTTGCTTTTTGTTGCAGAGATTAAAATAGCTAGCTGAGTATACCTTTATCTGAAGGTGAAGAGAATGATTCTAAAATTGTGCGCAAGCTAACTGTGCAGAGCTTGTAATCATCTATATTGCATGTTATTAATGGCAATGAAATATAATTAAAGTACAGCATCATTATGATTACTTTTACAGAAAATGGCTAAAAGAGCTGATCACATATGTTCTTTGACAAGTCATGTTTAACAAAGTATGTTTTATTCAAATTGCCATTCAAAACTAATTTTATATTAGTGTTGCCTTCTTTAAGATAAAAAAATCTACGCACTTTCTCATGAATTAAAGTGAGCATGCCATTTTGCTCCGGCCAAATGCTACACAATAGCAACAGAATTTTCATATATATAATCTTGACCTTTCAGCTAAAAAGATCTACTCTGTTCATGACATTCTTTTCATACAATATTTTTTACATTCTTCAGTTCTTATTTGATCTTCCTTTTGTAAAAATACCGATTTAGCTTCTACGTTCTCTATAATAGAAGCCCTGATCATGCCAGCCTGCAGAGCTCTCATTGGCCTGTGAAATTCTTTTCCATGCTATGCTTTCATTATTATTCTAACTATTGATTCTTAGGTATTTTAATCTTTATGGTATTTACTTCTTATAAGTTTTCAGTTTCCCAAATAAATTGAGATTTTTTTTCCAATGTATCCTACATTTCTTGAATATTTTGACCTGTCTCCAGCGTTCAGGAGAATACCAGGCACATCTAAAGCCTTCAGTAGCTGTTGATCAATGAGTTATCCAAGTGATGGGTGAGAGCATTGCTGAAATAATAGTATCTAGGTGACGATAATATAGTTTTTTATTTTAGATGTCTTGATAGCAAGTCAACTTATACTTTGCTGAATCCAGCAAATTTTGTCACAATGGGTAACTCTCAATGTAAACTAAGATTAGGAATTTAGAAGAAGTGATCAATATTGTTCATCAATACGAATTTTTTTTTGCCTTAAATTCTTTTGCTTCTATATTCTATTATTTATCAGCTATAATCGGTTTATTACTATGTATCAATTACAATTTGTATGTCCTTATATCTGTCTTTCTTCAAAAGTATAATATAAATTTCAATAAAACTAGAGTTTATGTTCTCATCAACATATCAAACATTTTTCCCCTCATCTTGGGTTGAATACATTGCATTATTGATGACATCATATACTATTCATAGTTACATTTATCTTTATTTTTTCTTTTATACAAAGAACAGATTGAAAGAGAATTTATGATTTCATTGTTCCTGCTCAAGGCTTTTCTTCACAATTGATGGCTCACACACATCAAGGAATATTGCAATTCATTTTCATGATGACCCTCGTCTTTTGCAATAAACCATATCCCTTTTAGTTTACATTGCAAAGATAAAAATGATTGGCAGAAAAGACAACCATTTATTGTTTATGAGAAGGACAAAGTCATATTTTCAAAAATGTTAGCTACCTCTAGAGAACAGTATTTGCTTTTAGAAATAAAGCATTGCAAAATTTTAAGAATAATGTAGTTCAAGTTTAAATCACTATTTTTATGGACAGACCTCAAAACCAGAAATAAATGTCTGTGTGTGTGTATATATATATATATATATATATTTATGTAGAGGTAATTTACACATGCCATTTTAAATATGCCCATTGTTTGTAAAAATACAAACTAGATGGAGTCAATCTCTATTGCTTATATAAAATCATTCACTTCACATTATGGAATAGACGAAGAAATGCCTGATTTCATATTCTATTATTAGTTGTTTGATTTTCAGAGAGTTATTTGTGCATTTTATCAATGTCCCCATCTACAAAATAGGGGTGAAAATAGTAACAATTTTATAAAGGTGATGTATGTATTTAATTAGCTTATTCCTGAAGATTCTTTACACATTGATTAGCTCATATATACTCAATAAATGTCAACTTTAATAATAATGTTATACTTTCTTAGAACAAATGTTTACAGTAAATCCATGTCTATCCTACATTGATATTGGAAAAACACACTAATGAACTTCCAAAACTTCAATTATGACCACAGACATTTAAATTCATACAGCTAAGTCATTCAGTTTGATGTGCTATTTACCTCTCCCAGGAATACTGTATTCCTACAATTCTTATTTAAAAGTGAAACATCACGGACTTTCCTACTTAATCAGAAACTAAGCTTGATGTAACAGTAAGAAGACATTCTTGATATAAAGAAAGAAAGAAAAAGACAAGTAAACACTAATTGTCTAAAGCCTAGTGTTATGCCTCAGTCAATTAAAATTGGAAACACTATTAAGGCCATCCTCAAATAAGTAGCCATTACACTTTCCATCATTTATTGAAGACCTTACTCTTCATAACTTTAGACTGCAAGATAAATAAAATTGATTTTCAGAACAGTTCACATACTGTAAGATACATTGGTACTTTCTTTAGCTAAAATGTACTCCTACCAATTGTAGCTTAAAGAAAAAGAGTAGCTTTAATTCTGCTTATACAAAAATAAAGAGATTTATTATTTTAGTAGAATATTAACAATGAATATAATTCTGTGGTTCAGATTTTGCATGGCTTTAAGTTGCTCCTGTAGAAAAATCTTGCATTTAATCATCATAATAAATTCATTAATTTCAAATATCATTTTTCTTACTTTAGAACACAAGTACACCAATACATCCTCAAAAGAGAAATAATGTGTGATGTGTCCTCTGCCAAAGAAGCATTTTTAAATTCAACAAATATTAATAATATTATGTTGCATGAAGCCTTGAACCTTTGCCAACATTCATTGTAGGGGATGGGCCACTAAGTAACACTTTGTTTCTCACAAAATTCCCAAATTTATTTAATCACAGGCCTTCTGCTCCTCCCCTATCTCTACCTACCATCCTAGTTTTCTTCTATAACAACTAAACAGCATTTCATGGAACACATTCTGGAGATAGTAATATTGATTATCAATCTAATTATGACAAAGATTATAGCTATGTTCTTATTGAATTTCAGATAATTTCTTTTAACAAAGAAAATCAATGTTATACATTTCATATGTGTAAATGGCAGAGATTTACTTTTTCAAAAGTAAATAGAAAAAAGGTAAATTCCCCCATCAATTTCAGAATTTTCTTTCTTTCTTTTTTTTTTTTTTTGCTGAGGAAGATTCACCCTGAGCTAACATCTATTGCCAATCTTCCTCTTTTTGCTTGAGGAAGATTAGCCTTGAGCCAACATCCGTGCCAATCTTCCTCTATTTTGTACGTGGATCGCTACCACAGTGTGGCCACCAATGAGTTGTGTATGTCCCTGCCCAGGGAACTGAACCCAGGCCTCCGAAGTGGAGCTCACCAAACTTTACTAGGCCATGGGGCTGACCCCTGCAGGATATTTTTTTTATTAGTCTGGCATAAGATAAATCATAATTCTTCTGACTTCATTAAAAAAAAGATTGAACTGTCAGTAAATTTCAAAATATGTGAATCTAACTGCATAAAATGTGTGCATGTGTGGTTGCATTTTCTGAATGGTCCTTTGTTGAACAACTACTTCAGAATCATGTGAGTGGCTTATTAAAAACATTCTTTCCTTATACTCCACTTCAAATTTAATAACTCAAAATTACAGAGGGTTGGGATTTAGAAATCTGTGATTTAAACTCTCTTCCCAGGTGACTCATGTACACACAATAGATTGAGCACTACTGTGCCTATAAAGATAAAATAACATGAAAATCTAGTTTAAAACATATGTGATTAAAATTTTATTTGTATGTGTATAATCTATCATACTCTAAAATTCTATTATTTACATATTTGAATTTGCAATGTTTTGAGATGCAATATTATATCTTCATATTCAAATAAAGTTTGCATCAATTTAATGATATAATAAAAATATTTTTAAATATCTAGGATATTTTTAATAATTAATTGAATTTACCTAACTAAGTACTTCAGACTCAGTGTCTCAGAAGAGAAAACATTTTTGAAAATTTGAAATACTTATCTGGAATTTGTGCTTCTCCCCTGTTTTTTGTCTGTTTTCTGAGGGTAAATCTATTTAGAATTAAGTGAGCTGAAAATGGTCAATCAGTTTCATTCTAACTGCCAGGAAAAAGAAATAAGTAAATAAAAATAAAATACATAATATTATGGTAGCCTTTGAGGTTGGGGGATGCTAGATGCAGGATAAAAATATAATTGGGCATAATGGGATCTGTTCACTTATTTGAATCTAAAATGGGAGAATAATTTAAATTCATTTTTATCATATTATGGTGAATATGTGTTTTAAATTTAACCTCATGAAGCATTTTGGGAAATGAATGCAGATATAAATAAAATTGTAGATATAAATATACAAGAAAAATGATAAGCAGGACAATTACTAGGGGTGATATTTTGGTGATATCTAGGCAAAGAGTATGAATCTTATTAAAAATGGAAAAGTGAACATTTAACAAAGGACAAAAGCCACCTTCAATAATCAGCACACTGTCAGGCATACAAAACGAGATGCTAAGGATTAACTGGTAAAGGGAGAAGGGAGTGCAATGACTTCAGGTGAAATCTACCTTTTCAGAACTGTAGCGAGACATAGGGGAAAAGTAATATGGGGAGTCCCCTCTGTGAATACATAAATTGAAAACTCCATTAGCCTATTCATTTGGATTGGCAAAATGTCCTCAAGAACATCTCCCTAAGGGCAAATCTAAGTATTAACATATATGTAGCAATATCTGTTCTCTCAGATGATATGTAAATGAATTTGCATGACTGAAGTCTAAGTACCTCAAAAGAGAACATAAAACAATTGTTTCAGGTTAAGGTTTTATGTTTGTTTGTTTTGTTTTATTTCCAAAAAGTAGTCTAAAGTATCTGTGTAATCACTATTTTACCTACATGAAATTTAACTTTACAGAATAAAACATGTTTCATTCGTTACTATGGTATGCTGAATAATGTCCCGCCCCGTGGTATATGTCTTCTAATCTTCAGAACCTATGAATGTTACCTTAAATGGCAAAAGGTACTTTGCAGCTGTGATTAAGTTAAGGATCTTGAGATGGGGAGATTTTATTGGGGATTATGATGTAATCACAGGAGGCAGGAGATAAGGGAGGAGAAGGCAATGTGATGATGGAAGTACAAAATGGAATACTGTAGTTTGAAGATGGAAGAAAGGACCATAAGCCAAGAAGTACGTGTGGCCATTGACAGTGGAAAAAGGCAAGGAAAAAATTTCTTCCCTCAAATTCTCCAGAAGAACCAGCACTGCTGACACCTTGAAACTGATTTGGAACTTCTGACCTTCGGAAACGTAAGAGAATAAACGTGTGTTGTTTTAAGCTACCAAGTTTGTGCTGATTTTTTTTTAAATAAAAAACTTAAAATTTTATTATAAAATATCTTTGCTTCATTTGATCACGTTTACCATTTTAATGAATATTTTAATATTAAAAATAAGTGGTAAAATTATGACTATAAAGTATAAGTTTTAAGGAAAAAATAGGCGAGTTGGTGCAATGGAAAAGCACTAGCTTTGGGAGTTTAATTTTATTTATTTGTTTATTTTAATAGCTTTATTGAGGTATAATTTATATACAAAACCTGCACATATTTAATGTGTATAATTTGATGAATTTGGGCATATGTAAACCCCCATAATATCACCACAATCAAGGGAATAGACATATCCAACACTTCCCAGTGTTTTTTGTGTCCTTTGTGTGTGTGTGTGTGTGTGTGTGTGTGGAAAAAATTAAAAGTATACTCATCCCTTGGTATCTGTGGGGGATTGGTTCTAGGACTCCTTGTGGATATCAAACTCCTCAGAGGCTCAAGTCCCTATATAAAATTGTGCAGTATTTGCATATGACCTATGCACATCCTCCCGTATACTTTAAATAATCTCTAGATTACTTATAATACCTAGTACAATGTAAATGCTATGTAAATAGTTGTTACACTGTATTGTTTAGAGAATAATGACAAGAAAAAGTCTGTACTTGTTTAGTACCAAGGCAACTATCATGAGCCTTTCCATCCACAACTGGTTGAATCCGTGGCTGTGGAACCTGAGACTACAGAAGGCTGACTGTAGAAGCAAACAGTAGAACACTGAAAGCCTGGGAGGACAAACTGGGGAGTAAGTCTTGTTTTGTTTTATTTGTTTGTTTGAAATTAGGACATTCAAAAGTACCCCTGGATATTGGGGAATTTGGAAAGGGACATACATGTTCATCAGAGAATGCATGCTCAGAGAAATAAAGATCTAAGAACACTCTAAGCTTTACCTCTGGCTTATTTCTAGGCTCAGTCCAAGCAGGAAATGAAGACTAAGACATAATTGTAAACAGTCTGACTATACGTGGAAGGATGGAATGTGTGCCCCAGCAAGAACCAATTTAGAAAGACTGAGTAGTTTTTTTGTTTGTTTGTTTGTTTGTTTTGGTTTGGTTTTCGTTTCTCTTTCTTTCTCTCTCTCTCTTTCTCTCTTCTCGGCATTCAAAGAATTCAAGGAAATCTCTGTCAAAACACTATTTTTGAACAGAAAGAAATGGAATAGAGACTTTAGATAACATTCATAGCAAAGAATACAGATTGCACAAAAATTGTTACAAACAGACAGCTATAGCCTACAGCAAGCAACAAATATAAACACTGAAGGTGGGGAAGAATCTAACATCCACAGTTACCAAATTATTGTATTCAGAATGTCTAGTTTACAACAACAAAAGATGAAGCATGCAAATAAACAAGAAAGTATGTTAATTTTATGAAAAAGAGCAATAAACTGTCCCTGATAAATACAGACATTAGACTTACTAGACAAAGACTTGAAATCAACTGTTTAACTATACTCAAACAGCTAAAGGGAATCTTTGACAAAGACCCAAAGGAAAACAGATGACTAATGTCTCAACAAACAGCATATTTAAAAAAGAGATAGTAATTATAAAAAAGAACCAGACAGAAATTTTTTAGCTGGAAAATACAAAACAGAAATTAAAAACTCATGAGAGAGTTTCAAGAGCAGATTTGAACAGGAAGAAGAATCAGATAACTTAAAGAAAGGTCATTTGAAATTATACAGTTGAAGGAGGAGAAAGAATAAAGAATGAAGAGAAATGAACAGAGACTGAGAGACCTGTGGGAGAATAAGCATATCAACATATACATAATGGGTGACTCAGTAGGAAAGGGGAGAGAAACGGACAGAAAAATATATTTGAAGAAATAATGGTCCCAAATCCTCAAATTATGTAAAAGACATAAATCTACCTATTCAGGAAATTCAAAGAGAAGATTCTTAAAGCAATTCTTCATGTGAAATGTATCCTTAATAAAATTAAAAGTTGGTTTGTCATCAGAGACCATAGAGACCATAAGGCACTTGAAGGACATAAAGTGCTGGAAAATAAAAATGGTCAATTATAATTTCTACACCCATCAAACTATCTGTGAAAAAAAGAGAAATTATGACATTACAGATAAACAAAAGTTGAGGAATTTTGTTACTAGCAGACCTGTCCTACAAGAAGCGCAAAAGGAAGTCCTCAGACTGAAATAAAGTATACTCTATACAGCGTGTGTGTGCAAAGATACAAAGCACCGCAGTACAAGAAACTACATAGGTAATTATAAAAGCCAGTATTATTGTATTTTTTATTTTAGCTCCTTTCTCATTAACAGCACATTTAAAAGACAAATCCACAAAAAATAATTATAAATATATGTAAATGAGCAAATAATTTATGAAAATGTAAATTGTGGTAGTAACAATATAAAGAGGACACAGTGAATCTGCATAGGAGCAGAGATGTATTTTATTGAAGCTAAAATGTATCAATTCAAACTAGATTATTATAAATTTAGAATGTTAATTGTAATTCCCAGAATAACCACTAAGAAAATATCTAGAAATCCATCATCTACCTATCTATCTATCTATCTATCTATCTATCTATCTATTTATCTATCTATCTATAGAGAAAGAGAGAAAGAAATTTATTTTAAGGAATTGACTCATGTGATTATGGAGGCTGGCAAGTACAAAATCTACAGGGTAGGTCACTAGGCTAGAGATCCAGGGAAGAGCTGACGTTGCAGTTCAAGTCTGAAGGTCCTCTAAAGGCTATCTTTTTCTCTCGTTATGAAGAAGTCAGTTTTTTGTTCTATTTAGGACTTCAACTGCTTGGAATCCCAACCACATTGTGGAGGACAACCTGCTTTACTCAAAGTCCACTAATTGAAACGTTAACCTCATCCAAAAACACTCGCGGAGATTTATCCAGAATAATGTTTGACCAAATATAGGCACCATGTCCTAGCCAAGTTGACACATACAATTAACCATCACAAGTCCGTTCCTTGTCAACTTGGCACCCATGTGCATATCCTTAAACCATAATTAATCTCCAAATAAAGACAATATCACGTTTATACTTCCACCTAACATGCTAAACTATGCTATGTACAAATGAAGATGCACTAACTTCTTCCCCAGAAGAAGATGCAAAGTCCTTGGATGATGTTAACTCTTCTCCTTGATATTCCATAACTTAAGTACTCTGATGTAAAATCAACAAAATTTAAATACTATGATATAAAGTAACAGAGTCATGTCTTTTTTGTGTGTGTATGAGGAGGATTAGCCCTGAGCTAACATCTGTTGCCAATCCTCCTTTTTTTGCTGAGGAAGATTGGCTCTGAGCTAACGTCTGTGCCCATCTTCCTCTACTTTATATGTGGGACACTGCCACAACATGGATGACAAGTGGTGCATAGGTCCACTCCTAGGATCCAAACCTGTGAACCCTGGACCACCAAAATGGAGTGCATGAACTTAACCACTATGCCACTGGGCTGGCCCTAAAGTCATATCCTATGTTACCTGATAAAGGGACAAGAGAGAGAAGAAAACAACTATAAATACACGCACACACACACAGTCACACACACACACGCACTTTCATATATATATCTCAAAGATATTTTATATATTCACACATACAAATCAATACACACATACATTGTACCAATGTCAATTTTCCTGGTTTTCATATTGTACTGTAATTAGGGAAAAAAGTAACTGTTGGGGGAAACTGGGTGAAGTATATATGGGTATCTCTATAGTATTTTTGTAATGTCCTTTGAATATTTAATCTTTTTTATTTATTTATTTTTTTGGTGAGGACGATTAGCCCTGAGTTAACGTCTGTTGCCAATCCTCCTCTTTTTGCTGAGTAATATTGGCCCTGGGCTAACATCTGTTCCCATTTTCCTCTACTTTATATGTGGGATGCCTGTAACAGCATGGCTTGATAAGTGGTGCGTGTATACGTGCCTGGGATCCAAATCTGCGAACCCCGGGCTGCGGAAGCGGGGTGTGCGTACTTAACCACCACGCCACTGGGCCAGACCCTCATTTTTTTTTAAGTAGACAAAGTTAGTTTGTAGTGTTAAAATTTAGGTTAATGATTAAAGCTGGGAAGGAGAAAGGAGGAAAACAAGGTTTTCTTTCAGAGTACTGGCATTAATATTATTTATGACCTGAATGTTATTTATATGGGTCTTGTCTTTGTAATAATTCATGGAACAGTATATTTATATTGTGTGTACTTTATGTTACTGTGATATCTTATATAAAGTGATATACTTTACAGTTAAAATATATTGATATTCTAATTAATATTCTAAAAATGAAATGCAAAGTGCCCTTAGGTATGTAAAAGGGCTGAACCTTATTCAAAATCAGGGAAATATAAATTAAATGTGTAATAAGATATATTTATCACCCATGATATTTGCAGATTTTTAATTTTAACAAAGATTCAAAAAGAACATTTTCTTAAGATGTTCATTTTTCATACTCTGAAAACTGAAAATACATGTAGTTATTTTCCATTAAAATATTCGGGAGTGTACATTTTCATAATATTGAATTAAGCTTAAATTTAAGATCAATGTCTTGATTTGTACTTGGAGATTTTATTAAAACAAGTACTTAAAATATGTCAACATTTTACTAGGATTCCGTTATCCTCCATGACCCTAACAAATAACATTGTAACAAATTTCAAAAAAATTATAAACTGCTATATTTCAGAGAATAGAATTTTTCCAATAATTTATTTAAAATGTTGGTGTATACACAAAAATTGTTACATGATTTAAATTCATAATCCAAATTTATCATACAATATCATATATACCATAATAACATACATTAACGTGATATTAGAAAGAAATACATAAAACATTCATATTAAGCATTAAAGTAACTGAGTTATAGTAAAGGTAAAATTAAAATTAATACCAATAGGAAAACAAGGAGTTATTTTTAATTAAATGTAACCAAGATAATCCCCCCACACTGAATACAGTAACAATTACCTTTGTCTTTTAAGTTATACTGTTATTGGGAATAATGTAGATTCTAGGCTGTTGAAAGAACTGTATACAACATTCAAGCATGGGATATATTATGCCTTTTTTTTTACTCTTGGGGAGCGAAAACCAAAACATTTGTCCTTTGGAAAATATCATTGAATACGGTTAATGAATACAGAAAAATCCACAGCCACATGAAAAATCAGCATTTCAGAGTTTAGACAAATGGAGTGCCCTATTCAGCTATAACACACTCCTTGATTTTAAACTGAATTATATAAATATGTAAGAAGTACTAATATTATTATTCTAGTGAAAATATTTTTGTTGCATTTTATTCCAGACTATTGTGTATTCCATGGATATGGTTTATAAGCATAGACCTTTTCCTTATCACAAATTTTACACAATGGATTTACCTAAATTATTGATTGCAAATGATTTGCCTACAAATTATTCACCCAAGAGTTTCTGACATTAAATTGGAGGAAGAAGAGTGTTCCTCAATGTATTCACAATTAAAAAAATTATCTGCTTTACAAATAAATCAGTAAAAGAATTAATTTCTTCTGAAAATGCAAGGAAAGAATATGAGTAGAGAAATGGTCTGTTATTATTTACAGAAATTTTTGGATATATTTTCCAGATAAAAACATATATTTATAATCAAAATTAAATTAAGTATATTTATATTTTAATATAATATTTGAACCATTTAAATAATTTATTCATCAAACTGAAGGTATATAACTGATACCAAACATGATGAAATGGGAAAAAAGAACAAACCCCTCAGTTGTACACACACGCACACACACACACACACACACACACTTGACATCTTAATCTTTCTTTAAAAAGACTCAAATATTTTTAAATCAGACATATAGTTTTACATAATATAAATCTACTTGGTTAGTTTATTTTCTTGACATAGAGAGTAGTAAACATGTTGAATATCCTCTGAAATGTAAAACCATTAATGGAATAAAACAGTAATCATTTTTATTTTCCCTTCTTTATTTTGAAATGTCTAAATTAAATTTAATTTATTATCAAAAAACTCTAAAATAATTTTTTAATTCAAGCAACATAGATAATTGCATCTTATCAATACCAAATTTATATAATTTCAAAAAGTGAGAAAATGTAATTATCAAACAACTAATTACAGTATAGGAATAATAATTGCAATCATTAAAATATTTGTTTCTGTTTATTAATGAAGAAAGAACAGATTTTCTCAGACGTAATTACATGGTTCTTTAAAGACAACAGAGAATAAATAAAATGCATTGTGAAAATACTTTTAACAATTCTTTCTTATTTGCTTGCATATTTGTAGGCTGTAAGGATTTAGTACTCAATCTTGAAAAAGGAAGCTTACTTGCTAAAATCATACATATTCCTGGCATTTTACTGCATTCAAATTATCTGTGTATAACATTGAGAAACAAAGAATTGTAGAATAAAATACAATCTTATAACAATAATTACTTTACCAGTAAATATAAACTTTATTGTATTCACATATTCTTTTTTGCCCTGCTGATATTTCATGGCAAGACTAGTGAATAGTGTGTATAAATTGGGCCCTATGTAAAATTAAAAGTAATTGGTCTGCTTAATGAAAAACTGGCGCTACACCTTGTATTTCAACCGTACTTACCACAGAATTCAACATATCCAAATATCAGAGATGAATTGCTATAAATATCCTTTAAATAATCTCACTCCAATGTATACTGTACATTTTTCTCTAACAACATTCAATTGCAAATGCAGTTGTCTATTGGGTCTTCTTTAAATATATAAAAGTTCTGTCCACAGTGTTTTTTTGAAGCTCCAGATACAAGTATAAAATTGCCAATAAATTTAAATAGGTATGTATGTGAAGACAATATTTCACTTAAGCAAATGTCTAATAAGCACCAAGTATGTGCAAGATATTTTGCTGTATTCTAGGTAAAAAATGGCAAAATGCACTGAATCTACCCAGCAAGTTTGAAGCCAAATTGCAGGAGCATAATAATGTAGGCAAACACCCCACAACACTATTACAACACAGAAATGATAAAATTCAATTTACTTGGAAAAGCGGAAATGAATTTAAGTGCTCAGGGAAGGAACAGTTTAATTTGAACTGAGGGAAAAAGGAATTAGGACGTTGAGAAAGTTGCCATTTGTGTCACAAACACTGAATGGTACTTAGACATATTAATACAGGTGGGAGAAAGATAAGAAGGGAGAATTTTTTTTTCCTGGGAAAGATTCCTTCTGAGCTAACATCTGTAGCCAATCTTCCCCTCTTTTTTTTATCCCAGGCCAAAGGCCCAGTACACAGTTGTATATTCTAGTTGTAAGTCCTTCTAGCTCTTCTGTGTGAGCCACTCCCACAGCATCGCTACTGACAGACGAGTGGTGTGGTTCCGTACCCGGGAACCAAACCCGGGCTGCCAAAGCAGTGCACACCGAACTTTAACCACAAGGCCATCAGGGTTGGCTTGGGAGAATATTTTTTAAAATAATAGTTTCATCATGTCACTGAGACTTTCATTGTCTCCACGTTACACCAGATAATACTGAGTAAGCATACATTCATGTGTTAACCATATTTCAATCACTTTTAAAATCTACACCGTTGGTTACTCCAGTACCAAATTTTCTCTAATCTACCTCCTCACAAAACCTAATCATCCCTCAAAGTATATCTCAAACCCACGTTCAAGCTCAAGCCATAGTCTTCCATCTTTGGAAACTCTCTTGTCTTTATTATTTGCATATAACATATTGATATTTGAGTTATCCTGCCTTTGTTGATGTAGTGTCTGTGTGTATATTATTCATATCGTATTCCCCTCTAGGTTCTAAACAATATGCAATATGTAGCCAGATATTCTTTTGTAAAAGAGTCATAATTGCAGTCATATGTTGTGTTAATTGTCTAGGGCTGTTGTAATAAAGTAACACAAACTAGGAGGCTTAAAGCAACAGAAATTTATTCTCTCACAGTTCAGAAAGCCAGAAATCTGAAACCAAGGTGTTGGCAGGGGTGGTTTCTTCTAGAGGCTTGGAGGGAGATTCTTTTCATTATTCTCTCCTAGCTTCTGGGGTTGCCAGCAAATGTTGGTGTTCCTTGGCTGACAGCTGCATCACTTCAATCTCTGCCTCAGTCTTCACATGGCCTTGCTCCCCGCGTGTCTGTGTCCCTGTGCCCTCTCCTCTTCCTACAAGACACTAGTCAGGGATTTAGAGCCCATCCTCCTCTGATATTCCTTATATTAACTTAATTAATTATATCTGCAAAGACACTATTTCTAAATAAGGTCCCGTCTGAGTTCTGTGTGGACATGAATTTTAGGGGGACACTGTTCAATCCACTACAAACATTCATTTCATCAACAAGTATTTGATGTGTTTCTACCATGGAACTACATGAGTTCATATATACTATCAGATTGATCTTTAATCCATTAGTAAAAACCAAAGAAAAAATGTGGCCTTCATTTAATTTTTTAAAACAGCTTATCTTCCTTATGTTATTTATGCAGCTCAAATTAAAGCGGTTTACTAAAATACATTATGTTGTTAATCTTCATCAATAGTCAATAAATCTGCATTCTCCCCAAATCAAGGTTATTTTTAAATTGCTAGAATGAATTCTTTATTTATTCTTAATCTTCCTATGAAAATGTGTGCACTAATAATTATTTCATATCTTCAAATTTAGATTGCCAAGTGTCTCCTTAATTTTATCTTAAAATTAATACAGGAAGTAAAGATATAAGGCTTAATATAAAACATTTCAAAACAAAAAGGAAAAATCCTTAGAAGAGTACTTGTCCCTCCATATTATACATCTTTCAGCTGAGAGGCTTTACTCTAACCACCATATGGTTAACATAGGACTTTCAAAAATGTATAAGCCTTGTGACTTTACCAAAGGTACAAACCATAAGACTATAATCATAGAAAAAAATATGATTTAAAAAGGAAATAAAATGTCCTTCCCAGACATTGAAACTTGAACCAAAGTTGTGGCTTAACAGGATTCACATAAAAGTTATCACAGGCAACCTATACATCTAGGATGTTGCATGCAGCCAACATGCTAATCATGCATATAGAACATGTGGAGATCATTGATGAGAAGGTAATAATTATATGAGATTGAACATGTAAATGGGCTTATGTGTATCACTGGAAGTCAGTTGAGAAACTCAACTTGGAAGTCAATTAAGAAACTCTAACATTAAGAAGAGTATTGAAAAATAACGTTGCTTCTCTCCATTCTCACTTCAGTACTGGAATACTGAACTGGAACTCTCTTAGAATGACTTTATGCCAGCTACTGAGTTGAGTCTCTAAAAGCATTCCCTTTTCCTGATTGATAAAAAATACCACTAATGGCAATCTCACTTAGAACTGGTAAAATGTTAATTGCTGTAATTTCACCCATTGCCTTTATTAAGAGATTATTATTTTCTCTCTGGAAACAAATTTGAATCAAGTCAGACTGGTTATAAAGAGTTAGAAAGCATTCCAGTATCTTTAACACCATTATATTGCAAGCTTTGAGAGAAGAAGAGGAATGGGCTATCTCAATAAGAGTACTTTCACTTCCAAAAAGGAGGAGGTTGCTTCCAGAAAAGAGTTCCAGAAAGCTAAAGCTTGATTAACAGAGAGAGAAAGACATCAGTTTCGTTGAGAAGTATGTTCATAAAAATTCTATGCCATGGTATTCTTCTTGTGTTAATCAGGATTATTTCAATTCATTGCCACTAATAATATTTCCCAAGGGAGAGAGAGGGAGAGTGAAGGGAGGAGAGAGAGAGAGAGACAGAAATTGTGAGAGGAGGGAGGGAGGAAGAGAGGGTAGCAAAACCAAAATGTAAGGCTATTTCTTACAGCAGTATTACTCTAAATCACCTCTTTCCCTTGGCTAATCAATATCAGAACTATGGCTATCAATCAGATTTAACGAGTAGTTCAGCATATTTCCAATTATACAATGACTTTGCCAATTAATTAAGTTAGGCCTCTGCCCTATTGACACATGGCAATAAATATTTTACTAACTCTCTATGATACTTAAAGATTATATTTTCATTTTGAAATAAGTCATTGTTAATTCATTGTGACATGGATATTTATTTTTGTCTTTTTGTTTTATGGGTTTAACTTAAATCTGTTGAGCAAGTGAATACTCCAAATTTTCCTATGTTCTTTTATTTTTCTCTGCCTTGGCACCCTGTTTTTTGTGTTTTTTTGGCCAATGTACTTTAATTTCCCCTTTTACTTTATCCTCTAGTCTCCTCTTAAGACTTCTCTCACAACTTGGAAAATATCCCAAGGTCAGATTCCTTAAATAGGAAATATGGATGCAATTTAATGTATAAAATGAGTAATCATTAAATTAAACAATCACACCTACCACCAATATCATTGCCATCATTGGTATGTAAATGAAGATATCATCAGGAATGTACACGATCACTATGTAGAAAGAAGTTCTAAAATTCAGGTGGTCAATCAACATTGACCAATCTTCAAGGCTCCATATTGTTAAATAAAACATGTGCGGATTTAATTAGCACTTCATGAAAACAAAAAGCCAAAAGATAGAAAAATACTTGTAATAACAATATATAGTAATGAAAAAAGAAAAGGTTTAGGAAAAAACTGAAGAATTTTAAAAGTGAATGAAATAGGGCACATTAGAAAAATAGTGCTCACTATGTTTGAATCATTTTTCTAAGTGCTTACCACCAGTGATGACATTTTAATTTTTACCAGAATCATTATTTTTTTGTCTCCATTTTAAATATGAGGAAAACCATGCTTTAGCAATTTATTTTATATTTGCCCAAATTCACACAACAGGGTAATTCTGGGGCAGATATTCAAATACAAGCCGTCTTATTCCAATGTCTACAAGCAACAGTTAAAAAAAAATACACTGCTAATAGCTTATGAGCAGAATCCTCAAATCAATTTTTTCCGGTGACTAGTAATTTATACTAATTTATAAAATGAGTGCCAGTAACATAAATGTATGTTAACATTGGATCAGTAGTGTGAGGAATTGAATTTGAATTTAAAATGTGATCTGAACAATCACACAGAAACTTTTAAACTCTGTTTTGGAAAATTGCATAACATATTTAGAAACGTGTATATATACACAATTGTATGTAACATGTAATCCATATTTACAATTTAGTTATATAATTATATGTAGCACAAATTTAATTATATATATTATGTGTGTATATATTTTAATATATTCTCTTGTATAGTATATTGCACATGGGTTTTATTCATCCATTATTATTTTTTTGGGGGGAGGAGGAAGATCCGCCCTGAGCTAACATCTGCCAATCCTCCTCTTTTTGCAGAGGAAGACTGACCCGGGGCTAACATCCATGCCCATCTTCCTCCACTTTATATGGGACGCCGCTACAGCATGGCTTGCTAAGCAGTGCATCGGTGCGTGCCTGGGATCCGAACTGGCAAACCCCGGGCCGCCGCAGCAGAGCATGTGAACTTAACCGCTTGTGCCACCAGGCCGGCCCCCATCCAATATTTTTTAACCATGCTCTCTAAAATAAAAAAAAAAAAACACTATCATTAGAATATTCTTTCTAATAGGATTGAGATTGTCCTATATTTTACCACAAATTTAGGATTATTTTCAAATAATCTATTTTTGTAGACTTTATGTATTGTAAAATGTAAATATATGCATAACATCACTATTTCAGGATAAAAATATAATATTTATTCAAGCTCCAACAAGCCTGGATTTTTATTATTTGAAATTAAAACATTAGCAAATTAACTATTGTTTCCAAAATGTGCTCTCTATCTCTCTAACTTTAATTCAAATATGTAGAATTACCCAAAAGAATCATAGAAATAAATATCAATACCCTCTATTCTGTCATCTGATTCTAATATATTGTGCTTTCCATAATATTTTTCCAGTAAATATTTCACTTCGTAATGAATACTCCTTGTCTTAAAATAAAGCATACTACATACAATGTTTTCAAATATTAATGATAAATTAATGATATATTTTCACATAATAATTTGTATTTTAATTGCTGTGTATTGTCAACCAAGGCAACTAAATAGAAAATACTTTGAGATACTTCAAAAATAATCTAAACAAATAGTCTTATAAAAACGTTTTTGCATCAACAATTTGGTACAAGTTTTGAATAGTAGTGATTATAATGAGGCAGGTGGCTGTAGTTATCACTTTCCAGACAGCTGGTAGGACTGAAGTAAAAACCAACTATTCAATTGGGCTTCTAAATTTTTATTTGTTTTCTGGCATATAGTGGTATTTTCTTTCCCATCTGGATTTGGTAAGTTTCTCAAGTAAGGGGGGCAATTAAATCAACCCACCAAATTTTGATTTCAATATCATTACTTTTGCATTGAGAGATTTTTCTACATGATTTTTTGAAGAAACAAACGTATAAACTACCTCAATAATGAAGTTATTTTGAATTTTATATGATATTATCATTTATTCACAAGTTTGTTCTATATGAGCAACAATAAATACTAAAAGAATATTTAATAAGCCTCACAAATTAACTATAAAATGTATGAACACATCAAAGTCTCTTAATTATTAAATCATTTTTTAAAAAGAAACATGCAATAAAACATACTACAGTAATGTACAAATAAAAACATGGTGATATTTTCTTTGAAACAAACCAATCAACAAATGAAACTAAATGAACAGTTCAGGGAAAAAAAAATTCTGGGTATAAGAAGTAGGTATGTGTTAGGTAGTACCAACATTGAGAGAATGGGCTGAAGTTGATTTCTTATTAGATGAGATTAGTACAAATTGACCCAACAAATGTACAAAATTTTAAGTTAAAGAAAATCTCACAACAAATAAATGAACTCTTCAAATGAATTAAAAGCCTTAATATGAAAGCTAAACATATAAATCACATAGAAAAAATGTGGTACATTATCTTAGTAATCTTTTATTGGCAAATGACTTCTAAAATAAGGTCTAAAAAGCACAAATTTTATGATTGACAAAATAAGTAATGATTCTAGTAGCATAATGGATATTATAAATAATTCAATTACAGCTGATAATCTGAGACAATATAATTTTAATAGCTACCATTGACATGGGATTAATGTCTAAATTATACAAGAACACCATTACAATCAGTCTGAGTAAAAAGGGAAGAATCAACTGTATGCTGTGTCCAAGAGACATATTTTAAATATAAAGATACAAATAGGTGAAAGTGAAAATGTGGAAAATTATTTACCATGCAAAATAAGCATAAAACACTTTGTATTGTTATCAAAGTAGATTTAAAAAAAAGAGTTTTTGTGGACATAAAGATGGCCATTTCATAGTGCTAGAAAGATCAATTCATGTGGAATTCATAATACCTGAAAAAATATGTACATAGCTTCAAAATTCATGGAGCAAAAACAGACAAAATAAAAGGGTGATAAACAAATCAAAATATCATTGGGGGCAGAGACATTAGCTTTACTTTCTGAATAATTGATAAGACCAATTTGATAAAAAGTATATTTCAGTAGAGATATAAGAGATTTAAAGACTACTGTTAACTACCTTGATCTAGTTGATATTTACAGAAAATTCCCCCTAACATCAGATAAACCACATTCTCTCCAAATATACATCAGACATTCACAAAGATAGACAATATTCTGGGCCATAGGTCACAAAGATTGCAATCATACAGAGTATGTTCTATGACACAACAACATTAAAATACAGATAAACATCAATAAGATATTTAGAAAATGGTGACATATTTGGAAATTAAACAACTAAGTAACTCACGGTTCCTAGAAAAATAAGAAGGGAAATTATAAAATGTTTAAACCAAATGATAACGAAATTGCAACATATCTAAGTTTGTAAACAACTGAAGTAGTTCCTAGAGGGAAAATTATAACATGAATTATCTATATTAGAAAACAAGAAAGGTTTGGAATCATTATTTATATTTCACCCCGAAAAGTTGGAAATACTAAATGGAATGTGGTAACCTGATTTGGATCCTAAACCAACAAAAGGACAAAAGGGGAATAACAGGCAAATGTTAAATAGTGTTTGCAGTTTAGCTAATAGTAATGTACCTGTTTACGTTCTTATTTTTGAAAAAGATGCAATTGTTTTAGAAGATGTTAACATTAGGGAGAACTGAGTGAAGTGTGTACAGAAACTGTTCATACTGTCTTTGCAATGTTTCTGTAAATCTGAAATTATTCCATAATAATAAGATAGAAAGAAAGAGAGAAACTAGTAATATAAACATCAACAAAATACATGCATAAGTTTAAAAAATAAATGCTAAATATCAGAGCAGGAGTAAGTAAATAAAATAGAAAACATATGTACAATAGAGAAAATTAAGAAATACAACAATTGGTTCTTTGAAAAGATTTTTTTGAAATGGTAAATACCTAGCAAGATTAATAAAGAAGAAAGAAAAAGTGTGTTACCAATATCAAGAATGAAAGAGAAAATATCACTACAGAAACTAACAACATTAAAAAGACAATATTCCTTTATGTTAATAAATTTAATAACATAGGTGAAAGGGACAAATCCCTTGTAAATGGCCGTTATCCACAGTTGTCCACAACTACCTGGAAAAAACTTATTTTTTGTTTAACTAAAGAGCCTTTTACACATTAAAGATACTGAGTCTGTAATCAGAAACCTCCCTTCAAATTCCACCTTGCATTATTTCACTGGTGAATTCTATAAAAAAATCTATGAAACAAATTTAAATGTACATAAAGTCTTCCAGAAAATACAGGAGAACAATATACTTCCTAATTCATTTTATGAGGCTGACACACCTCAATACCAAAACTTCATAAAGACATTACCAAAAAAAAATTGTTTAAAGGATATCACAAATCTACACATAAACCTATTTTTAAAATTTAGCAAATCAAATCCTTCAATATATCAAAAGAATAACACATCATGGCCAAGTGGGCTTTATTCTAGCAATGCAAGGTCGGTTCAACAATCCAAAATTAATTAATGTAATTAACCACCGAAAAGAATAAAAGGAAATGAAAACTACGTGATCATCTAAATGATGTAGAAAGGGCATTTGACAAAGTTCAATGCCCATTCATGGTAAAAAAAAAAAAAAAATTTCAGGAGCTTTTGAATTAAAGAACTTTGTCAATCTAATAAAGATTATTTATGAAAAACCTTAACTCACAGCATTATTAGTAAACAGCTGAATGATTTCCCCTATGATCAGGAATAGGCAAGGATTTTAGGTCTCACCACTTCTATTCAGTATTTTACTGACAGTATTAGCGAATTAAATAATGCAAGAATTAAATAATAGGCATTCATTTTAAAAAGAAAAATTTAAATTTTTCTCTTTTTGCAGAAGATATGATTTTAACATCAAAAGTAAACCAGAGCCAACCCTGATAGTCTAGTGGTTAAATTTCAGCACTCTCACGACTTTTGCGGCCTGGGTTGGCTTCCCAGTCACAGACCCATACCACTCTTCTGTCAGTCGCCATGCTGTGGCAGCAGGCTCACAGAGAACTAGAAGGATTTACAATTAGGATATACAACCATGAGCTGGGGCTTTAGGGAGAAACAAAAAAAGAGGAAGATTGGCAAGAGATGTTAGCTCAGGGTGGATCTTTCCCTGCAAAAAAAGTAAACTCAAAATAATTTTCAAAACATGGGTTTTCTTAAAATAAACAAACAAAACCTTTGGTCTTAAATTGGAATCACCAAGCAATATTAGTTTAGTCTAAGAGCCAATAACAAAGATTCTCTTCTTGACCAAATGTCAATCAGGCTCCTTGGAACCCTCTGCTCAACTAGCGCTGATCTTGTGCTTTTGTTTCCATCCTTGTAGAGTCCAATTTTTGCAACAACCTCATCAAGTTGGTTTAACTAGAATTGCCCACCCCAGATATCTGATCACCTAAATTATCTGATCAAATTCCTCATCCTCCCCCATCCCCCAAGTAATATCTGATCGTCCTGGCCTGCCTTCAGCAAGAATCCTGTCAGGTCAGTTTAGCAAAGAATTACCTCTGATGTTTCCTCTTAGTAAGTTTTAATCCATTTGCCCCCACCTTGGTCCTTGCTATAAATTTCCACTTTTCCTTTTTATATTGAAAGTTAAACCCAATCTCTTCCCCTACTACAAAATTCCTTTGTAGTAGTCCCTATACCTTTTGCAATAGTCCCAAATAAAATCTGCCTTACCCTTCTAATGAGTGTCAGAATAATTTTTTTATTTAGTACCAATAATAAAATCGAAATAATTCTTCAACACACGTCATGATTTTTGGCTAACTATAGAAGGATTTTGGAAAATCTTGAAATATATGGAAGAAATGATAAGCTGTGCTCAGTGAAGGAGTGGGTAGCGTTAGACAAGATGCTCAAATCAGTCCCTTTATGCTGTGTTGAATTGTCTTCAGGGTCAAGAGAGGAGAAACATGTGGGCGGGATCCTTCAAATAGCCAAGAAGCACTTCCATCCCTACCACCACCTCAGTGCGCCATCTTAAGGTCTTACAGTCTCAGGATGGCTCTGGTCATTATTTTAGTTTGTCAAAATGCAAGTGGCTTAGTCTAGACAAGCAAGACAAGTTTTATTAATAAACACATAAAGGCAATGTGGCATTTTTACAAAAAGAATATATCATAATCTCAGGTTAAATTAGAGAGAAAAAGTTCATGGAACTGTTGCAGACTCAGAAGCTAATAAGGCGATTAAAACAATATTCTGAAAAATTCTGTTTTGAGGATTCATATTTGCTCAGAAATTCAAAAAAAAACTTGAAATTGTTTTCTTAATTTTATTTTTATTGAGAAAAATTTACATGGTAAAATTCACCATTTTAAGTAGATTTTGATGAGTTTGACAAATTTGACAGGTTTGAAAATACTTGTATTATTGTGACAAAAGGAAGAAGAAAATTTGAACAGAAAATAACGAAAGTCATGATGGATAGGGAGAAAATTTATGTTGATTTCATGGATGTACTTCAAGACACATTTTGAAATTTCGGGGGCAAGAACCTGCACTACTTATTTGTTGTTCCTGGAGGATGCACAAAAGAACAGGCGTTAACACTGAGAGATGCCGTCACGATTCTGGGACCAGGCTTACCTAAGAAGCCACATCTTGTACACTGTAAACTTAATAGTTGAGAGAACAGAACATTGGGAAATGATGAAGGAAAATGCTATTTTCCTACTCTTTTGGTTCCCACAGGGAGGAGTACATTTTTTAAACCCTCCTGCCTTTTCCTCTCATGTACTGCCCCTTCCCCACAGAACTGAAGTGAGAATATCTGGATGTTTTGAGTCAGCTAGGTTTCCAAGTTGGTTGGAGCTAACCTAGCAAAACGGGACATAGAAAAAATGAGTTCTTTTTCCTTCCTGCTCCACCTCAGTCCAGTGTGACAGAGTAACCACATTAAGAGTGTATTTATTGTCAATGCCCACAAACACCTCCTTTTGTTTCAATCAACAAAAAAACCCAATGTTTTTTGTAACAGTATGTATAGAAAATAATGTGGCTCAATACAGATAAATTCCAGTTTGATCTTGATTTTAGAGTCTTCTTTTGTGGGACAGGTAATTATGTAAAATTAGAAGATAATAACTATACATGTATTGTATAATTTATCATATATTCTATAGCTTAAAAGAAATAAAATACATTAGGCCCCAGATGCAATCTAATAATGTGTTTTTTTAAATCAATTTTCTTATACCCTATGATTTGGGGGAAAAATCCATGAGACTTCACCACATAAAAGAAATAATGACTATATACATGCACAGAATTTTCAAAAAGTATTTTGTGAATATAGTATGTGGTATCTAAAACATCAGTGTCATTTTCCCAAATAGTTCAGGAAATGGAAATTGTAAGTTTTCCAAAAGCTTTTATTTATTTTGTTATTGTTTCTAATTTTGGGTGCTTTTATTTTTGTTTTAATCTAATTTGTATCTACATTCAAGCTAAAATATTAATTGGTAGATCTCAGGCATTGATTTTGCAGCTTTTCTTTTACTAGGTACAAGAAAGGAGTGAATCTTTACTAATTATCATTATGAAATTACATCAATTGTAAGATTTCTATTTACAGTACTTTTATCCATATAAGATATTTTTAGTTAACACCCAATGAAAAAGTTTCCTTGAAAGCTAGATGCATTCACACTGCATATTTAATTAGGTTATGGATTATTTATTAAAATAGCAATTATCACACTATAACTCTATGAATCTAATTAAAGCATAAACTTTTCAAATTTTAAAATAATTCGTTTTATGATACCTACTTGTGTTATGGATTCACAAAATAGCGTAGCCAGTTCAAAGATTGTTTCCCCAACTTTGTAAATAGCCAATTTAAGTAAACATCTTAAGTTCCCATAATGCATTTCTTAATTTAGTTTATCAGCATTTATTTTAATTTTGGCTTACATAAGAGAAATTTTCTTTGTTAAAAATGTAAAGCAGTTTCCAAGACACTGTAATGCACAACAGGAATTTCAGAGAACAATCCAATTTAATAAAATAACTGACTTCATCTTTCTTCTGCATCCCCATAAGACAAGCAGAGAAAAATAAGTATAATTATGCTAAAAAATAAAAATTTCAAGTTTGTTTTTAGTTTAACTGATGGTTTCGGGCTGTTATTAATAACACACGATTGGAGTTCAGAGCACAGCTTTGAAAATCAAGTAATAAAAAATAGTGATAATAGTAGTTAACACTAACATTAATTGGAATATTATTCCACTATTTTTAATATTTTAAATCTTCCCCAATTTAAAGAGATTTCAGTAATTTAAACATCTTACCAAATGCACATTGCAAATCAATGGCTACTGAGAATCAAGCTTTGGTAGTGAGGCTTTAGAAACTCTAACAGATACACTTGATTCTAACACACTTCTCCCCCTCCCCCAAAGTTAGCATCTCATTGCTGACTTGCCTAAATTATTTATTTATTTTTTATTTTTGTTTACTGCAGTAACATTGGTTTATAACATTGTATAAATTTCAGGTGTACATCGTTATACTTCTATTTCTGCATAGATTACATCATGTTCACCACTCAAATACCAATTACAACCCATCACCACACACATGTGCCGAATTATCCCTTTCGCCCTCCTCCCTCCCCCCGTCCCCTCCGGTAACCACCAATCCAATCTCTGTCTCTATGTGTTTGTTTATTGTTGTTATTATCTACTGCTTAATGAAGGAAATCATACAGTATTTGACCTTCTCCCTCTAACTTATTTCACTTTGCATAATTATTATCAAGTTTTGAGATAATTCAAGCTGGGGAAACAAAATCTCTGGCAAATTTGCTTTGACAGTAAAAACTAAATTGAACCTAAATTAAAATTAATTATTGTTGAGTAATGTATTTGTAACAAAAGTATAAAAGCCTATAAAATTGGAGGACAAGTTGAGGACATTTTCCCAAATGTAATGATATAATAAAGAAAATAGAACCGGAAGTCAAAATATTCTCTTTCTTGCTCTAGAAGTGACTTGAACAAGTTATTTAATCTCTGTTTGCCTCAGGTTCGTGATTTACAAAGTTCTCTTGTTGCTATAAATTCTCATTTCTATGGAATTAGACTTAACTGGCCTCATCTATTCAATATCCTGAATATTGTTTTTCTACACGCAATTAGTTTACAGAGTATGTGAGATCTAAATTAGTTCTCTGTACGAATGTTGAATTCTATCTTCTTTTATATTTATTAACCAAGAATTCCCACTGTGACCACACATACATTAAAGTGAAGAATAATTTCAGTGAGCTATCAAATGAAAAATAACCACAAAGAGGTCATGCTTCATTGTATTTTCTAAAAATTTAGGGGATGTTTTAAACCAGAAGCATCTAAAAAGAGTACCTAAAATCTACAGTCCGTATATAATATGTATTAAATAAGAATGTAATATTCTCTTAGAAATAAAGATTTTAGACTTGTATAATGTGTTGATTGTGTTTTAATTTACTTTCATTTTCAAAAGTCTTAGAGTTAAGATATTCAATTACAGTGTTATAGATACAGGGAATTTGAGTAAAAGATTGAGAAAATTAGTAGATGCCTTTAACAGACAACTTTTTATTCTTAAATTAAACAAGTAAGAAGAGGTTTTTAGTAAGATAATTAGGGCCATCTGTTCATGATTCTATCTAGGAAAAGTGGAAAGTCAACAAGAAACATGAATTAAGAAGTTAGGCATGATAAGGATTACTTGGTTATATTAGACCTCTGGTGTCATAATCTACTTAATTCATCCATTATGTATTACATATGCTTTGGGATAAATTGAACAGTACTGGGACATGTTGATAGTCAAGAGACTGCATGGAAAAAAATCTGTAGGCATACATACGTTTCTCTCTTTTCTTTTTGTTTCCTTGGGGAAGAAGAGGCTTGGCAGAGAGGTAGATATCTTACTCGACTGGTCTGTATATCGATGTAATTTAAGATCAATTAACTGAACAAGCAAAGGGTGATGTTTATAAAATTTTAAAGTTTAACAATAAATCCATGTTAACCTTAATTCAATGGCAATTGAGCATCAAACACAGAAAACAATTCCTTAATTTTGTAAAGTACTTTAATTAATGATGACTAACAGCACATGCTGGTTACATTGAAAAAGAAAAAAAAAAAAGCAATGGAAAGTAAAGTAACTAAATTTCTATGCTTTTCATTTAGAATAACTTAATAATTTGTGTACTAGTAAATTTTCTATATTTTTGGTAAAATATTACTATTGATACCATAGTGGATTGAATGGTGGTCTCCCGAAAGATGTGCCCACTCAGAATCTGTGGATGTGACCTTATTTGGAAATAGGGTCATTGCATATGTACTTAAGTCAAGCATCTCAAGATGAAATCATCCCAGGGTTATCCAGGCAGACACTAAATCCCAGGGCAAACGTCGTCATAAGAGAAGAGAAGAAGACACATGGAGAAAAAGGTCATGGATGAATCTTGATTGGAGGTAAGATACTCCCTTCATTGTACAAAGAGAAGAAGGAAAAGCTGATTTGATACAGGAAGATGGTTTTTATTTTCTCTGTGCAGTAAAAGTCAAGTCCATCTACTGAAAGTAGGGGGCTAGGAGCAGGGTAAGGGTCAGCAGTGTAAGGGAAAAGAAGTATGGAACAGAATGGGAGATCAAGCTTCCAGAGAATCATAGTAGAGATATGTAAGAGAGTTTGCTGTTTAAGGAAAACGTGCAACAAATCTGTTAAAGGGAACTATTTACCTTAAGGTACCTGAATTTATTTACTCTGTAAATTAGATGCTGAAGAGTATACAGAAGTTTAAGACAGACGTTTATATTATTTTGCACCTGCGGATATATTACTTTGCGTATTTCTTGTGCATATCCATTTATTAGTTATGCTGTTTCTTTTTTCTGCTTTGTTATGCTATGTTACACTTTTTCTGCTATGTTATGACACATTGAGGGTAAGGAGTATCTATCTTATTGCATTCAGTCCACTTCAGGTGTTCATTCAACAAAGATTTGATAAATTAATAAATGAAACATACTATAAAAAAAAAAAGAAAAGGAGGCAGAGATTGGAGTGATATGTTAATAAGCTGAGAAACATCAAGGGTTGGTGTTCTCCACCAGAAGCTAGGAGAGAGAGGCATAGAGCAGATTATCCCTCAGAGCCTGCTCACACTATCTTTGAACTTCTGGCCTCCAAAACTGTGGGAGAATGAACTTCTGTTGTTCAGTTTCTAGTAATTTGTTATGGAAGCTCCAAGAAGCTAACGCAGATACTTTATCAACAAAAATATGTTGAAAAGCAGTGATAATCCTTCTTAAACATATTGTTATTAGTCAGTTGTCACAGCATTGATCATCTTTATAGTCCGCAATGTAGTAGTCTCGTCCTTACCTGATTTAAAAATTGATTGATATATTTACATCTATCCTAAAATTATTAAACTTTTTTTCTGTTGAATAAAAGACATTCAAGGGTAAAATGTTTAGCCATCATGCCTTGCTATCTATAGAAACTATAAGGAGAACTACAGAGATAAAACATAATATTATATTTTCTATAATCTGAATAAGAAATGTGTAATGCTGATGATTTTCCTTCTATATACACTCATAATACTTCCTTCGTTTTTAAAAATACAAGAAATATATGATTATTACTTAAAATATGAAACATAAAGATAAATAAACACAAAAATAAAATAAACATAAATATCCATAGACTGACAATTACCCCATTTGATATTTTAATATTGAGGTAAATTGTATTTTGTAAAAGTTACTGCAGCAATATCTCCATTCTCACTTACCTTTCCAAACTTTGCCACTTCTCTTCCCCATCAAAAGTTGCGGTCTGTTTCCCTTCCCCATGAATCTGGGGAAGAGGTATTGTGACTCTTCTATACAATATGTATGGCAGAAATGATATTATTTGACAATGTCATTAAAAGGATATAGGCTCTCTCTCTCTCTCTCTCTCTTTCCAATCAACCATGGAACCCAGCCACCAAGTAGTCAAGGAGTCCTAGTCACATGGAAAGGCCACATGTAGGTGTTCTAATGATAGTCCCTACTGAGGTCTCAGCCAACAGCCAGCATTAACTGCCAGCCAAGTGAGCGAGTGAGGCTTCAATTGATTCCAAGCTTCAAGACTTCCAGGTGAGGCCCCAACCCTTGGGAAACTAAAACAAACTATCCTACTGTGCCCTATCTGAATTCCTGGCCCATAAAATCCATAAGGATAATAAATGGTTATTTATGCCTTAAGTTTTAGAGTAATTAGTTATGTACCACAGTTACATGACAGACTGACCCATATTCAGCATAAGGAACAAAATAGCACAGTAGCCATATGTTGATGGAACACCTTTGATGAGAATATTGATAAATCAGAATCTTTCTTGATTGAGAAAATGTTTACCTTCACATCTCTAATAGAATTGAACATAATATACTGAGTTTTGTTGTGAGAAAGAAATACAAACATTTATTTACATTATATCAGAGTTTTTAAAGATTTTATCTGTATACAATATATTTCTCTATAGATTAAAAAGAAAACAGGTCCAATGACACTTTTGGGGCTCTCTTTGGATATCTAAGTTAAATGCGTCACCTAAAGATTCAGAGACCCTAAAATATGCACATTTGTTTCTCAGAATATATATCTCTTCTTTCGATCATTTAAGGCACATCTAAACTTTAAAACTTTACTCAAGATTTATATTTATGTTTCAAAATTACTAATGGAAGATCATCTCTATTTTTTTTGATTTTGACTAGTGGTGATGTGATTATAAGAAGCTGTTGGTTATGTGTATACACACAAATATGTATTTGACATTAATATAATTAACCATTTTTCTCTACATCACGTTATATATATACAGTTCAGGAAAAATTAAATATTTTAAAACCAATTATAGACCAATGTCCACCACTTCTTAGTAATGAAATTAAATCCTTAAAAATGTAAATCTGGAAACAAAACACATGAGAAAAAAATAAATTAGAAAAACAACTCAATAAATAAGTTACAGATTTTGTATAAAAGTGATTATTATTATAAATAAACCTAAGCAAGGAAGAAAACAATAACACATTGTAGATTGTTCTTACGCATCATATGTTTTCAACTATGTCAGATGTTTCTAAAGTTATAGAAAGCAACAATACTGAAGTACTGTCTGGAAAACAATTATATTTGGAGTGAAATGTACAGTTTTACAGTAGAAATGTGTTGCTTAGGTTTATTTTTATCTGTTGAAATATGAGGGCAATGATTATAATCAGCAGTGTGGGATTTCTTTATGGGATTTGAAACCACTAAGCATTTTACAGAAGCTATTGATCTCTGATTTAATCTTTTTTATAAAAAAATAAAAATTATTGTTTTTCCCATCCATCGTCATCAATGAAGGGGTTGAATTATATTTCAAATGCACTCTAATCATCTTAGACTGTCAAGAAAGTTAATTTGTCTAATCAATTTTTAATTATCTTCATCTAGTAAAACATTCTAAATTTTATTATTTATTTAAAATTGGAAATTGTAAAGTAATAAATTATTTTTATTAACTTCATTACTTAGGCCATTAATGAACTCCTTATTGCCACATTGAATAGATATGTGGCAGTCTTCAACTTACTCTTATTCTCATCTTTAATCAACACTTCCCTCCTCTCTTTTTGAGCTCTCTCCCCTCTTCCCTCTATTCTGATTCTCTCTCTGGGTTTCTAGCCAGTCTCCTTCATGCTCTTGTCTTATCCCATCCACTCGTTAGATGTTGGAGCTCCTGAAATGGCTCTTTTCACTGCACACAGTCTGTCAGGAAGAATCATCAATTCATCTGGGTTTAATTTACACTGGTCCCATTTAGCTTATGAGCTAGCTAAAAGAATTAATGGTGGAGCAAATATTAATACCTTCTCACATGGGTTTTTCAGACTTAGTTTACAGTAAACAAGTTTGAATAGTTTGAAATAAAGCTTACTTCCTATTTATTTGTTATTTCAAAAACAAAATCTAAGAGTAAATATGGTAGAATAGATTATTGTTGCCAACTCTTCAATTTTTTCCTATAATAGAAGCATCGATCCATACCCTTGGCCGTGTAAATTTTCAAATGCGTCTCACTAGGATAGATGGAAATAGATTTTCTTGCCACCTCAACATTTGACTTAGCCAGATAAGTTATTTTTTTCAAATTCATTTCAAAATGAATTTGATAAGAGTGGAAATTTTAAATGTGCTGGTAGGCTTTGCTTTGCCTCTTTTGTTTCTCTAATCCACCATGAAAGAATAATAGCCATTGGTCCCAGAATAAGGAGATAAGGGGTAAAGACCTGAACCCAAATCTCAGCCTGGAGGCAAGCCTGGGCGAGCCAGTAGAGGCCATAGTTGGCTCATATATATGTGTGCAAAAAATAAATTTTAAATTGTTGAGATTTGAAGGTTGTTTGTTATGCATCATTTTTGCAATAAAAACTAATATGGAAACAACGAATACTAATCTAAGATCTTAAGATATTTTCTGTGTAAGCAAAATTCATGCCATAGTAGTCCTACCCAGGACCCACATTCCTTTTTCTAACAAAATTATCCTTCTTCCCTCCTGCATTGCCTCCAGTGTTGCTTAAACAAAAGCAGTATATTATTTTTTTATGAAGAAAGTCGAGTAGGAAGTAGGAATCTAATTCTTATTTGTTGCTTTCTTAGTGAAGCAAATTTTAGTGCCACATAAAAAAAATGTCCCTGCCTCCCTTCTTACCAGCACAATCACAAAGTGAAATAATTACAAGAGAAATTTAAGAAAGCCCAATTCACAATTAGAGGGGAAATTTCTACATTTTTATCATATATATAATTCTTGGCTAAGTATTGCTCTCTGTCAGTACCATAGTCTCATAAAACTCTAATATTTTCCAAAAGAGAAGTTTTTAAATCTCCTTCTTAACAAATCTATTCCTCTTCTATTCATTATGTCGGATGATACCCAGGCAATCACCCAAACTACGTACCCAAGAAGCGTTAAATTAGTTAAACAACGAGGCCATTAGATGGAGCTGGCTCTGACGCTGTGGCAGCCTATATAAGCAAACCCAAATCTAAGCCTGTAAATGCCTCGAGGTTACAAAATTGAAACCTAGCGACAACCAATCACAAATAGCCAACTAGGCATTAAGCCATAGCCAATCAATAATTTCTTGCTTTGCTTCCACCTTTTCTCTACAGAAGTCTCTCCAAGATCACCTGTCGGTGGAACGCTCCTAACCACTTACAGTTTGTTGCTGCCGATTGGAATCGATTTTTGCTCAAATAAACTCTTAAAATTTGTAATATGCCTCAGTTTATCTTTTAAAAGAAGCCATCTTGGCTTTCAATAACCATCACATACTAATTTGACATCTTTATTATTTTTTAAATCCATCTTTTTCTCCACCCAAATGACTAACACCAGAGATCCAGCTCTCTCTTCCTTAAAATATTACCATATTCTTTTAATATGGCCTTTCTGAATACAGTATTATTATACCCTTTAGCAACAACAAAAATAAGAACATTGATAATAGTAATTATTATTATCTAAATAGCTAACTACTCTATAGAACTTATACTTTAAGCATTGTTCTAAGTACCCTGTCTATTAACTCAATTTAATTCTCATGACACTCCTATGTTAGAGATGATGAAAATGAGGCACAGAGATACTAACTTAGTTACCCAAGTACACAGGCAGAACGTGTGGCAGAGCCAGGGATTGAACAGAGGCAGTCTGTTTCAGGAATCCAGTAGCTAACTTAATGGCAATCCATTCTGTATTGCTTTATTCTCTGTGGCTGTGAAATAGAAATTGCAAATCGATTATATTACTCCTTTTCTTAAAAATCTTCCGTGAAGCTCTTAATCACCTTTGAAATACTATAATGTAGACTTTATAATGTGACATGGAAGGTCCTCCACGGTTTATTCCATTCTCCTTTCTTCAGTTTCATTTCACATCCATCCCAGCATTCCTCTTTACAGTCAAAAAGAACAAACTTCTGGGCCAGTCCCAGTGGCCTAGTGGTTAAGTTTGGCGTGCTCCACTTTGGCGGCCCAGGTTCGGTTCCCGGGGGAAGGCCTACATCACTCACCTATCAGTGGCTATGCTGTGATGATGACTCACACACAAAATAGTGGAAGATTGGCAACAGATTGGCTCGGGGTGGATTTTCCTCAGCAGAAAATAAAAAGAGCAAATTTCTTACACCATGCTGTTTCTGGCCTTCCACGTTCTCCCTTTTTTGAGATTTGTCTCTTCTCTTACCTTTCTACTTTGAAAGCCCCTGCTCTTTCTTTAAGATTTAGTCATAAACTGAATCAAGTCCTGAGAGATTATGAATCAGGGAGCCAAACTGAGATAGCAAACCCTCTTGCAAACTTCCATAGGTCTTTGTGTTATTAAAATGTCCTGTAGATAGCTGCTCTTCTTCATGTCTCACCCATGAGGCTTTGAGCTATTTTGAGGAAGGGGTTTTAACTTCATCTTTGTTTCCCCAGACCCTAGAAAACATAAATTCTAAATCATTCTGATAGCATTGTGTTAGTTTATAAATGTAGTAAGACAATATGAAATACTACATAAGTATGAACTCTTATGATGATTAAATATCTTAATTTGTTGCATCACCATTTTTGTGTTTGGTTGTTTGTTTTTTACAGACTGGGACTTTTAGTGTCTTGCATTCTGGCAGGGTCAGAGGGAAAATGAGGTATGGCTACAGCTAGGAGTGAGGCCATCAACTTTACAAAACCCTCACCTACTCTCAAAGGTGCTTTTGTTAGAAGAATATTACAAAGCCAACAGAAATTGAAAAGTGAAGTATGACTTTTAAAAAGAAGCGAGGGGCAGAATAAAAAAGATTGGAAAATATAGTGATACATAGTGAGACTTTAGGTACACCCTGAAATGAAGTCCTGTCCCCCTTTGGTCTCTAAGTAATGCAGGGCTTTTGCAAAAGCTGTCACAATGTGTGTTAGTTTACACACAGTCTTTCAAAGAGATTTTGAGGATATGTCTCAGCAAGAGATAACTAAGATGTATTTTTCCTGCAGATTCCTCTCTTCTTTGAAGGGAAGATAAATTAACTGCAATACTTCTGTTTGATTGCACTTCTGAAGTAACCAAGGTTGTAAGACCAGCTTTTTCTCACGGACTATTCCTGCTCTTGGAAGCCAAGTCAGTAACTAACCTCACCACCCTTTCCACTCCTCACAGGGGATTAGGATGACAGTGTCATGACATTTTAAACTGACCAGTTAACAAATGAGCAGGGAGTATTTTGACTCATATCCTACAGTTCTTCAGAAATTGTAAATCTGCTAAAGACACACACACACACACACACACACTGAATGTGTGGGAGTTGTGGATCTCAAGGATGATATGTCTATACATTTGCTCATGGAGGAGTGCTTGTCTGGGATTTTCCCATACTCTCCAAATTTTTGGCGACAAATGTTACATGCACCACAATCATACAGTAGACAGAAAGAGGAGGAGTGATGGGAGGACCCTTAGAGTCCACTGATTCTACAGACTGACAAGATAGTTTTCTTCCCTCCATGTGTTTACCCTATCTCTTGGAACTGAAGCAGAATCTAATCTATGCCCTAAAACTCATGTGTGAAAAAAGGAGAATTTTTTTTGGTTTTCTATAAGTCAACTCACATTTTCTTTTAATTCCCCAATCTGCCTAAGCAAAAAAATTTATCTAGTTCGGTAAATTCAATCAGATCCAATGATTTGACTAATATTCTAGTCATTGTCCAATTTATAGTCTGGTCACTTTGGGAGACATAGTCAGTCTGTCAGTGTTTCTTTCTACTTCATTTGTCCCTTCTTGTCACTCCAAGGTGCTTACTAATCGCCCCAGCATCTGTGAAGTAAACAGTGTCCTCAGAAACCTCCAGTTGTTGAGACATCACTTGATTAGTTTAACTCATCTTGACCTATCTGGCCAGCAAATGTTCTGCTTTACTGGGTGCTATTGGTGCTGTCTTCCGTCTCTACTGGTGTGATGCTGACCCTTGCTGGTGCCAATTGTGGAGCGGCAAAGAGTTCAGCATACCATGGAAAGGAAGCTCTTTTCCTTTCCCTGATGCAATTAGTGGCTCATTAAATCATTCTGTGTTCTCCTAAAAGGGCAATGAACTCCTAGGCACTTCTCTCCACCGTATTGGAGCAAGTAGTGTCTGTGAAGATGCTCTCAGGATGATTCCATAGGTCCTATTGTTCCTGGGCCATATGGGATGTTTAGGTTTTCTGGAAGTTTCTAAAATGAATGATAAAATTATTTCCAACTTTAATTATGACAGACAGAATTCCAAAATGGCACTCTCAAGTCTTCCCACCAGAATCCCCGTAACTGTGAACTCATATGATGACATACGCCCCCCATGATTAAGTTATGCTACATGGCAAAGGGATTTGGCACATATAATTAAGTCTACTAATCAGTTGATTTTGAGTAAATCAAAAGAGAGATTGTCCAAGTGGGCCCAATGTAATCATATAAGCCATTTAAAAGTGAAGAGTTTTCTCTAATTTGTGGTGGAAAGGGAACTAAGAGAGATTTGTAGCATTCAAAGGATTCAAAGTATTATTGCCGGCTTGAGATAGAGGGGGACTTGTAACTGGGAATACAGTGGCTTAGAAGCTGAGAGCAGCCCCCAGTTGACAGCCAGAAAGGAAATAATGACCTTAGTCCTGCAACTGTGAGAAACGAAATTCTATTAGCAAGTTGAATGAGCTTGGAAGCAGATTCTTCCCCAAAGCTTCTAGAGAAAAGCCTTACCTGAACAACATTTTTATTTCTGCTTTATGATTCCCCAAGCCAAGAACTCAGCAAAGCCAGCTCAGCCCAGACTTCCTGAGCTTATGGGATGTGAGACAATAAACCAATAATTTATCTTCAATTCTGAGTTGTGTGATTGGTGTTATTTGAGTGCTTAAATTTGTGGTAATTGTTCCATCTATCTTTCTGTGTGAAGTTTCCCAGAATAAGAAAGCCAAGTTGATGAAGACAGCAAAATAGATAGGTCATGCTAACGTAGACTGTAAAATGAGCAAAAGTCTATGGTTTCAATGCTCATTGGGATTGTTTCTCACATTGCTGCAACCAAGAAGCTCATAGGTAAAATTTTTAGCTTCAAAAATACATAGAAGGAAGATGTCATTCATGTCTCTAAAATGTTCTTTAAAAGGGGGTTTATTTTAACTATTATATTTTTCTACTAGCAAACATAGACACATTAGAATATATCTATTGTATACAGAGAGGTAATTTTTAAAAAAATTATTAGATTATCATGAAATATTTGCCCATGGTGTGACAATATGATGTATGGTATGTAGAAATCAAATTCTCTTATTTTAAATTTTCTTTCTTTCTCACTTTACACCTGAAACTAAATTTAGCTATGACAATATATTAATGTCATTTGTTTCATTCTTGATATAGAAGTCAGAAAATGTAATGTCTAAGAAGAAAATATTTTCTTTTCTTAGAAATCATTAATCCTATTAATTGTAAATGTATATTTATTTTGTGGAATCAGAAAATGTTATATAGTTTTAAAAAGTGTATGCAAATTTTCCTAACCCTTGTATTCATCAAAACATTTAAGAACTAAAATAATTTTGGAAATTATAAATAATATCTGATTTTGAGGTTGACATTAGTTTAGGGCGTAATGACTTAAATCTTGGGATTTAGTTTTTGGTAAATATTGAATTTTTAGGTTAGAAAAAATTTATTGTTATTATAAAAGTATGGCTAACATTGAAAACTATAAAGAAAAAAATCTACATGTGTGAAAGTACCACCACCCAAGATAATAATGTTACTTTATCAGAACACATGTTGGGGTATTTCAATGCAATAGATATTTAGATTATAGTTAAACTGTTTTTGTGACTACTTAGAAAACTTAAAAAATTTCATTACAATTTGTAAACATTTGAAGTCTATAAGTTTAGCAAAAAAGAAAGAAAGAAAGCCACATTTTTGTTAATGATTTAATCTAAACCAATGCCTTTTGTGATATTCTTGGTTTGAAAAATTTATATTGATAATAATTGTATATAATGAAATATGAATGTGACACATACAAAAAAAGAAGCATGCAAGCCTCCTAAACCTTCCAACATGCCCTACAAACACGGGCATTGGTGTCACCTGTATCTGGTGTTCAGCACCTCTCTTTCACTTGGCAACCAGAGAACTAAGATATCAAACTCCCAAGGATAGTCTATCCCACAAAGAAACTGTCAGGGAATTATGCTGCCAGCTATGCCTCTGGAAATGTCTTATTAGTGTTGAAAGCTTCACTGGGCTGGACTATCTAGGTGATATATGCTTTTATATTTTTAAATTTATATAAAACTTTTGTGAGAACCTTTCATATCTATCTCATACAGAATAACTATTTTTAAAAACACAATTGCTTTTTCAAATGGAGAAAACGGAATTATTCTAGATTTGTGGAAGAGTAATGTGATCTTTCCGTCGTAATGAGGGCACTAGTGTCCTGTTCCCTACCAAATTCATCCCTCCCTCACCCTAAGCATGCGACATTTCAACCAATATTATCTGTCATTTTTAAAAATATTTCTGCTTTATACAAACGCGTGGTGGGTGGCATATATTTATTGTTCTTTTGTGTTTATTTGACATCGACTCTCAGGTACAACTTTGTGTTTTTCCTGTGTTTTCTGCAAGTTGTGTTGGTAATCACTTGGCTGCCCCTTTAGAGATCTGTATTTGGCAAAATATTTGAAATAGAAAAATATTCAAATTTTAGAGTAGTCTAAAATGTTCATTCATTCATTCAGCCACTTCTCTATTCAGTCACTTATGTGAGGCTATTTATTGTAGATCAGCATATGTTAACACCAAAAAAAACAGCAATTATCATGCAAAACATGACCCTAGTCCTCAAAGAGATTACAGTTTGTTCAGGGAATACAATGGTAATGAGGTAACTATATAGCATCATGAAAGTTATGATGGATTATAATACAGGATGCTGTGAGACCAAGAAGAGAAGGGAGGATAAAACATCAAAATAATTCTATAAGTATCTATTTAAACTAAGCATCTTTGCCCAGTGTTTTTAATTCACCTAATTTTCAAATAGAAACAAACTTCAATTAGTTAAATCACTGTATTTGTGTGTGTGTTTTGAAATACTACGTAAGACTATTCTCTTCATAGAGAACTTCATAATTTTTCTGATAATACCTGTTCCTTGCTGAGATACTGGACGCTCAGAAGTAGATTATTTGCATTTGCTGACGTATATTACCTGTTTTTGAAAGTTTTTTACCCCCAGAAAATCTAGTTTTGACTCATTTCTAACCCCAAATGTGCAACCATGGCAACCCATGTTTATCAATGACAGGAGTAACTTTTCTAGGTGTTTTCTCACATTGTTATCAATTATCATTATGCTTCTTTTCACTATTTAAAATATACTCAGTCTATGTCCTCAATGGTAAATCATTTTCATTTGGACTATGGTTTTCAGCTGGCAGTGTGTCAGAGTCATACTAGTGACACTTTTAAAAAATAACAAATATTTATACAAATTGTGCATGCACACCCAAAGAATAATTTCTCCTATTAAATGGCATGTTGTAAAGAAAATTCTACATTGCTACATACAAAGAATAAGTTTAAAATACCCATATGTTAATTAAGATACTATTAGAAAAGCAAGAAATAGGTACTTTCACATAAGAAAAAAATCTGTGCTGATTTAATTGGGTTCTTTATTATTTAGTTTGATATCAGAATAGTTTAAAAATGGACTAGTACTTTAAAATGTGTAATATAAACATACAAGGACAAACATTGTTTTACTTTGATTATATATAAATATGTGTGTATGTCATATATATATCTGTAGCATTTTTCTTAAGATAATTTTTGTAGTGTGATATAAAATGTGTTTCAGTACTTGAAATATTTCCCTTAGAATTCTAGACTTCTGGGGCACCAGGATAAAAGAAAAAAAAGTAATGACAAAGGGAATTTGTAGAAACTTGTGGGATTTCATCTGCTGAAGAGAAAAAAACTCTGGAGAGAGCAATTTGATGTCTCAAACTTTTCCCAGTTGAGTAAAAATGACATAAAACACTTGTTCCCAACGTACCTTGTTAGGAATTCTTTTAATACTCATGCTTTTTAAATTCTAATAATCTGTATAATATTCATAGCAAATAGAATACATTTCTTGAAGATCACAATTTATCTAACACATACTATGAAATTCAGAGGCTGTATGCAAGAATATTATGGGGGATTATCTTGAATCTCTTAAAATAGATATCTAGAGCAAGATCTCAAAATTGGAGGAAGTCAACCCAAGGTGCTTTCAGGATAATTCGTTATGGTTATGGTACAGAAATCATACATTACAGATTTATATATATGTGTGTGTGTATACGTGCACATATTTAGTATCATATTTTTAATATCGGTTTTATCTATGCATTATAATGTTAAAATATATATTGATATGATATTATACACAGAGTTTTTCAAAACCATAAATACATCTAGACATATTAGGAGCCAATGTTTCAATTTTTATTTTACTCATAGTAGTGTATGGATAAAATATTCTTGAGATACTGATCTAGTGAAAAATAAATATGAAAAGAAAAGTTTATATGCAGTTGGTTGGGTGATCAATAACTTGACATGAAGATGACTGCTAAATCTCTAATATTAAATTAGGACACAGTGAAGAGAGGAGACATGGTTTGTCATTATACTTTTCATGATTTAGAACGTAAGTCTTAGATTTCTGGATTTCGGTTGGGCATGTAAGGAGCTTGGAAGTCATCGCTCTGTCCTAACAACAAGTAAAAAGCTAAAAAGCTGAAAAACCAACTCTCCTTAGATATGTTAGAGAAATGATGTCACAGGGAAAACTACTGCCCCGTGAACTGGAGAGAGAGAGAGGCAGATACAGAGAATCACAACCTACCGTAGGAGAAACCCATGAGCAGAAACCATCGCAGGAACCAGTTCTGGGGTAGAAAAATCTAAACTGTAATTGACAAATTTGTGGAGGCTCAGTGTCGACAAGTCTGAGAGTTAAAAACTCCAAGGGGAGAGTTAAAAATAGTCAGTAGAAGAGCAAAAGTGTGTAACTACCTCTAGGCATTCAACTAGTTTCTCAGAGTGAATACTGGAAAAAAATCCTCTCATGCTTCCCTAGGGGGGTGGGTGGAGTAACAATTTTGAAATACACTAGAGTATTCTGTTCTTCTTATCAAAGACTGCCCTCAGGAGAAACTATTTTACTAGAGACTAAACCATTGGGATTTTTTTGGAGCCTAACTGACCTGGGAGAAGTGAAATACTTAACTTTATCCTACCCTAGTTTTCCGCGTGGGGGAAAGAAAATGGCTAACTTTGCCTGCTCCAGCCTTTCATATGGAGGAAGGAAAATACCCAACTCTAGCCCATGCCATCCATCCTGCCCCACCCAATGGAGGGATGGGGGCACTGAGAAACACTTCTGAAGTTCACATACCAGAAGCACAGACTCACTAAAAGACTGAAACCTCATCCCTAATCATAGGACTACAGACCACTTCTCCTCCACCCACACACTATCACATTTCTAAAAGCCTATTTACTATATTTCTTTTTACCCAATACATTAATTCCAGACAGCAAGAAAAAAAAAACTTCAAGGCATATTAAAAGGCAAAAAGCAGAGTCTGAAGAGACAGAGCAAGCATCAGAACCAGACACAGTAGAGCGGGAATGTTGGAATCAACAGATCAGGAATATAAAACAGCTATAATTAACGTGTTAAGGGTTCTAATGAATAAAGTAGACATCATGCAAGAACAGATGAGTGATGTAAGCAGAGAGATGGAAATCCTAAGAAAGAATCAAAACTAAATGCTAGAGATATAAAACACTGTAAAAGAAATGAAGAATGCCATTGATGGGCTTATTGGTAGACTGGACACAACTGAGGAAAGAATCACTGAGCTTGAAGGCATCTCAACAGAAACCACCAAAACTGAAAAGCAAAAAAAAAAAAAAGATTGAAAAAAAAAGAAAGGAATATTCAAGGACTGTGGGACAACTACGAAAGCTACAACATATGCGTAATGGGAATATCAAAAGTAGAAGGGAGAGAGAAAGGAACAGAAGAAATGCTTGAAACAATAATGACAGATAATTTCCCTCAAATTAACGTGAAACACCAAACCATAGATCTAGGAAGCTCACAGAAGATCAATCAGGATGAACGCCAAAAAACTAAGCCTAGGAACATCATCTACACACCACAGACAATCAAAGATAAAAACAAAATTAAAGAAGCCAGAGGGAAAACAACACCTTATTTACAGAAATGCAAAAGTAGAATTACATTTGACTTCTCCTACAAAACCATGAAAAAAGCGGAGTGAAATATTTCAAATGTTAACATAAAAACTCTATGAACCCAGAACTCTGTATTTTGAGAAATTATCCTTCGAAAATGAAGGAAGGGTCCAGGCCTGTGGCCTTGTGGTTAAGTTTGACGCACTCCACTTCGGTGGCCTGGGTTCACGGATTTGGATCCTGGGTGCAGACCTACACCACTCATCAGCCATGCTGCGGCAGCAGCCCACATATGAAATAGAGGAAGATTGGCACAGATGTTGGTTCAGGGCTAATCTTCCTCAAGCAATAAAAAGAGGAAGGTTGGCATTGGCAACGGATGTTAGCTCAAGGTGAATCTTCCTTAGCAAAAAATGGAGGAGAAAAAAAGGCTTTCTCAGACAAACAAAAATTGAGGGAATTAGTTGCCAGTAGACCTTCCTTGCAAGAAGGAAGGAATTTACATTATATGTGCCCAAGTGAAATGAATGACATAAACGATACAAAGGAGGCATGGATGAATTAAGATTACTTTGTTATTATAAGGTACTCTCACTACCTGTGAAGTGGTACGGTATTATTTGAAAGTGGACTTTGCACACTTGTAAGTGTATATTGCAAACTCTTGAGCAACAACTAAAAAAATAAAAAATGTAGAATACATTACAAATGTACCACTCTGGTGGAGGATATTGATAATGGGGGAGCTATGCATATGTGGGGGCAGGGGATATATGGAAAATATCTGTATTTTTCTATTCAGTTTTGCTATGAACCTAAAACTGTTCTAATAAATAGTCTGTTTAAAAAAATATATAAGGCTTTGTGACTTAGATTCATTTTAAGTAAATGAAGGATTAAAGTTCTTTTTATTTAAATTTATAATTATTCTTGAACACTTAAGCAGAATTATTTATATTAAATTACTATAAAACTTCAGGGAGAGCATATTTTTATCTATTTTATTTAATTTATATTACAGGCTTTATGTGATGTTAATTATTAATGCCTTTTTATTCAAAAGAATACTTATTGAAGCATATTAATTCAATATCTCAAGGAAAAATATCTAGTACATTGAGTTGCAAATTGTACCAATATTTTAAGAATCGTATTTCATCCCTCATGGAATTAATGCACAGGGCCAAGAATGGTATGGAGCAATGTATTGATAATAGATATTAAATATTTACTATTACCCAAATGGCCAAAGAATAAACATATTTCCCTTTGATCCTCCAAATATGATAGAACCAGGCTACGCTCTCTGCTACCTTCTTTCTTCAGTCTTAACCTACAAATTCTATTCTAATGTCTCCTCCCTTGGGCTTCTCCATACATTGGCCTGATACCAGTCTCATTCTTCTTACACACGTGTAAGCCTTGAAGACCTATGCTCATCATTCATAAGAAACTCACTTTCATTGTGCTTTAGAACAACTTTGATATTTTTTTCAGCTTCCCCTTTATGAAAAAAAAAAATTAAAAGAAAACTTTATAAAGAGTCTTCTTCATATTCTGTCACTTTACTCCCAGAGCAACAATAGACTTCTTTCCTATGAATAAAAAGATATCTTGCTTAAAGATAACCCTTCTTTATTTATTACTATGTCTTTTATAACATGGGATAATGAAATAATTAGTTTAACCCTTGACCACTGCGATCATTTTAGAATATATAGTTGTGGCAGATCAAAAATGGCTACAGTTTTTGAGACCTGTCTCATAGAGTGCCGGCACATGGATGTTTTCACTTGTGCAATATGGTGAGGTGGTAGCATGTCAGTTCTGGGCCAGATCTGTGAGAGGACTACTAACAGGTTCCAATATGGTCTCCAGGAGTCCTAAATCACCATGTAAGAACTATATCTACCTTGTTGGAGAGATCCCGTGGAGAGGTTCTGAGACTACATGAAGTGGGAGAGAGGCCCAAATGAACCTAGACAGATAGCCATCCATGCCAACTGTGCGATAGACTCAGGCCAAACACAACCACCACCCAAGTTACTATAGTATAGTAGCTTACTGGAACTGTAGGGATTAGCATTGTCTAGTGGACTATTAATAGTATTTCCCCAAAAGTTGAGTCAAGTCACTTTTTTATGGACCTAGTCACCTTGTAACATGGCCATAGGCATCTTTAGGGACATATTTGTAGTTACATTTTTGTGATTATGTTACAGGATCTTTGTCTCACCATACCATGAGGCATCTACCCCTCCAGCCCTCAAATTCACACATGAGTGTACTGAATTGTTAGAACTTAATTGACATCAATGATTGAATCTGGGAATTATTGTTTTTAGTTGTACAGTTTTTACTATAGAAAAGGAAGTGAAATGAAGATTGAGGAAGCCAATCTGAATATTCATCAAAAAAAGATGTTTGCACTTTAAATACTGGTAACTAGTTCTAATTTTTTTTCCTTTTAGGAAATTTTCACTAAAGCTTGTGGTCTTGCAACATGTAGTTTACCTTCCGTTCCTGAAGATTAGACTGTATCACTTCCTTATTTGTAATTTTGTAATTATATCTTTCAAGTTTCCTTTGGTGGCTCTAATCTCTACAATTCCAACAGAGATTTGTCTCTCTTTTATCGGCAGAATAAATGCACATATCTACACTGGAATATGCTTTACAATTTGGGAGCAATTGAAATCAACCAAGTGTTCTGCTTTCTTTTTTTTCTCCTTCTGAAAACCTCTTGATGTTAAAACATTGCCACTCCTTTTATATAATTGTTGCCCAATTTCCTAGACAGAGATTTTCACTCCAGAATCTATAGTTTTTTCCATTTAATAAAGTTGTACACTCATTGATCGGAATACTATGCTATCACTGTCTTAAATTTTACTGATAAAAAATGAGTCTGAAACTTATTCCTGTTGAGAACAAAGTTGTCTAATCATTTCTTATTCCATATTTTTAAAAAATGTATCTGTTACCATTTGTCTCCTTAACTCAAATGCTTTCAAAACCTAAAATAATTATTTTGTCCATCTCAAAACATTTGATTCCTATATTTCAGACAAAGAAGTCTAAAACCAAGAATTCTTCATAATTTCTCAAATAGCTTTTGTTATGTAAATCAACAAATTCCACCTCTGGTAAAAAAGGAATATCTGTATAAAGTCTAATGGGCATATTTTATGGGAAACTGCATTGGTTTACAGTTAGAAACACGAGTACTCATAAAATTGTCATTGTCTATCTTTGTCAACTTCGGCAGAAATCTTAACCATTATAAATCTTAATTACTTTGAAGCAAAACAAAATCTTTGATTTAGATAACTAGATGAACTTTTAGGTTTCTTTTGATTCTAAATTTGGATAATAAGTATATATATGAATCCCTGCAATGTGATTATATTTTAAGACAAAAAACCAGCAGTTATAAATGTTTATTTTAGATGTTATGCTTTATCTTGCAACAAATCAAAAGGTACACAGTAAAAGAATATTTATTCTATTCATGACCATGTTAATTCAGCTTCTTAAGTGTTTACATACTTAATTTCATCAATCAAGCATTTAGAACGAAAGGAAAGCCAACCCTCCAGAAAAGTTTACTTCCCAGGTGGTGTTAGGATGTAATGTGCTAGAAGTAATACAAATTACTGATTTAAGAGCCATTGAATAGGACAATGTCTTTTCCAGACAACACTAAAATTAACCAATTTCTTTCAGATATAATATAAAGTATGATATATATGATTAATTTTAAAGAACAAGTACTATATATGGAAAAATATAAATATCAATAAACATTCTGAATTATAATCTATATGAAATAACTCGTCATGCACTAAAAAGAGGGAAAACCGTTTTAAACCAAGGAACTATTCAAAGATTTTGTGTATAACTATACTTACATGAGTGAAGGGAGGAAATTAAGTTTTTGGGTTTCTGTAGCAAACTTTTCTAGCAAAAGAGAAAGAGGAACTTCAATATAAATAAGAACTTATCTAAAGAGAAGTCAATTTTTACTTTGAGAATAACAGCAAATACAAAGAGCTTCAAGAGTCAGACACAAAAAATATTTTATTTAACCCAGGAAAAAGTAAAACAACATTATTTAGGCTTTTTGTCATAAGCTTTTGCTGGATTTATTTAGGTTTTTATTACTTCAACATAACAACCACAAATGGTTGAAAAAGATAATCAATTACACAGAATATGCCTTTGGAAATATCTTACCACTGAGGACTTTTTAAAAACTTATACTGATGATTAATATAGTACTGAAACTGTACCTCTTTTCTGAAAAAAAATCTCACTTTATCATTTGTTTCCTTCTTCGTCTTGTGGCTCACTGACTGATTTCAACATTTGCTGTCTAGGTTCCAGGAGTGAATGTTCAAGCACATCTCTCAAGAAGTGACATATTCAATATTAGATTTGTGATCATTTTTATGGAAGAGCGGATGGTATGAAATAGTAGATTAATCTCAGTTCTTCGGTGCTCAGAGAGTAGTTTTGTCAATTTATCTATTAGCTAGTGAATTTTAAGTGAAGCACTATATCCCAAATTTGGTTGTGCTGACACACAACTATTTATGTTAAGTAAATATTTAGTATAAATATTTAGAATGCATTTCACTTTACCAATATCAGTGATATAGAATGTATTTTTCAATTTCCAAATTATTTTTCACATAATATAGACAGCAAGTGTTATTTTTTAACTACACGTGTGTATTATCTTTTATGTATGTTAAATATGTATTTATAAAAACATATTATGCATATATATATAACTATATGTGGAATAAACGTGTGATTTATTGTGTGCACAACTTTTATTTTGAAGAACTATTTTGATCAAATAATGAATTGAAATTTATTGAGAAATTAAAATATGCTTTTATTGGTTTAAGCCTAGTAAATGAGATTTAAAAAGTTAGTATAATAGTAAAAATAGTAATGTAAAGAAGAATAAATAAAAATAATAGCAGTGGTATGAACAATGTCCTTATTGAACTTAAAACATGATTGTTTAGAAAAATTAATGCATGTCAATATTAGAAAAATAATTGCTAAAAGGGCTGATGTTAAATATATGATTATATATTGAAGTAATCTTATAAGATTTTATGGTCCCAAATCGGAGAACATTTAAAGAAGCAGAAGGTATTTATTTTGCTAAGTGTTGGAAAGAGGAATAAGAATCATTATAGCTACTCCAGATTTTAAGTATATTAACATTGAATTGGCTCTTCATGACTCAGATGATTCTTGACACAGTAAAAATCCCTTTATGGGACTTCATTTGGCCAAGTAGAGAATTCAAGTCAATTGAATCACATAAATTTAGGTGGTTGGCAAGATATTTAATCAACATTTGTGATATATAAGGCTGATGTATTCAACATACTTCTTCAGTTTTATATCCTAAAGTATTTTAGTGAACTATTTCGAAGAGCCATATCTGTTCCTATTTTCCTTATGTTAATACTGTAATGCATTTACTAAAGTAACAACATGCAGCACATGCCTGAAGAATAGAGGCTATCTTTGTAGTATTTGTTTGTCTGTTTGTTTAATGACAACAAGGAGAATTAACTTTAACCTAGACAGGCTTGCCTCTAACATGGCCTGAGCCAAATACAAATGGAAGTCTAAATGCCATGTGTACACTTTTCAAGTTATAAATCAAGCTAATGATGTGATAAATAAAATATATTCTGTCTTTTATACTGACAAATATATCTTGAAAATGACCAAATGAAAAGATTTGGATCTAGAATTCTTAAGCTCTTTGGAGTCCTACAACATAGTGTATTAGCACAGAGAGAGTGAGCCCATGGCCCCTGGTCTGCCCACTATGCTTCTCTTCCAACTTCTGGATTTAGCAGCCAAACGTGTGTATGACACATGTCTACACTCCATCTGCAGCAATCCCCTCGCCCAGCAAAGACACCACATGAACATCGCTTGGGTCTGTGTGCACACAATGGAGACACAGGCCATTCTCCCAGAGTCACATTTCTGATAATCAAGGCTGGTGCTATTTGGGCAGAAAATTCTGAAGTCACCAGTACCTGAATCATTGTTTGATATATTGTTTTACCAGGGCTGCCATAACAAAGTACCACAAACTTGGTAGCTTGAATAACAGAAATTTATTTTCTTATGGATCTAGAGGCTAGAAGTCCAAGATCAAGGTGTTGGTGGGTTAGTTCTTTGTGAGGACTATGAAGAAGAATATGTCCCATACCTCTCTCCTAGCATCTAGTGGTTTCCAGGCAATCTTTTTTGTTCCTTGGCTTGTAGGTGTATAGCCCTGCTCTCTGCCTTGATGGTCGCATGGCGTTCTCCCTGTGTTTGTGTGTGTTTGTCTCCAAGTTTCCCCTTTCTATAAGGACATCTGTCATATATGATTAGAGCCCACCTTAATGAACTCATTTTAATTTGATCTTCTCTATAAAGACCCTATCTCCAAATAAAGTCGCATTCTGAGGTCCTGGGGGATAGGACTTCAACATATGAATTTTGAAAAGATGCATTTCAACCTATAACATCCACAAAGTGGAAGGATGGGACAGACATGAGCTAGGGTGGGCAAAATCCTTTAGCCCTGCAGACACTTTGTTAGATGTGAATGGGTGAAGCTGAAAGAGCTTCAGAGCACCCCTCTAAAATGTAAAGGTAGTAGTACCTGTGGCCCAGGTCTGCTTGTGGAATTTAAGGTAGATTATATCAATTTTACTTTAAACTTCTAAGTTCATATAGAAACTATCACCACTTTTGTCGTGTTTGTTTGTATTTGTTAGTTTATAGTTATATAATTATATTTCACATATAAATACTTAACCTTTCTTACAAATCAATATGATGAACAGCAAAATTATTTTTATTCCTTCAAGATTTTCTGGTTATCAAAAATTTAGTATTATTTAATGTGACTTAAGAGAAACAAGTGTGTAAATATTCTTGGTAAACACATTATATAAATGTGTAATGTTTAATTTGTAGAATTTAAAATTATTTTCTGATATATATGAATACTAAATCTTGTCATCTTGACATCTTATTTTTCTTCATAAAATAAGAGTACTTACATTTTAAAAGTCTGTCAAAATGTCAAAATCAAAAAAAAATAATTAAATAAAATCTTTTTCACAAGGGGGCACTGAGATGAGTTAGTTGATTTTCTATGGACGCTCATTAGTGCTTAACTTGGCTCTTTTCCTTTGTTATTCTCTCCTAGATTCCATATCAAGGCAAATAAATCTTAGTGCTTCTGGTAATCTTAACTTTTTCCCTCAATCCTCCTCACCTTTATCTCTACAGACTTCCTGAAAGGCCAAACCAAACAATCACTAGTTTACTGATCTCTTTCTCCAAGGAGAACATCTGGTTTAATCCCATCCATCATACACACATACACACACCCACACACAGGTGTATATATGTACATATACATATATCTACTTAAGTTTATATGGGTACATATGTGTGTGTGTGTGTGTGTGTGTGTATATCTCAGTCACTCCATGAAGCCCTGGACCCTCAGGTCGTATCTCCTCACCTAGGATGTCTTCCCAATATCGCTGCATACCGCCTCTGATCTGACTTAGTCTTCCATCCCTACCAAACAGTACGGATACATGTACTATAATCTCATCAGCAAACTCCCCCAAAATTAAAAGTCTTCTTTAAAAGTTTACTTTAACCCATCACTGGAACAAAATGTAGTTGTCTCTTTAGAATATTGATTCTTTCCTTTCTCTATAAAAATAATTTTACAAACTCAATTACAGGGAAGCAGACAGGAAGAATAGCAACATGATTGATTGAGGGAAAATGCTTGTGAAGGAAAATAGAGAGGGAGCTACAAAAAAATGCTGAGGAGTCATTGGAGCATGATGCAGATTTCAGTCCTAAAGATAGAAAAATGGAAAGAAAGAACGATGGATGGAAAGAAGGAAGGAAGGAAGGAAAGAAAGAAGAAAAAGGATGGAGGCCAATCTGCTATGCAGCTCTGAGAAATTATCACTAGGCTAATGGGGAATCTTCAAATAAATGTCACCCTTCAGAGAAGTGTACACTCTGTGGTTGGCTCAGAGCAGCTTGTGTTAGGTGTGGCTGTGGTGTTAATGTGGACATGATTTCAGAGCACAGCCGCCGGGCCCAGCAGTCAATTATGCAGCAGATTTGAGAGGCACATTTTCATAACTGCCATGTTCCCTCTTGCATAACATAGTTTCTTTCCTTGTTTTCTAGGGTATTTAGAAAACACCCACCTCAATTTTGACTACTTATCTATATCTTTAGGTGGTTCTTCTACATCTGTCTGACCTCTAGATATTGGAATGCCCTATAGTTCAGTTCTTAGAATTTTATCTTCTCTATATTCACTTTGAAAATTTTATCCCGTCCTATGATTAAAATATCCATAGAATAATATCCATATATATCTAGCCTGGCCTCTCAGCTGAGTTTGGACTTATCCTATAACTTTATTTAAATCACAAATATGCACCTCAAACGCGTAGGAAATCTCCCTCCTCTTTTACTTTGTCTCGAGACAACACTGAGACATTTATATCACTCCTCCAAGTACTAAGCAGAGAACTTCTGCATCCAGCTAGGATAGAATAATTTATTCCAGGATTAGCCCTTCCATAATAAATAACCATAAAACTAGATAAAAATGTTCAAGGAAACATCACTCATCTCAGAGGTATAGGTCTCCCAGGAGTGGGTGCACCTTAATGTCTCTGGCATGGGACAACAGGCAGCACAAAATTGTGATTCCTGAGAGAAGGAAAATGTAGTTAATAAGCACCAAGGTCACTTGTGTTCTCTTCCTGGGGATGATGATTTTATTCTGGCCCAGCGAGCTGGCATCCATAAGACTCAGAAGTCCTAGTGAGTTAAGAAAGCAGATATTGGAACTCAGGATCATTGAAGCAACTACAATTCATGATGAAAGGCAATGGAGAAAGGGATCTGAAAAGAGGAGTGATAAGAAGTTTCACGTAAACCCTTGTTGAGTTATTGGGCTGCGTTGCATTCCAGGAAAGACAATCTCTACTAGAAGTTTACTAGAGAGGAGCTGCTATGGAGTTGAAAATAGAACAGAAATAAGAAACTGAGAAGAGCTGATGATGCAACCAGGGCAGAATGGAGAGACTTTGTTAATTTCCAATGCATACTGAAAGAATGGGACTTGGGATACCTGTAAATTCCTTAGGTATAAGAATGAAGCTGCAAGGAAGCCAAATCTAGCTCACCATAAGAAGAACCACAGGGACACCAAGTTTGGGAGTTTAATGCCACCAATTTAGGGAAACTTGAGAAACTTGACCTTTCCATAGACCCGCCATATCATAGAATGAAACTTAGCCTAAACAAGTTCAAGTACAGCAGCAAGTAATTGAACTGTCTCCTAGAACAAGAACCAACATTCCTTAGAGGAACATAATAAAATTAAAGTCTCTACAATGTATGTGCAATGCCCATTATACAATAAAAAAAATTAATTACAACTGTCACAGACAAGAGGAGCCTAAGGAGGCATGGCTATTTAATGTATGGTGGTACTATGCAGAGGATCCTGGAACACAAAGAGATCATTAGGTAAAAAATAAGAGAATCTGAATAACGTATTGGGTTTAGGAAATAATAATGGATCGATATTGTTTCATTAATTGTGACAAGTGTACCACAGTAATGTAAGATGTTAATAACTGAGGACAATGGATGAGGGTATAGGAAACTCTCTGTACTATCTTCTTAGCTTTTCCATAAATATAAAAGTATTCTAATATAAAAATTTATTAAAATTTAATTACTAGTCATGAAAATAAACTAGAAAATATGACCCAAATTCAAGAAACACAACTTATAATAGATAGCCAGATATTAGAGTTAGAAGACAAAAAAATTAAAGCTATTATTATAAACTGGCTCAAATAATTAAAGAAAATATGTTCAAAGAATTAAAAGTAGTCCTGGGCTGGCCCCGTGGCTTAGCGGTTAAGTGAGCGAGCTCCGCTGCTGGCGGCCCGGGTTCGGATCCCGGGCGTGCACCAATGCACCGCTTCTCTAGCCATGCTGAGGCCAAGTCCCACATACAGCAACTAGAAGGATGTGCAACTATGACATACAACTATCTACTGGGGCTTTGGAGGAAAAAATAAATAAATAAATAACATTATAAAAAAAAATTAAAGTAGTCTAAATAATAAGAAAATAGTTTACGTAAATAAAAATAGAGGATTTCAGTCAAGATAGTAAACGTCTGTGTAAAAAAACTCAAGTGAAAATCCAAGAGCTAAAAATTATATTCACTGAAATGAAAAATTAACTGAATGCTTTAAGATCAGATTGGAGATGGTAGGATAGTCAGTATATCTGAAGAGAGATCACTAGAAATGCTGTAATCTCAAAAATATATTTAAAACAATGAAGAAAAATAAACATATTCTCAGGGATGCGTGAGACAATATCAAATATTTTAATGCATGTGTAATTGGAATCCCAGATGAGAAAGAAAGTGAGGTAATGAGGTGGAAAATATTTGAGGAAATTATGGAAAAAAATTCCCAAATGTGATGAAAGAAGGCGACATATATATGAAGCTAAGCAAACCCCAAACATAAAAAAGTACGAATTAAACCAGACCAGGCATTTCATAGTTAAGCTGCTGCAGCTGAAAAACAAGAAGAAAACCTGGAAAACAACCAGGGGGGAAAAAACAAGGGAAAAACAATTGAAAAATTACTCCTCATTGGAGACAATGGAATAAAATTTTTAAAGTGCTGAAAGATACAAAATGTCAATAAATAATCTTTTAACTATGAACATACTTTTCAAGATTAAGGGTAAAATAAAGTATTTGCAGATAAAGAAAAACTGAGATGACTAGATGTGCACTGCAAGGGATGCTAAAGGATATCCCTCAAGATGAAGGGATACAGATGAAGATGATGTTTCTTTAAAATTTATTAATTCTCTTAAAAGACAAATATCTGTGCAAAGTAAAAATAATAATAACATTTTACAGTGGAGTGTATATCATTCCTGGAATAAAAGACCCATCACAGAAGCACAAAGGATGGGTGAAAGTAAGTGGAATTTCATTGTTTTTCAGTTATAATTTTTTGAAGTGGGAAGTGGATAATGTGACGTGGGGAGTGGAAAAATATGAGGTGTGAAGTAAGTATGGCAAATGTAAAGTAGAAAGTGTCAAGTACGTAATGCAAATTTTAAAGTGTAAATCATTATCAGTATTAACTCTAAATAGTCTTTGATAAGTTAAGGGTGCACACTGATAGCCCCAGAACACCTCTTGACGGAATAATCAAAGAAAGCTGAGCTAAGATGCCAATAGAAGAAATCAAGTTGAATAGGAAAAATTTTGAGTTAAAAGAAGTCAGAAAGGAAGTAAGAGAGGTGAAGAAAAATCGAAAAGACAAAGGGAAATCAAATAGCAAGATGGCAGACTGAAAGCTAATCACATTAATAATTGCTTTAAATATAAATGGACTGAACAGTTTAATTGACTGAAATTGTTAAATTGGATGAGAAATCGACACCGAATAATATGTTGCTTAAAAGATATATGCTTTAAATATAAAACACAAAAAGGCTTAAATAAACATGCAAATTATAAGCATAAATTCTCTCAGCTTTTCTTTATCTGAAAATATATTTATTTTGCTCTCATTTTTTATGTTTCTCCAGGATCCAAATAGGGCAAAGCTACAATGTATTTAGATCCTACTAGATATAACAGAATGTAAAGTGTGCTTTTCAATAGATAAACAACAGCAAATATTTCTTACATTCTGTGCCATTTTTTTTTGCCAGAATCAATTACTTGTGCTTTCTATCCTCATTCTTTTAAATTTTAATAGTCTGTAATTCATTTCTCACATAGTAACAATGGGAATGGGGTGAGCTTCCATATAACCACTTTATATGTTTGCCTTAAGTTTATTCTCATGTCCTAAACCAGGATTTTTTAACTAGTAGCTTTGGGAAAATAAAGATTTATGGGTTTTCTTTTGGTCTATTGTGCGTGTGAGTGTGTTGTGGAGATTAAAACCAAGAATATGGATTTTAAATGTTCCTTTGGTAACACTTTTTCTACAGCTTATCTCTGAACTGGTGTACAGAAGGCACTAGAATTTAGTAATGCAATAAATATAAAAATTTAAGTGAGATAGTGTGTTGAAGTGATTTTATGAACTAGCATCCTGAAAGAATATGGATTTTAACAGAAGCATGTGAAACCTAGTCAGTAAAATAAAAGACTATGTGGTTAACAGAGTCTACGTAATGTTCATATAGTATTATTTTTAGGGATCCACATGTTCAGACAGCATGGAAAAAATATTTTGAAACTGTAACAAAAATACAACCAAACACTGAGCTTCCTTTTCAGAATAAGACTTGAAATTGTCTAAAACAATTTTTCCCTTTTAAAATGAAGTCCTTAGTGATTAGAACAAACCAGACAGATATTGTTCTCAGAGATTAGAAGTCTTTGTAGTTGTCAGATAGAATAAACACAATTCCTGATGCAGAGGCTAAGTGACAGCAGCCACCTTTTGTTCATTACATTACCAGAAGATACCCAATGAACGAGAATTTTTGCAATCCTGAACTTCCATTGTTATTTTAAAAAATGAAGAATGACTGATGAAGTTCTTAACTGTAATGATGCCTGTCCCAGCAGATGAGAGAAAAATCTAAGCAGCTGCAAGATACTCTGTTCGACGAGGAGGATTATGATTAAAGAGGGAACCCATGAGGGCTTTTATAAACCTGATTGGGGGATTACGTGAACTACAGAAAATAATGGAGTGTTAGCCATCATAATACTTCTTCTACGTGACTTATTGAGACATAGAGTGGGTTTACTAAAATCATTCCTCACACAGTACAATTCAAATTAGATAATATTCCAATTTGACTTTTACTTTGGATTCAAAAATATAAAATATTAGACAGTAGTGAAATGTGATTTGCAAAACATGGATGAAAATGAAAATCTCTTTAGATATGATGATAGCATAGCCAAGCATGCATTATGTTATTATCCTGAATTGGTTATAGTCTATTAACTGGTTAAATATCAAATAATGAACATATATGAATAGGAGTAATGATATTCTGATTCAGTCAACGAAAATAATCCTGAATCTAATTTTTAAAAACATATTAAGGGGAAGATTAGTAAGATCCAAGATGTTCACTATCAAAACAATGGATCTGAGAGTTCTCTCTCTAGATATAGATATAGATACAATGTAGATATAGCCATGAGAGTAACAGGCAACTTTCAGCAGTTCTTCAGTTGTTAAATCCAAACATCACTCAAACCAAATTCTTATAGTCACAGAACAATTCTACTAAAGGAAGAGGACATATGTGGGCTTGCAATCATACTATGGAGTGAAATAATTTCAGAGAAATTGCTTGGTTCCAAGAAAAATTATAAGGTAGAAAGCAAGGTATAATGGGAAAAGGGTTGGTTTTAGAAACCAGCTGTTTAAATACGGATTCTGCCGCTTGCAAGCCATGTTGTTACGCGTAAGTTGTGAAACCTCTCTAAGCTTTAACCTTTATCTCTAAACTACGATCCTCATTTAAACTGGATAGCATAATGCCTGACGCACAATTCCAAGTCAATAAGTGAACGTTTACATTATTATAAATGAATTTGCAACAATAATTATATTATTGTGGTTTATCGCTCATGCTAAATCTGAAAAGTAATGTTTATCACGAAAGAGAATTAAATGGCTGAGTAATTAAGTCCACCTTCTTGAGTGGAACAGGTGTGTCTGTTTATAATGTTCCAGAACACTTCAGACACTACAAAACAATTAAGATAGCACGATGCCAGCTAAACCAGATCCGGGTTCTGAATTTGCCTAAATTAAATCTTTCCATGTTTATATCTTACATCTTTAGTACATTGCCTAAAACTAACACATACCTGCTTTATTTTACTGATGTCACTACAAATGTTTGTATGCAAAATTGTGATAAGTGAAAGAGGAATGAAAGTACACATTTGAGATTATACAAATTAGACAAAAATGCTATTTAACAACTTACGGCAAATATTTTTATTGTTTTTATTGCGTGTAATTTTTGAGAACTGACTGTTTAATGATTGCCAAGCAGTTTAAGAATCCACTTATTTTGAATCCTGTTTTAATTTTCAAGTTTAAGTCTTGACTTGATCTTATCCCAACATAATATTTAGCTCATTGGTAAATAGTTTTATCATTGTAGTACAAAGATATGTTAAATTACACATTTAGAAAACAACTATAGTTTTGTTCTTTCTTTTTACATAAAGTGTGATTAAATTCACTAAAAAAGGAAATTCCCTTGTTTAAAAGATACTTAAATATATCACCATTACATATGCCTGCTTTTATGTTCATTAAAAATATAGTTATTTAAAGCTGTCTCTTCCTGTGTACGACTTTATCAAAAAATGATCTTTTTTTCAAGAAAGACTCAGGCGATAATATGCTAATGAACATAAAGGGTAATGGTAGTGGTCAGAATGGGTCACAAGATAGAGAAATTATGCTATTAATGATTTTTTTTAACTTTACATTTTCAAGTGAGGTCAAACAGCTCTGTTATTTATTTATTTATTGTATTTCAACATTGACTTTTTTCACATGTATTACAACTCATTATCTCTAAAATACTAAGTAGGGAAAATAAGCTCTTTAAACTCTGTCAGAAATACCTGTTTCATTACTAAACAATAACCTGAACACATCACTACCATTTATGAACAGCATATGTTGGATCTCAACTGGTTTAAAGCAGGATGTATTTGAACATCAACCCACTGATTTTTTACACTTCTAGACTCTACTCCTTATACTCCACTTTGAGCCCCAATGTACAGTGGCCATGTGACTGCGGAATAAGTTATAGCTAATGAGGAAACCTAAAGAACCATCATCATAAAGAACAAAACATATTCTTGGTGTCTTTTATTAAAGAGGGAAAACAATTGCTAACAATAGTCACTGCGTAACTTGAACTTCTCTCAGTATTCTTAGGGCTATTTTTGGCCTATCAATTCTCCCTAGTCTTATGCAAATAGTTAAAGCAATACGAGTGAGATAATACATATTACTCTCCTGATTTTGGAATTGAATTTCAAGTGATCTTTAAAAAATATTTTATTTAACGTGATTTTTCATGTTATTGGAAGAAAAATGAGATTGATGGAAAATTAAGTATTTACAATGAATCTTTATCTCACGTAAAAATCTATCTAGTAAAGCAGACTCACAAATTTATTGATTCTCATTCATACATAATGGATTTAAATGTAAATGTTAATGAGAAGGAATTTGAAAATGGAAAGTATAGTTATGAAATAGTTACAATAAAGTCTTCACGAATAAGACGGGATTCAAGGGAGAGAAAGTGTATGGGGCCAGACTCTCTTTAGTTATGTAAATTGTGATAAAGGCTATCTTGATCTTTTCACATCATTGCTGGATGCATTTCATATTTTATTCATTTTTCCCCTGAAACTTGAAAAGCTTCATGAGAGACTGATTATGTTCTTCATTTTCTAATTTTGAGACAACTAGAAATGGACATCCTCATATAAATGATTCTAATAATAATCACAGCATCTTCAACCAACAATGAACTGAGACTGACTTCACCACTAGCTCCAACACTTAAGAACCTTCATACTACATTGATTTTATGACCTTTCTAAAAATTTTAAATCTTTAATCATTAAGCTGACACAAGTGAAAGCATGAATTTTTCATTTAAACAGTATGAATGAATTTCATTTTCCTTTGCTTCTAAGGAAATATGACAAGAAATTCTATATCATAGTGTCTAAAACTTAATAAAAAAGATTCAGATTTCTCGATAAATATGCACACAGAGATTATATGTGTGAGATTAAAATTACCTGGAATGTGAACACTCCAAATGATGGTGTTACCAAGATTTATAGGAAAACAAATGTTCAAGTTAATTCATATTACATTTTATGTTACAACATATGTTACTTTTTACAAAGGATTTTAGTGTTGTAGCTAATTCTCTTTTACAGCTAATTCTCTTTTAATGTCCCAGGTAATTTCCCTTAATGGGGCAAGATTTTTTTAAAAAGGTATTTTTTAATATTTTCCCACCTACCATATTTCTAAAGGTTTTTCTCTTTTAATTGTCAATAGGATATCCCTTATGCCTGTTGAGAATTTTTCTTTAAGAATCTAATATGTCAAATCCAAATTAGGACGGCACTTGGTAAGATAAATCCTTATACTGGTTTCAAGGATTATAAACTGTTCATCAAACAAGGTGATAACAAGGAAAGAGGTGAGCATTTATAATCCTTTTCAGGTGTATTTGTTGACCTCAGTGACCCAAAGCTGGTCCGAATCACAATTCCTGACAGCTGGGGCATTTGAGCAGCTTTTCTGAAATGCCAAATGCAACACGGCTCTAGTTTTGAGATTCATCTTCATTTTCCCCCAGGAACAAGGTCACATTCTAAATCAAGAAAAAAACAATTTCAATAAATTTGTCCAATAGGGGAAAAAATGTATCTAAAGAGGATTATATTCCCGAACACTCAGCTGCTGATTACTAAAAGAAATTCTTAAATGTTGCAGAAAAAGACGAAAAACACATTTAAAATATTTGTAAATTTACTTAGATCTTCAAAATTTTTTCATGAATGCTCTTTAGTAGTATCAGTGTGGGTGGGCTTATTTGATTTTGAAAAAAGAAAAATTTGAATATACTAGAGGTGGGTGACATGGCAGATTATATTTGGCAAGAATCTGACTTTCAGCAGTATGATAAATCACACCTTAATCTCTTCAACCAGGCGCCCCACTTTCATGCAGCTTGTTCCAATTAAATGTCACCTTTTATTTATGCAGAATGTGTAAGAAGGTTTAGATACCTTACTTTGTTCAAGGCTGTTTATCATTTAGAAACAGAATTGAAATGCTTTGATACACCAAGGCAGGATTAGTCCTTCCACCGTTTACATGTAAAGATAGACATGATCACTTATTCTATGATAAAAGACTGACAGCACAAAGCTTCCTTTGCTAAGCAACCTGCACAGTCTTTAGGGGATGAATGCATGCTAAGACTTCAATGAAAGGAAAGCAGTCACTCTCAATGTGTCTCAGAGAAAAAACAAGAAAGGTTAATAAACGCCTTAACTGACAGAAATTGACAAATGCACGGTTGTGTAACAAACAATATTTTATATATACGTCAAATCGTAGTTTCATAGATTTAAAAAAAAATTTTGATGTGATAAATTTCTTCCAAAATAAAAATCTCACATGTATTTCATTTATAATTGGTTCTATATCATGCCAAAATAACTGTCCAAATCAATCCAATTGAAACTAGTATAATAGGTACAATGCACACATAGATTGGTTATTTTTGTTATTATTAGTGATTCAATTAACAGGCTAATTTCATAAATAGTTAGACAAAAACTTATTCAGATAAATGAACGAATGGGAATTTTTATATAAATAAAATTAAACAGTAACTCAAATCTAAGTCTATCATTTAAATGACTATTAGTTTTAATTGGCTTGACGTGTAATGCTAATTCATTCATGACTTGTATACATTGCCTATGATGAAAAGAAACTTCAAAAAGCTAAAATATATATATACATTTTTGGTATACTATATATAGCTTCTACATAAATAGTTGAAAGGGACTATCTTCACGTTGTTAGTATAGGAAAACTACACGCATAAGGTAGGGATTTCATGATTTCGACACACGTGCCCCATGAATTTCCATCACTTACTATATCATCACCAGGTAATAACAATTCTTCTTGAAGTTTTAAATATTAGCCACCACTAAATATTCTCATATAAGGTATTTTCATGTAAGATATAAAGGAGAAAGTTAGAAAAGAAGCAGTTATGATTTGTAAATCATAAATCATAACTGCTGCAACATCCACCTCTGCAGCTGATCTTGAAGCCTAAATTGGAAAATATATCTTCATTCTATAGTCATCCATTCCATGTTCTCCTCACTCTCTGCCAGCAACTCAGCTGGACTGGGTTCTTGATCAGGAGACATGAACTTGTAGAATCTGATCCTTGATGATCTTGCTCTAATTGGTTGGCATGGTTTTTCACTGATCAATAATACAGTAGGAGAGAGTATTAAGAGGCATCTCATTGAATCACATGGGTCCCAAAGATAATCCTCTTTGTCCCCATTGTGTAGTGGAAACCAATTTTTCCCTCATAATTGGAATCAATTACCCTCTCAGCTAAATGACTAGAAGACAGTCTTAAATTCCATTTCATCTGAACCTGTGCATTTCTTGGTGGATGCATTCATTTGTTGGTCACTTGATTCTCCGATCTTTTCCAGAGACAGGGGCCAAAACATGTTAAGGGGCCAGCCCCATGGCTTAGCAGTTAAGTGCGTGATCTGCTACTGGCGGCCTGGGTTCGGATCCTGGGCACGCATCAATGCACTGCTTGTCTGGCCATGCGGAGGCGGTGTCCCACATGCAGCAACTAGAAGGATGTGCAACTATGACATACAACTATCTACTGGGGTTTCGGGGAGAAAAAGGGGAAAAAAGGAGGAGGATTGGCAATAGATGTTAGCTCAGGGCCGGTCTTCCTCAGCAAAAAGAGGAAGATTGGCATGGATGTTAGCTCAGGGCTGATCTTCCTCACAAAAAATACAAAACAAAAAACATGTTGATTGTGTTATGAAGGTCATAGTGAAAGGGGATCTTCTCAATTTTACCCCATGCTTCTCAAGACCATGCCTACTATCTCTGGGGGAGAGGGCATCATATATTGGCCACTGGTTTAAAATATATACCATGTAATGTAGACCGGTCACTCCATTTATAGGATTTTGTCTCCCAGTTGGTACCATAATTTAGTTTTCAATAGAAATTTCTTATTTCTACCAGGTCACTGCATCTGGCTGGTGGGGAACATTTGCTATTATTAATGAATTCAATGGGCACAAGCCCATGCTTGCATTTCTTTTTAAAAATAGCTTAATGAGCTATTATTGGCATACAATAAACTGTACAAGTATACGCTATACATCTTGATGAGTTTGATATATGTATACACCCATGAAACCATCATCACAATCAAGATAGTGAATATATACAATCACCACCATGTTTTCTTGCACTCTGTTATAATTTCTTCTTTATGTCCTTTCCTATCCCATACCCAACAGGCAACCCCTAAACTGCTGTTTCCTAATTTTGACTGTTTTTGTTTATTTATTTAAGGGTGGAGAATAAATCTGGTGTCTGTTGCTCCATCTTTGTCAGAAGTGGGAGTTCTATATTTTTTAAACTGTAAAATTTATCTCCTGAGCTGGAAAAATATTGAGTAGGGCAACATCGCAATAGATAAAGATTGTTTCAAGGTCATAGCTAGTAATGCTGATAGAAGTGCTATTGTCAGGGAAGGCAAATCCATACCCAGAATATATACCTATTCCTATGAGAAAAAAAATCACTATCGAATCCATGACAAAAAGGATTTAATCAACCTACCACTAGGTAGCCGGCTGCTTGCTCCATGTTAATTGCATCATATCAGGGTTGAAGCATTGGCCTCTAATGTTAGCAGATTTTGTACTCAGCAGTATTATTACGGAGAGAAATCTTGATGAGAAGGCTACGTATCTGAACTCATGATCTTTCACTATAGTTGCCCCTGGCAGGCGTGATCATTGAACATGAATAGCGCTACATAAGGGGTCCGTACAGAAAGTACCACCCACATTTTTATCTCTTCAGATCTACTTGCCACATTAATTTTTTAATTTTATTTTTTCTGTTTCTTAGTCAAGCTGGCCAACTTATTAGTCACTGCCTAGGATCCATACCTAGGTATATCTATATCTCAACTCACCTATATGTCTACACAAAGTAGACAAGATATGTCACCCAAATGTCAGTTTATTGGAAGGATATCTTGTCACTAAAGTCATTCAGGGAAACCCAAGTAATATTGTCATGCAGCAGCCATGCATATGCAGCTAGACTTAGAATACAATGCTGATCAGTCTGGAAACAGGGAGAGACCATAGGCAACTCCCCATGAGACCTTAGGTGTGAGTTGAGAGAGAGAGGTGGCAAAGTAGTTAGAGCAGGTACCATGGAGGTCTGAACCACCTGCTTATGCCGATTATTTGTGCTCTCAGGACCTACATGGGCAAAGTTTACGTATAGATAGATAGATAGATACATAGATAGATAGATAGATAGATAGATAGATAGATAGATAGATAGATAGATAGGTAGATAGAGATAATATGTATATAATCTTCCTTAAACTTGAGTGGTACTATCTGTATCTAATTTTTGATTTAGTGTATCTTATGCACTGTACTTATGAGAGATAAGTAGAGAGTCATAGTAACTTGGTATCCCCTGGTCAAGAGTTTAGCTTCTACTGGGGCTGATTAGCAAGATAAAATCTGGCATTCTTCCAAAGCCCTACTGGTCTGTGCTGTGATTCTCCAAAGAGAGCTCACTAGAGACTCCATTCAGGATTTATCACTGCCACAGATACTTCTAATACCATTGGATGCGCTGGATCATAAAGCAGGACAGCTTGCACCACAGCTTGAACTTGATGTTGAGACCTATTTTGCTCCATAACCCACTCAAAATTGGCAGCCTTATGGGTTATCTGATAAATGATTAAGCAGAATAGCCAAATGTAGCATACATTTGCTCCAAAAGCCAAGGAGACACACCAAGACTCTTGCCTTTTTTTCACAGTGGATGGTACAGAGGGTCTTTTATTTAAAAAGGGCGCCTCGTCATTCCTCTGCATGTAGTATTTTTAGAAGATCAACTTCCTTCTCAACTGTACTATGACAAAGAGAAAGAAAATTGACATAGCCTGTGGCAAAACACCAAGTACCGTCTTAGCCTAACATAAATTATTACATTTTTCCTTAAAGATGGAAATTAGAAAAAAAAATTTCTGCATAATAGGTGCCAGGTGTGCATTCTTTCAATAAGGCACCACATCTGGAACAGCTATGATTAGCATCACCACCTCGGAATGGCATAATGGTATCACCATAATTCTCTATGACTTAACTGCATTTAGCACTGATCAAAAGATTTAAATGGAGATAAAGTAGCAAATATCGACACTGCATTCCTCAAGTCTTTGGTGATAATAGTAATTCTTGATGGTTCAACCCAGGATGCAACACTGCTGTGGTTCACTCTCTTTGTAGAACGTGGACAGTTTTAGGATCTTCTAACTGGCCTTTTCTTTACATTATGACTCCTGTCTGTAATATTGTTCCAAAGATTAGTGCACCAATATGGGGACTTGGCCAGATACTAAGTATATCTGTTCTGACTACATATTCTGGGATAGGGGAAACAACTATGGGATGGATCTGCAGTCATATTGGACCCACTGTTAGAAGGACTTGGGTTAATACTTAAATCTACAATTACTCTGATGATGGACCACTATGGCATTTTGGATCTCTGAAGATCAATAAAAGCTGAGAGTAATTATATAGTATCTTCAATTTATATATGAGAATGTCATTGCTAAATTGCTAAAAGTCTCCCTGCTGAAGGCTTCAGAAAAGAGTCTCAGGATTTATATGTGGCCCCAATGCTGGGTTCTTTCTAAAGGAACCTTGCCTCCTCCACAGTTGAACAAGTCCAAGGAGAGTTTCCAAAACATTCGGTGCTATATTAGTTTCCTAGGGCTGCCATAACAAATTACCATAAACTGGATGTCAGAAAAAACAGAAATTTTTATCTCACAGTTCTGGAAGCTAGAAGTCCAAATTCAGGTTACAAGCAGAGTCGGTTCCTTCTTGATGCTCTGAGGGAGAGTCTGTTCCATGCCTATGTCCTAGCTTCGTGTGATTGCTAGCAATCCTTGGTGTTCCTTGGCTGATAGCTGCATACATTTAACCTTTTCCTCCATTCTCATGTGGGCTTTTTCCTCTGTGTCTCTGTGTGTCTCCAAATCTCTCTCTTCTTATAAGGACAACAGTCATTGGATTTAGAGCCCACCCTCATCTGGTAGGAGTTCATCTTTACTTGACTACATCTGCAAAGACACTATTTCCAAATAAAGTCACATTCACAAGTACCAGGCATTAGGATTTCAATATATCTTTGGAGGAATACAGTTCAACCCAGAACAGGTGTATAGGCACAGCAAAAGATGATGTAGTAACTCTAAACTTAGTACAGCAGAAAGCAGAGTAACAAATGTGGAGTGGATCAGAAAGGGCAAATGGAATATATCACGTACACATGCAAACTGGATAGAATGATCAAGAGTGTTTCTGAGAACAAAACTCTGAGCAGCAAAAAATGGTAGGTTCAAGAGAATCAATTCACTGCCATATCAAGTTTTACTTGCAGTCAGTGCATGATGGTATGGTGTATGCTTTGAGCTAAAATCTGCTATGTAGCTATTGAAACTGTAATTCTCCAAACGGGAGTTTTTATTGTGATATACTATTCTTTGCTCTGTTTTCATAGCAAGTATTTTGATAGGAGTTGTAATTTGTCCTTTATCCATGAGATTAACCAAGGCAAATGGACACACACCGAAATTCTATACTTGGACCAGGACTTCAAATTTTGGTAAAACTCTGGTTTATTTTTCTTTTCAAGAAGTGAATGATATTATTTGATAATTATTTATCTAATTGTCAATATGCCTGATGGCGGTTCTTTATGGATAACAGCATTTCTGATTGGTCAATGCCTATGCCATACTGGTTATTAAAATTTTTGACTAGTATATGTGGTAGTGGTAGTTTCCTTTTCAAATTATATATCTGGAAAAATGATGGATGTGTACATGAACATGGATATTTGATGTTTTTGCTGCCAGCATCAGTGGTCAATTTCATTATGGTAAAAACTTTGCATGACATTTGGAAATTTACCTCTGTCCTAATCCATGTAGTCAGAGGAGGTATTTATTAGGAACATCCACACTTCCCAATGCCTATAGTGATCAGCATGTGACCCAGTGGGACAATGAACACAATCATTAACTTACTGGTTAAAGGGTGTCATGTAACACAAAGCAAAGGCAGTAGTGTTTTCCATAGTTTTTGACATACAACACTGGGGACATCATCTGAAATCTCAAGTAATGAGACTGATGAAAGTTTAGAATTCCTGACACTATGTTCCCTAACTCTCATAAAATGAAAAATAAACAAAAAGCAAATCAAAAAAATTAATAGACAGATAGACAAATCTCAGAGGAAAATTTTCCCGAATATAGAAAATCTCAGAAATCCACAACTTTTTTGGGGTCTTTGTATCTCTCATTCATGGCAGAAATTAAATTATTTTAGGATTTTCAGGATGCACATACAATAAATTTCCCTTTGGGTTAAGATAATCTGATTAGTTTCTCCAACTTCCAAATAAAAATATCTTTACCAAACAGTAGTATTAAGAGAAAAAAAGAATAAGTAGATGCATCCAACTATATTTAGAATTAATGCTAGATTTTGCATTCGTATTTCACTTTCCTTAAATCCTTAGCTCATTAATTCCAGACCATACATGTAGCAAGATTTTTAGCATATGGAGCTGAAGGAAAAATGGTAGCTTCACGCACAAAGAACTGTCTCCTTTTTGTGCTGAATACATAACACTAGAACAAAAATTAAACACAAGAATACATGTGTGTGTGCATGAAAGTTGAGTTTCTAAAAATTATTTGTTTATTTCTGAATGACTAGATTAGTTATCACTCAACTATACATTTGATATTTACTATAATCTAGAGTTATTACATGCCCATCTAGTCTAAATTTGACTTAGATAGCAAGGGCATTTTAAAAATATGTCTTGCAACCCACCAGCTGGGAGAAAATATTTGCAAACCGTATATCTGACAAGGGGTTAATCTCCATGATATATAAAGAACTCACACATCTGAACAACAAAAAAACAAATAACCTGATCAAAAAATGGGCAGAGGATGTGAACAGACATCTTTCCAAGAAAGATAAACAGATGGCCAATAGGCATATGAAAAGATGTTCAACATCACTATTCATCAGGGAAATGCAAATCAAAACTACACTTAGATATCACCTTGTACCCATGAGAATGGCTATAATCGCCAAGACAAAAATTAACAAATATTGGAGAGGATGCGGAGAAAACGGAATCCGCATTCACTGCTAGTGGGAATGCAAACTGGTGCAGCATCTATGGAAACCAGTATGGAGATACCTCAAAAAATTAAAAATAGAAATATCTTATGATCCAGCTATCCCACTTCTGAGTATTTATCCAAAGAACTTGAAATCAACAATCCAAAGAGGTTTATGCACCCCTATGTTCATTGCAGCATTATTCACTATAGCCAAGACGTGGAAGCAATCCAAGTGTCCATCAACATATGATTGAATAAAGATGTGGTATATATATACAATGGAATACTACTCAGCCATAAAAAAAGATAAAATCGTCCCATTTGCAACAAGATGGATGGACCTGGAGGGTATTATGTTAAGTGAAATGAGCCAGACAGAGGAAGACAAACACTGTATGACCTCTCTTACATGTGGAATATAAACGAACACATGGACAGAGAGAACAGTTTGCTGGTTACCAGGGGGAAGAGAGTGGGGCGTGGCCACAAGGGGTGAAGGGGTGAATTTACATGGTAACTGACAAATAATAATGTACAACTGGAATCTCACAATATTATAAACTACTATGAGATCAATTTAAAACAAAATGTAAAAATAAAATGAAAATATAGCCAAAGTGGATATATTGAGATGCAGAACCTAAACAATTGTCAGCAAGTTAGTAAGAAGAGAAAAAATTTTGTGATTGGTTGCCATGTTTTCAACCTTAGTTGTAACATTTCACTTGGCTATATAGTGATAAATAAGGAAAACAAAAGTCTAATTAACTAGTTTCATTTAAAGTTTACAACATTGATGTGTCCTGAGCATTAATAAAATTTAGAAAAAAAAATGTATGTCTTCTTTTATCTTCTAGGGCTTTTATATAGTTAATATTTTCTCCATGTTATACACAAGAAAGCTGATTCAGCAAGTTTAGGTAACTTCCCCAAGGTCATTTTAACAATCAAGTGAAATTGTCATTTTCACTAACATTTGCTCCAATGAACCCACAAACTAATTTCTAAAGAAGTATCTACTCTAACAATATCCGTTTGTGCAAATCTAGATATTTGCCTTTCAACTCCATTTTTAGGGATGCCCTGTGCCCGCGGGGAAATCAGTTTAGTGTTCTTTCAACATCTAGAAAATAATGAAAACAATGGTCATTTGTCTTGGGGTTCCTCTTTTTGGCACACTAACCTCTGGGACCTCCTTCCATTGCTGGAAGTTCCTGCTCTCTTCTGTAATAAGAAATTAGTTAAGCCCATTATGTGTTTTCTTCCCTCCAATTATATTATCTCATAGTTGGTTTGGACTAAGTTCCAGTATTTTGTTTTGAGCAACAGCAAAAATTTTCCTAACTGTGCCACAATCTATGCTCTTAACAAACGAATAACCTTTTGACTAATTGAAAAACTATTAGCAGTAACTTAGTTCAAATCTTCTAATTTGTTGTATTATTCTCTCAGTGTTAGATGATAAAATGCCAATATTAATGTTATTACTGGGAAATGCTACAAATAAGTAAATCTTTTAAAGCTGACTTTTAGTTAGGATTATCTTGAGGAATGGAAAAAAATATGGGATAAAACGTTATGTCAAATCTTACAGATAAATTAAGTAGACACTCAAAGAAGTACAATTTTCCCACCTCCTTACTAACACTTTTAAGAAAGTTATAATTGACTTGAAACTGTAGATTTTCTATTCTTATTTGGATAACTTCTAAAGGCTGCATGATATTTGTGAATACTCTTAAAAATCTTTGCATCCACCTATTAACTGCATTTTTTTTTCATTAGGAATCTACTGATTTTTATGTGCATTCATTTACCTTTTCAAGAATAAGAGATTGGGAAAGATAAACTCTAAAGCCAATGAAAGTGTTAACACATTATGTTTGCTGATAGATATATCATTTAAATATAGTTAAATAGACAGGTATAGTCTGTACATATTCACAGTCAATACAGTTAAAATTCCATATTTAAAACAATATTTCATATATCAAACTATGTGTTATACTAGCCTAAATTGTAAATTAACTCATATTATTCAAATAAAAGGATGCTGTCTACATCAAAGTTTAATTTTGAAGAATTCAATATTTATTTACAAATATGTAAATCTATTGCTGGTTGCATACAGTGTCAAGTGTCACACAGAAGAGCAAAAGTAATGAATTCTAGCTGTAGAAACATAATAGTTTTTTAGAAAAATTAAGATACCAAATTTCTTTCAATACACAGGTGCATGAATTATATAAGCTTCTTATTTTAACTGCATTTTTACCTTGCTGGAAAGGGGAGTTTAAAATTATATTCCATTTCAATAATATTTTGGAATTTTCCAACGGCCAACATCACAGTGATATTGTGGGAGTTAAATAAGATACAAATTATTTAAATAAGAAGTATATTTTAATAATAGTACAGGAAAAGACATTCTTAAATGTTGTTATCAAAAAACACAGTAATTCTTCATCTGTAGGAGAAAAGGAAAATATTAATTAAAATGTACTAGCGGAGCAGGTCCTATGGCGTAGTGGTTAAGTGTGCGTGCACCGCTGCTGGCAGCCCGGGTTCGGATCCCGGGTGCTCACTGATGCCCTGCTTGTCAGGCCATGCTGTGGCAGCATCCCATGTAAAGTGGAAGAAGATAGGCATAGATGTTAGCCTAGGGCCAGTCTTCCTCAGCAAAATAGAGGAGGATTGGCATGGATGTTAGCTCAGGGCTGATCTTCCTCACATACAAAAATAATAATAATAATAATAAAATTAAAAAATAAATAAAAATAAGAAAAATAAAATGTATTAGGGATTGTGACCAGGTAAAAGAGAAAATTGTTGTACCATGCTAAAGTAAGAGGAGAAATGTTTGATATTGAGTATGTTCTAAAAGTTTATACCCTAAGACTCTTATTTATATATCACTTTTTAGAAGTATTTTCAAAAATTTATTTGAAAGTTTTCCTAAAAAATTATTTGGCTCTGATAGACTTGATATTTCTAATGACTTCAGAATTGATTCAGTGTTTGTATAAAAATTTCACGTAGTATTTTGGATTCTTCATCTATTAATGTTTATATGTTTGTATTTTTACAAGCATTGCATTGAAACAAGAATCTTATTTTGAACCCTCTGGTTCTGGTTCTGCGTCTTTCTTCTCTGGCCATTGATCATTTTGAGATCACTGCTACAATAATCTAGTTTGTGACCCTGGACATAGCTCTCATGGGCTTCAATATATAGAGTTGTAAGTTTGCTGATAGATAGTGCCCAGTAATGAAGCCAAAATAGAAAACAAGCAAATTCCAAATTGAGGTGTCCATCTGAAGAATGTATCCAAGTACAATTCATCAGATCAGAAACTGTGCCTATCAGACTAGAGAAATTCATTCATATAGAAAACAGAAGGCGTAGCCAAAAGCTATTCTCTGAATCACCGGGTTTTAGCCCCAGGTATTTGGACTTAGCCATAGATAGAGAAGAAATAGCTGGATTCTGAGCAATTTCAGATAAGATATTTAATCTTGCCTTACTGTCTACAGCAACACCTCCTGTCATAGTGTTACTGCAGGTTTTATAAGAGCATCAAATGAGATTACTTCTGGTTTAGCTTTCTACTGCAGTATAACAAATTATCACAAGCTTAATGACTTAAAATACCATCAATTTATTAGTTGATAGTTTTGTAGCTCAAAAGTCTGGCAAGATGTGCCTGGGTTCTGAGCTGAAGGCATTTTCGAGGCTGAAATTGAGGCCAAGTTCTCATCCAGGGTCTGGGGGAAAAATCCACTACTCAAGCTCATTAGGTCGTTGGAAGAATTCAGTTCCTGTGGCAGAGGATTAAGTCCCTGTTTTCTTGTTTATCACTCCTGGAGACCACCCACATTCTTTGATATGTGATTCCTCCATCTTTGAACCAGCAACAGCATGCCAAATCCTTTCTAGGCTTTCAATCTCTGACTTTAAGGGCTCATGGGATTAGGTCAGTTCCAATCAATTAATCTCCTTTCCTAAGGTCAGTTTAAGAAAATAACATAAAGTAGTCTAATCTTATGAGAAAAGTCCACCAAAATCACAATCTTTAGGATTATGTAGGATGTGTACATCAATGTGGGGGCAGGAAATCTTGGGGGGGGATTTATAATTCTGACTACCACAAGGTACATGAAACAATTTTGCGTATAATAAAGTCCTAATTAAATAGATGATATAATTACTTCATATACATTCATATTTGGTGAATTAAAAATAAGCAGTTTTATATTGACCTTTGTTTTAGTCTTGATACTAATTCTACACTTTTAAAATACTATAACATATCATGATGCAATGAATGTAGATAATTCCTTAGGGGGAAAATGATACTTGGATTGTTTTATATTTTCAGTCTCTGTAGTAAAACTTTATTAGGATTTCAGTTGCATGGAGATAGTTGAAACTATATCAATTAAATTGAGCAATTTAATAGAATAGAATTTCTTTAAGATGTTCCTATAATATATTTATCTTGCTCATCAAAAGCTGTTTGGGAGAGACTCGCCTGTAGTAATGGTAGACTAGTTTATTCTAGACCAAATTTCCCTCTGAAAATAGACAGAAATTAGGCAACCTATTAAAAAGCAACAACACTGTTTGAAGCCATCACAGATTTATCAAGACAGTGAGAATTTGTGGGGCCAAGATCAAGGGGTAAGGAAGGCACAAGGCCGTGAACACTGCTTGAGCAAGCATTTCACACCACTTTTCCTTGTGTGGCAGCTGGTAATTCCAAAATTTGTGCCTCAGAAGCTGAGAAACCAGAAAGAGCGTTTGGCAGACTTACACGATCCACCAGACAAAAATTGTGGCTCAGGGATCACAAAAGAAGAGAAGCTCTAAGTACGACAGAAAGATTTCACTTGAAACTCTAAAATTAGATATCCTTGGAGTAGAAAGAAGCAGAAACAGAGCCGAGGGACTAAAATACAGCTTTAAATTCTCCTAGTGCTGTCAGCATAGCTGTTTCCCTGAAGGAAAAGTAAACTCCCTAAGAGGAAGAGAGCATCATAAATCCTTAGGTAATCTCTATAATTTTTCATATGTCATACCGGACACTCAATCAACAAAATAAAATAATAAAAATAAAAAACATTTAGAAACATAAAAAGACAAATTTTGACTGTAAACTAAGGGAAAAAGCAGACAATAGAAATCATCCTCAATTCCAGATACTGGGGTTACCATACACAAACTTAAAAATAGCTACAATTAAAGTATTAAGTAAATTAAAAGTCCAAGGAGGGGGCCGGCCCGTGGCATAGCGGTTAAGTGTGCGGGCTCCGCTTTGGCAGCCTGGGGTTCAGATCCCGGGTGCGCACCAAGGCACCGCTTGTCAAGCCACAGCTAGTCAAGCCACGCTGTGGTGGCATCCCATATAAAGTAGAGGAAGATGGGCATAGATGTTAGCCCAGGGCCAATCTTCCTCGACAAAAAAAAAGAGGAGGATTGGCATGAGATGTTAGCTCATGGCTGATTTTCCTCACAAAAAAAGAAAAAAAAAAAGTCCAAGGAGAATTTCTTGGAGAACTCAAGAGAAAGCAAAGCTTAAGACCTACAAAAAATTAATCAATAGACCCAATTAAAGAAAGAAGTAGGTCAGGAAAAAAAATACATATTGAACATAAAGGAAAAAAAGATGTAAAATACATAAAATATCATGAAAGACGTATGAGATTCACGTAGAAATCTAACATGTATGTAACTGGAGTCTCAAAGAGCAGAGTTAAGATTTGATGTGAAATAAATAATATTTTAAAAGACAATAGTTTATTATTAAGGAAAATGCTGAAAAGCATCATGACACAGATTTGTACAATGAGCTCCAAGAAGGCTAGATAATAATAGATATAACTACGTCTATGAATATTGCAGTAGACTTTACTTGAAAATTATGAATATGAGATCATATCAGCAATCTTAGGGAAAAAGACATATTAGCATCAAAGGAACAAAGTTTATATTGACTCTCATAAAGCCAAGCAAAGAGCCACTTAAGAAATGTCAACTATCTCTAGTCTTTCTCATAGTAAAAATATTTCCGTTTTTAATAATGTATTGAGATTCTAAATGTTTTAATAAATTTCCACTGCATTGAAGTTAAATCCAAGTTAGTTAAAATATGCATCATTCTCTAGTTATGTACATGGAGAAATAAAAATCTTCTATTTGTTAAAGCCATAGTTAGGCATTCTGTTACTTAAAGACGAAATTACCCCTTACCTTCTACCCTTCAAATTTACCAAGGAATAAGCTATAGGAAATTTCACTATGGCTTCAAAAAAGGTTGTACAGTATCTACCCTAAAAAAAGATGGCAGGAACAGCTAAAAGAGTCTGGAAAGTGGAGGAGTGAAGGGTAGTTTTGAGGGGATAATGAACGGCTATATTTCTTTTCTTTCCTTTTTTAGTTCTATAACTTCCAAGTTGTTCATTTTTATAACCTATTTATTTATTTTCTAAGATTTTCAATTTTTTCCCTCTATTTTGAGATAACTTTTAGTTGATTCTTTCATCATTTTTTGATGGCTGCTTTAAAATCCTTGTCAGATAATTTGAACACCCACTTCATCTAAGTGGCATAGCATCGTTGATTGCCTTTTTTCACTCAAGTTGTGATTTTTTTGGTTCCTTTTATAGTGGGTTATCTTAGATTGTATCCTGAATATTGTGTCGACTATGTATAGGAGTCTGGGTCTTGTTTAAAGCTCAGATTCAACAGGAAGTCACGCTGTTTAGGTTTGGCATGCAGTCCTTGGCCTACTTTTCTGGACTGTGGTTCAAACGGCAGTTTGTCGGAGCCTTTGCTGTATGGCACTGCTGGGCCTCCCTCTGTTCTCTGCTGGTGTAGTCTGAGGGAGCTGAAGGAATTTCCCCATCCCTGACTCTTGGGTTTCTCTCAGTGGGGGCAGGGGTTGGTGGGATTCCCTACAGATGGTCCTGGAAGCCTCTATGTCTCAAGGTAGGAGAGGAAATCTTAGGCCCACAGGATCAAAGAACCTTCCTGGGTCAGCCTCCTTATTGTGGCTGCTTTCCTCTTTTCATTTCAGCCCACCCGTCCTAGTGCCTCTGGATAGAGGATGGGTATTCCACACCTGTCAACTTGCTTTAGTTTAGTCCTTCCTATGGGTTCCTTTGCCTACCTGATTCATTTTCTCCCAGTAGGGGAAGAAAATCTCAGGATTCCCAGGTCCTGGGTAAAAAAGGGTTTTGTTTTTGTTTTCTTTTCCAATAATTTTATTGAGGTCATAATGGTTTATAACATTGTGTAGTTTCAGGTGTACATTATTATTCATCAATTTCTGAATAGACATCATTGTGTTCACCAGTAGTAGTCTAATTTTTGTCCATCACCGTATATATGTTCCCCTTTACTCCTTTCGCCCACCCCTATTCCCTTTCCCCTCTGGTAACCACTAATCTGTTCTCTTTATCCATGTCTTTGTTTATCTTCCAGATATGAGTGAAATAATGCAGCATTTGTCTTTCTCTGTCTGACTTGTTTCATTTAATATCATACCTTCAAGGACCATCTATGTTGTTGCAAATGGGACAATTTTGTCTTTTTCTTGGCTGAGTAGTATTCCATTGTGTGTGTGTGTGTGTGTGTGTGTGTGTGTGTGTGTGTGTGTCTCACAACTTCTTTATCCATTCATCAGTTGATGGGCACTTGGGTTGCCCATTGGGCAATGCCCAGCATTGCCAATGCTGCAATGAACACAGGGATGCATAAATCTCTTTGGATCATTGATTTCAAGTTCTTTGGATAAATACCCAGTAGTGGGATAGCTGGATCATATGGTATGTTTATTTTTAATATTTTGAGAAATCTCCATACTATTTTCCATAGAGGCTCCAGCAGTTTGCATTCCCACCAGTAGCGCATGAGGGTTCTCTTTTCTCCACATCCTCTCCAACATTTGTTGTTTTTTGTCTTGGTGGTTATAGCCCTTCTGACTGGTGCAAGGTGATATATCATTGTGGTTTTGATTTGCATTTCCCTAATAATTAGTGATGTTGAACATCGTTTCATGTGTCTATTGGCCATCTGTATATCTTCTTTGGAAAAATGTCTGGACAGAGGATAAAAAAGGTTTTTAGGTCTAAACCCTTCATGTCAATTCTGCTTTTCCAGCCTTATGGCATATTTTAACTTCAGAGTTGCCCAGATTAAAAACTCTCGTTCCCACCTACACTTTTTTTCTAGATGTGGGCATATGACTACAATCTGACCAATGGTTTGTAAGTGTAAATATTGTATCACAGTTTCTAGGAAGCCTCTTAAAAGAGAGCAAAACTATGTCTTTTTTAAATCCTTTCCTTTGCCTGGTTCTTGGAAGAGAGAAGTTGACATATTAAACTATAAGGCTGAGGCTATGGAAAGAAGAGCAGGGTGATGGAAGGACTTGGCACCTTGACACCCTATACCAGGAGCTCCTAACTAGACCTAGATTGCCTACCGAGAAATTTACCTGTGACGGAAAAACCCTAGATTTTGTCTCAAGTGCAATTATTACAATTTTTCATCATTCACAGATAAACTTAATCCTTACTAAGACAGAATTTTCTGCCAGTAAGTAGAGTCCTGCCAAAGCTGAAGCTTAAACAGTGGCATTGGCTTAGCAGATGATAAGAAGATAGATTTTGCAGATGGAAAGCTATGATGTGTTTATTTCCTTAATGCAATGAAAAAATACTCAATGAGACTTTCGTTTGCCGTCCGTGCAAATCAGTCTGTACTGCAGCTGAGGTCGTAGCATCATGAAAACCTACAGAAAAAATTGGGGATGGTTGCGCGTTGACAATTTCTTGCTGTTCTCAGCAAAATCATATGAGAAAGAAGACCTGAAAGGAGAGCCAGCCCATTCATGAACAGAGACAAAATATTCACTCACTGGACTCATTCAACTTTGAAAAGTAGAAAAAGCAAATTGTTTTTGTCCTTCCAATTGAAATTGTTTTAAGACCTTGTCCTTTTGCAAGTTGTAAGTCTACTTTCAGTGACTGGGATAAAGCTGTTGCTTTCTATTCAAAGCATGTTTTTATTCTCAGATGGCATGGTAGACCAAATAAGGGCAGCCCCCAGCTGGCAGCAAGAATCAAGAATCTTATTCGTATAACTTGTAGGGACTGGATTCAATGATTCAATGAGCTTAAAAGCAGATTCATCCCAAGGTCTCCTGACAAGAGTCCAGCAGGCCAACGCCTTGATTTCTCCTTTGTGAAACTTGAGATGGAGCATTCAGCTTAAGCCAATCTATTCATCTGACCTACAGAACTGTGAGGTCATAAATGTGAATTGTTTTAAGCCACTGAGTTTGTGGTGATTTGTTACAACAGAGATAGAAAACTAATACAGATGGCTCCAAGGTAGCTACTGTTATTTGAGGTGAAAATTGAAAATGAAGGAGGAACAGAAACCAGCCAGAAAAAGACCAGAAATTCAGACAAAACACTGTGTCTATAAAACTCTGTTTCAAGACATCCTAACCAGACCTGTCTAGAATGTTTAACCAAGGAATTTAATCAAGTTTTAGACCAGAGGTTTAATATTTGATATAGACAGTAATGGCTATGTTTCTTCATTCCCCACCCCAATCATGTTTCCAAATGTGAGTTTAATAGTAGTCATCTCATTTCTAATCTAGTACATATATTGGACGTTGAGCACTGGGGCAAGATCATATAAATTTTTCCAAAGGTATATGTAGTTTATTTTGTTTTAAAGTACTTTTCATTTTAAATATTTGATATTTCTATGTACATTAAATTTTAAAAATTACTTTATTAAACTTCAATTAAGCATCTACTATATTTCAGACAATTTGTTAGGTAAGAGAGATATTCAGATTAATAAGACTTGCTACTCCAAGAAATGTACAGTTTAGTAGTAGAACATCTAGGTATTTTATGCCTAAGATGAATTCAGACTCTCTCATCAATAAGGTAATGACAACTCATATGGGAGGAAGTATGATGGAAAGAAAAGAAAGAGCAGGGTCATACGACCTGATTTTAGATGGTGATTCTGCACTAGCTAGATGTACAATGCTAAGAAAGTTATTTCATTCTCTGTGCCCCAGTTTCTCATCCTTAGAATGGAAATATGGCATCTTCTGATTGAGTAAATGAAAGTATTAGCTATCATCAAGGTAAAGGGCTTATCACACTCTTGGTTGCATTATGATGAGTTCATAAAGAATATTATTATGAGAATCACTTAGGAGTAGTAATAAGAGATATTTTGAGTTTTTAGTTTTGAATCACTTGGCCATGGGAAACCACATTCAGACCTTTGGATCAGATTGCAAGTCACCCAGAGGTGTTGGATTTGAGGTGGATTCATTAATTGAAAAGACTTTCCAGCCGTCTCCCTTGGAGTATGGTGGCAGGAGTACTGTACGTGTGAAAAGTAAACACATATTTAAATGGCCAAAAGGAACACTTTGACAAAGTTCATGGGTTACAATCATAGTAATTTAGTTGGACATATGGCTGCCCAAAATATAGAGTTCATTCCTCTATCCTGATAGCTGAAAGATAGGTGACACCTTCTTGATTGAGGTCATACTTATTTAGAGACTCCAGATAAAAGACTTCCCCCTTAGGGAGGGGCGGCCCTTGGCTGGGAAACCGTGGCTCTTCGGACTCTCTCAGCCAGTGGGAAACTCCCGCACAGAGGACTCAGAGGAGCCACAGGGCTACCATCAACATCTGAGCACCCCAGAGAGCGGATAAAGAGGGGCAAACAAGAAGCCTCCCACGTCAGGGACCCAGAGGGCAAAAGAGAGAGCTCCCCCCTCCCCACAACCCAGAGTCTGCAGCTCGACCAGACCAGACCTAGCGATCCGAGGCAGACCTGATCAAACTGGACTGGACCCGTGGATCGCAGCGGGGAAAAAAAACAAAACAAAACTGCGGATCGCAGCAGAAAAACCGGGGCAGAGCGCAGGGGGCTTAGACTACACAGCCCTTTACCACCAGACAGTGGCGGCAGGTGGAAATTACAACCAGAGACTTCCAGGATGAGGAAAAACAAAACCAACACAGGAACCACAATGCAAAAATATATGAAATCACCAGACCAGAAACAAAATGACAAGCACCCAGAAATCAACCCCGAAGACACAGAAATCCATAAACTAAATGACAGAGATTTCAAAATAGCTATCATAAAAACACTCAACGAAATACGAGACAACACAGACAAACAAATCAATGAGATTAGGAGTTTCTTCACAAAAGAGATTGAAATCATAAAGACAAACCAATCAGTGCTGATGGAGATGAAGAACACAATGGAGGAGATAAAGGAGAATCTGGAATCTTTAAAGAACAGAGCTGACAATATGGAGGAAAGAATTAGTACTTTAGAGGATAGGAATACAGATATACTCCAGATGGAAGAAGAGAGAGAACTAAGACTAAAAAGAAATGAAGAAAGACTCCGAGAAGTATCTGACTCTATTAGAAAATGTAACATAAGAATTATAGGTATTCCTGAGGGAGAGGAGAGGGAAAGAGGAACAGAGAGCCTATTCAAGGAAATAATAGCTGAAAATTTCCCAAATCTGGGGAAGGACCAGGAAATACCAGTAAGCGAAGTCAACAGGACACCTATATATATTAACAGACAAAGGCCTTCACCACGACACCTACTGGTAAGGCTAGCCAGGGTCAACGACAAAGAAACAATATTAAGGACAGCTAGACAAAAACAAAAAATAACGTACAAAGGAACTCCCATCAGGCTCTCAGCGGATTTCTCAACAGAAACTTTTCAGGCTAGAAGAGGCTGGAATGATATATTCAAAATACTGAAAGACAAAAACTTTCAGCCAAGAATACTCTATCCAGCAAAAATATCCTTCAAATATGATGGAGAAATAGTAACTCTCCCAGATAAACAAAAACTAAGGGAGTTCATGGCCGCGAGACCCCCACTACAAGAAATACTCAAGAAGGCCCTCAGGCCTGAAAAAGAGAAGAGAAAGGGAACACAAAGCTTGGAGGAAGGAGAAAAGTAGGTAGACAAAATCAGAGAAATAGTAGATCTTTACCGGAATAGGTTAGCAACCACTTAAATACTAAACTCAAAGATCAAAGGAAGAATTTCACCAAAAATAAATTTAACCTCATCACTGTAAACACACAGCCACAACACAAGATAGAATAAGGTATAACAAGAGCAACTTAGAAGGGGAAGAGGAAAGTGACTGAATTGACTTAGTATAAGGAAATAGGAGGCTATCAGATAATGGACTATCTCATACACAAGATTTTTTGCCCAAACCTCAAGGTAACCACTAAACAAATAATCAAAGCAAAACCACATATGATAAACAAAGAGAAAACTAGAAGAATCATAAGACAGAATAACCAAACTGAAGTGGCAGTCCAAAACAAATGGGACAAGAAACAAAGGAAATGCAAAAGAACCAGAAAATAAGTGACAAAACAGCAACATTAAGCCCTCATATATCAATAATTACCCTAAATGTAAATGGATTGAACTCTCCAATCAAAAGATACAGAGTGGCAGGATGGATTAAAAAGCAAGACCCAACAATATGCTGCCTTCAGGAAACACATCTTAGCACTAAAGACAAGCACAGGCTCAGAGTGAAAGGATGGAAGACAATACTCCAAGCTAATGGCAAACAAAAGAAAGCAGGTGTTGCCATACTACATATACAGAGCACTCCATCCAAAAACAGCTGACTACACATTCTTCTCAAGCGCGCATGGAACATTCTCTAGGATAGACCATATGTTGGGAAACAAAGCAAGCCTCAATAAATTTAAAAAGATTGAAATCATAACAAGCATCTTTTCAGACCATAAGGCTATGAAACTGGAAATGAACCATGAAAAAAAAACTGGGAAAGTGACAAAAATGTGGAGATCAAACAACATGCTACTGAACAACCAATGGATCATTGATGAAATTAAAGGAGAAATCAAAAACTATCTGGAAACAAACGAAAATGATAACATGCCATGTCAAACCATATGGGATGCAGCAAAAGCCGTCCTGAGAGGGAAACTCATAGCGATACAAGCCCACCTTAACAAACAAGAAAAAGCCCTAATAGGCAACCTTAAATTATACCTAACAGAACTAGAAAAAGAAGAACAAACAAAGCCCAAAGCCAGCAGAAGGAGAGAAATAATAAAAATCAGAGCAGAAATAAATGATATTGAGACCAAAAAGACAGTAGAAAGGATTAATGCAACAAAGAGTTGGTTCTTCGAGAAGATAAACAAAATAGACCAACCCTTTGCCAGGCTTACTAAGAAAAAAGAGAAAAGGCTCAAGTAAATAAAATTAGAAATGAAAGAGGAGAAATTACAATGGATACCATGGAAATACAGAGGATTATAAGAGAATACTATGAGAAATTATATGCCAACAAATTGGTCAATCTAGAAGAAATGGATAAATTCTTAGACTTATACAACCTCCCAAAATTGAACCAAGAAGAAATGGAGAATCTGAATAGACCAATAACAAGTAAAGAGATTGAAATAGTAATCAAAAACCTCCCAAAAAATAAAAGTCCAGGACCAGATGGCTTCTCCAGTGAATTTTACCAAACATTCAAAGAAGATTTAATACCCATCCTCCTCAAACTATTCCAAAAAATAGAGGAAGATGGAACACTTCCTAAATCATTCTATGAGGCCAACATCACCCTGATACCAAAACCAGACAAAGACAATACAAAGAAAGAAAATTACAGGCCAATATCGCTGATGAACATTGATGCAAAAATCCTCAACAAAATATTGGCAAACCGAATACAACAATACATTAAAAAGATCATACACCATGATCAAGTGGGATTTATACCAGAGACGCAGGGATGGTTCAGCCTCCGCAAATCAATCAACGTGATACACCACATCAACAAAACAAAGAATAAAAACCACATGATCATCTCAATAGACGCAGAGAAGGCATTTGACAAGATACAACATCCATTTATGATAAAAACTCTCAATAAAATGGGAATAGAAGAAAAGTACCTCAACATAATAAAGGCCATATATGACAAACCCACAGCTAACATCATACTCAACGGGGAAAGACTGAAAGCCATTCCTCTGAGAACAGGAACGAGGCAGGGCTGCCCACTCTCACCACTCCTGTTCAACATAGTACTGGAGGTTTTGGCCACAGCAATTAGGCAAGAAAAAGGAATAAAAGGAATCCAAAAAGGTAACGAAGAAGTGAAACTCTCACTATTTGCAGATGACATGATTGTATATACAGAAAACCCTAAAGAATCTGTTGGAAAACTATTAGAAACAATCAACAACTACAGCAAAGTTGCAGGGTACAAAATCAATCTACAAAAATCAGTTGCATTTCTATATGCTAATAATGAACTAACAGAAAGAGAGCTCAAAAAGATAATACCATTTACAATTGCATCAAAAAGAATAAAATACCTAGGAATAAATCTTACCAAGGAGGTGAAGGACCTATACAATGAGAACTACAAGACATTATTGAGGGAAATCCACGATGACATAAAGAAATGGAAAGATATCCCATGCACGTGGATTGGAAGAATAAACATAGTTAAAATGTCTATATTACCTAAAGCAATCTACAGATTCAATGCAATCCCAATCAGAATCCCAATGACATTCTTCACAGAAATAGAAAAAAGAATACTAAAATTTATATGGGGCAACAAAAGACCCCGAATAGCTAAAGAAATCCTAAAGAAAAAGAACAAAGCAAGAGGCATCACAATTCCTGACTTCAAAACATACTACAAAGCAATAGTAATCAAAACAGCATGGTACTGGTACAAAAACAGACACACAGATCAATGGAACAGAATTGAAAGCCCAGAAATAAAACCACACATATACGGACAGCTAATTTTCGACAAAGGTGCTAAGAACATGCAATGCAGAAAGGAAAGTCTCTTCAATAAATGGTGTTGGGAAAACTGGACAGCCACATGCAAGAGAATGAAAGTGGACCATGTGCTATCGCCATTCACAAAAATTAACTCAAAATGGATCAAAGACCTGAAGGTGAGACCTGAAACTATAAAACTCATAGAAGAAAATATAGGCAACACACTATTTGACATTGGCTTTAAAGAAATCTTTTCGGATGACATGCCTACCCAGACTAGGGAAACTAAAGAAAAAATAAACAAGTGGGACTTTATCAGATTAAAGAGCTTTTATAAGACAAATGAAACCAGAATCAAGATGAACAAACAACCAACCAGCTGGGAGAGAATATTTGCAAAACATACATCTGACAAGGGGTTGATCTCCATAATACATAAAGAACTCACATAATTGAACAACAAAAAAACAAACAACCCGATAAAAAATGGGCAGAGGAAATGAACAGACACTTCTCCAAGGAAGATATACAGATGGCCAATAGGCACATGAAAAGATGCTCAACATCACTAATCATCAGGGAAATGCAAATCAAAACAACACTAAGATACCACCTCACACCTGTTAGAATGGCTATAATCACCAAGACAAAATCAACAAATGTTGGAGAGGATGTGGAGAAACAGGAACCCTCATACACAGCTGGTGGGAATGCAAATTGGTGCAGCCTCTATGGAAAACGGTATGGAGATTCCTCAAAGAATTAAAAATAGAGATGCCCTATGATCTAGCCATCCCACTACTGGGAATCTATCCAACGCACCTGAAATCAACAATCCAAAGAGGCTTATGCACCCCTATGTTCATTGCAGCATTATTCACCATAGCCAAGAAGTGGAAGCAACATAAGTGTCCCTCGACTGACGATTGGATTAAGAAAATGTGGTATATATATATACAATGGAATACTACTCAGCCATAGAAAAAGACAAAATTGTCCCATTTGCAACAACATGGATGGGCCTGGAGTGTATTATGTTAAGTGAAATAAGCCAGAAAGAGAAAGACAAACACTGTATGATCTCACTCATATGTGGAATATAAACCAACACATGGACAGAGAAAACTGGACTGTGGTTACCAGGGCAGTGGGGGTGGGGGGTGGGGGGTGGGCACAAGGGGTGAAGGGAGTCATATATGTGGTGATGGACAAACAAAAATGTACAACCCAAAATTTCACAATGTTAGAAACCATTAAAACATCAATAAAAAAAAATTAAATTATTAAAAAAAAAAAAAAAAAAGACTTCACCCTTAATCCATGGTGCACTTACCAGTCATTAAACTGTCAAGTCATACTTTAATATTAGAGTGAAATAAAGCTTTATTTTATTTAAACCAGTCAGTCTAAGATGCCCATCACTTTTAGCTAAAACTTATCTTACTAGATGTGTTATTTAGGGATTTTGTTGAATTATCTATCTTAGAACCAAAAAGAGCAATATTTAAAAGTGATTCCTTATGTGAAACAAAACCAGGTAAGAGGAAACGTGGAACAGGAATCCTGTTTTTCATTTTAAGATCCTCAGTAAAAACGTGATGCTTAAAAATTTGAATATATATTATGCTTAGTTATATGTTTGTGTATATCTAAAATTTAACCTTAAAAATTAAAAAAGTAAGAAACAAGATACAGGAAAAAAGTAGGGATAGTTAGGGCTTATGCATGCCAGAAATCACTGAAACCTGGAGAACAGCGCGAGTGGAAAGATGGTCACATCAGTTAAACGGAAGCATTCCTTCCTTCAGTTTAGCAAAGTGAGACACATTATATGATGTTGAGCAGCCAAAGAAGGGCCCTTTAATGGACACTTTATATTTGGCTAACCCACCATCATGAATTCCTTCCTATGAGGGATGATACCCTCATTGTGTATTTATTTCTGTCAAGTAGAGCCCTACCCCTCTCTGTGGAAAACTATAAGAAGAGAGAAGCACACATTTCTTTTCCTTTTCTTCCTGGCGACTATGCTGTGACAGAATCAGGTTGACCTTTCAAGCTTGTTTCTTTGAGCTTTGAAAGAATGATGCGAGGAGGATACCGTGTCAGGTAGAGGAGATGTGGGTCTAGAGACAATGAAACAAATTGTGAATTTTTCCTCAGACTGACCATGTAGCATGATCATGGCTGTGTTAGGGGCTGTATCCTGTGTTCTTCTTGTCCATTCTCTGAAATTCCTATATCTCTCCATTACATTCACTTTCTGCCTAATTTATTCAGAGACAATTTCTGGTTTTGTATCACAAACACTGCCTGGTACTCTACCTTTCGAATTAAATTTCACGTCGCTCCTTCTCCTTCCCTGTCCTTCAGTATCTCAGCACTATTTTCTGATTCTTGAACACGGCATGCTTCTTTCAGCCACAGAGACCCAGAAAATGCTTCCCCTCTGCCTAAGTACATCTTCCCATTGAGGTCTGCATGATTGCTTACATTCAGGTCTCCTCTCAAATACAGAATTTCCTGGCCCTTTTTCACAGTACTTAGAGTCAAATGAAAATTACTTTATTATATATTTATGTATTTATTTTTGCAATTATATTTAGTTGGCTTTTTAACTTTTTGTTTGTTCTTCCCCCTAAAATATAAACTCTCTTAAAGCTGGGAACTCGCATAGCTTGAGCGTGGCTATGTCCCACAAATAACCCAGAATAACTCCTAATGTAATGTTTTCTATATGAAAAAAGTAAATCAAACAAAAAAATAAGGTTGTTGGATAAAAAGTTATACCAGAAGAATCTATATAATTGCTGAAAATGAATAGCATATTCAACTCTGAGTTTTCTACATATTTTCTTTTTTATTTTAACCTTGATCCCTTTTGTTATACGCTTTCGATTTTTTGCCCTACTTACGTCATAGTTGTTTGTCATTTTATAACATGATTTAATGGACAGTTTGGTTCTATAAAGATTTGTTTTAGACAGTATGGGAAGAGTTACTGGGATGAGAATGGACTAGATCAAGAGAGCATGAGAGTGGTTGCAGGAGTGAGTCAGATAGAAAAGTCCAAAAGATAAGGTTAGTAAAAATCCAAAAGGTGAATCCGTTCTGAGATGAGGTGAAAAAAATGAGAATGTCCTAAGCTTGGAAAGGGAGGCTTATTAAAGGTTGAAAGGAAGCTATCTGTTGGAAAATGTGTTCGTCTCTACATTCTGTTAGACTATATTTGTTTTCTTAAGTCCCCAGCTAAACGTGACCACGTGTGGTCAACCAGGGAGTTGTTGAGCAATTTCTCAGGGCAGGACTACCCCCAGCTTCATGTGCCATTTCTTCAATCCAAACTCCTACTCATTTGGACATAGTGTCCAATGTCACTTCAGACGGGTTTCCTGGAAAGATCATATATGGGTCAGAACAGCACATTTGGGAATCCACTTGAAGGGACACTCTGTACCCCAGGCTGAAAATTCATACCTTATTCTATTTTCCATCCCAAATTATGTTTAACCACTATGACACAAATAATACATAAGAAGTTTTTCAATGAGAATAAATGATAGCATTAAAACAAAATTCATAGGCACTCTCAAATATCAGAAATACACCATCTTGGAATATAAAGTTCAAAAACATTAAAGTACAAATATATTAAAGATTGAAATATATATATTTTTTGCCTTTTGACTATTAGAAGTTCAATATGTAAAATCCCAGAGTTGAAATAAAGCACAAATAACAAACTATTGAAGTGACATTCCATGGGCAGGGTAATGATCTTGAGTTTGTGGACAACAGTAGATCACAAGGCAACCTTTCCACCGGTCCTTCCTTAGTCTTGAATATGGGATAGGATACAGAGCAGTAGATTAGCGCTGCCTGTTGAAACTGGGCACTAGAGATTTAAGACTAGAAACTCCAGCATTTTGGGAATTCAGCTGTCTTGCAGTGTAAAAGCATCAAATGCTCTTTTGCCAAACCACGCAACACTCAAAAGTCCTGTGAAGACTTTTCCCCTTAACGGAGTCTTTGCCTCTGAACCTGCTGCTCCTGCAGTCTGCAGCCCCGAGCCTTCCTGCCGCCCCTGCTCCCCTCTCTCTAACTCCTGCCTCAGCTGGGAACGCTCCTGCAGGCCTCCAGGGCTGTGAGTGTTCACGTATTTGCACCATTCCTCTGGCATCTCCCCACCCTATGCTGCCTCTCTAGAAACTACCACTTGCCTGGAGGTTCCACCATATGTTTGGTTTTCAGAGGTGGCCAAAGAAAAGTTCCCTCTACCTCACTAAAATTCTGAATGAATTGAGAAATAAAATAAAGGAGTGTCTGTTGATGAACTAAAATCACTATTATTGCTGATAATGCCAAGTTGGGGTTTTTAGCCCAGAATCAGGAAGCCTATCCTCTGCCACTTCAGTCCCACACGGAGCTGATGCAGGTAGATTCCCCTGCCCTAGGCAGAGCCTGCAGCTGGAAGCAGGTAAGGCCTAAGAAGACCAGGTCAAGACGGAGTTGAGCATGCCCGGTGACTCAATCCCAAATTTGCAAAGCAATTCTCACTTCATCTCACGTGTGTACAGAGTAAGGGAGGAGAGAGGACCTGGAGTGTGCCAGGGGAGCAGTTTCCGCATGGAGACTGGGAAATGGGGAGAAGATTTTTCTTTTTAGGAACACAGGTTGTTTCAACTAAGCCTTAACCGTTGAGGAACCCTGTCTAATATCACCAGATAGCTTTGCTACTAGCTCCACACTACAATATATAACAAATATTTAAAAAACCTAAAATGGCATTCAGCTGGAGTTCAATGAAAAAAATATATAAATGTATATATAAGATTTATTTATCACACTAACTTTAGCTATGCCAGGCGTTTCAATAAGCATTCATAAATCTCAAAAATCGATAGGTATGTAAAACGGAAATAATTGTGTTAAGTAGTACAGCGTATATTAAAAAATTCATATAAATATATGCACATACACATATATACAAAATATCTCAATGTGTACCAAGGACTAGGACACATCTTTATTGTGTTTCGCTGCCTTCCTATGAATTTTCTGTTCCATACACCTTAAAAAGAAGTTTTGCAAAATAAAGCCCTTACCTTAATTTGAACAATGTGATCTGATCATTTCTGTTTTGTTCTGTTCCACTTCAGTGTTTTCAATTACTAAGCTGAATTCATGACCTGTGAGAGCTTACATGCATTAGTGGAAATCCCTGGTCCATACAAAGATATTCAAGGATTGCTAGCTCAATATGTAAATTTCAAGTGGACATTCTTTTTTTGATACTTCCTCGGCTTTTCCACTTTCACTTTAAACATTCTAAATATGTATATTATTCAAGTAGCCACAGTTCTGTATTAAAATTTTACTTCCTCCACTCACCAGTTACTAAGATATTTCTCTTAGTCTTGATAACAAATATCTATCTTTTAAATTTGTCATTTACCACAACATAAATATATATGTAACAAGAATTCCATGAAAAAATTCCACTTATGCTTATTGTATTTCTTTTAAGGTGCAGCAAAAATGCAAGTTTTATTATCTAGAAAAAAATAAAAATCTTGTGTTGATGATTGTGACCCAATACAACATTGTTATTATTTAAGAATATAAATTGCTGTATACTTTACATACATGGAGTTTTCAATTAGGAGGAATTATATTTTCTTGTCTTTAAAAGAATTTCTTCATGTTGCCTGATGCTAAATTCTTTTATTTTATAAAAAGCTAGAAATATAGGGTTAAAAACAAAGTAAGGAATAAAATAGCATGATTCTAAATCTCAACAGATATGCCTTAATAAAATTGGAAGTTATTTATAGACAACAAATAAATAACTGTAAAACAAACTATTGAAATTATTTAAATAGCATAAAATTCTGCAGTTGAGAGATGTAAAAGTGATAACAAAGTTTAGATGAAAAATCAATAACCAAAAAATGTGATTTAGTTATTATCATGAATCTAATTTGTAACAGTCTGACAAGTTCCATCCTGATAAATATATAGAGAAGGGTTGAAAATATTGGCCATAGATTTCTCTACAGCAATTGCAATACATGTGTACACAATTTTTTCTTAAGATATCTTAATTTAAGAAGACAGGCATGTTTCTTTGAGTTTAAAAGCTAACCTTTTACAATGGACTGATGGTTCAAGTTAATTTATAATTTTTTTTAAGTGATGTTATCACAGTGATATATAAGCTGCAGAGTAAGTTCTCTGAAATTGGATCTGTACTGAAAGGGATGATAGAACTGATTTAAGTTTTCAGTTTCTACTTTTAAGTGAATTTGTTTGCGCAGGAAATGACCTTCAGCCTTTCATTCTCTCTCTAAGCCTCAGTTTCTTCATTTGTCAAAAGGGGATAATAGTGTGATTAACTAGCATATTTTAATGTAATAATTGCCAAATGTGTCCAAAAATGGGACAAAGTAATTAACTGTGGTTTTAAAAAAACAGAGTAAAGTAATAATTTTACCCTATAGATTGCAAACCATTTATACTTTATTCAATGTATTAGCCCTAGTGCCTACTCAAGGTCTCGCTCGAATAATATCAGACATAACTTTTCCGTGATATATGGCAGTGTGCAGGGCATGAAGGAAGAGAGGGTCAAGGGACGTGAGGCGAGCCCAACATACTCTCCTTCATAATCCTGAAAAGAGAAGAAATCTATCCGAGGTAGTATGATGAAAGAGCCGGAATAACAGCACTTGGCTTTCGAGAGAAGCTGCAGAGTGTGTGCTTCCAGAGAGGATTTGAGTAAATATTTCTGTCTAGAAGAATAGCAAGTCCTGAGAGGTAGGGCTCCATTCTTCAGTTACTCAAAAGCAGCTAAAGCAGAACAACAAGGAAATGTTTCTTTTTCTTAAATGGATCACTTCATATCTACCTTTTTCATGCTCAGAAAGTTTGATGCTTCTTTTTGGTGGATTGCACTGCATATGCTATCAAATAAGTCTTAGATCATATGTCAGTTAGAGAGCCATTCATTGTTTTGGTAGAATTGAAAAGAAAAGATGAGTGTAACAAATGTATTTTGTTTGACCAAGGTGAAGTTTGTTTTAATTGTATCTTCAGATTCAATTTAGGTAAATGTTTCCTTCTTTCTTATTTTATTACAAAATATTCCAAATATACAGGAAACTAAAACATTAAAATAAATTTTAAAACTCTACTTGCCCACAACACAACCACTGCTGCAGGCAGGTGAGGTGAGAATACCAGAATGGAAAGATTTAGTCAGTGAGAGCCTCCACTCTTCTATAAATTCTGCTGATTTAGAAGAAATCTCCAGCTAATTCCAAGATGTATTCTAAGAGGTCAAATTTAAACTAAAAGAATTAAGTTGATATTTCAATACTATACACTGCAGGGAGAATGATTTAATTCCAGAAATATTAACTATCTATACAAGACTATTACTCTTCAGATGAACATAGAATCTAGAGTGCCTACAACATATCACTCACAATGTGTACGATATAACAACAATTACTCAACATAAGAAGATGGGGCCGGCCTGGTGGCATAGTGGTTAGGTTTGCACACACTGCTTCCACAGCCCGGGGTTCACAGGTTCGGATCCAGAGCATGGGCCTACACATCGCTCATCAAGCCATGCTGTGGTGCCGTCCCATATACAAAGTAGAGGAGGATTGGCACCCATGTTAGCTCAGGGACCATCTTCCTCAAGCAAAAAGAGGAAGATTGGAAACAGCTGTTAACTCAGGGCCAATCTTCCTCTCACACACACACACACACACACAAACACACACACACACAAAATTACTCAACATAAGAAGAAAGGAAAACATAACTCATTGTCAAAAGAAAATAAGATCAAGGTAATCCAGACTTTACAATCACTGGACAAGGATATCAAAATTGTCAGTATGAATACGATTAAGAAAGCAAATTATGTGATAACAAATAAATATACTATAGGAAATCTCTGCAGGAAACTACAATTACAGAAAATAACCAAATGGAAATTTTAGAACTGGAAAAATATAATATCTGAAATTGAAAAAGAAATACTGTTTGAACTTCACAGAATGAAAGTTAAAGAATAGTCAGTAAACTATAAATAGATCAAGAGAAATTATACATTTTGAAGAAGAGAGTAAAAAAAAAGTTGTCAAAAACAAAGTTGAACAGAGCCCTCAGGGAGAGATCAAATGATCTAAAATGTTGGACATTAGAGTTACAGAAGGAGAGGACAAAAAAATGAAATGAAAAAAAATTTAAAGAAATAATGCTTGATATTTTCCTCAGTTTGGTAAACAGCTTCAATTTATGGGTTCATAAGCTCAGAGAGCCCTAAATAAACACACAGACACACACACTCACACACCCCCCATTATCATAGCTAATTGTTTAAAAAAAAGGATAAAGATAAAATCTTGAAAGTACATGGAAAGAGGGGAAACAGATTACGTAAAGAGTCACAACAATTTAGAAAACATTACTGACCTCTCATCAAAAATGATGAGTTCCAGAAGATAATATCTTAAAGTGCTAGAGGAAGGTAAAATATTACTAGAGGGTTCTTTTCAAGTGACCATATCATTCATGAATGAAGGGTCAATAAAAACATTTTAGTTTAAAAAAAAAGATATTTTTTGTCAGAAGACTTTAACTACAAGAACCATTAACAGGAGGTCCTTCAGTCCAAAGAGAAATAAAACCACATGGAGACATTGATACAGGATGGTTTTAAGCACAATTTTTCTTTTTAATTTTTTTAACCTGTATATAGTTGTTTAAAGCAAAAAGTGTATGGCATTTCATGGATTTTATGTACATATGCACACTTGAGGAAAATGGATATGAGGTGAAAAATGTACATTTTGTGTGGAGTATTACAACATTAACTCTAATAAAACTGTAAAAAAGTAAGAATCTAGGGGCTGGCTTTGTGGCCTAGTGGTTAAGTTCAGCATGTTCCACTTCAGTGGCCTGGGTTTGGTTCCCAGGGATGGACCTACACCACTCATTGGCAGCCATGCTGTGGCAGTGACCCACATACAAAATAGAGGAAGATCGACACAGATGTTAGCTCAGGGCAAATCTTCCTCAAGCAAAACAAGAGGAAGATTGGTAGTGGATGTTAGCTCAGGGCAGATCTTCCTCAGCCAAAAAAACAGAAAAAAGTAAGAATCTACATTTTAATGCCTGAAGTTACCATTTAGCTTAATTTGGTTGTAACTTATACACCAAGATATAGATTACATTGGAATTTTCTTTTTTTGCTGAGGAAGATTCGTCCTGAGCTAACATCCATGGCCAATCTTCCTCTGTTTTGTATGTGGGTCACCACCACAGCATGGCTAATGTGTGATGTAGGTCTGCACCTGGAACCTGAACCTGAACTTGTGAACCTGGGCTGCCGATGCAGAGCATGCTGAACTTAACCACTAAGGCACGGGGTTGGCCCCTACATTGAAATAAAAAACAAATAATTAATACAAAAGAAGGAAGAAAAGGAGGATCAGAGGAACACGAATAGAAAACAAATAATAAAACTATAGACCTAAACTCAACCATATCAATGGTTATGTTATATGTGAATTGACTAAAACCTCTAAGTACAAGATAAAGATTCTTGCTCTGGATAAAGTAACAAGATTAAACTATTGGCAGAAACTAACTTTACATATAAAGGCACACATAGTTTGAAAGTGAATGGATAGAAAAAAGAGAGATAATGCAAACTGTAAACCTAAGAAGAAGGATGTAGGTACAATAATACCAAGGAGAGCTAACTTTCCAAAAGGTGTGTTACCATAGATAGAGAAAGACATTTCATAATGAGAAAGGATCAATACTTTAGGAAGAAATAACAAGCATAAATGTGTGTACATCTACAAACAGTGCATAAAAAAAGAAACAAATACTAACAGAATTAAGTGGAGGAATAGACAATTCCATAATCATAGTTGAGGATTTAACACCCCTCTAATAGCAATTGATGGAACAGTTAGACCGAAAAAAAAATCAATTAACAGATAGACAATCAGATCTGAACGAGACTAACCATGATCCTGACCTAACAAGCAACTGCACACTAGAGGTTCTACTATCAACTATCTATCTGTCTGTCTGTCTATCTATCTACCTATCTATCTATCTATCTATCTATCTATCTATCTATATCTGTTTATTTATGTATTTATTTACTGGCTAAGCATCTGGCACAATACATACATGTGGTGAGAGTGAGCATCTTGAATTGTTTCAAGTTTATAGTTAAATAAACAAGTTTACAAATTTATTGGAACAAAGTTTTTCATAGAATTATCTTTCTTTTATAAATATATACTTCTATCTGTCATCATGTCCTCTTTTAATTTTTCATATCATTTATTTGTTTCTTACTTTGTGTCCATCAATATCATCATAAACTACTTTGTTTCATTAGTCCTCTACAGAAGCTACTTTTTTTTTATGTCACACACAGGGATTTAATAAAAGCGTTGGTATATTTTAAAGTTTCAAGAGCTCAAAGCAAAAAAATTTTTTTCTTTGTCCTTATATTCTATTTCTTTAATATTATCTTTTTATGGCTTTTCTTTTACTTCTTGGAGTATACTTTATTTTTCTTTATTGCACACTTACATTGTAGTTTATCTGTCATCATTATTTTCTAACATAAATACATTATCAATTTCTTTCAGTGAAAATCATTTCCCACCAATTTTAATAGTCGATGTTCTAATACTGTACAAGCATATACATACTCTAGATTGTATTGTGAATTTAACCAAATTTTTTGTTAGAAGGCTTTTAAAATTTTTCATATTTCCTCTTTTTATTATTTATTTATAATTATTTGTTTATAGTTTGTATGTTGAATCTTGTATGAATGGAATTGACTTTTGTTTGTTTGTGGCCTAATACATGGAAAAATTTTAAACTCTTCCCTTTTTTAAATTATTACTTTTTAGATAATTATAGACATATCTGCAGTTGTAAGAAATAATACAGAGAGATCTCATGTACCTTTTGCCCAATAGTAACATATTGCAAAACCATAATACAATGTTAAAATCATGATACTGACATTGTTAAAGCAAGGATACAGAATGTTTCCTTGACCACAAGGATCCCTCATGTAGTGTTATTATAGCCACACTCTTTACTCTCCCAGTTCTTAACCTTGGCTACCACTAATCTGTTCTCCATTTCTCTATTTGCCATTTAAAAGATGTTATATAAATAAATCATGTAGTATAACATTTTTGGGATTGCCTTTTTCTTCTTTTATTCTCCATAATTTTCTAGAGAATAACCCGAGTGTCTGTGTATTTCAGTAGTACATTCCATTTTATTGCTGAATGGTATCCCATGGTATGGATGCACCACGGTTTGTTTAACCATTCACCTTTTGAAAGACATCTGGATGTTTTCCAGTTAATGCTGTTAAGAATAAAACTGCTATGAACATTCGTGTACAGATTGTGTTTTGTTTTGCTTTTGTGAACACTTATTTTTATTTCTCGACATAAGTGCCCAAAAGTGGAATTGCTGGGGTGCATAGCTGCATAGTTAATTTTGTTTAAGAAACTGACACACTGTTTTCCCAAGTGGCTGTGCATTACATTCCTACTACTAATGTATGAGTGATGTACCTTCTCTTCATCCTCGCCAGCATTTATGTTGTCACTAATTTTTTTTTAATTTTAGCCATCCTGATTGCTATGTAGTGATATCTCATATGGATTGAATTTGCATCTCTTCGATGGCTAATGAAGTGAATATATTTTCATATCATTTTTTGCCATCTGTATATACTCTTTAGTGAAATACCTGTTCATGTCTGTTATTGTCTAATTGCATTATTTTACTTTTTTTAACAGTTGATATTTCAGCATTCTTTACATATTTTAGATAATAATCCTTTGAAGAATGGGTGACTTACAGATATTTTCTCTCAGTCTGTAGTTCGTTTTTCATCCTCTTAGCAGTTGTTTTTTGCAGAGCTAAAAGTTTTAATTTTGATGAGGTACAATTTATCAGTTTTTCCCGTTGTAGATCATGCTTTTGTTGTCATATCTAATAATTTGCTTAGCCCTACATGCTGAATATGTATACCTCTGTTTATTTTACCAAAAGTTTTATAGTTTTCCATTGTATATTTAAGCCTGTGATCCAATTATCCAATTTGAGTTATTTTTAAATAAGATAAGAGGTTTCTTTCTTTCTTTTATTCTTCTTCCTTTTTTTTTTTGGCCTACGATTATCCAATGCTCTAAGCACCATTTGTTGAAAAGTCTACCTCCATTGAATTGCTTTTGCATCTACGACAAGAATCAATTTGGCGTATTTGTGTGGGTCTATATATGGGTCCTCTGTTCTTTTTCATTGTCTATGTCTACTCCTCTACAAATACTACACTATATTGATCACTGCAGATATGTATTAAGTCTTGAAATCAGATAGATTGATTTCTCTGACTTTATACTTCTATTTCAAAACCATTTTATATATTCTAATTTTTTTGCCTTTCCATACAAATTTTAGGATAATCTTGTCTCTATCTACAAAAATCTTTCAGGCATTTTGGTAGGAATTGCTCCAAACCTGTATATCATTTTGGGGATAATTGACATTTTTACTATATTGAATCTTCTGACTTATGAACGTTGTATGTTTCTCCACTTATTTAGATCCTTTTTGATTCTTAAATTAACATTTTGTAGCAATTGCGAATGGTATTGTATTTTTAATTTTGACATCAATATGTTCATTGCTAGTATTTAGAAATACAATTGATTTTGTATGTGAATCATGTGATGTTAGTGAACTCATTTATTAATTCTAGGAGGTTAGATTCCTTGGGATTATTATGTGGCAAACATACAATCTCCAAATAGAGACTCTTGTATTTATTCCTTTCTGATCTGTATATATTTTATGTGTTTTTGTTGCCATATTGTACTGGCTGGACTTCCAGTATCATGTTGACTAAGAATGGAGAGAGCAGATATCTTGGCCTTGTTCTTAATTTTAGGGGAGAGAAGTCAATGTTTTCCTAGTAATTATAATGTTAGCTTCATATATTTTATACATGTTTTTTACCAAGTTGAGGTCGTTTCCCTCTATTCCTATTTTTTTATAAGATTTTTAAGTCATGAATAGGTGTTGAATTTTGTCAAATAGATTTTTTGGGGGGTGGGAGTTGGCAATCATTCCATATGATCATTTGGTTTTTCTTTTTTTAGCCTGTTTGGTCCCAAGGTTCCTAGCTGGTCAGGTTTCTTCTCTCCACTTTTCAGAGTCTTGCTGTTTGTTTATATATAAAGTCCAGGGATTTTATCTGAACATAGTGGGAGAAAAAGGGAAGGGCAAATCTACTGCATCTTCCTTGAAGTGGAAGCTGTGTGTTTTTGAAAAACATGAATCTTTCTCTATTTTATGGTGTTGATTTAGTTATTCAGAGGTATACTTAATATTTGTTATATATTCTTCCTAGTAATTTTGCATTTTTTTGCTTTGTACATGTTTTAGACTAAGTTATTAAGTACATATACTTAGTAGTCACAATTTCCTAGTGAATTGTAACTTTTATTGTCATTTGATAATCTCTTTTACTTCCTAATAAAATATTTTTTATAGATAGTTATTCTGATAATACTATAGTTTAAAGCAATTTCCCCTATCTTGGTGTTCCCTTAGTATAATGTTTCTTATCTTTAGAGTTAAATTATCTTTGTAATTATGGAAGATGTGCCAGTTATAACAAGATCACGTTGTTAAATTATAAGCTTGTGTTATAATATAATCTGTCTACTCCTATCCTTCAATCTACAGTTAGGCATTTTTACATTTTTAGATTACTGATGATTTTAATTAATTTTTTATATTAATTTCTTCTTTATATTTACCTTGTATATTTGTCTACTCAGGCTGTTATAACAGTACCATAGACTTGGTGGTTTAAACAACAGACATTTATTTCTCATAGTTCTTGAGGCTGGGAGGTCCAAGACCAAGGTGTCGGCTAAATTTGCTTCCTGATGAGGGCTCTCTTCCTGGCTTGCTTTGTCCTAATATGACCTTTCCTCAGCGCTTGAGTGCAGAAAAAGAGAGATGTCTCTCCCTCTTCCTCTTATAAAGCCACCAATCCCATCATGAGATCCTCTTTTTCATGACCAAATCTAACTCTCATTACCTCCCAAAGGCCCCATCTCCAAACATTCAGTTCATTATGCCTTTTCCGTGCTCCTTTATTTTCTCTATATCCCTTCTATTTAAATGAATAAATCTCATTCATCTTTCTTTTTTTTGTGAGGAAGATTAGCCCTGAGCTACATCCAGTGCCAATCCTCCTCTTTTTGTTTTTTTTGCTGAGGAAGATTGGCCCTGGGCTAACGTCCATGCCCATCTTCCTCTACTTTATATGGGATGTTGCCACAGCATGGCTTGACAAGCGATGCGTCAGTGAGCGCCCCGACCGAACCTGCAAACCCTGGGCCGCCGCACTGCCCACTTAACTGTTAGGCCACCCAGCCAGCCCTCTCTCTTTTTATTTATAAGACACATAAAAGTAGATTTGAGTAAATTAAAAGATCATCTTTGATCATGTATAAAATTATTCAATTCTCGGGCCAGCCCCGGTGGCCTAGTGGTTAAGTTCGGCGCACTCCGCTTCCTCAGCCTAGGTTCACCAGGTGCAGACCTACACTGCTCATCTATCAGTAGCCGTGCTGTGGTGGCATACAAAATAGAGGAAGACTGGCAACAGATGTTAGCTCAGGGCAAATCTTCTTCAGCAAAAAAAATAATTCAATTCTCCACTTGGAAGACATCAATTCTCCACTTACCCTCCCAACATCAACTCAGAGCAAACTATTTCAAAATCTCAATAAGACTATTTTACGAAATTTTATGACCAGAATCTAAATTAATATAGTAGAGTAGATATGGCATGAATGGCAAGGGTTAACTTATCTTAAATTGCATTTTTATGGCTGGCTGTCTTGCATCTTAGAGAGATATTCTAACCTCATACGGAATAAGATAGATTGAGAAAAGAAGCCCTGTACCACAGAAAAACCTGCTACTACAGAGTAAAGGACTTAAAACACACTTGATAGAGTAGTAAAGTGGCAGATCAGGTCTGAAGACCAAAATGATCTGGCACGTTGTACAGTGAAATGCCTCCTTGGACCTCAGTTCCTCATCAGGCCAAGGGAGGGACTGGTGAAACTCCAGTCCTTCATGAATGCTGAGGAGAAAAACAGAGTTGTGGGCTAAGGTTACTCCATGTAACCTTGTAGGTTACCTAGGCGATTTAAAACTCTCAGCTATGAAACGCCAAAGTTTCCTATCAAGATTACGAGATCCAGTCTTGTTGGATCCCTGTTCTCTATCAAATGATCTGTTGAGGAATAGGGAAACCACATCACTTCTTTTCTTCCTTTCTCTATAAATTTTATCCAAAGATACTGTTCCAAGGCTCTTACATGTGCTGTTGGATCTTCTCTTATTTACTCAACAGTACAAAGTTAAAACATATTGTTAAGAGGCACAGGAAAAAGAAAATTTTAGCTTGCCAGATATCAAGCTGTAGTGAAAGTCATAAAAATCAAAACTTTACGGAATTAGTAGAGAAAGAAATCAAACATCAAAGATGAGAAAATTCAGAAATTAGATTCACAAATAAATAGTGATACAGCATCTGAGAAAGGAAGCTTTTAAAATCAACGACAAAATATAGACTATTCAATAAATTAGGTTGGGATTACTGGAACAATTTAGGAGGAAATAAACTGTGATAATTACCATATTGCACTGTTAAAAATAAATTCCATTAAATTTCATAAAAATATATATTTAATATTTGAAATGCATAAAATATATTTATGCATAAAATGTATGTTTATTATCCCAAAGCAAGAATAAGGTATTCATGAATGATTTTTTTAAGTAATAAGCAAAAATATTGATAAGCTTATAGGGACTAGTTAAATCAATTTTCTATGTTTAGAAAACAGTTTAAAAAATTTATTAGTTAAAAAAATACGTGCTTTTCAATATTCAGAAATGGAAACATTGTAAGAACACATTTTCATTAAACAAATTAAAGAATAATTCAATATGACAATTTATGATGAAATCCTCAAATAACATTGCACATTTTATATACAGATTTTTATATATGCCAATACCTTTAATATGATCTGGAAATATATACACAATTATGAAAATAATTATCTTCGAAGAACAAACTGATTTTTCTGCAATGTGGTTTAAGTGGATTAAATTTATGTTTAATAATTAAAAATTTAAACATCAAAAATATATCTTTGTATTATTTTTGTAAATAAAATTAACACACATTTAAAATTATAGATACAACAAACTCTGACTCTGAGCTTGATGTAAATAACTTTATATAAAGCATTCTTAAAGGAAAGGAAGGATTTTACCCTTTTCCCAATAACAAAAGAAAATTTGTCTAGAGAAATCAAGATGGCGGCGTAGGCAGACTCTGAACTCACCTCCTCCCGTGGACACAGCCAATTTACAACTACTCGTGGAAAAATTACCCTGAGACAGAACTGAAAACTGGATAAGAGGAACTCCTGCAACAACGGACAATCCTAACTGAGATGGAAGAGGCAGAGACTCCCTTCCGGAGAGGAAAAACGCCGCCTTCACAAGCCGCCAGCTTCACGGCCAGCGGGAGCAGCTCACAGGTACGCAGCCTCCCTGGAGGCGCGGGGCCCTGAGCCGGGGAGCGCCCCCGCTGTGGGCATTTTGTGGACCCAGCACAATCGACACCAGCGGCATAATATCTGACTTTGCCTGCTACTAAAACACTGGGGAGCACCCCCAGAAAACCCGGTTCACAAAGAAACTAAAACTGGCTCTTAAAGGGCCCGCACGCAAATTCACGCGTTTCAGAAAGCATCCTAAAATCAGCAGAAAGAAAGGTGCACAGTGCTGTGGTGAAAAGAGACTCACCTAATAGGCCCTGAGTGCATCTCGGTGAGGGGTGAGACCTCTCCAGGGACTGGGACATTGGCGGCGGCCATTGTTGTGGCCTGGTGTGAGCGTGCTGACACAGACGCCATTGGAGTTCTCCCTGAGACCTGCTAGCCCAGGGTCTGCCCCACCCGCTAGAGCACCAATTTAATCCAGCTCAGCCAGGGCAGGCAGCCCACCCTAGAGACTGGCCCCCCCCAACAACCAGCCCTCAGGCAACTTGTGGGCCTGCATAGATTGGTGACTGGATTCTCTGCAGCCTGGCAACTGAGCCGACTTTAGCAGGGCAGGGTGTCCACAAGGAGCGGGTGGAGAGTGTGGGGCAGTGGCAGAGTGTGTGGGGTTCCCACCGTGGAGAGACTGGGTCTGATTGGGGAGGTTGGGGCGCACACACAGGGCAGGACTGTGTTGACTGTGTTGACTGTTTGTGTATACCTGTGGGCAGCAGGCCTTGTCAGCTGCAGAAGACTTGTGCTTCTCAAAGACCCACATAGGGGGTTTGCCCCACCTTCCAAAGCTTGAAACAATTGGGTGCCCCTGTGCCTGAGGCCAGCGCCACCCAGCTGCAATCCTCAGAGAGCGGACAAGAGACATAATAGGCTAGAGGCTTATAGCAATTGTAAGGCCCTGAGCCTAACAACCTGCCACAATGGGGGCCTACTCACTTAAAAGAAATACTGCAACACAAATGTGGTATTAGAACTTGCAGCCAGCTGTGCTGGGGATCCCCACACCTGATAAAGAGACTGAAGGGCCCACAACAACTACAAGCAGATGAGCATTACAACAGTTGGCCAGGAGCATAACTCGGCCTCCCTGGGTCCCTACAGAGAGAGCAAACAGGCCACAACAGAAGGACACATGTAGCCCACATAGGGGTCACCCCTGGAACATTGAGAACTGAGGGAAGCACACTGGAAGCCTCCTAAGACATCACTTACATAAGGTCACCTATCCAAGAGCAGGAGACGTAGCTGACCTACCTAATACGTAGACACAAGCACAGGGAAAGAATACATTCCAAGTAAGGGAACAGGACAAAACCCCAGAAAAGGAACTAAGTGAAACAGAAATGAGCAACCTACCTGACAGAGAGTTCAAACTAAGAGTGTTAAGGATGCTCACTGATCTGGGGAGAAGAATAGATGAACTCAGTGAGAATGTCAACAAAGAAATGGAAGATATAAAAAAGAACCAATCAGAAATGAAGAATACAATGCTGGAAATGAAAAATTCATTAGAGGGACTCAAAAGCAGAGTAGAGGATACAGAAGAACGGATCTGTGAGCTGGAAGAAAGACTAGAAGAAGTTACCCAAGGTGAACAGGTAAAAGAGAAAAGAATTAAAAAGAGTGAGGACAGTTAAGGGACCTCTGGGACAACATCAAGCGCACTAACATCCGTGTTATAGGTGTCCCGGAAGGAGAAGAGCGAGACAAGGGGGCAGAGAATCTATTTCAAGAAATAATAGATGAAAACTTCCCTAACCTAAGGAAGGAAACAGACATCCAGGTACAGAAAGCACAGAGAGCCCCAAAGAAGATAAACCCAAAGAGGCCCACACCAAGACACATCATAATCAAAATGTCCAGAATTAAAGATAAAGAGAGAATCCTAAAAGCCGCAAGAGAATGTCAAGTTACATACAAAGGAAACCCCATAAGGCTATCAGCTGACTTCTCAGCAGAAACCTTACAGGCTAGAAGAGAATGGCATGATATATTTAAAGTGCTAAAAGGAAAAATCTTACAGCCAAGAATACTCTACCCAGCAAGGTTATCATTCAAAATGGAAGGAGAGATCAAAATTTTCCCAGACAAGCAAAAATCAAAGGAGTTTGTCACCAAGAAACCAGTGCTACAAGAAATGTTAAAGGGACTGATTTAAGGGGAAAAGAGAAGACCACAAATAGGAAAAATTATCTATTTCCATGATAAGAGGGTAATGGATACAAAAGCATAAAAAAGAGGTTAGATATGATATCAAAAACATAAGAGGAGGGAGGAGGGGAGTTAAAGAGTACAGCTTTCAGACAGAGGTCAAACTAAAGTGACCATCAATTCTGTATAGAAGAAGTAAGGAACAGAGAAGGACTACTACAACACTGAGAAAAAAAAAAAGTTAAAAAATGGCAGTAAGTACATACTTATCAATAGCTACTTTAAACGTCAATGGACTAAATGCTCCAATTAAAAGGAATAGGGTGGCTGACTGGATAAAAAAACAAGACCCATATATATGCTGCATACAAGAGACACACTTCAGACCTAAAGACACTCACAAACTGAAAGTGAAGGGATGGAAAAAGATACTCCACGCAAATGGCAATGAAAAGAAAGCTGGGGTAGCAGTACTCATATCAGACAAAACAGACTTTAAAACAAAAACTGTAAAAAGAGACAAAGAAGGGCATTACATAATGATCAAGGGAACAATCCAACAAAAGGATGTAACACTTGTAAATATCTACACACCCAATGTAGGTGCACCTAAATATATAAAGCAATTATTAACAGACATAAAAACAGAAATAGACAGTAACACAATAATAGTAGGTGAATTTAACACTCCACTTACACCAATGGATAGATCATCCAAACAGAAGATCAATAAGGAAACATTAGTCTTAAACGACACACTAGAACAGATGGACCTAGTAGATATATACAGAGCATTCCATCCAAAAACCGAAGAATACATGTTCCTGTCAAATGCACATGGAACATTCTCCAGGATTGATCACATATTAGGCCACAAAACAAGTCTCCATAAATTTAAGAAGATTGAAATAATACCAACCATCTTTTCTGACCACAAAGGTATGAAACTAGAAATCAACTATAGGAAGAAAATCAGAAAAACCACAAATACGTGGAGATTAAACAAAATGCTACTGAACAATGACTGGGTTAATGAAGAAATCAAAGGAGAAATCAAAAAATACCTGGAGACAAATGAAAATGAAAATACGACATGCCAGAATTTATGTGATACAGCAAAAGCGGTTCTAAGAGGGAAGTTTATAGCAATACAGGCCTATCTCAACAAACAAGAAAAACCTCAAATAAACAATCTAACAATGCACCTAAAGGAACTGGAAAAAGAAGAACAAACAAAGCCCCAAATCAGTAGAAGAAGGGAAATAATAAAAATCAGAGCAGAAATTAATGAAATAGAGACCAAAAAAACAATAGAAAAAATTAATAAAACCAAGAGCTGGTTCTTTGAAAAGATCAACAAAATTGACAAACCTTTAGCTAGACTCACCAAGAAAAAAAGAGAGAAGGCACAAATAAGTAAAATCAAAAATGAAAGAGGAGAGGTTACTACAGACACCTCAGAAATTCAAAAGATTCTAAGAGAATACTATGAAAAGCTATATGCCAACCAATTCGACAATCTGGAAGAAATGGATAAATTCTTAGAATCATACAACCTTCCAAAACTGGAACAAGAAGAAGTAGAGAATTTGAATAGACCAATCTCCAGTAAGGAGATCAAAACAGTAATCAAGAACTTCCCCAAAAATAAAAGTCCAGGTCCAGACGGCTTCCCTGGCGAATTCTCCCAAACGTTCAAAGAAGACTTAATACCTATCCTTCTCAAACTCTTCCAAAAAATTGAGGAGGGGGGGAAGCTCCCTAACTCATTCTACGAAGCTGACATTACCCTGATACCAAAACCAGACAAGGACAACACAAAAAAAGAAAATTACAGGCCAATATCACTGAGGAACATCGATGCAAAAATCCTCAACAAAATACTAGCAAATCGCATACAACAATACGTTAAAAAGATTATACACCATGATCAAGTGGGATTTATTCCAGGGATGCAGGGATGGTTTAACATTCACAAATCAATCAACGTAATACACCACATTAATAAAATGAAGAATAAAAATCACATGATCATCTCAATAGATGCAGAGAAAGCATTTGACAAGATACAGCACCCATTTATGATAAAAACTCTGAATAAAATGGGTATAGAAGGAAAGTACCTCAACATAATAAAGACCATATATGAGATACCCACAGCTAATATCATCCTCAATGGTGAAAAACTGAAAGCTATCCCTCTAAGAGCAGGAATCAGACAAGGATGCCCACCGTCACCACTCTGATTTTACATAGTACTGGAAGTCCTAGCCAGAGCAATCAGGCAAGAGAAAGAAATAAAAGGGATCCAAAGTGGAAAGGAAGAAGTGAAACTGTCACTATTTGCAGATGACATGATTTTATACATAGAAAACCCTAAAGAATCCACCAGAAAACTTTTAGAACTAATAAACGAATATGGTAAAGTTGCAGGATACAAAATCAACATACAAAAATCAGTTGCATTTCTGTACACCAACAACGAAGTAGCAGAAAGAGAAATTAAGAATACCATCCCATTTACAATTGCAACAAAAAGAATAAAATACCTAGGAATAAACTTAACCAAAGAGGTGAAAGATCTGTACACCGAAAACTATAAAACATTGCTGAAAGAAATTGAATAAGACACAAAGAAATGGAAAGATATTCTGTGCTCTTGGATTGGAAGAATTAACATAGTTAAGATGTCCATAATTCCTAAAGCCATCTATAGATTCAATGCAATCCCTGTCAAAGTTCCAACAAGATTTTTCACAGAAATAGAACAAAGAATCCTAAAATTTATATGGAACAACAAAAGACCCCGAATAGCTAAAGGAATCCCGAGAAAAAAGAACAAAGCTGGAGGTATCACACTCCCTGATTTCAAAATATACTACAAAGCTGTAGTAACCAAAACGGCATGGTACTGGCACAAAAACAGACACATGGATCAATGGAATAGAATCGAAATGCCAGAAATAAGCCCACACATCAATGGACAGCTAATCTTTGACAAAGGATCCAAGAATATACAATGGGGAAAAGAAAGTCTCTTCAACAAATGGTGTTGGGAAAACTGGATAGCCACATGCAAAAAAATGAAAGTAGACCCTTACCTTACACCATACACAAAAATTAACTCAAAATGGATTAAAGACTTGAATGTAAGACCTGAAACTGTGAAACTTCTAGAAGAAAACATAGGCAGTACGCTCTTCGACATTGGTCTTAGCAACATCTTTTCAAACACCATGTCTGACTGGGCAAGAGAAACAATAGAAAAAATAAACAAATGGGACTACATCAAACTAAAAAGCTTCTGCACAGCAAAGGAAACCATCAACAAAACGAAAAGACAACCTAACAATTGGGAGAAGATATTTGCAAACCATACATCTGATAAGGGCTTAATCTCCAAAATATATAAAGAACTCATGCATCTCAACAACAAAAAAACTAACAACCCGATTAAAAAAGGGGCAAAAGACCTGAACAGACATTTCTCCAAAGAAGATATACAGATGGCCAACAGACACATGAAAAGATGTTCAAAATCACTAACTATCAGGGAAATGCAAATCAAAACTACAATGAGATATCACCTCACGCCTGTCAGAATGGCTATAATTAACAAGACAGGAAACAACATGTGTTGGAGAGGATGTGGAGAGAAGGGAACTCTCATACACTGCTGGTGGGAGTGCAAACTGGTGCAGCCACTATGGAAAACAGTATGGAGATGCCTCAAAAAATTAAGGATATAACTACCATATGATCCAGCTATTCCTCTGCTGCGTCTTTATCCAAAGAACTTGAAAACACCAATTTGTAAAGGTACATGCACCCCTGTGTTCATGGCAGCGTTATTCACAATAGCCAAGACTTGGAAGCAACCTAAGTGCCCATCAAGGGACGAATGGATAAAGAAGCTGTGGTATATATACACAATAGAATACTACTCAGCCATAAGAAACGATGAAATCCAGCCATTTGTGACAACATGGATGGACATTGAGGGTATAATGCAAAGTGAAATAAGTCAGAGGGAAAAGGTCAAATACCGTATGATTTCCTTCATTAAGTAGTAGAAAATAACAACAATAAACAAACACATAGGGACAGAGATTGGATTGGTGGTTGCTAGAGGGGGCGGGAGGGGGGTGAAGGGGATGGTTCGGTACATGTGTGTGGTGATGGGTTGTAGTTGGTGTTTTGATGGTGAACATGATGTAATCTGTGCAGAAGTGGAGGTTAGTGATGTACACCTGAAATTTTTACAATGTTGTAAACTAATGTTACTGCAATAAACAAAAAATTAAAAAAAAAAAAAAAAGAAAAGATAATTTGTCTAAATGAGAATATTGTTATAAATGTAGTAAATAATGGTGAGTTATAGAAACATTTAAAATCTGATAAATTAATTTCAGGAGATGGCAAATAGAATAAGCCACTATACAAGTGTTTATATAATATTTATAAAATAATAAAATATCTTTAATAAATGGCATATACAATTTTATATTCTTTCATAACACAGGAATTTAATATATACTTTTGTACATGTGAATATGAATATATTTTATATGTATAAATATATATCTCATTCCTTTTGTTATTGTTGCTTCCTTGTATTTTTTACAACCATATCTTTTATTCTAGCATACATTGAATTACATTTATGTTTGATAAGCCCTTCCCATAGTGAACATGAAATATGAATGAATTACAAATAAAAAAGAAAAAGTATAGTTGATTGTTTCTAAATCTACTTGGAAACAATTAAATCTAATAGAATAGTTACTGTTACAGGTGAGCACTCTTCACTTCAGGTCACAAATGCTTTCTCTCTAGCCCATAGTATATCTATTCACAATTAATGTGCTGACTCCATTCTGGGCATCTAAAACATTCTAGGATTTTGTGTAGAGAAATTATCCTGAATTGGAGAAACTTTTCCCTATGTAAATAAGATATGGACTACTCCAAATTAAATTGTTTACAAATTTGGAAATGTTGGCATTAAAATAGGCAGACATTGAAATAAAGAGTTTATGTCAATGGAGATTAAAGTATACACAACGTTATTTGAAGCAATGCCACGTGGTAGGGGCAGGAAGAATTACAGAGTGGTATATGTAAGACGCGCCTTCTGGAAACTAGGCATATATGAATTAAAGATATTGTGGTAAACCATGGTCAAGCCTGTGTTATCAAGATAATGCAATATAAAATAACAACACAGATCTTTTGATATGGCCATCATCCCTTAATGGATGAATATAAATGAATGTTTAATATTCAAGTCAAATAATAAAATATGTTTGTTAGCATATATTTTCATATCCTCTTCTGGACATGGAAAGAGTAAAACAGTTTCTAGGGATAACCAATAAAGACATTTTCTCCACTGTTTCTTACATATGCCAAATAGTTTTGTGTAAAGACATGGATCTCTGGAAAATCAAGAAACGTTTTTGTAGACTATAGAGAATTGAGATAACCCAGATCATTGGTTCCCAACCAGGGACATTTGGCACTGTCTCCAGGAGTATTTGGTTGTTATAACTGGGTGTAGGGTGCTACTGGCATCTAGTCAGTAGAGGCCAGGGATGATGTTCATCATCCTACAATGCACAAGACAGCTCCTCACAACAAAAATCATTGGGCCCAAAATGTCAAAAAAGCCAAAGTTGAAAAACCCTGGTTATTTCTAACAAATAAGGTTTACTTTTTTCCATAAACATTATGCTAATATTACAAGGTTGCTTCAGGAGTATAGTGTGTTGATAAATGTCATAGCAAGAGAAGACTATAACAAGACAACAATAATGTTTTAGAAAGTAAGACAGCTTATGTTTCAGTTAAAAATCTCTTATGTAACTCGGCCAGACTGTCTTTCTAATACGCCCACAGAAACACAGAGAAGGGTAAAAATAATACCCAAGATCATTAAAACCAAGAGGAATCATGCTATTGTAGGAATCTAAGAGGAATGTGTTGTATCACAAGACTGTAAGAAAAGGTGTAAATGTATAAGGAATCCTCACTAGCATTGTACAGAGAACAACATAAAAAGCTTCCCCAACATAGAGTAAGTGGGAAAACAATTTAGCAATTCTCCACTATCTGCCTTTCTTTTCCATACACACAGATCGTGAGTTGGAGTGGATATTTGTTTATGTTGTTAATGTCAGAAGAATATGTTATATACCACCTCCCATGCAGCTTTCTCATTTTAGAATTAGTTGGAGCACCTCACTTGAAGAAATTTAGAAAGTAGGATTGAAAGTTGTGGGCAGGGTGAGAGCAGAACGTGCAAGTGGACTGACAATATTGATAGGTGTCCTTGAAGAAATGTGGTTTCCGAGGGTTGATGGAACACCTGTTGGAGGAACTCAAAGTCACAGATATCAGAAAGCAGTGCAGTGGGGCTGGGAAAATACACTATCATCTCTATCATTGAAATTATATTAGATGCTACTGAAGACTGAGCATGCGTGTATACATCAACAGCTGTCCATCATAGATCACTGACGGAAAGTCAATGAGCTCTTATGTAGAAAGAGCCTTTTTTAAAACCACTTTATTGAGATATGATTCACATTCAAAAAAGTGTACATATTTAATGTATACCATTTGATGAATCTGGAGATAAGTATTCATCCATGAAATCATCACTACAATCTATGCCATAAACAAATTCATCACCTCCAAAAGCTTCCTCCCACCTTTTTCACTTATTATTATTATTTGTTATAAGAACAATTTACATAAAGTCTACCCTCTCAGCAAATTTTTAAATATACAATACAGTATTGTTAACTATACGCACTATGGTGTAGAGTAGATCTCTAGGACTTATTCATCGTGCATAACTGAAACTTTGCACCTTTTGACTAATATCTCCTCATTTCTCCCTCCCCCAATCCCTGGCAACCACCATTCTACTGTCTGCTTCTACGAGTTCAGCTATCTTAGATTCCTCATATAAGTGATATAACGTAAATTTGTCCTTTGTGCCTGGCTGATTTCACTTAGCATAATGTCCTCCAGGTTTATCCATGTTGTTGCAAATAGCAAGATTTCCTTTTATAAACCTGAATAATATTCCATTGTGTGTATATATCACATTTTCTTTAACCATTTATTCATTGACGGAAATTTGTTACTTCCGTGTCTTGGCTATTGTGAATAACGGTGCAATGTTTTGCGATTATTTTGTCTATGTGCATTTTATTTCACAATGAAAAGTTTATGACTCTGTCAAATACCAACTTTATAAAAGAGACTTTTTTGTAGAACTCAATCTGAAAATCTTATTTCTTGAAGTAATTTTTTAAAAGAATGACTTATGATTTGAATACTATTTGGAAATATAAGTAAATTATTCTATTATATATTCTATAGGATATTATTGAAGAAATCATTTACATATTAGAAGTTTGCCTGTCTTACAATACTAAATAATTATTAGATATTATTTATATATTAAATAATATAACTTTTCATATTATTAAATTACACTAAACTTAATATATACTCAAGAACATGCTTATAAAATAAGTAGTCACTTTTATTTTTTATCTTCCCTTCCACTCATGTACTTGGTATCACTATTTTCCCAAATTTCTGAAATAAAAGTTTTTATAGAGTTTTTAAATTTGATTTGTGATGTTAAACATGTTGCATTTTATTTCGGGGCTCTGAAATCTGGAAAAAATCTAGAAGTTTCTAAAGTTTTTGACTCACAAACTTGATGAATTGTTTTTAGAATTATTTCAAGATTGCTTCAAGAGTCGTTTAATTTTGACTCAGTTGAGAGAAGTCTCTGAACTTAAAATGTACACAGGAGTTTATTTATCACAGAGCAAAAATTCTGTAATTGTGCAAATTTCTTTCCCACTCTACTGCTTGATTATTATATACAGTTTAAGAGATTTTTATTCTTTCCATTTTTGCTATACTGTGATGCTAAAAGGAAAACATTGATATTTCTAGCATGTTAGTAAGAGAGCTGGGCAGTGGTTAGATTTATTTTAAAGTATATAAGAAGACCTAAAATTATAGAAAATTTAGAACAACCCAACCAAAAATATGACAACGTATTTTTACATAAAATTCCTATGTCAATAACAATTTATTGATTGCTTTCTATTTTTACAGAACAAATAATTTCCCTGTGAGGAACATAACTTTATAATATACAGTTAAATGATTTGTGGGGCTGGCCCAGTGGTGTACTGGTTAAGTTTACGTGCTCCACTTTGGTGGCCTGGGGTTCGCAGGTTCGGATCCTGGGTGCAGACCCACACACTGCTCATTCAAGCCAAGCTGTGGCAGCATCCCACATACAAAATGGAGGAAGATCGGCACAGATGTTAGCTCAGGGCCAATCTTCCTCACCAAAATAAATAAATAAATTAAAAAATCTGTGGTCAATAACTATAGCTTTCCCTTTTATGTGTGCAAGGTTTTTTTTTCTTATTATTATTTAAACATATCAAAATTTTAAAAGTTTAAATAGCTAGAAATTTTATAATTGTTCACATTATTTCAAGAAGCATGTACCAAAGGATGATGGCTCATTTTGGTTTACAGTTTGACCACTATCAAATACGATGTCTTTAGACATCATAAGAAGTATGTGGTATAAGAAGTAATTAAATGACCTCAGTTGCTCTAAGTGTGTGTGTGTGTGTGTGTGTGTTTGCTCTGTAATGTACAAATGTTATTCTTTTTTGAGTTCTGTGTAACTTTATGTTCTTGCTTTAAATGGGTCTCTTGACTTCAGTTCATATAGCTACTTCCTAATGACAGGCAGTGAGCTTACCATCTGAGGTTGGAGAGTTCATGGGCATTGTGATGGATGGGCAGATCTCCAATTTTATCTACTTCACTCACAAAACCAGAGAACCATGCCTAACAGCCATGAGGTATTCTCTTTTATTTCTTCAGATGTGGATACCAAGATTAAGGCTGATGCTTCTATAAATGTTAAGGCACAGCCACAAATTCTCTTTGATATATACCTGCTATAAATTCAATATCTATGATTTTAGTATTCTAGGAAGAATTTAGACTTTTCAAGCATCTAAGGGCTGAATTCCTGTGAGATATTACTTTTTTCAAGTTATAAAATGGAATATATAAACTTTTAAAAATTTCAACTGATCATAGGGATTTGATTGTAAAGCCAGGAGAGACAATGTCAAATTTTCTCAAAGAGTTAACAGCTCTATTTTTGTCACATATTCATCATAAAAGGATTTGGGAAATCCACCCCATTATCTTTTATCCTATTTAACTTTTTGTATGGATAACTAAGTCTGGAGATTCAGAGTACAAGAGGAATATATATTTTACCCCAGGTGATTGAACTGGCAGAAAAGTTATAAAATTCAAACCAAATGCTCTTTTTAAATAATGTTTCTTGAAAATAATTAGGGAAAATAACATTTATAAATGAATGATAAAGAAATACTTTAATTAATATTTACAATTATTAAGTATCCATCTTTGAAAAATATTTTTTCATAATAAGAAAATTTGTTTCTTTTTATGGTATAGCACCTTCATGAGAAAAGTAAATCAGACACAAAATGGGTAATTTTATCAAGTCTATTTTCTGTGAGAAGATTAATATTTGTAGCTTTTTGGTGAGGGAACTTAACTGCCTAAGATTTATGAGGCACAGAGCAATATAAGAGGGTCTCTGAAGACCCACAAATAATAATACATACATAAATCTAGATTCTGACATCCTAGTGGGTCTTTTTAAAAATTTTCAGGTAAGAGGTCTGAAAACTTAATGCACTAACTCTATCTTTAAACAATTTGAAATCCACAATAATATATTATTCTTATGGATTATTTTATCACAACGATAGTGTGAAAATAAATCTAGACAATATTCACTGTGGGAAATATATAAAGCATTTTTAAAGCTCAATTCTATATTTCTCATAAATCTCCCTTTAAATCGCCACACTGACTATCCTGAATTCATTCATTTTAAAAAAGAAGTTCTAAATGGTTTTAATTTTCTATAAACCTAATGGTTTCTTTGAAGATCTCAACTGCAACTAATGAGTTTAATGACCTTCCTGAGCAATCTAAGTGATAAAATATTCATGAACACTGGGGTCACATGAACATTCTACCTCTTTATTTAAATGCTTAGAGACTGGTGACATTTTGAAATAAAATATGATTGTTTAAGGTGGCCCTGTTTTGTATATCCATAAAGTTTTACATTAATTGCGGATGTATGCCATTACGAAACTTCGCAACCTATCTTTGAATAAGTAAGGAATAAGTCAATACAACTGTTCCTACACCTAGTTTATTCTTTCTGTGACAACTCTCTACTCTTTCCACTGCTACTGCTGCCAATATACCAACAACTGTTGAAACTGTAGTTCAACCATGTCTACCTTCCCACGACACTTGAGTGCTTAACACAAAAAAATGCTTTCGTAGGATTGCATTTGGTATGCCCAACTTCTATGTCAAATGGTTGTAATTTTCAACTGTTTTTAATGTATAAGACACCAAGTGAAAATGTTAATGACGTTCTCAAAATTATATATTTCAAGAATTGTATAGGTGGAACTTCCGCTTAGAAAGTGATATATCAAGTCTAGTCCCTGTTCCTATAACAACAAAGTACTTGCCTAGAGTCCCAGGTGTTAAACCACTGCTTCAGCTCATGGAAGAAAGAGGCATATTAGAAATGCGACCAGCCCTATAGTGTAGAATTGTAGGACAGGCTGCTTGGTTCCATTGTCAGAAATCGTTTCCATTTTCTCATCTATCATGATGTTCAATAAGAGATATTAAAGCCACTTGTGATGTGCAGACATTGAACATTTTAGAGTTACATGCAGTCAATGAAAGCATTTAGAGCACGTCATTAGTTTAATACTACACCACTTTGTTACTAAAGTAATAGTTAATGTATTTTGAATAAATCATATAAAAGCCGCCTGTCACATCTGATAGAGTCCATTTAGAAATTTGATTTTAATGTCTGATAATGTGCTCCACTTATACTATATTACATGTCTCCAAATTTTCAAGGAAATATTAAAATAACTCAAAAAGCACTAAAGTAAAATCATTTTATCTTTTTGGAGAAAAAAACAATGATTTCTTGAATATTACATGTTTATTTTCTCAATGTATAAAAACACAGTTCTTCATTGTGGCATATAAACCTCAAAAAACAAATAATCCTAATCACTAAATATTTATGGTTCACTGTAGGAGAAAGTTGGAAAATACCTTACCGGAATCGTTAGCTTTTCGGGTCACTACATACAATTTAGAAAATTGTTGCCATTGTGTGCTAAATCAGTTATGTAGAGAGATGCAAAAAGTTAGAGATCGAAACATTTTAAATTATTTTTGTCTACTTTTATTTCAGTGTTTATCTCATGGTAGAAAGCCTCTATTTCCTAACATGTTAATACAGTATTTTATATGCGTTATTCTTATTTAAATTAGAATATTTCATTGATTATAAATGCATGCTTTTCCGTATTAAACATTTCTGAAATTGAAATGTCTTGTAATCAATAAGAATATATTATATCATAGCTTCATTTTGAGCTTTTTCTCTTTCTTAGTGATACATGAAATAATGTTATGTCTTACAAATTATATATAAGATATAATTACATATGTTTTTAAAAGCATTTACACAATGCATGTGCTTGGAAAACAAATGATCCATCCTTTATGCTGCCTTTAGGAAACATTGGTCTAGTGAAGGATATTGACAAGCAAGTAAACACAATGTACTATGACCACTATGCCTGTAGGATGAAGCAATAGCATAGTTTTGGAGGGTGGGAGCTTGTGGGTTCCATTACTTTGTGAACACATGAAGAGAAACCACATATTTACAGACCCTTAAAAACTCCAAGTATATACTAGATATTACCCAGTAATTTAAAAGGTAATTACACAAAGTAATTCAGTCCAATGGAAATATAAAATATTGATAATATAATGATTTAATGAAGATCCTTTTGTGGAGACATATACATTTATTTTTTGGAAATTTTGAGATGTTTTGAATCCTGGCACACAATATTCCAACACTTCAACTCTTGCCAACATTCTGGGGGAATTTATTCAGTCTCTTTCTGAACTATTTATTGTATTCAGTAATTTGTCCCCCATTTCCTGTGCCCTTGCCATATAGATTTATTTATTGAACCATTTTAATACAACTTGAGTTATTTTAATGCAATATTTGATTTAAAGTTCTACCCTTCATCTCACTTTTCTTATTTTAGGGCAGATAGTTACACTAGTTTCTTAGTATACTACATGTAATAAAACTTTATTTCCAATTTTCCATGGAAGGAAAAACAACATGATTCAGCATACTTTCATTCATATAATAAATATGAATCAAATTCCCTCAATTTATAAGGAAAATTATATCACCTTAAATTGTAAAGTGGTAAATATTCACCATTAGGCATTTATTAGATACCTTACAGAAATTTTGAATTTGTCCTGAGAGTGGCATTAAGCAATAGCCATAAATTAAAGTTTATTAATGAATACATCAACACATTTCTTTAAATGAAAAACCTGCCTGATTATTTTTTATTCAGCTGATTATATATTTTAGAATATTCTGAAATATAAATTGTATGCATACACAAACTCACATGTATATTAGTATTTTTATATGAATACGATGTGGGTACTATAGGTAGACAATCTTCTAGAGCAGGATTGATTTTCAAGTTGGTGTTGTGTGTGTGTTTAGTGGTGGATCCATTTGTTCAAACAAAATCTTACTTGAAAGGCTAATATGGAACAATCTAATAAAAAAAGGAGATATGCTCTGTTTGAAATGGGGGTCGGGGCTCAGAGCTACATTTGCCAAGAGCACAGTTCTCAATTCACTGGTTAACAAACAAGGAAAAATGCAGGTGCGGTTAAAATATCTGCATTGAGGTCTCTAGTTCCCACCCTGTTTTTGTTTTCTGTTGTTTTAGGTTCATTACCCTTGAGTAGAGTAAATTGTTTGGAGAATACATTTCTGATTGCCTTCGGATGACAGGAATTGGATTAGAGATATTAAAAGGATTGTATCAGTAATAATTTCTGTCTAACAGTTATTTTTCTCTCATTAAAAAATTACACTCGATATCACTCTTTTTTATAGAGATATGTTAATTTTCCTATGATAATTAGTATTTCTTTGTGTGAAATAATCATGATGCATCTTTTATTATACAGCTTATCATACAAAAATAAAATTAAAATGCAGATAATTACTGCAGCCTTTATTGTTATAAAATAAGTAACATTTTGTTTAAAAGTTAAATACAAAATAAAAATACAGCAGACTTTTCAGCATCTTTCTTTTTCTAAGGAATGTATGATGGTTTCAAGAAAGATGACATTCAACTAACATTCCTGAAAACAATTCAGGATCCACTCATATATATTCCTTAAGGAATTCGTCTCCTTAAAAAATCTTCTGGAAGATTGATAATTCCAAGCTCTGTTATATGTATACACATCTTTGCTTTTTTGGTATGCTTTGCTGTCTGTGTACATATGCCTAAGATAGTATATTGTTTAATTTTATACGTTTTCAAGATTTATAAAACTTGCCACATTGTTAATATATTCTTTTGTAATTTCATTTTTCTTAATTCAATATTATATTTAGGAGATTCATCAGTGATGATCCTTTTAATTGAAGGAATTTAATGTCAATGCTATAAAGAATTCCAACATATAAATACCACCCAATTTACTTACCTTTTTTCCCTGTGGAGTGGTATTTAAATTTTTTGCATGTCTTTGCTCTTAAAATCAATGCTATCAGGAGTAATCTTGTGTATGTTGTATTGTGTCTATGTGCAGCAGTTTATGCAGGGTATATTCCTATGTTTGGAGTAACCAACACAGGATCATATTAGATGATGAAATATGGCTTGCCAAATTAGCTAGCTTTGTAATTTTTGATGAGTCGCTTATCCTCTCTCTGTTACAGTTCCCACTTATATTAAACAGGGATAATTAAAATACCAGATTCACAATTTTTCAGGAGAATTAAAGTCCTCGTATAATTGATTGTCATGGTTAGGTATTCAATGAACTTCAATGATAGTAGTAGTAATAATACCTGTCATTACTATTATTTTATTATTATATAATTAGAGGATAATATCAATAATATAATTGCGACTATTGTGATATAAATATATTAATGTAAAATATACTAATTATGTAGCAATTGTATATTAACTATATAATAAGTATCACTATTATTATATAATTATATTTTACAACTTATTATAATTAATCAGAACAAATGATTGTGAATGATGTGCATTAGAATCCATTTTTTCTCATGTGCATAACTGTATGCCCCAGGACCAGTTAATCACCTGTCACTCCATCTTACCCCACTGATCTGCAATTCCATAGCTGCCATTTTTCAATTTGTATAAGTCTATGTTTGCACTCTACTTCTGCATTAATTATCTTCTTTTCCATTAATTTAATGTGTCTTTAATATCTTTAAATGCAATTTTATTTTTACCATAAAAGGCAAGTAAATTTAACTTAATTCCTAGATATCGTCTATTTACATACTAAGTATAGTAAACAATTTAAAAAATAATGAACTTGTATCTAGCAATATTGTTACTCTCATTTATGTTCTGATACTTTCTAGTCTAGGCTTCCTTTCAAGAAAATCATATTATTTGTGAATAGCAATAATTTATTTTTTCTTCCTCTCTTGTGTCTATGCATTGTATTTCATTTTCTTGTCTGTGCAGACTAGAGCCTCAGGTACACTGTGAAATGGAAATAATTATAATATTTCATTTCTGATTTTAAATGGAATACTTGAAACTGTTCTTTAAAGTTGTCATAAGTTTTTGGAAATTTTTCTTTATAGGAATGAAGTGTTTTCCTCTATTCTCAGTTTGCTGAAATATATATAATAAATAGGTGTTGAAATTTATTGATTTTTTTATCCTTCCATTATGATGATGATTTTTTTCTTTTAATCAGCTGGTATGGTGAATTAAATTTATAATTATTCAAATAGTAAACAAAACTTGCATCCCTGGGGTAAAATCAATTGGATATGATGAATTTTCTCCTTATACAGTAATAGATACGTTTAGCTGCTATTTTGCATAGCAATTTTCCATTTATATTTTAGGTAAGATTAGCCTATAAATTTCCTAGCTTGTGTGTTTTTGGTATCAAAATTATGCCTACTTAACAAGTGAGTTTTGGAATGTTCCTCTTTTTTCTAATGTTTAGAAAAATTTTTGCAAGTTTGGCATAAAGCATTTTTTTAAAACATGTGGTACAGTGTGCCTTTTTTCTCAGAAAAATGTTATTTTTCTAATCATTCTTGACATGTAGGAGAAGGTTTGTATTTTATAACCTGTAAGAGTAGGATTCTGTGTGTAGATTATACTTGTTCAAATCTTTTCAGTCATTAGTCGACTTTTTGGTTGGCTTGACCAAACCATATCTGGGAGAGATTTGTTAATGGTTATCAGATACCAACTTGTGTACCTCCTCAGATATTTTTTTTTCGTACAGTATTTCTCTCTTGGTTGCTTTTTCACATTTGTAGATTTGTCTGTCCACATTAGGATATGGACAAATTGCCTAACTGTGGGCATGGAATCTCACTTCCTATGTGCCAAATGAGAAGCCTAATGAAACACTCTTGGAAATGGTTGTTTAGAAGGATACTGTTTAATTTTTAAATATTTGTAGATTTTCTGAAATTTCACTGTTGTTATTGATATCTAACTTTATTCTGTTATGATCAGAGGACATTTTCTGTATAATTTCAACCATTTTAAATTTATAGCATATTTTATAGCTCTATTTGTCGATTTTGTTATTTTATTCAACTTCCTATATACATTTGAAAAAAGAGAGTGTTTACTCTGCAATTTCTGGGTGTAGATTTTTATAAATGTCTACTAAGGCAAACTTTTGAGATTGTTGTTCTAGTCTTCTATATTCTTTCCATTCTTTTTCTAGTTGTAACAATTATGGAAAGAGGGATATTTTTATCTCCAGCACAGCTTTAATTGTGGATTTTCCTATTTCCCTTACTTTTTGCTTCATAAACCTTGAAGTTCTGTTATTAGGCCTATACACATTGAAGACAGTGATGTCTTCTGAGTGAATTAAGTCTTACCATTATGCCAAAAGCAGCTGTGGTCATTCCTTTACTCTTTGAAATTATGTTAACCCTTCAGAAGTCCTGCATTTGAGGAAAAAATGCCTCCTGAGCAACCCGCTATTCCTGTTTTTTGTTATTGTTGTTGTTTTTGTTTTACTCTTTTTTGAGTTAGCCAGCAGAGTAACACATCACATTGCACTGCGTCTTCCTTTGTCTCTAATCTTTAGTACTCACTCTTGCTGCCCTAGATTTGCAACTCCCCATTAAATTATTGGAACTTCAATCCTTTTTCAGGTTCTCCTTCCTGGAGGACCTAAGTCAATAAATAAAGTGCTTATATGAAGTGGCAGAATGTAAGTGCTATGCAAGCATATACGCACATGCTGTTATTATGATTAGCATTAGCATTGTTTGTAGTATAATTTATTGGTCTAATCTATACCTAATTTTTTTTTTTTACCTTAAAGTCTATCGTATGGCGTATTATAAGTGTCCACCTTTCTGATAAGGAAATATTTTCATGGTATATATTTTTCTATAATTTAGCTTTGTTCCTTCTGAAGACTTTGCTTAAGTTGTCTCCTTTTTAAAGACCATATAGAGGATTTCAATGTTTTTTGTGTCTTTGTTGTTTTGTAATTTTGTCTAACAGTTTTTTCTTTTCTTTTGCTTGGAGTTTATTCACTTTTACTTTATTATGGATTGATGTATATAAATACATATATTGATATGTATTTTATATGTTAATTATATAATTATCTTTTGAATATACTAATTATATTGAGTTTTTTAAAATCAATTTTCCTTAATTACTTTATGAGTTATGCTTCTTTTGTTTCTCTTCTTTTAGTGGTTTTGCTTAAAATTTTGACAAGCTTATTTAACCAAGTCTATGCCTTATTTCATACATAAAAACCATTTAAAATATTTGAATCCAATTGCTAGCCTCATGGCTTACATTTCTCCAGTATTTTGATTTTCCAATATTTGTAATCTCTGTGCATTTTATATTACTACTATTTTACAGTAAAATTTAAAAAAATATTTCATCTACATAACTATTTCTTTATTTTTCGCTTAATCTGTATATCAGAACTTTTTTCTGGAATCCTTTTCTTTCTTGCTAATGTATACATTTAAAAAATTTAACAAATTGTGTGTCTGTGGGCACATGTGTGATGATTTGCTGGCTGTAAAATCTTTCTGATCATGTTTGAATGAAAATTTAATTTTGTTCCTTGAGTGAATTATTTCTAGAAAACTTTATATTTTTATATTCAATCAATTACCTTACATTTGAACATAGTCCCAAACTTTAGAAATTATTCTCTATATCTGATTTTATCCCTTCCCTCATTTCAAATTTTGTGTAATTTTGGTTATTCTCTTTGTCTTCCTCATTCTTCAATGAACCTGACATTTATTAATTTTATTAATTTTTCTCAGTTATAATATTATTTATCTGGCACCTTCAACTTTTATCTAAATCAATGCTTACATTCCATTATACTTTACAATAATTCTTGAGTCGAATACACATTTTTGTTCTTACTTATAATAAAACTAAAATATTTATGATACATATTTTCTCTGAGTATAGCTTTCACTGAAATATATTTGATTTAATATATGGCAGTCATTTTCTTTATATTCTATAATTTAAGGTTGGTTCCTTAGTGAACAAAGTCCTTCAAGTATTTGGGTCAAGGTTTAATATTTGTATCAGTTATCTATTTTCACGTAACAAACTGTCCCAAAATTAAGTGACTTAAAACAATTAACATTATTTAGCTCAACCTATATGGGTCAGAAAATTGGGCACAACATGGTTGGGCAGCTTTTCTGGTCCCATATCAGCTGTCTCATGCCATGGAGATCAGCTGCAAGTCAGCGGGGTACTTTGCTTCTAGGGGTCAACTGGCCCTGTCTGGGGTGGCTTGGAGAAGGGATTTGGGGCACAGGACTCCCCATCTGAGTGTGGACCCAAAAAGAGCAATGATTGCAGCACTTTTTTTTTTTTTTTTTTTTTGCAAACTGGGTACAATATTTCAGTCTGAATATCTAGTTTAATTGAATTGTATTTACATAAATTATTTTAAATAGTAGTCTTTGAAAATTTCTTGAGTGTTTCTTTGTAGCTAAGCATTTGAACTTTAATTTTGAATCTGAGCTTTCTTTCTGAGTTAAAAAATGTACATTTTTAGTGTAAAACAAATATATGTAAATATTGTATATAGTAGAAAGTAAATTCACCAGAATACCTTTGCTTAGAGAAACAAAAACAACAAAAAATCATGTTTCTGGAGAATGTTTGAAATGACTTTCATTTAAATTGATTTATTAACCTCAATGTATATGAGACCCCTAATCAGTAAGCCATCCTAAGTCACCCCCCCACCCAAGTGTGTAAACCCACAGGTTCCATCCAATTACGTTTTTAAGGCTTCAAATCCAGAATTTTTTGATATTCTCTACATTATATCTGAGACTTATATGCACACGCACAAAATGTGTTAGCTCACCCATGAACCATGTATAAAATACATTACAGTTATTTTAGAGAAGACATAATTAATTGAAGTTTTAGGCCATTTTCTTAAGTTCTCAGTACTTGGAAAAGCCAGGAATCAAAAGAAGCAGATCAAGGTCATCTGTTCTACTCCCTAATGATAAATACCAACACTACCAGATGGTAGATTCCTTGAGAAACTATTTCTTCATAAGGATACTTCAGAGGATAATTAGCTGATTTGAGGGTTTCAAGAATTAGAACATAGAGATGGTGGCAACTAATGCTAGTAATACAGATAATACAACAGATGGGAACAAACTTGGAAAATCATGGAACTACAAAAGGAAAAAGAAGTAATAATTTTACTAAACCTAAGTGACTTAAAAAGAAATAGTGGGTTGAGCCAATTTATATAGAACTTTGGCCACAAATAAAATGATCTAGTCTTAAGTCAGTATTTATCCATTTATTTTCTATTTCGGGCAGAGAAATATAAAATCACTAAGAGCAATATTTTAGTTTAATGATTCTGGCTTCTTTGTGGCAGAGTTATTCAGATGGGAAAGTTTGTAAATAAGAAGGCTCTTTGGAAGAGACTCATTATTAAATTACAGATCATAAAAAATAAGGACTTATATTTAATAGGGAGTGGGAATGGGCTGAAAATGAATAAGAATGAACATGCTACATATTAAAAACATCTTTTCTTAACTTTAATATTCCTTATGAATTTAGGGTTGTAAACAAGTATAGTATGGAATGTGAGAAGAGAGAAATGGGAAAAAGTGAACATTCAACAGAGAAAAATTATTAAGCTAACAAAGCATTCTGTGTGTCTAATAGTTGATTGCCCTTCTCGTACTTCCAACTATCTTACTCTACCATCTTTTGTATCTACTAATACTAATTCTCAACAATATCTATGTAGAATCAGCTGACCTCCTCACCTTCTCTTTCATCCCTATAACTCTATAATAATATACCCTGATGCATAATAATTATTGGATTAATCTATAATACTATTTGATTATAGATAATAAATTCCTTAAGGTAAATCTAACCTCATGTATCACATGACCCCAGACAGCATACACTTTATCCTCATCAAGAGGCATTTGATCACCTGGATACACCTTATTTGTTGACGGTATTGCACTTATATTATTGTTAGTGCCAAGAATCTTCTTCCACCCTTCTTTGTCTGAAAAATTTTTCCTCATTCTCAGAGGTCCAATTCAAATATTGCTTCCTCTGTGAAGGCATCCCTGCTATTCTTTCACTCAGTCATCTGGACTCTATTCTCTTGACACAGCTCTATTGTATTGCTTACTGTATTACAGAATAAATCAATTCTAAAAATGTGTTTTCTTTACCCTATATTTAACCTTCTTCAAAGCAGGAAGGTGATTGTATTCACTTTTGTATTTACAGATTCTACCTGACAGTGGTTTTATGAGAATTAGGTGTAAAATATCTAGAAAGGTGCATGAGCCATAATTGGACAGATTCTGTTGCTGTAATAAACTTATGCTAGTAACTGTGGAAGGCTGCTTCTGATGACATTAATATTTAGCAATTAATGAGCTAGATTTGATTGTGGAGGCTACATATAGAGATTTCTTATTGTTTATGTTGTATGTCATTAGTATATGTGGCTACATATTGAAGCGTACTGTGTAGAGATTGGATAGCAAATTTTGGAGGAAACTAAATAAAAAAATCATGAGATAAAATGAAGCTTTGAGCAAAGGACATAGATTATTATTTTATCTCATGACTGTATTCTCAATTGATCTGTTTTTTACCAAGGGGTAAATCATGTGCATCTACTCTTCCTATATTTTAAAAGTGTGTTTATTCCTAACACATAATGAATGTAGTTACCTTTTCTCTTCAATGGATTCAAAATTAAACAGGAGCTTATGTTACAAGTGAGTTAGCATGAGAAATATATTTTGATTCATGAGAGAACTCATGAATATTGGTAATAAGTATAACATACAGTAATTACTCTGATCATTCCAACTAAAGAATCTGGCACTATGTTCCTGTGAAAAAAATGGTCTACTCCTAAAAAATGCAAATGGCTGAGGTTTATTGATAAGATATGCTGAATGAAGTGCAAAACTTGAAAAGATATTTTTTGTGGTACTGTTAATATAGGTAACAGTATTGAAACAAATTTAGGAGTAATTTCTAAAACTGAGGTTGGTTATTAAAATCCAAATGACTGTGGTAACATAAGTGACAGCACATGACTTGGGAGAATATAAGGAGTAGGACAAGAGAAAATTTTAGTTAAAATATGTGATTTCAATGAGAAAACTATGAATATACCAGTATTTTACAATCAAGCTTATTATTGGGTTTTAATTTTTGTATAGAGCATAACATGGCAATCCTTGTAAGTAAATAAAATAACAAACCAGTCAGGAAATATGCGGTAGATTTTCTATATGCAATCTTTGGAACATTACCCTTGGAGGGCACCTAACCCTGGTGACCTCATTCCACTGATATGGCTACATGCTGTTAATACACTACTTAGTCAATAGAATTTTGAGAGACTATGCTCTCAAAAATATGATTCACACTTACCTGAAGTCTCATTTAAATTCAAGCATTGTAAAAATATTTTAAAAAACTAGATATAGAATGCTCATATAGGGCTTCTCAACTCAAATTTTCTAGATTTCAGCTCCCTTGGTTTAGGCCTTTAACTAACCTTATCTCAGCAACCAATTTTATAGCTATACTTTTTTGGTCAATTTTTAATTCTATTAATTTTAAAGGTAACTTAGTAAATAGGAAATATAGTAAATATGAAAATAAGAAAAATGTTTATTAGCAACAGTAAATATGAAAAAACTGTTGAATTAGCCAGGATTATGCAGAGAAACAGATCCAATAGGATATAGATAGATAGATAGATAGATAGATAGATAGATAGATAGATAGACAGACATATAGATATATAGATATACATGTATCTGACAAGTTTCAAGATCTGCTGTCGGCAACCTGGGGACCAAGGAGAGCTGAGGGTATAAGTTCCAGTCAAAGGCCAACACACTTGAGACCCAGGAAGAGCCAATGTTTCAGTTGGAATTCAAAGGCAGGAAAAAAGCCAAAGTCTCAGCTCAAGGCAGCCGGGCAGAAGGAGTTCCCTCTTACTTGCAGAATGTCAGCCTTTACATTTGGTTCAGACTGCCCACTGAGGGTTGAGGCCCACCCACATTAGAGAGGTCAATCTGCATCACACAGTCTACTAATTCAAATGTTAATCTCATCAATAACACCTTGACAGAGCCAACCCTGATGGCCTAGTTAAAGTTTGGCGCTCTCACCGGACTGGCAGCCCGGGTTCATTTCCAGGTCACTGAACCACACCACCCACCCGTCAGTTGCCATGCTGTGGCGGCAGCTCACACAGAAGAACTAGAAGGACTTATAACTAGGATATACAACCATGCAGTGTGACTTTGGGGAGGAAAAAAAAAGAGGAAGATTGGCAACAGATGTTAGCTCAAGGCAAATCTTTCTCTACAAAAACAAAAACACCCTCATGGACAGAGAATAATGTTTGAAAATATCTGGGCACTCTGTGGTCCAGTCAAGTTGACCTACATCACAATTATGAAGTAATAAATTTAAAATATGTGCATTAGTATATGTGTATATTTTCTTTCTGATTATAAATACCAAATGCACATCTTAAAATATGGAAACCATAGTAAAGAGCAAAGAACAAATTGTACATAAATCAATTAGAGATATTGGATACATGTAAAAGATACATACTGTGGATAACCAAAAGAATTTCTTGAAAGAATACTTGGATTTGATGAGAATCTAAAGCATATTTGAGCAAGCAGTCCTAAGGAAAGGGCAGACCCTAGGACAAGTTCAACATCCACATGAAGAGGCACAGGTTATAGATGTGTCATCTGGTCTATATTCTCTTGTGGCCATGCTATAGAGAGAAATGGACCCCCATTTCCCAAAATTTGGTTCAGATGTCGAGACTGATGACACTACACACCAACCAAGAAGTTATGAAAAGTTTTGTTACTCACATAATGAGGTTCCTGAGGATAGCAGAGCAGACCTTCTAAGCTGATCTTAAAATGGCTTAAGAGTGCAAGGATGAGAGAACAGCTTGAGGTTTTTGTAGTGTTTAAGGGGTAGGGCTGGGTTGAGGATTCCTATGCTAAGCTAGTGGCATGTGTGGTTTAAAACCACCACTTGTGTCAAAGCAGGGAGCACCCAGGTTTTCTTATCAGCTTGTCCATGTGAGGGAAAGGGGAAGTGAGAGATGAGGTCTAAAAGCCCTCAGCAGTCAAACATCAAAAAGTGGGGCTCGACTCATTGGTGCATGTGCACACTCCTGGTGCAATCATAGAGGACAAGGTCACTGAGATTGTCACTGACATGTTTTCATGCCTGCACCGGCATCCAAGGGCTATGATCAGTATTCATGGACTCATCTAACAAATATTTGGGTGACTCCACATGCAAGACAATGCTCTAGTCTAGGGACTTTGAGTCACTAAGGCAGGTTCAGAGACTCAATGAATGAAAGGGAACACCAAGGAGGTTGATGGCTGACAGCAAGGTAAAGCACTAGAGCCCTTGTTCTGACTTCCTACGTGGGTCCCCTTCTTTGAGCATTGAGTCTCTTAATGTGTCCTGTGCTTTTTTGTTGCTTATAAATCCTTATATTATGGTTAATTCAGTGTTGGCAAATTTTAGTTCCATCAGAGACTGCTGACAACATTGAAAACAAAGCAAAAATGTAAAAGATGTTATTATATTGGCAGACGTGGTAAATATAGCTATGTCTTATCAAAACTAGAATCTAATAATTAAAGAAAAATTAATTCTGATGGTGAAGGCTTTTATTTATTCCCATAGTGCTGTTTTATTTATAAATTTGAACTCACTAGTGCTGTTATGTAGAGCTGACTAGTTAAAGACATTCCATGTTTTTTTCCCCAGTCCTTTTGCTAGGCAAGAAATATCATCTAAGCAGTGGTCTCTACCTCTTTTTTTTTTTTCCTACATAAGCCTTATGGTGTAAAGATTTATTTTATTATGTTACTGTTATCTCTTTGTTAGTGTGTGTGTTTGTGTGTGTGTGTGATCGCTGCCTCCATATTAACTGGCCATGCTATGACTTGACATAATATGTTTCTGATATGCCCCAGCAGAATGAAAACAACAATCAACTTGGAGTTCGGAGACAGAGGTATGACTTTGGCTCTGCACTTACCAGCTGTTTTTACTGAGATAAATCAGTTAATAAAATGAAGCTAGAAAGTAAGCTCTTGTCTGCATGACACCACTTGCCTTTATATAGAGTCTTTTATAGCCCACTGTCTTCATGTAGAGAATGAAGGATTTAGCTTAGCTGACCTTTACGACGACATCTAGATGTATAGCTTACAATTCTACAAATCACTTGGACAACATGTTGGTGTGACCTAAGATTTATTTAAGATAGGTAATCATTGATTTCTCCTTTCTCTTTTGCTTTTTGTTACTTGGGACAGACAATCATCAGCATTAGAGTTTAGAAATAGTATATAACACGAATCCATGAATTTGGACAATAATTTCTTGTTCTTGAATAAACACTGTTGATTTAAAATTTATTAGATTTATCAATAGTATTTGGAAACTGAAATATTGGGTAATTCAGTATTGACAGAAACAAACTACCACAGTAAAATATGCTTTAAACATTGGGCTAAAGAAAACCCTAGCATATTTTCATAACAAGTATGTACTTGATTCTCAGTCCTTGATAGTGCAAATATTATATCAATTTTATAAATTGTATTGTTTTTATTAGTAAAATATTAACTTATGTTGTAAAGAGTTTTATCAAAATTGTAATCCAGTAAAAGTAACTTCTTTTTTAAATTAATGGCTCATTGTTATTTTTTGTTCTTTTTTTTGTAAGGAAGATCAGCCCTGAGCTGACATCCATGCCAATATTCCTCTTTTTTTTTTGCTGAGGAAGACTGGCCCTGAGCTAACATCTATTGCCTATCCTCCTTTTTTTTTCCCTTTTTCTCCCCAAAGCCTCAGTAGATAGTTGTATGTCATAGTTGCACATCCTTCTAGTTGCTGTATGTGGGACGCAGCCTTAGCACGGCTGGACAAGCGGTACGTCGGTGTGCACCTGGGATCCGAACCCGGGCCGCCAGTAGCAGAGCTCATGCACTTAACTGCTAAGCCAGGGGGCTGGCCCTGGCTTGTTGCTTTTTAATGAATTATTGTTGTCACTGAATATTGCACTAAAATTTGTTGAGTATTAAGTTGTAAGTATGTTATATTACTGTGTATATCCATTTTGTCAGGGTTGATCCTATAACTTAGCACACGTTTCTGAAGTGATAACAACTTAGTAAATAAATTTATGTTGAATATGAAGCATGACATCAGAGTGAACCTAAAGAATGCGTTAAGTTGGGAATCTTATTTTTGCCCCTCTCTTATGTAGCAAGACAAGGATATTATCATATAAGGAGCTGTAATGAATATATCCTGGCATCTCACACACACACAAAAAATTAGGGCAGCGTCACATCAAAATAAACATAAGTTTATAAAATAACAAATAATGTATTTTCTTCTTTGAAAGTATATTAAAAAATTTTAAATCAAAGAAAATATTTTTGAATTTTCCCCTTCTCAATGTTTTTAAACCTTCCAGTACCTTTGCCCACAACTCTCAACTCCTCCTCACGGACAAAATCACTATAAATTCTGTTCTCCTCTTCCTTTACATACAGCTTATCTTTATGTTTCATAGATAAAATCCAGATTTTTCCAGTGCAACCCTCTATTTATTTCACTGCTGAAGATCCACTCTGATAAGTAATTTTGAGGTTGGAAAAATGTGAACAGAAAAAGAAACATTTTTGAGAATATCAATTTTTTGTAACAGAGAGAAGAAACAAAGGGACTACATATGCTAAATCATTTTTTTCTCAGGCCTAATTATACATACATACACACACACACACTTACATACACATACATGGTTGCAGTTTTTACTATGATATTATTTATTATGGTACCAAATGTAACCAAGTTTAAATAATTTGAATGTCCATTAAAAGAGATGATTAAGTTACTAATCATGATATAGGTTTTCATGACCTAATAAAATATGTTAATTATATAAAAATAATTTATAAAAAACGAATACAGATCCATTTGGGGAGAAATAAAAGTGATATCTATTTATCTATAATTTTTATATATTTATAAGATAGACTGTACCAAATTGTTACATGAGATTGGAAGTTGAGTTTATATACTTTCTAATGTCCCACTTGTTGCAATTGAATGTATTATTTTTACATGTGAATTTAGACATCTAGTAAAGTGAAAAGCAAGGAAGCAATTTTTTAAAGGAATGTGTTTGTTGGAAGGAAATGGAATTATCAGAATAGCCAGAGGTCTGTGTTGATTCCTCTGGCTCAACCCAATGGACTAGTTGGATAAATTTGGTTAAATTGGTGGACCTATCTCTCCTAGCAAGTATAAGGCATTAGGAAACAAAAACAGCTCTGGCCCAGGTAACATATTACAACCGAAACTTGAGGAGAAAGTCATTCTTCCTATATATTCAGGGCGCAGAATGTGAGAATTCCAGCAATGCTTTGATGTTTAACAAATATCAGTAACAGCAGTCTGGAAATTTTGGAGTTATAACCCTAAACTAGCTTCAGAATTATCAAGGTTGGCAATTGTGCAAGTGATTCAAGTTGTTTTGAGAGCAACAGAAAACTAACATGGAGGATGCTACAAAACAGCAAACAAGACTTCTTTAAGAACAGACACGGTACCTTCTAGAGATACTGCAAAAGAATTTGGTGTTTGAGTGTGTGTATTAGTGTGTACATGTTGGTAATTAACATAAACCAATTTTAAACTCCTAGCTAGTGGGCCTATGGGAAAATTGTTCACAAATATAAAATTGATCTGGTTGAATGTGTACTTGAAAAATAAATGTCATTTTTGTTAGAAAATGATAATGTCTGGTAGAAAAGAAAAATGAAGTGGATTCCTTTACAAATTCAAAAAATTTTACTGCTTGCTATGTACCTGGCACTTTGTTACCTAACCAGTAATAGTTATTACCTTACCGATTTAAAAATCATTACAAAAATTTCACCTGTGAATTTCAGAAACTCTTCAGTTTTGAAATATAGGAAACTCTTCAATGGGAAAGGTCATAGTTGACAGAAATTTTTATTAGGATCAACTTTACTAAATTTTTGTTTGACATTGAATCTACCGTTTGCCTTGCAGTGGGTTATGTGCTCAGAATCCAGTGGAACAGCAGGCAGGCTAGGTTGCTCTAGAAATTGGGAAATGAGAACATTGGTAGAGACTCTAAAGGGAGGCCCAGGTTTAAATCAGGAGATCAGGAAAGATGCCTACAAGAATGACATTTAGTGAGATGATTTTAAGTAATGGGTGTTTGAAGAGGAAGAACACTCAGAGCAAAGGAACTGCCATTTGAGAAACACAAAGGAACACAAAATGTGTGAGTCAGAGGGAGGAATAAGCATATAAGCAGATGACGAAGAGACAAGTTGAACCTTTGAGGTCATATTGAAGTTGCTTGTCTTTATCACAAGCTACATAAGTAAAGGACAGACCCTTATGCTAGCATTAGGCCAGACGCTGAAGAGATATATATTTAAGCATATCTAATCTGTATTATATATTCTCAGCTGTAATTTTCTCACCCATGTCTTCCTGCCGTTGGCGAAAATACATATGAAAAATTGTCCTGAGAGTAAAGTTCCCATCTGAGGGAAAAAAGAAAAAGAACACACAGATACCATACGAAGGGTAAGAAATATGAAAATGATTGTTCTTTTAATGAGCAACATATGTAAAGATTAAGAAGCAATGTGAAACATAGGAAAGTATCCAGTACTTATGTTCAGAGAGATTTCAGATAACATATCATGCATTTTACTTTCTGTGTGGCTTAGAGCAAATTACCACATTGAAAACCGTTTTCTTATTCAGATTGATATTATCTATTTAGTATGTTTGATTTAACAATTAGATGTATTTTAAGGAAAATTCAAATTATGTAGTAATTGCTTAATGTATGTTAGCTGCTATTGTTTTATTAATTTTAAGAATAATATTATTTCTCAATACAGACTTGATCTATGATTGGTATAAATACTTCCTATGCCTAACTATAGAAAAAGAAAATGCTGCAGAGACATTATTACTTTATTCCATTCTATTTCTTCACATCTTTAATAAAACTGTATGAAATATTTATCTCATAGTTCTATTATTTAAATACATCTTATCTTGATGAATTTGATACATCAAGATGTATGTGATTGATAAATATGCATTTAAATTACAGAGTGTAACCACTTGTAAGTCATTTGATCTTCAGGGTGCATTTCTTAAGAAGTTGCCAAAAAATATATAAGGGTAGTCGAGCATCCCGAGTGAAATCCTGCATAGTTAGTGGGACGTCATTGAACATTACCAAAATGCTATAGGGGTATAGCATGCCAAATGCATTTAAATTATATTATTGCTTTTATATAGAACACAATAAAATAGACATGGGAAAGAGTTTAATTTTTTTTTTTTTAATTTTTTATTTATTTATTTTTCCCCTAAAGCCCCAGGCGATAGTTGTAAGTCATAGTTGCACATTCTTCTAGTTGCTGTATGTGGGACGCGGCCTCAGCATGGCCGGAGAAGCAGTGCGTCTGTGCGCGCCCAGGATCTGAACCCGGGCCGCCCGCATCGGAGCGCACGCACTTAACCGCTAAGCCACAGGGCCGGCCCCGGAAAGAGTTTAAATAAATTTATTAGTCAATACCATACCATTCATACATCATAAAATTTACTTTTTTCTTCTTATTGATCTGAATTAGGATTCTCATAACCTTAAATTGGTAAACTATACTGGTTTTGTTTTTATGTGTGGAAATATTGTCAGAATCCCTAACTAATACCTACCAGGACATTTTTTTTAAGTGTTATTTGCTTTCAGAAGCATACTTGTAAATAGAACATTCCCTTCAAGGCATGAATTCTACATTTACAGTTATCTATTGCTGCATCACAAACTACTTTATAACTTAGTGGCTTTAAACGGATATTTTACTTTACTCATGGTTTTGTGGGTCATCAGTTCCACTCAGCTAGGCTTCTTATCCCTGGTTTACACCGTTGTCAGCAGGACCGCTGTATCGGGGCCTGAGGACTTACGTTCAAGTTTACTTTTCTACATGGCTGGTAACTGTTTGCTGGATCGGCTATCCCAGGAGGCCAAGGGCAAGTTTCCTCTTCATGTGGGTCTGTGATAGGTTGCTTGTGCTTTCTCACAGCATGGTGGCTGGGTTCCAAGAGAGAACTGGGTCTGCCAACTAGCAGCGAGTCACTTTTGCCATATTCTATTACTCAAAGCAGTCCTAGACCCTGCTCAAAGTCAAGCGGAGGGCACATAGACCTCACCTCTAGAGGAAGAGTTCAAAAAATGAGGGCCTATTTTTAATCCGCTAAATACCCTCTGTGTGAAAGTCTAGGGTGATTTGCAGTTATTTGAAATAACTGTGCTTGATAGATATAGATCCTAAAAATAAAGTACTTAGAGGAAAGCAGAATAGATTTCTTTTACTGACAATAAAATGATAAACTGAACTTGAGTCTAAGAGTCTTAATAAGTGTTAGGATTCAAATTCTCAAGATATTTATCTGTCTTGTTAATATGACATTCCTGTGTGTTTTGAGATTCAGGCTCAGGAATAATTACCCCCAACACACAATTGGAATTCCTTTGAAAGGTCTAGACTATGCCTCAGATAATAATAACATTACAGATAGTAGTCATATTGTAAGTCAGAATATAGGCAGGGGCTATGACTGAGTTTGGGTTCCCCCAAAAGTATAACTTGACACAAAGGTATGTGTGAAATTTGTTTGGAGGGTAAAATAAATAATGCTTTGGGAGTGGGAGTAGAGAGAGAAGAGACAGGAAAATAATGGCTAGTAAGGGAGCTATTATGAATACAGGTTATTATGAACACAATGAGTGATTAGAATTTAAGCTTGTTGAGAAAATGCTGGAAGTTATTTTAGATTGTACATTTCAAAGTTACTACCTGCATCAAGGGACAGATACTGGGGTATTTATGCAACTCCTATCATCAGTCATTGGTTGAAGTCTGCTCCCTGGGGAAAGTGTTTCCCTGACTCTTCCAGTCTAACTTTGGGTGGCAAAGCAGGCTACTGAAACCAGAGGAGGCTTCAGGCAAAGGTACCAGATGTTTGCAGTCATAAATTAGTACAGCATGCACTGAAGTACTATAAATGAGGAAATACGGTTGGGGGATTATCAGCACCTGCTACAAAGAAATATATAAAGAGAAAACAATGTACCCGTGTTTAAAAGATATATCATTAATTTAGAGTTATTTCATGTTATAGATATATACACATGTGAAAATCAAGAATTAATATGTGTTTAGGTGTGAAGTGTTAAAGACCCACATACTTTTAAGTAAAATTATATGTTTAGATACTTTATGGGTTCACATCACACTACATTTATATTGTTTGGATTTGCCTCCAAATTTCCAATGCAAAACAGAAATTTCTTACAATTCAGTTTAAAGTATTTTTATTATTTTAATATTTTACTGAATTTTAATTTCATTTGAAATAAACACGTAGATCAGCATGCTGTTCCAAATCATTTAAAAAAAATGCTTATGTTTGATCTGCTACTGTTTGATTTAATCAATTGATTTTAAAGTTTAGAAAAAAGTACTGAATGTTTTTAAGAACACTCTCATTTACTTCTTTCAGATTTTCCCATTGTTAAATAGAAGGGTATATCGTTACATGAAGTCCTTTCAGCCTTCATTAAAATTCTGCAGAAGCATTTTGTATTAGAAATAAAATCAGCATTCATGGTTTGTGTGCTTAATAATCATTGCACTGGGTTTATTTTTCAATATCCCTAGGGTATTAGTCTTTTGAAAACTCACTTGCAGTTGAGATGATTCTTTTCTAAAGTATTTCTTCATTCCCAGTAGCACAATATAATAGATACTAGTTCTACTTTCATGGGCATCAATTAATTTGCAATCACAGCAGATCTTAAGCTTTCTTCATTCAAAAACGCCTCAAAGTGCCAGGGGTTATATTCATTCAATTAATGTTTGCTGAGTGAATTAATTTCATCTGTACTTCTGCTAACTCCACTTTTACTAAGAAGTTCTCTGAACCAGAGTGTCATGTTATGATCCTGGTGTTTTTTTGTTTGTTTGTTGACATCTAATCATAGGTCAGTGGAAACTATTTCTGAAGATATATTGTTAACCTTTTAAAGTCTAACATATGTCTCATAACTGTTTCAATCTATTTTTTTTACTAAGGCATTAAATTCAAAATACTAGAAAGAGTTATTCTGAAAACACTTCATATACTTAAATCATGTAATGTTTTCAACTTTGTAAGAGAGTTAATGTTTGTAGTAGGTTTGAGATAAAAGCAATTGAGTTTGGAATCAGGAGTCAAGATGCCGGCGTAGGCAGACTCTGAACTCACCTCCTCCCGCGGACACAGCCAATTTACAACTACTCGTGGAAAAATTACCCCTGAGACAGAACTGAAAACTGGATAAGAGGAACTCCTGCAACAACGGACAATCCTAACTGGGGTAGAAGAGGCAGAGACTCCCTTCCGGAGAGGAAAAACGCCGCCTTCACAAGCCGCCAGCTTCAAGGCCGCCGGGAACGGCTCACAGGTACGCACCCTCCCTGGAGGCGCGGGGCCCTGAGCCGGGGAGCACCCCCGCTGTGGGCATTTTGTGGACCCAGCACAATCGACACCAGCGGCATAATATCTGACTTTGCCTGCTACTAAAGCATTGGGGAGCACCCCCAGAAAACCTGGTTCACAAAGAAACTAAAACTGGCTCTTAAAGGGCCCATGCACAAACTCACCCATTCCAGAAAGCATCCTAAAATCACCAGAAAGAAAGGTGCACAGTGCTGTGGTGAAAAGAGACTCACCTAATAGGCCCTGAGTGCATCTCGGTGAGGGGTGAGACCTCTCCAGGGACTGGGACATTGGCGGCGGCCATTGTTATGGCCTGGTGTGAGCGTGCTGACACAGACGCCATTGGAGTTCTCCCTGAGGCCTGCTGGCCCAGGGTCTGCTCCACCCGCTAGAGCACCGATTTAATCCAGCTCAGCCAGGGCAGGCAGCCCACCCTAGAGACTGGCCCCACCCAACAACAAGCCCTCAGGCAATGTGTGGGCCTGCATAGATTGGTGACTGGATTCTCTGCAGCCTGGCAACTGAGCTGACTTGAGCAGGGCAGGGTGTGCACAAGGAGCGGGCGGAGAGTGTGGGGTGGTGGCGGAGTGTGTGGGGCTTCCGCCGTGGAGAGACTGGGTCCGCTTGGGGGTCGGGGCACTCACACGGGGCAGGACTGTGTTGACTGTGTGTGTGGACCTGTGGGCAACAGGGCTTGTCAGCTGCAGAAGACTTGTGCTTCTCAAAGACCCACATAGGGGGTTTGCCCCACCTTCCAAAGCCTGAAACAATTGGGTGCTCCTGTGCCTGAGGCCAGCCCCACCCAGCTGCAATCCTCAGAGAGCTGACAAGAGACCTAATAGGCTAGAGGCTTATAGCAATTGTAAGGCCCTGAACCTAACAACCTGCCACGCTGGGGGCCTACTCACTTAAAAGAAATACTGCAACACAAATGTGGTATTAGAACTTACAGCCAACTGTGCTGGGGCTCCCCACACCTGATAAAGAGACTGAAGGGCCCACAACAACTACAAACAGCTGAGCATTACAACAGCTGGCCAGGAGCATAACTCAGCCTCCCTGGACGCCTATAGGGAGAGCTAACAGGCCACAATAGAAGGAGACATGTAGCCCACATAGGGGTCACCCCTGGAACATTGAGAACTGAGGGAAGCACACTGGAAACCTCCTAAGGCATCACTTACATAAGGTCACCTATCCAAGAGAAGGAGACATAGCTGACCTACCTAATACGTAGACACAAGCACAGAGAAAGAGGCAAAATGAGGAGGCAAGAGAATACATTCCAAGTAAGGGAACAGGACAAAACCCCAGAAAAGGAACTAAGTGAAACAGAAATGAGCAACCTACCTGACAGAGAGTTCAAACTAAGAGTGTTAAGGATGCTCACTGATCTGGGGAGAAGAATAGATGAACTCAGTGAGAATGTCAACAAAGAAATGGAAGATATAAAAAAGAACCAATCAGAAATGAAGAATACAATACTGGAAATGAAAAATTCATTAGAGGGACTCAAAAGCAGAGTAGAGGATACAGAAGAACGGATCTGTGAGCTGGAAGAAAGACTAGAAGAAGTTACCCAAGGTGAACAGGTAAAAGAGAAAAGAATTAAAAAGAGTGAGGACAGTCTAAGGGACCTCTGGGACAACATCAAGCGCACTAACATCCGTGTTATAGGTGTCCCGGAAGGAGAAGAGCGAGACAAGGGGGCAGAGAATCTATTTCAAGAAATAATAGATGAAAACTTCCCTAACCTAAGGAAGGAAACAGACATCCAGGTACAGGAAGCACAGAGAGCCCCAAAGAAGATAAACCCAAAGAGGCCCACACCAAGACACATCATAATCAAAATGTCCAGAATTAAAGATAAAGAGAGAATCCTAAAAGCCGCAAGAGAATGTCAAGTTACATACAAAGGAAACCCCATAAGGCTATCAGCTGACTTCTCAGCAGAAACCTTACAGGCTAGAAGAGAATGGCACGATATATTTAAAGTGCTAAAAGAAAAAAACTTACAGCCAAGAATACTCTACCCAGCAAGGTTATCATTCAAAATGGAAGGAGAGATCAAAATTTTCCCAGATAAGCAAAAATTAAAGGAGTTTGTCACCAAGAAACCAGTGCTACAAGAAATGTTAAAGGGACTGATTTAAGGGGAAAAGAGAAGACCACAAATAGGAAAAATTATCTATTTCCATGATAAGAGGGAAATGGATACAAATGCACAAAAAAGAGGTTAGATATGATATCAAAAACATAAAAGGAGGGAGGAGGGGAGTTAAAGAGTACAGCTTTCAGACAGAGGTCAAACTAAAGTGACCATCAATTCTGTATAGAAGAAGTAAGGAACAGAGAAGGACTACTACAACACTGAGGGAAAAAAAAAATTTAAAAAATGGCAGTAAGTACATACTTATCAATAGCTACTTTAAACGTCAATGGACTAAATGCTCCAATTAAAAGGCATAGGGTGGCTGACTGGATAAAAAAACAAGACCCATATATATGCTGCATACAAGAGACACACTTCAGACCTAAAGACACTCACAAACTGAAAGTGAAGGGATGGAAAAAGATACTCCACGCAAATGGCAATGAAAAGAAAGCTGGGGTAGCAGTACTCATATCAGACAAAATAGACTTTAAAACAAAAACTGTAAAAAGAGACAAAGAAGGGCATTACATAATGATCAAGGGAACAATCCAACAAGAGGAAATAACACTTGTAAATATCTACGCACCCAATGTAGGTGCACCTAAATATATAAAGCAATTATTAACAGACATAAAAACAGAAATAGACAGTAACACAATAATAGTAGGTGAATTTAACACTCCACTTACACCAACGGATAGATCATCCAAACAGAAGATCAATAAGGAAACATTGGCCTTAAACGACACACTACAACAGATGGACCTAGTAGATATATACAGAGCATTCCATCCAAAAACCGAAGAATACACGTTCTTTTCAAATGCACATGGAACATTCTCCAGGATTGATCACATATTAGGCCACAAAACAAGTCTCCATAAATTTAAGAAGATTGAAATAATACCAAGCATCTTTTCTGACCACAAAGGTATGAAACTAGAAATCAACTATAGGAAGAAAATCAGAAAAGCCACAAATACATGGAGATTAAACAAAATGCTACTGAACAACGACTGGGTTAACGAAGAAATCAAAGAAGAAATCAAAAAATACCTGGAGACAAATGAAAATGAAAATACGACATGCCAGAATTTATGGGATACAGCAAAAGCGGTTCTAAGAGGGAAGTTTATAGTGATACAGGCCTATCTCAACAAAAAAGAAAAATCTCAAATAAACAATCTAACAATGCACCTAAAGGAACTGGAAAGAGAAGAACAAACAAAGCCCAAAATCAGTAGAAGAAGGGAAATAATAAAAATCAGAGCAGAAATTAATGAAATAGAGACCAAAAAACAATAGAAAAAATTAATAAAACCAAGAGCTGGTTCTTTGAAAAGATCAACAAAATTGACAAACCTTTAGCTAGACTCACCAAGAAAAAAAGAGAGAAGGCACAAATAAGTAAAATCAGAAATGAAAGAGGAGAGGTTACAACAGACACCTCAGAAATACAAAAGATTCTAAGAGAATGCTATGAAAAGCTATATGCCAACGAATTCGGCAATCTGGAAGAAATGGATAAATTCTTAGAATCATACAACCTTCCAAAACTGGATCAAGAAGAAGTAGAGAATTTGAATAGACCAATCACCAGTAAAGAGATCGAAACAGTAATCAAAAACCTCCCAAAAATAAAAGTCCAGGACCAGACGGCTTCCCTGGTGAATTCTACCAAACATTCAAAGAAGACTTAATACCTATCCTTCTCAAACTCTTCCAAAAAATTGAGGAGGGGTGGAAGCTCCTAACTCATTCTCTGAAGCTGACATTACCCTGATACCAAAACCAGACAAGGACAACACAAAAAAGAAAATTACAGGCCAATATCACTGATGAACATCGATGCGAAAATCCTCAACAAAATACTAGCAAATCGCATACAACAATACGTTAAAAAGATTATACACCATGATCAAGTGGGATTTATTCCAGGGATGCAGGGATGGTTTAACATTCACAAATCAATCAACGTATTACACCACATTAATAAAATGAAGAACAAAAATCACATGATCATCTCAATAGATGCAGAGAAAGCATTTGACAAGATACAGCATCGATTTATGATAAAAACTCTGAATAAAATGGGTATAGAAGGAAAGTACCTCAACATAATAAAGACCATATATGAGAAACCCACAGCTAATATCATCCTCAATGGTGAAAAACTGAACAGTATCCCTCTAAGAACAGGAACCAGACAAGGATGCCCACTGTCATCACTCCTATTTAACATAGTATTGGAAGTCCCAGCCAGAGCAATCAGGCAAGAGAAAGAAATAAAAGGGATCCAAAGTGGAAAGGAAGAAGTGAAACTGTCACTATTTGCAGATGACATGATTTTATACATAGAAAACCCTAAAGAATCCACCAGAAAACTTTTAGAAGTAATAAACGAATATGGTAAAGTTGCAGGATACAAAATCAACATACAAAAATCAGTTGCATTTCTGTACGCTAACAACGAAGTAGAAGAAAGAGAAATTAAGAATACCATCCCATTTACAATTGCAACAAAAAGAATAAAATACCTAGGAATAAACTTAACCAAAGAGGTGAAAGATCTGTACACCGAAAACTATAAAACATTTCTGAAAGAAATTGAAGAAGACACAAAGAAATGGAAAGATATTCCGTGCTCTTGGATTGGAAGAATTAACATAGTTAAGATGTCCATACTTCCTAAAGCCATCTATAGATTCAATGCAATCCCTATCAAAGTTCCAACAACATTTTTCACAGAAATAGAACAAAGAATCCTAAAATTTATATGGAACAACAAAAGACCCCAAATAGCTAAAGGAATCCTGAGAAAAAAGAACAAAGCTGGAGGTATCACACTCCCTGATTTCAAAATATACTACAAAGCTATAGTAACCAAAACAGCATGGTACTGGCACAAAAACAGACAGACAGATCAATGGAATAGAATCAAAAGCCCAGAAATAAACCCACACATCTATGGACAGCTAATCTTTGACAAAAGAGCCAAGAACATACAATGGGGAAAAGAAAGTCTCTTCAACAAATGGTGTTGGGAAAACTGGATAGCTACATGCAAAAAAATGAAAGTAGACCCTTACCTTACACCATACACAAAAATTAACTCCAAATGGATTAAAGACTTGAATGTAAGACCTGAAACTATGAAACTTCTAGAAGAAAACATAGGTAGTATGCTCTTCGACATCGGTCTTAGCAACATCTTTTCAAACACCACATCTGACCGGGCAAGAGAAATAATAGAAAAAATAAACAAATGGGACTACATCAAACTAAAAAGCTTCTGCACAGCAAAGGAAACCATCAACAAAACGAAAAGACAACCTAACAATTGGGAGAAGATATTTGCAAACCATACATCTGATAAGGGCTTAATCTCCAAAATATATAAAGAACTCATGCATCTCAACAACAACAAAACTAACAACCCAATTAAAAAATGGGCAAAAGACCTGAACAGACATTTCTCCAAAGAAGATATACAGATGGCCAACAGACACATGAAAAGATGTTCAAAATCACTAACTATCAGGGAAATGCAAATCAAAACTACAATGAGATATCACCTCACCCCCGTCAGAATGGCTATAATTAACAAGACAGGAAACAACATGTGTTGGAGAGGATGTAGAGAGAAGGGAACTCTCATACACTGCTGGTGGGAGTGCAAACTGGTGCAGCCACTATGGAAAACAGTATGGAGATTCCTCAAAAAAGCAAGGATAGAACTACCATATGATCCAGCTATTCCACTGTTGGGTATTTATCCAAAGAACTTGAAAACACCAATTTGCAAAGGTACATGCACCGCTGTGTTCATTGCAGCGTTATTCACAATAGCCAAGACTTGGAAGCAACCTAAGTGCCCATCAAGGGATGAATGGATAAAGAAGCTGTGGTATATATACACAATGGAATACTACTCAGCCATAAGAAACGATGAAATCCAGCCATTTGTGACAACATGGATGGACATTGAGGGTATAATGCAAAGTGAAATAAGTCAGAGGGAGAAGGTCAAATACCGTATGATTTCCTTCATTAAGTAGTAGATAATAACAACAATAAACAAACACATAGGGACAGAGATTGGATTGGTGGTTACCAGAGGGGAAGGGGGGAGGGAGGAGGGTGAAAGGGATAATTCGGTACATATGTGTGGTGATGGGTTGTAATTAGTATTTTGGTGGTGAACATGATGTAATCTATGCAGAAATAGAAGTACAATGATGTACACCTGAAATTTTTACAATGTTATAAACCAATGTTACTGCAATAAACAAAAAATTAAAAAAAAAAAAAAAAAAAGCACTTGAGTTTGCAATCGGGATTTCTAATTTACTGATTGAAATTGGGTGATTTATTTAAAATCTATGTGCCTTGGTTTCCTAATAAATAAACCTGTTATAATGAACATACATGACTCTGTGTGTATATATGTTTATAATCAGTCACACTGAAGGATATAGTTATTAACCTAGGAGCCAAATCACTTCACAGTTGGCGAGAATAAGTAGTTAATTCAGAATCACTATAAGTGGAAAATCATGCATATAGACACAGGATAAGATATGATGTAAATCAACAGCAGATTTAGGGATTTCCTTGCTGCTTAGATCTGAAAACTGACAAAGCAAACATAAAGTTAAATCTGATCTCAAATTATTCCATGTTGCTATGCTGTCAGAAGATGCATGTAGAGAGAGATTAAATATAAATATCATCTTTTCCCTGTTCTATTTATTTGTTACTTCTGTTGTATTGCTTTGCATTATTACTTTTTATTTCTGGTTTCATCTCTATGACTGAATTTAAAGAGGCTTTACCTTCCTCATTCTTCTTTATACAATATTTATGACTGTATTAGCCATAATGCCTTCTTTTTGTGCTTAAAAATATTTTGTTTACTGATTGAAGTTCCTGTCATAGACAGAAGGAGAACCTGGGAAAAAATAAGAAAATAACAGAGTCTACTAAGGTAGGCCATGTGTGGTTCATGTACCACATGGAATCTAGAAACCAAAGGGGCATTCAAAAAAGAGACCAAAGTGTTACTAGTACAGCTTGTGGGTACAGATTGGAGCCTTTATATACATCGTGATAATCCTGGAAAAGAGTGCAATGTACCCTAATGGTGCCTGAGGGTCTGAACTATCAAAGTAATAATTCCTCATTACTACAGAGTAGGGAGACAACTGCAACTGGATACAGGGGAGACGAGTCTGGCATGGTGATGGGCAAGAGTATTAACATCATGAGTAAGCCCCCTTTTTCCTGACTGAGAGAACACACCTGAAAGAAAATGTAATATAGCACAAGAGAACCTGTGAAATTCTAAAATTTCATATTTAAAAATAAATTTCCATATTTAAGAGCCTGTGAAAATTTACAAAAAGCAGTTGTCTTTCTATACATTAACAATGAACTATCTGAAAAAGAAACTAAGAAAACAATCCCATTTGTAATAGATAGCATTTTCAAAAAAGAAAACACTTAGGAATAAATTTAACTAAATAGGATAAAGATCTGCATACTGAAAACTAGAAAATACTGATGAAAGAAATTGAAGAAGATACAAATATATGGAGAGTCTGTGTTCATGAATTGGAAGAGTTAATATTATTAAAATGTACATGCTACCCAAAGTGATCTACAGATTCAATGCAATCTCTATCAAAATTCCATTGACATTTTTCACAGAAATAGAAGAAACAGTTCTGAAACTCATATGTGAATATGTGGAGCTGCAACAGACTCTGAAAAGCCAAAACAATATTGAGAAAGAAGAACAATGCTGGAGGCATCACATTTCCTGATTTCAAATTATATTACAAAGCAATAGTAATCGAAACAATATGGCAGTGATATTAAAAACAAACACATAGACCAATGGAACACAATAGAGAGTCCAGGAATGAGCACATATGGTCAACTAATCTTTGACAAGGGTGCCAAGAATATACAATGGGAAAAGGATAGTCTCTTCAGTAAATAGTGTTCAGAAAATTGGTTAACCATGTGCAAAAGAATGAAATCAGACCCTTTTCTTACATCATACACAAATCTATACTCAAAATGGATTAAACACTTAAATGTGAGACCCCAAATCGTAAAACTCTTAGAAGAAAACATAGGGGATAAGCTCCTTGACATTGGTCTTGGCAACGATTTTTCGCATAAAACACCAAAAGAACAGTTAAGTAAAGCAAAAATAAACAAATGGGACTCCATCAAACTAAAAACCTTCTGCATAGCAAAGGAAATAATCAACAAAGTAAAAAGGCGACCTACGAAATTGGAGAAAATATTTGCAGACCATCTATCTGATAAGGGGTTAATATCCAAAATATATAAAGGATGGCTCCAACTCAACAGCAAAAAAACAAATAATTTAATTAAAAAATGGGCTAAAGATTGAATAGACTTTTCTCCAGAGAAGACATACAAATGGCCAACAGGTACATGAAAAGGTGCTCAACATCACTAATCGTCAAGAGAGCACATTTCACAATATCTACAAATAGCCAATCATTATGTCGTACACCTGAAACTAATATAATGTTGTATGTCAATTATACCTCAAAAAAAGGCAATGCAAATCAAAATCACAATGAGACATTACCTCACATCTGCTAGGAGGGTTATTATCAAAAAGACAAGAGATAACAATTCTAAATGAGGGTGTGGAGAAAAGAAAACTCTTGTACATTGTTGATGAGAATGTAAACTGGTACAGCCATTGTGAAAAACAATATGGCAGTTCCTCAAAAAATTAAAAATAAAACCACCATATAATCCAGTAATCCCACTTCTCTGCATATATACAAAGGAAATGAAACCAGGATCTCTAAGAGATATCTGCACTCCCATGTTCATTGCAGCATTATTTACAATAACCAAGATATGGAAACAACCTAAGTGTCCATCGATTGATGAATGGATAAACAAGTGTGGTATATACATACAATGGTATATTATTCAGAAGGAATCCTGTCATATGTGACAACATGGATGAACCTAGTAAATATTGTGATACTTGAAATAAGTCAGAAACAGAAAGATGAATACTCAATGATCTCACTTTTATGTGGAATCTAAAAAGGTTGAACCACAGAATCAGAGTAAAATGGTAGTTGTCAGGGACTGGGGGATAGAGGAAATGGGAGATATTTGTCCAAGGTACAAATTTGCAGTAATAAGATGAATAAGTTCTGGGTATCTAATGTAAAGCATGATAACTATAGAAAATATAAAATCCCAAACTTAAAATTCCATATTTGAAAATAAAACGGAGCTTGATGTTCTCCATTTAATTAGCTAAGACTTGGGTTTACATTCTGGAGTTGCCACTTATAAGCTATGCAATATTTAGGTAGTTACATAAGCTGTCTCAATCACAACTCCTTAAAATGAGAAGATGGATAATATCAATCATGAGCAGTTATATCACACTGAATGGAGTGTCAGAGTTTTCCAGTAAGGTTTTTGTGAATTACAGACAGCTTCCCAGGGACAGGTAAGCTTGCTGATTAAATGTGAGGGCTTAGCTAACCAGAGAGAAACTTGGTTGTTGATAGTTGGTTGTTCTTCCAATTGGCACAGCTTGGTAATCCTTGAGGGAGTATTCTTCCTTAGTTGACAAGTAGAAAAACAGATGGTTGAATAGCTTTTCAGTTATACCCAGCAGATCAAGTACAGCAGAGGGTCAGACTTTGTGAAAGGTAACAGGAGAAATGTAATGTGATGCACTGTTGCTGAACACTATAGTGCAGCAAACTCTTCATTTACTTGGAGAGAAAGCACATTAAGTGATGCAATCTCTAAACTATGGTTTGTTCTCTTCTATTAATCCAAATTCAGATAAAGTGCCCATCATCTTCACCACTATTATTAACAATACAATATATACTTTTAGTCTGAAATGTATGAATGCCCACCCATAGATGTTGAGGTCAAGGGGCTATTCCAATTTCTGGGCATTATTGATGCTGTAATTGTAAAATATGTATCTGTAAATTTTCTGTAAATATAAACTTTCAATTCACTAATTAGTCATTATGTAAATAACCTCCCCATGAAGTGTTCTTTGTCCACTATTGCTCAGAATCGCTTTATAATAAAAATCAAATCAACTTTCAATAGGCTCTTTTAACTGAGTTCCATTGACTAAATTATTTATATAAATAGGGGAAATATAAATAATCAGGCGCTGGTTACATAAACAACGAAACCTCTAAATAGTTGTATATCATGGACCCATCAAAAGTATTATATTTCATAAAGTATTTAATGCCATAAATTACATGAAGATTAAGTTATAAAGAAGCCAAAAATGTATCTTCTGAGAAGATATAAAAAGCTATAAAGCAAGATATTACAGCATTTATTTTCAAGTGACCTTATTCTCTTTGCTTACCCGTATGTTCACAATGAATATTGATTGTTTAATAAACAAAGGAAATGATCTACTGTGTAATAAAAATTTATTTCAAACAATTAGTTTTGATCACTTCAAAATTATCAATATCAAAATAACTAAAATATTGCATGCCAAGAATCTGTATGATATTTAACATTCTAAAATCTTAAAAATCCTTTAGCACTTGCAACGGGCTAAATCTCTTCTACCCCAAATTCATATGTTCAAGGACTGACTCCCAAGGTGATGGTATTTGGAGGTAGGGCCTTTTGGAGGCAGTTAGTCTTGGATGAGATCATGAGGAAGAGGATGCCATGGTGGAAATAGTGTCCTTATAAGAAGTGGAAGAGACCAGAGCTCTCTCCAGAAAGCAAGGACGTAGAAGACAGCCGGGTGTCCACAAGCCAGTAAGAGGGATCTCACCAGGAACCAGATCTGCCAACACCTTGACCTTGGACTTCCTAGCCTCAAGAACTGTGAGAAGTAAATGTCTGTTTTTTAAGCTACCTAGTCTATGGTGTTTTGTTAACAACAGCCGGAGTTGACTAAGACGGCATTCCTATAAGAAATTCATAATATTTCTTTGAGAGTGAAAATATTCTTAGATGGAGCCCTTATGCCAACAATGCCCTTTCAAATGTTCTGCAAGTTTTTTCTTTTGTATAAATAATTTTCAGAGCATTCAAGTTACACACTCTCTTCCTTTTCCAAGAAAGAAATCAATACCAATGGAATGCATAAGCCAGTGAATTACAGTAATTTTCCTGGATGGCTTTAGATCCTGGAAAGATATCATAAAATAACTGATGTAGGAGAGTGTAAACCATTCACAAACTTCATCTGTTCTGACATCCAGGCCAGTTATTCTGCAAAATTGTTGTGGGGTATGAGTTCCTTTCTATATATGAAAAGAAACCACATTATGTTTCTTTTGAACGTAAACATAGTTGAGTAAAAAAAAATGTGCATAAAAAATATGGATATTCTGTTCTGTTTTGGGTAAGTAGTAATGTATTATAATATTATAATGATGCTTAAGCAAGAGAAGGCCATTTGAAGGCTATGATTTTATGGCAATTATTTGTCTATAAGAACATACTGGATCAAAGATAAATGCACTACATAAACGGCTCTTGCAAAGGCTAATGGTACATTGTGTCTTCTACTATCACTTCAAGTGATATTCAATTAACTTAATCCAAAATAGCTTAAATTGTCCTTTTGAAAATATTATAGTTATTCATAGGGTTCTCTAGAATCCTTTCTGACACCTGCTCATGGCATATTGGATTAGATTAGGGAATCGAGTTGGACACTTTTGTATTTGAAATGTGTCATGAGAAAATTTTATAGAGACTTTGAGAATAATTTAGGATTCAAAGAGCTACATAAAATCTCTTGAGATAAATTCTATATCTAAAAATAAAACCGAAGTTCACAATCTCCATTTCATTATCTGATAGAATAGATCCACCTTTTTCTTTCTGTAATGGAAGATAGTATATATCGATTTGCATTGTAATGTGAAAAACACAAACCAATGTTATTTATAGATAATAAAATCCCCTATTAGGAAAATTTAGGAGAATCAAATGAAAAATAATTATAGCATTTAAAGCAAGAGAGTTCATTCAAATGGAAAGGCAAATGTCAATTAAAAATTATGCCTTTCGTACATATATCCTAGAGATTACCAGTTTAAAAAAATAATAAGGCAAAACATTCATGTTAATAAAAATAGCTAGGATAAAACTACAAAGTGCCTTAAAATAATGCAGCAGGAATTTTCAAGACATTAAGCTGCATACACCAAACGTAAAAGAACACACAAGAAAATTTGAATAAGTTAGAGAGAGTTCATGTCTCTTGGTTCAGAAGACAATATTGTATAAATATTAATACTCAATATTTACTTGTAAATTTAATCTAGCCTAATGAAACTAGAAAAAAGATTATTCAAAGAACTTGGCAAGCCAGTTTTAAAATTCATGTGAAAAAGTAAATGTGTAAAAGAATAGCCTGGACAAAATTTGTTAATGAATTTTATTCTTTGCTTGTACAAGTAGAAAGAATGGATATTTTACTTTATTGCACAGACTATGTATTTCACCATCCTGAGCATGAATCATTTATTTGAAAAAACTTATGTCTGGGGAAATATTTAAATGCATTCTAATTATTGTTCACACTATTTCATATATTCAGTAACTATACCTTACATGTACATGATACTGACATTAGTGGTAATAAATTATACAAATATATATAATATGTAATTATTATATATATAACTGAATATATTAGACACATTATGTATATATAAAGAATATATACATAGAGAGCATTTACATACACACATACGTATACAAAATTATATTTTGGACATATTTATTAAAATATTTACATGGAAATTAAGCTTTGTGTATACCTGTGCCTAAATCATATTGAAGTGAGATTGCTACATATAAATGTTGAATTTTTTATATCAGCCTTTACATTTTAAAACGTGTGGAACTGTACTTTCATTTTAATTACTTGAAACTGGCTTCAGAAAACTACGGTGAATCTCAAATATGCAAATACTTTGTAGATTTTATTTCATATAATTCATTTGTGAACATGTTTTCTATATTTTTGTTTTGTAGTTTATAAAATACCATGACAATCTAGATTCCTTTAGCAACCTAATACAAGCTGACTTTATATTTTGTTTCTAAATATCTTGGGGACAGATTTTAACTGAAACAAGAGAGTATCTTTTTTGTCTACCATGGTCTCGCTCAATTCTTGACTTTATTTCCTTTCATTTTTATTCTCACATTGGCATAAAGCAAATTACCTTGAAATATTTCTGTGTTTCAAATGTCCTTTCAAGATCAGGGAATGGCAGCCTTTCTCCTTTTGAATGTACACACAGATTAGCACCTATTTTACAAAATAATCACCTGAGTAATGTTAATGTTAATATTCCCGGTAAATATGAACTAGAAATTAGTATTGAACAAATTCTACCAAGAGTTAGAACAAAGCCACAAGGTGACCCCCACCATGAGGTCCTGTCTCTGACCTCTAATTACGCCCTTCACTTGGGGTATCTCACTATATACCACTGCCATTATCAGGCTGTCTCTAGATACACTCGGAGTTTTAACACCATGTCAAGAATAACCTTTCTCTACTACCTTGAAGAAGGGGGCACAAAGTTATAATGTTCAAACATGTGTAATATGCAACCGTGGGATACTTGACCCCCAAATTTTTTGAGCTTTCAATGAACAAAGGTTCAAAAGGAAGTGGCAGAGTCTAGCACAGTTCATCATGAGTAGACAGTTTAATAAATAGTATTTTTTAAAACAAAGTAAACCAAACTTCAGGAAAAAGTCAACATAATGGTAACATTTATTTTCTGATCAATTGTTATAACTTTCAACGTATTAATTGTCCTTAAAACTAGTGTTACTTTCCTAGGAATTATGTAATATCTTACATTATAAAAAAACAATTAACTCACTCAATGGGCTTCATTTCTGGCCTCCTTTGGAAAGAGTAAAATTAGGCAGTTAGACTGAATAGTCTTTACTGTTACCTAGCTATGAGATAAAATAGAGGACACCTAATTAAATTTGAAATTCAGATAAACAATAAATAATTTCTTAGTATAATAATTATATGTCACTGCCGTTATAACCAACCATTAATATTTCGGATATACTTATACTAAAAAATTACCCCTTGTTTATCTGAAATTTAAATCTAGTTGGGTTTACTGTTTTTATTTGCTAAATCTGGCAATGCTATTACTATTGCAGCTACTATTTCTACTACTACTACTGGCTAACATTTATTGCTGGCTTAACATGTGTCATGTACTCTTTTTAAGTATTTTATAACCATTGTCTCACAATCCTCTCAAAAATCACATGTGGATGTTATTATTATGTCCATTTTACGGAAAAGAAAACTAAAGCAAAGAGAGGTTAAATAACCTGACAATTGCCACACACCAAGTAAGTGGTGTGGCTGGTTTCAAAACCAATCATTTGAAATTCAGACCTCACATTACTATAATTTGAGATTTACTGCTTATAAGATTTTTTTCTACTTCAGGTTTAAAGTGTAGAATTGCGTCCTATATAAGATGCTTCATTCAAACGCTTCAACCAAACACTCTCAGTATTATGAGATATATTCTGTGGGCCAAAGGATTTTAGCTGACTGCCAATATGGAGAAGAGAATTTGATAGAGGAATGAAAGAGCATTCAGTTGCCTGGGTAATTTACAACACAAAAAGAGAGTGGCCTCATTTACATTAAGAGAGGAAAGTCTATTTTCCAAACCATTTTGATCACATAATTTTTCTTGACTTGTACAAACATCTAGCTCACAGCAACACGTATATATTACCTCTGTTATAACCAAACCGACAGTCTTTGCAAATAAGAGCTTTGCCTGTTTATTTATATGGAGGTAGGAAAGTACTGATCTGACGCACAAATTTCAAAATAATTTTGTTGTATAATTTGTATAATTGTTGTATAGTTTGCTTAATTTCCCAATCTCTTCCACATGTGGAGCCTGATGATGTTAATCTGTAAAATAAACCCTGTTGAGTTTCTGAACCAATCCTGATAAATATGAGCTCTAAATCAGGTCACCTCTACCACAAATTACTATAGGTAGAGTGATACGTTGGCACAAGCCATATAAGTAGGTAATTAACAGTGTGTTGAATGAAAAGGCATAAATATAGAAGTATATAAAGTTCTTTTGAGTATTTTATGGAACATTATTTGGGTGCTCCCTAATGCTACCTCCAGAGTTCCTTACTTTGACTTCATTGTGTTTCCTAAATCCTTTTTTCCTACCTGAATTTACTATAGTGACAGCTGTTTCTTGTTGATCTTGTTTTGGCTTCTGCATCTGGAGTCACTCCTGGTACATGGTCACACATCCCTGGTTTTCAGGAGGCCTAATTCCTGCTTTCTGGCATCAGCCCCCGTATTCATTCAGATCCCGCAATAGGTTCCCAGCAGTGCTTCATTCTCCATCATTTCAAATCAGCTTACGTCTATTCAGACAACCCATTCCAGTCAATTACCTGGTTATACCCATAGAGTTTACCCCTGGTTGGCCCCATGGATTATAGCACATGCAAATCCTCTTCTAGGCAAAATCCATATTCAGAGTTCTGCTTCCAAACCCAGACTGGATCTTTGCCTTAACAACAATCTGTGTGGCTGAGACCTTAATATTTTCTCTAATTTCTGGCAATTCTGTTGAAGATAGTTAATACATTACAATGTCTCAGATCAACAGACTGGAACACTGGAACTATTTCTACCACGTCCAATGCAAAGATTGAAATTACTTAGATATCAACATTGACCCAAATCAATTCTGTAACACCTTTGTACACTGGACATTTGACCCCCGACTCTCTCTTAACTATCCTCCATTCCCACATACCTTAAAAGAAGGCTGCAGTTAGATCATTTCATATTTAGTACAAATTTATCTCCCAACCAATCTGTCTCCTGTGGCATTTAAGCTTTAAGTCACTCTGAATTTATTCCTTCAGCAACACTTCCATTTTGCTTTTTCCTTTTTACCTCTTTTATCTTTCTTAATCTTTTTTATTTTTCTTCTATTTTTTAAGCTCTGAAGGCAGTATTTAAGTGGAACAGCATAATCAAACTTGAACATTTTTGTCAAAATGCACTCATTTTTTTATTTTTTTATCTTTAAGCATAATGAAACCATTGTTCTTAAGTAAAATGACATATTTTCTCATTTCCAGTTTTTGGGGTATTTTTGAGGGGCAGAGAGTTAATTTGGGGGGCTTTGTTGTTGTTTGGGTTTTGCTTTGAACTTCACTGGTAATATCTGTACTAGATTTAGAATAATCCAACAACTTTACTTCCTCACTTGCTCCATTTTTGTTGGATGGACTTCAACATATTCTATGCTTTTGACCAACTTGTCTGTTAATTGCCTCTGTTTTTATTTATTGATGGTTGCCATTTTAGGCTTTGATTGTTTTAAATTGTTTCCACTTTTGTCCAAATAAACATATTTTCACCACCTCCAATTAAACACATTGTCCGGTTTATCATATAGAATCCCCAGAAAGAGCCATTTCCTAAAATATTGAAAATGACCTCTTCTTTGTATGGAGGTCCTGAATCACATAAACCAGATATTGCTGAAATCTGAGCGATATGTAATTTCATTCTGCTCCCTTTGCTGTGAAATATAGAACCATTGGTGTCATGAAATCGAAGAAGGATAAAAATGAAGGTCTTTACTGATAGAAGCATGTGCAGTTTATATTAGATTAAGAGGGATGGAAACAGATCTGTAGCTTTTGAAGTACATGAAAAACTACAGTAGCACCAAAGATACTGGCAGGTCAGGGGCATAAATGGAAATAACTACTTTAGGGACAGACTGTTCAAGACCCATATTGAGAACCTGTGTGTCGCATATTTCCAGAAAATCAATTTATTTTCAGTAACTTGGGAGTGCTATGGTTTATGAAATATAGTTATAGTTCAACTGTCAGCACAAAGCGAGATTTCAAAGTGAGTTCACCAGAGTTGTTTTGCTCCTTTAGGAGAAAAACACACCAAATATTTTACTTTGCTATGCACTTTTCAGTTTTCTACCTAAATTCATCCCACAAGATGTCTTAGTAGATGTGTTCATTGCTTACAAATTAAAATAATTTGAACCTGTGTGTGAGCTGATTCATGATAGATATGAGTCATAAGTGAACTTGTCAAGCTGAATAAAATATTTATACAGACTATGATAAAAGCAATTTTTTACCTGTCACTGATTAATAACGTGAAGTAAGACTCTGCCTACTGAACACATCTACCTGCAGAACCTTTGGGTTGTAGTAAAAAATTATAAGGTTCTATTTATTTATTGGTATCCCCTCAAAATAAATTGTAGTAAATTTACAGATATTCTGAAGTATATCCTTCAATACTTTATAGTGCATAGTGGCAATGGGAAAAATCTGCCAAGCCCTATTAGATGTCATATTGAAAAAATATCCAGTTTCCAGAATTATATACAGTACTGTATCATATTAATGAATAAACAAATGACAGTGTGTTATTAAACCAAACTGCTGTTTACTATTTAATCACTTTTCAATTTGGGAAAATATTTTATAAAATAACTTGGATACGTCTAGAATGTTATAACTTATTATACCTACTTCAAGTAGAATCCCTTTCTATTAATAATAGAATCAGGATTTATATTTCGCCTACAGGTATCTGAAGAGTTTTCTTCCTCTCTTCCAATAATACTAATAAAAAGATCTTTTATTGACATCCCAACATCTAATGGTCTTTGTTTTCTCAGAGGACCAATGCATGACACACTTATTTCGCTAAATTTTTGGACCTCTGAGGAAATTAAAACATGAATTAGTACGTAGGAATGGTGCTAGAGAAGTACATGAACCTTCCGTGACTCACAGAGTTGAAATTTTATCAATATACTTTTCTTGTGTATGTGTTCTGACACAGAAATTCCTTTATTCTGTAATAAATAAAAAGCAGATATTGCCTGGAGGTGAAGAGAGGGAAAATCTTTGGAGAGTTAATAAATGCCTATAGTCATGTATTCAAAAGCTTTTAACCTTGTCCTAAACCTGGTCTTGGCCAGAAATTCAGCATTGTGTGTTTCATACTCACAATTTCCATAAAATGTAAATGCTGCTATTTAGGCCTTATCTAGAACATAGAATTTGACAATAGATTTAATAAAGAAAAAATAGAGAGTAAGAGGGCACTGGTATCTTGAGGCTTGGTGAAGAGAAGGGAGAGCACCAAAGGTGAAAGAAAAAGCTTTGTATAGAAGAGAGAAATTTTGAATACATCATGGATTTTGTCAATCTCCAGCAATGGTTGTCTAGGAAGTTGTTTGGCAAGTGTTTAACCTAGCGTTGGGTGTGGGACCTAAGTGTGAATTACACATACTTAGAGGACATATTAAACAAAATATCAAACCAAATACAGTGTGCATATAACTTTTTTAAAAGACAGAAAACTTGGCAAATTTTATGTCTTTCTTTGGTGGCACCAATAATATCTAAAGAGCCATTTCAAAGTCAGCTGAGGAAGAATACGTGTTGTAGTGCCTGATACTTCCTTCCCTAGTGTCCCAGCGATAGCATAGGAAGTTCTCATAGATTGTGTGGTAGAAAGCAACCACTCAATTGATTTTAGCTACCTAAAATAATGAGTACTAATAACACAAAATGAGAGATCTGCTGCATTAATCAGGACATTGCATCCTGTTTTCTGAAATTGTACTATTTATAAGTGTGAGAGTTGTCTTAATTTCTTTCACTTATGAAGAGTGGATTTCCTAAAACATGACACTTTAGGCAAAGGGGAGACACGTCAACAGCAATGGTCAGTATAATTGATATGTCACATATTGCCACGTTTTCTTTTTTTGTTCATCCTACAGGTTGAAAAATTATATTTTAGTATGTTTCATTTTACATTTTTGACCATTAGTGAATTATAATATATTTTAATATATTTATTGACACTCTGTACTTCATTCTCTACAAGTTGACTATTGAATATGGCTAAGGAGAATCTCTATCACCCAGATATCTACTTTAGTAGCCAGCTGCGGAACCCCCACTGCCAATCATGTGCCACAGTTTGTGGAAGAACTAATACTCTAGTTGACAAAGGAGAGCAGATCATTGGTCAAAGGAAATGGCTTATTGGGGGATGACAACAAACATTATAGGCATAAACTCCTGATTAGAATATCCATGGTAGAATATCCAGAAACTGTGTTCCTCACATACTTTGAATCATACTCCCTGTTTTGGCTTATGTAATATATGACTGGCATTCCAGCTACCTGAAAGCCAAATGTCCTGCCAATTCATGCCTGTGCTGAAGATTAAAGCATTGTTAATATTTTTGTGCCACTTTTTTTATTAGTGTACAATTTACATCTACCGAAATGCCCAGATTTAAGAGAATAATTCCATCATCCATGAATGTTCTTTCATGCCCTCTTCTCTTCAATTCCAACTGCCAGAGGAAACTACTCTTCTAATTTCTATCACCATAGATTAATTTTGCCCATTTTTAAATTTCATATAAATTAACATATAATGATTGTAATAATTATTTGTATCTATAGTCTTTTACTCAATAGAATATTTTTGAATGTACCAATAGTTTATTTTTACAATTATTCTATTGAATAAATATTCAACAACTTGTTAGTTTTTCCAACTGATGGATATTGGGGATATTACTGTTTCTAGTTAATATTAATAAAGCTGATAGAAACATTCTTGTACAAGTTTCTAGACTTTCTTTTCTATTGGTACATACATACACATATATCTATATCTATATCTAGATCTATATCTATATCTATATCATCTATCTATATATCTATCTATCTACCTATCTGTCTATTCATCTAGCTATCTAGCTATCTATATCTCAACACTACACTGTCTAATTTTGGGTCTTTTAGGTGCTTTGTATTTTCATATACATTTTAGAAGCAGCTTGGCAATGCACATAAGAAGATTAAAAAAAACCTTTTGGGATGTTGTTTGCAATTACGTTGACTGTAGAGATTAATCAATCTCAAGAAAACTGATACCTTTAAAAAATTGGAGTTTTCTATCTATGATTTAGGTATTCTTTAATTTCCCTTAGCAATATTTTGTAGATTTCGTATAGCAGAACATATTATTATTTCTAAACACTTGAGAGGGAATGTTTTCATTGGACCTAAAATGAACTAATACATAATCACAAAAAAATTAAACATTATATTTATCAATACAAAAAGAAGAACTGTTAGTTTATGGAAATAGCTTCAAGTTACATGTACTTCTGAATAATTAAAAAATGAATGAAACTATTTAATCACTACTTTTGTGAAAAATTTTCTTACCAATGCTGGCAATCTAGATTTGAAGTTATCATTACAACGTCTTGATAATGAAATTGATGTAACTGTTTCAAATAATTTGGCTGGAAGAATTAAAACTTGAATTGGGAAAAAATGTAAATAAAATTGCTCATTTACAAAAGAAAAAGATTCTTAATTTAAAGATGGGCAAAAGGTGCTAACTTTATTCCCATTCTCCATAAGCCATATTGTTGACTTGGCAAAATACCGAGAATTTTTTAATAATGCCACTGCTTTTAGAACAAAGTTAAATGGATGGATATTCTTTATTTTCTCTTTTCTATATGAAGAGGAGAGGAGACAACTGTTGCAGATAAACAGTGTAAAGAGGGGATGAAGACAATCACTGCTGCCTCTCTCTCTTGCATACCAAGGTTTCGGGCATCAACAGTAAATGCACGGAATTCACCAATGCTTGACCCCATTCCTGCCATGGAGATAGGTAGCATTTCTCAATGCAGTGTGTAATAAATTTACAGGACACTTAACAAAATCAGTCAGGTAAGCAGAGCATTGTTATTCTAGTTCAGACTAAACAAAGTCTTAACTAATCCTCTCACCCACCCTCAACTTTCTCATATTCTAGCTTAGAGGGAATCTATACAGTTTCACCCAAGTTTTGAGAGGAGAGTCAAGAAAAATCACTAAAGCTGTATCAGATGAAATAGGATATGTGGACAAACTGGCCCACATTAACATTAAGTAAAATGAAAAGAAATGATCTGACATTTGATTTAAAATTAAAAAGTAAAATAAACACAGCATGCAAAAAAGTGTCAAAGAGAACACTCTAGGACATACTGAAACTTCCTATAAATGTTTCATGTATGAGAACAACTAAAGCAGAACACGAATTCAATTTTTAAAAATAAAGTTTAAATAATGGGAAGCCATAATAATACATTTAGCTAATAACAGATATTTAAGAGCCAAGAGAGAAAAATGAATATGCAAACAATGCTTTTAGACTAAAAGCCATATATACTTTTAAAATATATTAACAAATATATTAAAAAGAGCAACAAATAGACAATCAAAACTTGACATAGGAGGAAAACTTTAGAAAATTAGAGTAGACAAAGAAGAAAAACCAAAGAGATTAAAGAAATAAGAGAGAAAATAATAGATATGGGGGACAGAAAAATAATAGTTTAAGTCTTTGAAGTAGAAAATCCAAAAACTGTACTCAACAAATCCAAAGGAGACAGTATTTGAAGATAATAACAGTAATACCCCTGAAATTAAGGAAGATCTGAAGCTACATATAAAAAAGTGTCATTATATTCCAAGAAAAAAATTGAAACAAGTTTATTGACACAAATATATGCTGATTCAGGTAATGAATTCAGAGTCAAATAGAGAATTCCTGATTTCCAAGATATATCAGTTAAAATGCAAATAATAAATAACTTGACAACTGCTGTCTTAAATAAACAGTTTATTTAAGCAACCATTTAGGAAAGTCGGCATGGTCATGCACAGCTTTCTTCTATCTTCCTGTTTTGCTGTGTGGCTCTCATCTCATGGATGTACGGTCTGGTACTACCACTGCAGATCTTGCTTCTTATTTTCAGGCATGAAGGGCGGGGTTGGAAGAATTAAGGGTAAATAGCGAGGAGGAGAAGTTCTTTTTTTCCTAGCAAGACTTCATCTTTTTCCAGAGGAGACTGTAGTGGTTTTTAATGTGTTACTTTAGAAAAGTGTAACCAGAATTTTATTTTTCTGTATTTCCAATGTAGCATTAGCTACAAGAAAAATCTGCATGAGATTTAGCTGGCAAAAATCAGGCAGTAGCTATCACACTCAAAGGTTATACTTGGTTAAAGGGAATGAGGGAGAGAAACAGTAGTAAGGTGGGTTTCGGTTTGTCCATGCTTTTTCTCCTTCAATATCTTCTTCATCTTTAAATTTTTTATCACTTCTGATCAATTGCCATCCCCACAGATCAATTGTGAGCGTAAGCTTACCACCAGAACTTTGTTTTAAATTCACAGAGCCACCAGTCTTCTATAGGCATCAACATCAGCCCCGTCTGCAATACAGTTATATCAGCTCAATGTGCCTAGCTTTCTGCAAGCTCCAATTTGCTCTCCTGCACTGGGGCTGGGTACTGACATTTCTTTGATTATTTCTGAACACTTAATTCCTTAGATCTTCCCTCATTGTCTATAATCTAGTTTCTATAGAAAATTCCTTGTTGCTTAATATCCATGGAGCTTCTGCTTCCCTGATTGAGACCTAACAGATACAGAGGCAGTTTATTGGCAGAACTGTGCATTTGAACACTACTAAGTGCAAGAGAATAAGCAATGTGAGTAGTTTGAGCTGGGCACATTGCTACTTCTAACACAATTAGACTAATTTCACTAGGGAAGAAATAGGACTGCTTATTAAGTGTCCTATGAAATGAGCAAATAAAAGTGTATACAACACCCCATCTCTTTGGCTAACTAACATACAGTTACACGCTCCTCTTAACAGAGAAGACACTTAGCCACTGAACAAGAGAGAAGCCCCAAATCACATACAGTTACTGCATTGAGCTTGTGGACCACAATCTTTGGAAGATGTATTTCATTCTCCATTGATGCTGATGTGGCTCCTCATAACCTTTCAATTAAAATAATTAAAGACATGTTATTTGTTTCCAACCAACTGCCATACAGTGAAGGAGAAAGATTTAATAACTGCAATTAAAGTCTCAATCTGATAAAGAAAGAACATCAAACCAACAGCAATCTCTGGTCCATGACACATATCAAATTCTGCTGGTTTGGGAATTGGGAAGACTACACACTCCTGTTAATGGAGGATGTTACTTGGTTAGTTAATCATGCTGCCCCTAGTTCATTTCTCCAGGAGGATCTTGTTGGCCCATTTTATTTCAAATTTCATGGATCTGCCTTCTGGGAAAATCAAACATGGTCATTACCCACATTGCAAATTGACCTCAGAGAGATTGCCCCTTCCTGGGACTGTACATTTGTGCTCAAGGAAGTTATTGATGACCCATACTCCTTTTCTCCTCCTGTTCAGCCATCCATTTCATATAATTTTTACCTTCTTGGTTGCAAGATGGTCACCCCACATCCAGAGGTTGGGACTGAATTCTATGTGGGAAGAAGAAAAAGGCTAAAGGAGTCAAGAAAGACATATCTTTCTAAAGTTTTGCCTTTACATTTAGGAAGAGCGGGATTATACAAAGATTTTCAGCAAGCTTCAGTAGTCAGAATTCTATTACATGGACACCATTATCTGCATTAAAATGTAGATGAGTGAGTATTTATAGCTGGGCACATTGTTATCCTAAACAAAATTGGGCCCTATCAATAAGAAGAGGAGAATGATTGATGTCACATAGGCATCTACCAGAGTCGGCTATTTTTGCCAAAATATTGGGTGGAACACATGCTTGAACCAGTTCTTCCAATATCTTAGAGAGAGAGATTAAGATAAATTTAAAAAGATGTCTCCATTAACCAGAATCCGCAGTGACAATTGGTAGCTGATAATGTGTAGCACTTGTAGTGACATGTCCAGACGTAAACCATCCAATGTGGCCAAAAACAAGCTGTTTGTTCAAGGTTGGGGAGGGAGCAGAGTTGCCCCAACCAGAAAAAAATTCAAATCTAAAATATTCATGAATTTAGAGCCTGAATTTGGCAATTTGTTTGGACAATATCCCTACACGAACCATAAAGAAACGAAATGGTGAAAAAACATGTATCACTTTCTAGCAGTTGGAAGTGACCACAAAACTATCTCCCAGAAAAACAGACAGAGGAAAAATAATGCAATTATGGAAGACAAGAATTCACACAGAACTAGGAGATTTCAAAGAAAATTGCACCAGAAAATTTATAAACAGGGAAGAAAGACTTTATTCAAGACTACTATGATACAGAAGAGACCAGAACTCAGTCTGAGCTCAACCCTGCTGAAACAAAGAGCTGAAAAGGTTTTAAGAGCTGGGGTGGGATATCACAGACCACCTGTGTTTGTTAATAGACCTTACTCAAAGGAAAAATAAACTTTCTTATATCTTCATGACAGGAGGTAATTTTACAACCTTGGAGCAAGGTGCAGCACTGAAGTTAGGCTGCTACTCTCCAACAGAGGCTGGGAGATGGAGGTGCTTTCTTGATTATTACATTTCAAAGGGACAGCTCCCAGGTCCTTGAGAAAGATAATCCTGGGCTGTAAAACTGGCAAGAGAATTTTAAAAGGATTTAAATCTCAAAGGAGAAGAGAAATAATTTACAATTACCAGTTTTCTAAAGTAAATACTCTAAGAAAAGGGAAGTTAGGAGCCTAGAGTCAGGAAGAAGACTGTCTAAAGTTTAGTCAAGCAGAGAGGAACGTTAAGACCATTTTGGTTAGAGGCACACAAGAAAGTGGAGTACCTTAACAAGCACTCAATGGATTCCAGAAATAGAAGAATTCATATGCAAGGAAATAGAGAACACTATAGAGCCACTAGAAAAGTCTTGAAAATAAGCACATTTGAAATGCACAGGGAAATTTGGGAGAGGCAAATATCCATGGGAAGATAAACATGTATAAATGAAAAAAGCAGATATATCGAAAATGAAAACATACCTAACATTCCGTAGTCAAAAGAGTGAATTGGGCATTACTGAGAAAAACAGTTTAAATTAAAAGCTGGCTGGGGCCGGCCTGCTGGCGCAAGTGGTTAAATGCGCTCTCCGCTGCGACAGCCCGAGGTTCGCAGGTTCCAATCCCGGGCGGGCACCAACGCACCGCTTGTCGAGCCATGCTGTGGCGGCATCCCATATAAAGTAGAGGAGGATGGGCAGGGATGTTAGCTCAGGGCCAGTCTTCCTCAGCAAAAAGAGGAGGATTGACAGATGTTAGCTCAGGGCTGATCTTCCTCACAAAAAATTAACTAATTAATTAATTAAAAGCTAGCTCTGAGGAGGTATTCCAGAATTTCATAGAGATTAATAGAGGCAAAATGTGAAAAAGAATTTAGAAACATCAACAATTAATAATAAAAAGTGTCAACCTATATAGAATAGCAATATCTGAAGGTGAGAAGATTTCTGAGAAAAAAATTATAGAGTTATCACCCAAAACAGAGGAAAGAAATGAGTCTATAAATTGAAAACCCAATTGATGGAACATGTAGCAAGAAAAAAAAAATCACTCCTAAAGATGTGACACAATGCAAAATATCATACCTAAAGAAAATCTTCTGAAGCTAATACAGAAAAGCTAAAAACCTTCAATGAGATGACAATTACAATCATATCAGTAGCATTTTCTTGACAGAAGCAATAACAAATAGAGGATAATGGAATAAAACAATCAAAGTGCCAAGAGAAATGTTCAGGTAAAATATCATTTAACATCTGACATATACTGTGTTTGCCTTTATAAAGAGTATTATCTATTTTTCGAGCTTTATTGAGAAGTAATTGACACATAACATTGTGTAAGTTTGAGGTGTACAGTATGATGATTTGCTTCATGTATATATTGTGAAATGGTTACCACAAAAATCTTAGATAACACTTCTATCAACTCACATAATTACCATGTTGTGTGTGTGTGTGTTGAGAACATTTGAGATCTACTCTATTAGCAACTTTCAGTACGTAATACAATATTGTTAACTATAGTCACCGTGCTGTACATTAAGTCCTCAGAACTTATTCATTTTATAACTGGAAGTTTGTGTCCTTTGACCACTATCTCCACATTTCCCCCACATCCAGCTGCTGGAAACCACCATTCTACTCTGTTTCTATGAGTTCAGCTTTTTTCGACTCTACATACAAGTGAGATCATATAGTATTTGTCTTTCTGTGTCTGACTTATTTCACTTAGCATAATACCCTCAAGGTCCATCCCTGTGGTCGCAAAGGCTGGGTTTACCTCATTCGTAGCTGAATAATATTCTATCATATATAAATATACCACTCTTTCTTTATCCATTCATCTGTAGACAGACACTCGGGTTGTTGCCATATCTTGGCTATTGTGAATAATGCTGCAATGAACATGGGAGTGCAGATATCTCTTTGAGATTCTGATTTCATATCCTCCAGATATATACCCGGAGGTGAGATTACTGGATCATATGGTAGTTCAATTTCTAATTTTTTTAGGAACTGCCACACTGTTTTCCATAATAGCTGTACTGATTTACATTCCCACCAACAGTGTATAAGGTTTCCCTTTTCTCCACTTCCTAGCCAACATTTGTTATATCTTGTCTTTTTGATAATAGCCATTCGAAAAGGTATGAGGTGATGTCTCATTGTAGTTTTGATTTGCATTTCCTTGATGGTTAGTGATGTTGAGCCCCTTTTCATTTACCTATTGCCCATTTGTATGTCTTCTTTAGAGAAATATATATTTAGGTGCTTTGCCCATTTTTTTAATCAGATTATTTGTTTTTTTGCTATTGAATTGGAGTCATCCCTTATATATATTGGATACTAATCCCTTTTCAAGTATACGATTTTAAAATATTTCCTTCCATGCCATTGGTTGCCTTTTCATTCTGTTGAATATTTCCTTTGCTATGCAGAAGCTTTCTAGTTTGATATAGTCCCACTTGTTTACTTTTGCTTTTGTTGCCTTGACAATGATTGTCATTGTCAAGACCAAGGTCAAGGAGCTTATCCCCTCTGTTTTCCTCTAGGATTTTTATGGTCTTAGGTCTTACACTTAAGCTTTTAATCCATTTTATGTTAATCTTTGTGTATGATGTAAGAAAAGGGTCCAGTTTCATTCTTTTGCGTGAGGCTATCCAATTATCTGAACACTATTTATTAAAGAGACTATCATTTTCCCATGTGTATTCTTGGCACCCTTGTCAAAAATTAGTTGACCATATATACATGGGCTCATTTTTGGGCTCTCTATTGTGTTCCATTCATCTATGTGTCTGTGTTTAATGTCAATACCATACTGTTTTGATTACTATTGCTTTGTGATATAGTTTGAAATCAAGAGGTGTGATGCCTCCAGCATTGTTTTTCTTTCTCAGTCTTGCTTTGGTGTCTTTTGTGGTTCTATACAAATTCTAGGAAAATTTTTTCTATTTCTGTGAAAAATGCCATTGGAATTTTGATAGAGAATTTTGATTGCATTGAGTCTAAAGATGGCTTTGGTTAGTGTGGACATTTTAACAATACTAACTCTTCCAATCCATGAACACAGTATATCTTTCCATTTATTTTTGTGTTCTTCAATTTCTATCATTAGCATTTTATAGTTGTCAGTGTACAGATCTTTCCCCTCCTTGGTTAAATTTGTTCCTAAGTGTTTTATTGTTTTTGATGCTTTTTTAAAGGGTATTGTTTTTTTTCTTTTAAAGATCCTGTTCAGATCCATGGAATGGATTTAGTTGTCATGTCTCATTTTTTTTTTTTTTTTGGGAAGAAGGTCAGCCCTGAGCTAACATCCACGCTAATTCTCCTCTTTTTGCTGAGGAAGACCAGCTCTGAGCTAACATCTATTGACAATCCTCCTCCTTTTTCCCCCAAAGCCCCAGTAGATAGTTGTGTGTCATAGTTGCACATCCTTCTAGTTGCTGTATGTGTGATGAGGCCTCAGCATGGCCGGAGAAGCAGTGCGTTCGTGCACGCCTGGGATCCGAACCCAGGCCACTAGTAGCAGAGCACGCGCACTTAACTGCTAAGCTACGGGGCCGGCCCAGGATATTGTTTCTAAAATTATTTTTCAGATATTTTGTTATTAGTGTATAGAGACACAACTGATTTCTGTATGTTGATGTCTATTTATACTATGTAACAGTATCCTCTGAATGGTCCTATCCTTCCAGCAATGTTGGGAAGTCAATTCCTTAACTCCAGGAAGTGAATATTGAATCACCTAAGGCAATAGTATCAAAACCACTTCCTTTTTCAAGTGATTGTAGTAAGTATAAGCTAGCATATGACATATTCTGGGACATATGTCATAAAAGAATGCTTTCCATGGGTATTCTAGGAATATTTTCTTACTCATAAAAAGGATAATCTCAATTTCTGTTTCAGTTCTGGATGTTATTGTATAAGGACACGGTCTTTGAAGCTGCTACAGCTATTTCTTTACAGTGAGCGAAGGCACAATACTAAACTCAGCAACATGGAACTGTGGATGGCATGGCAGAAAGACGGAATAACCCTGGGTTCTTGTTAACATCACTTACTCACAGAATTAAGTAATCCTGGAAGTGTCTTTCCTATGGGCTTTTTATGATTTGAGATCATAAAGGTTCTAAATGTTAAAGCCATCGCTGGTTGGGTTTTCTGTTGTGTACTACCTAAAAAGGCCTAAGTAATACATAGAAGTGGAATCAGAATTCAAGCTCTAGTAGGCCACACTCCACAAGAATTACTAAGGTTCTTCCTTCAATAATAAAAAGATGAAAAACTGTTACAGGCCTACTGACCCCATAAGACATTAACCACAACCTTGCTCAAAACAAGCCTAACATGTTTTCTTTAGCTTGCAGGAAACCACAAAGAGAGAAAGGAGAAGATGGCTGAACAAAACCAGTCAAAACTAGTTGAAAACAACATGGCAGTCTGACTTGACCTGACATAGACCCCGCAGCTCACTACACACTCGTTGTAATATGTTACCATGCTACATAACACACCCACCGGTGACAGTTTCCAACAGCCATGACCACGGCAAGATATAATCAAATAAGGAAAGAAAAGAAGTGGCACCCTATTCCCCGGAAAAACCTGCCCAGTTCCCCAAACAATTGTGAATATTCTTCCCCTTCATTACCCTAACTCCTTATAACAGCTGCTTAAGCACCCCAGGGGCTGAGAAGTTGATTTGTGAACTTGGTTCCCACTTCTCCATTCTTTGGCCATTGAATAAAGCTTGTGCTGTTGAAAGCTCGTATGGTCTCATTTCAAAGTTATGACACCAAACAGAGGAAGAACCCCAAGAGGAAGGGCAAGAGACCATTCCTCAGGTCTCTCCCCAACTGGGGAGAGAGTTCAATTGGTAACAAAATTAAGAAGGCAGTGGAAGCATTTATCAAAGCTAAGCTAAAGCACATGCCAGAAAAATATTTGTAATAATGCACACCTCATGACAACCATAATTATCTCTGGTTGACTGGATTTGGGTAATTTTAAATTTTGGTCTCTGACAATGCTTTGCTTGCATTTTATAGAATAAATATATAGCTTTTTTAAGATCAAAACCTCATAGATTTTAAAAAGTAATAAAAATCATTAATTGACTTATTATTAAGCTGCATTATAGAAGTCAGTGATAAGAAATATGTTCAATTATAATGGCAACTCACAGGTGGTGTAAGTTTCTGCATATATCTTGACCTCAATATTTACCCCAGCCCCAAATCATCATCTTTGATTATCTTTACCTTATACTCTGAAAATTCTTTAAAATTTGTCTGCCTTTTCCAAATTTTTTATTATGATGTCATTTTATGATTTCTACTTCTTTTTAAGATGAAGAAACACTCACAGAATGCAAGCATTTATTCAGCAAAAATATCTCAGCAACTGTCAATAACATTTTGAAAACAACACTATATTTTCCAAATCAAAGATAAAAATATGCTTGTAATAGGTGCTGCCAATGCTCCCACAAAAAGAATAGTTTTCTTCCCAATTTTATCATTGTTTCTTTGGCAGCCTTCTGTTTGGGTATATTTTTAAACATATCTTTCAAAATACCATTCCTAACAAGCTTATATAAATTTAGCTTTCATTTAATTAACCTTTCTTCAGTAAGAATTTTCTTTTAAAGTTCTTTGTTTCTATCTGTTCTGCAATCTCTTCATAAGAAATGGAAAAGCTTTCTGGAAGTTTTCTTTTGAATATACAGAGCTGAATTTTACCTTGTGTAGAAGTTGAAAATTTAGATGATGTCAATTATAGTCAAGGCCATACCAAAAATATATTCTAATACAGGAGCTGGGCCTTGCTGGTGAGAAGTACACAAGTTTGATATAGACAAGAAGGACATAAGAACAGCCCTTCTCTGGGCCAATTGAAAACAATATGTTCCTGCCCATAGATGAGCCCACACAGACTATGCAAATGTAGACAGGGGGACAAGACACCATAATCAGATGCAGTAGGTGGAAACAAATATGCTTGAAAAGTGTGAATTTATTTAAAACGACAGACAGCTCAAGAAGTTACACTTTTTAGAAAAGTGCATATTTTAAAAAATCACTTCAAGACAAACCAATTACCATATGCTGTGAGGTTTGAATTCATCCTTAAATGAAAATGTGTTAAAAACTGTCAATTACCTTTTTTTACTGATAATGCTTTTGAGCATTTCCTTTTGGATTCTATCAATTAAGTGTTGCTTTTTTTTTTAATTTTGTGAACTAAAATAACTCACAATAGTGAGTGAACACAGGCAGCATGGGATAGAGAAACTAAACATCTCTCTCTGTCTCTCATACACACACACAAACACACACATACAATGTTCTAGGTTCCAGTGCTGACGATAAATGCTTTTAAAGTAGAGAGGTCATTTTAAAAAGTCAACCCATATCAATTTATTTTTAATAAGAGTGTAATGTGAGATGATGTATTAGTTTCTTATTGCTGCTGTAACAAATTATCATAGACTTAATGGCTTTAGCAACACAAATTTATTGTCTTAGAGTTCTGTAGGTCAGAAATGGATCTTACAAGGCTAAAATCAAGCTGTCGGCAGAGCTTCGTTCAGTCTGGAGGCCCTTGGGGAAAATTTCTTTTTCTTGCCTTTTCCAGAGGCTGGTGTCTTCTGTGGCTTGTGACTTCACATCGCTCTGAATTCTGCTTCCATCTTGAAGCCATCACATCCCTTCTTGACCCTGATTCTCCTGCTCCCTCTCATAATGACCTTTGTAATTAGACTGGGTCTACCCAGATAAACCAGGATAACATCCTCATCTCACGCTGTTTAGTTAAAGCACATCCGCAATGTCCCTTTTTCTACGTAACATTTTCACAGGTTTCAGTGATAACAACATGGACACCTAGGGGACGGGGCGTTATTCTCTACCTCAGATGATCTCTGTGACATGACATCAAATGTTCAAAGAGTTCCCTTCCTCTTTTTGATCCTAGAATATCTCTTTTTCTCAGCTAAAATATTTCATCATTTCACAAATTCTAGATTTCACCTTTATAGAATAATACACAAAATTATTTAAATACCCTTTTACAAAAATTATAGTGCTGAGTATTGCAACTGAGTAATATATTTTGCAATGTTTAGATATTTTGAGGCTGTACACAGAATTTGCATATTAAAAGAAATTTTTTTGATAGAAAATGTGTGAGATCCTGAAAAATGTTGCTTATAAAATAAACTCTCACTACCTTTAAAAAGTTATTTATCTAGTAAAGAGTTAGGTAACAATAATGGTGAGCAATTCAGTTTTTCATACACACACATATTGACTTTATATGTTTTATTTTTTCCTTTATGGAAATTTATGCTCTCCAAACAAAACTAAAATTATTGGAAAAAATTGCAGTATCCATCTAAAGACAACCACTCTGAACTCTCATGTTTACATAGATTTGTTGTCTTTTTTATGAGCGTTATTTTCATTAAAATCAGTCCAATCACATTTTATATATTTAATTTTTTGTTTTTATGCTGAGGGAAATTGGCCCTGGGCTAACATCCATGCCCATCTTCCTCTACCTGATATGTGGGATGCCTGCCACAGCATGGCTTGATAAGTGGTGTGTTGGTCCGTGCCCGGGAACCGAACCTGTGTACCCCGGGCCACTGAAGTGGAGTGCGCGAACTTAACCACTATGCCACCGGGCCGGCTCCTATATACTTAATTTTTAACCTGATGTTTTTGTATACTTTTAAAGGGAATACTTTTCATAATGTTATGCACTTAAAAGTTAGTTGAGTCATGTTTAATTAACTTACATTTTATTATTCAGATTGATTATTTTTCATTTATATATGTAATAAACATAATTGTGCACTTTTTTCCTGAGAACAATTTTATGAATGTAAAATCGAAAGCATTTCTTAAAGCTGTTTTTCTACCCTTAATTAAATTTTCTTGATGGAGGAACATGAGCCTGTATTTCAATCCACCTGAACATATTACAGATAAATTTTGGAGAATTAAATAACATAAGAAAAGCCATGTTAATGAAGACTATTAATATGATATAAAGGCATATATTTTAGATATTTTTCCAGTCTTATTTTGTTTCTCAATTATGGCAAAGTGTATTTGAAATCTTTGATCACATAAATAAAGAATTATGAGGCAAAAAGCATATCCAAAAAAAAATAGAAATTAAATTAATTGATGTCTTCTTTTTTTAATATTGAGCATTAATGCTCATTAATTTGGTTACATAATTTAAATTGGTATTTACTTGATTAAAAAATAGAAATTTAAAGAACATTTCTCAGTATTTGATAACTTTTCATCTGCTGTATATTTAAATAGGAGTAAGAAAGTATGGCATAAATGGCAATTACTCATATTTCAAAGATTATTACCCTAAAAAACTTTTTAAAAGATATGTATTATGAAAAAGAGAATGAGAAATAGCAAGAAATATTGTCATTGGAGGAAAAAAAGAACTGAAAGACGAGGTTTCTCTGTTCATTTTTTAAAAAAACTCATCAATATTTGGTTTCCAAACAAGAATTAATTTCTATTGTAGAAAAAAGGTAAGTATTTTATTTAACCACTGTTGTATTAATAAGCTAGACTTTACATAACTCTGTTCCACCATCTACTGGAATTAAGGTCTGATATGCTACTTAAGTCCAAACCATAAAAACGTGGAGTCACTGGAGATGATTTCACTTAGCAACACAATGAACAGGGGAAGGAGAAAGGGAAAGAAAACAGTGCAGGGACAGTCTTTGCATGTTATTAACACCGACATCAATACTGAGATTTTCCTCACAGACAAGGTCAGGGATATTGAGTCATAGTGCATGTGGCAAAAGATGGAATTTAGTATGTTGGTTATTTAAATGTCTATGGCTCTCTAGCATATGTTTAATGTACGTAATCCTTTATTTTTTAAGAACAGAGCAAATTTAATTTTCAATTGATATTTCCCACTGAAAGGCTTAAATGAAGATAGCACAGTGGCAAACACATACATACACACACACACGTGCACACAATAAATAAACCACCAAATCATCAGCATGAACACCACAACTCATCCCAGGAAATATCACAAGATAAAGACAAGGTGCAAAGCACATATGGTTCTCTCAGGAACACAACCGCCCATCCAGAGAACCACCCATGATCGAAGTGATTCAACATGATCCTTCCTCACAAATCAGATTTATTTGGACCAGGACTGGAAACTTCCCTGGGAGACAGTTAAAAAGACTGCCTATGGCCCCGTGGCTTAGGGGTTAAGTGCGTGCTCCGCTGCTGGTGGCCCAGGTTCGGATCCTGGGCACTCACCGACGCGCCACTTCTCCGGCCATGCTGAGGCTGCCTCCTACATACAGCAACTAGAAGGATGTGCAGCTATGCAGCTATGACATACAACTATCTACTGGGACTTTGGGGGTGGGGGGAAAGGAGGAGGATTGGCAATAGATGTTAGCTCAGAGCCGGTCTTCCTCAGCAAAAAAAAGAGGGGGATTAGCATGGATGTTAACTCAGGGCTGATCTTCCTCACAAAAAAAAAAAAAAAAAGAATGCAGGTTTAAAAAAAAAAGGCTGCCTAGCCAAATTACCCTAAGAGAAATAGGATTACATGGAATCTCTTGGATATTTAAATTGAAAAATATTTAGAGACCTCTATCAATAGTATGAAAATCCTACGATTTCCCTTTTCAAAATTGACGAAATTCCTACTTCTCTGTGTCCTAATTGTACAAATTTTCTTGGGCTCATTTATAGAGATAAAATATTAGGATACGCAGGGTAATATAAATTATAAAGATACACTTACTGAATAAATCAGAAACTGGTTGTTGAAAAGTTGAATATTTTATACAAAACTTTAGCGACTCAATGGAAAAAATATTGAAATTACAAATAAGAAAATATTAGAAAAAGTAAAGATAAGTCTTTTTTACAACCTAATGTGTGGTGAAACACTGGATGGATCAGTTTATTAATAGGAGCATGAAATGAACAGACAGACAAGCAATAAGGTATGTAGACTATCTGTCCTTTTTATTACAGAATAACTTTAGGGTACAAAAACCAGTGTCACAGGATCTTAAAAAGTCTGATGAGAAGTTATGGATAATGTTTTTGGTCAGAGGTATTACTTTTTACTCATCTTGTCCATCAAAGTATGTATTTTGGAACATGGTCATCATTCCATTACACTGTTTATTTTTGTGTGGTACTTTAAATGGTGTTAGTACAGTTGCCAGGATTTTTTTATTTCCATTATGACTTTTATCAGAATGATGAATACTTATGACATTTCTGAACTTCTACTTAGTAAGAGTGTCTCCCTCACAGTAAGAAAGATCAACTGTCATTATTTATACCAAAAACATAAGTTTTTAATTTTTTGCACTGTGTGAGGGATAAATGCTCTGAAATTGAGTATGCTATATACTGCTAGATTTGATGTTACTGTCTAGGTAGTCAAAGGGCAGAACAATTTAATGTACATTTAATCTAAAAAAATATCTAATTTAAAATGATTTAATAACTATATCGTGTATATTCTTATAATTTTATGCATGCTTCTTTAATTAGAAGCAACTGTGTAGAAGAGAAAATTAACATTGAAAAACATGTATAGGACAATATGATAAAATACATTTCATCAATTAAGTAATATTTATAGCTAACTTCACTTGACTGAATCATTAAGTAAATTAAATTTTAATTTGGAAGAAAATATCATTAGCCACAAATTTAAAAGATGGCACATAATTTTTCAATTCAAGAAGTATAATGAACTAGTTTCTGAGTTCCTTCTAAGTATAATTGAGGCATTTTTGGATGCATAACAAAGATTTTAAGTGATCTGAACGATGCAGAGTAGATTAGCGTTATAGTAAAAACAAATCACAAATCATAGCAATTAAAGCCACCCTGGGAGGTTCTCCTGTACATTTCCTTAATCCAGCTCAGGTCCTAAAACTAGACTATTATAGAACAATTCATTGTATTTTGACATCCAGAGAAAGGAGTTTCACAAAATGTAGTTTTTCTTAGTATAATACCTTTATATTCATGGAACTCCATTCCTGTCTTTTGTATTTGAACATTTTTAATATCTAGCTCTACTGATACTGGAGTTATATATGCTATGAAAATTCTTGTCTCATGGATCCCGTGGATATATTTTTAAAAGTTAGATGTAAAGGTACCACGTGGAACCTCTGTGTTTGATATTATATCAGTGAAATATAATATAAAATGTGTTATCTGAAATCATCAACCCTAAGCCTACTCTTGCCTACATTTCGCTAAGATGTAGAAAATGCTGCTGGTTGACAGGTCCATACTTATCTCCCATTCTTCATTATTGAGAAGCACATGATGTAAATTGGTGAAATATACATGATGATCCAAGCCAATTGTGAAATATTTTTATTCCTCTGTGCCAATGACTGGTCCAGCTATGAGTACATGATTTTTATTTTTAAATTAGAAGTAAAGGGGGACTTCTTCAGGGTTTTCTATAAAGAAATTTTTATCTTGACAAAAGAAAGGAGTTATGAGACAAGGATTTCCCCCACTCCCTTCCTCCCTGTTTTGGGGGCCCACCAGCCAGGAATAAACCCTGGATCTATGATACTATCTCAGAATTATAGAGAGAAAGCCTTAGAAATAAGGTTAATTTCCCAAGGACAACAAAGAGGGGGAGAAAAAGGCCTGCATCCAAGAACAGCAACCACAGGCCCTTGACTATTGACTACTCCCTAGGGAATAACAAACCCCAAAAATCCTGACTGTTCCTTAAGCCTGCAGTAAATTTTCTTGGGATTTAAGCTAATCTTAGTCAAAATTTCTGCTATTGCAGCAAAAAGTATTCTTTCATCACACAACATTTATTTCTCCATTTATTTTTTGTCTCGATCTTTTATTTCTCCTGTAACACAATGAGCTAAATTTTAAATTGCATAAATCTAAAAAAGGGTGATCTTATTTATATTTTCCTCAATCATTCCTAATCAATGTACATGTTTTATGAAAGGTGGAGAGTAGTGATTTAGAAAGACAAAAATAGTACTCAAGTTAGTATTTTATTGTGTATCTTTCATCCCATTTCCTAACATACACATATATACATACATACATACGTAAATGCCAGGAATAGGTTTTTTTTCAATAGTGACTATATATATAGCTGTACGCTAAGACACTTGGTTTGTTACCTAACGTTTTTTTTTTTTTTTTTGCTGAGGAATATTGGCCCTGGGCTAACATCAGAAGCCCATCTTCCTCTACTTTATATGGGACGCCACCACAGCATGGCTTGAGAAGCGGTACATTGGTCAGTGCCCAGGATCTGAACCTGCAAACCCTGGGCTGCCTAAGTGGAGCACACGACCTTAACCACTACACCACCAGCCTGGACTCTGTTATCTAATTTTTAAAATAATTTTATTTTTTAGAGCAGTTTTAGGTTTATAGCAAAATTGAGCAGGAGGTACAGAAAATTCTCATATACTCCCTCCCCCTACATGCATAGCCACACACTCCCCACTTTTGACCTTCCGCATCATAGTGATACATTTGTTACAATTGACGAACCTACATCGATGGTCACACTACATGATTGTCACCCAAAGTCTATAGTTTACATTGATTCATTCTAATATGTTGTACATTCTATGGATTTTTAAAAACATCTAATGACGTGTCTCTACCATTATAGTATCATTCAGAATAGTTTCACTGCCCTAAAAATCCTCTGTGCTCCTCTGCCTATTCATCCCTCCCCCCACCCCAAACCACCAGCAACCACTGATTTCTTATTGTCTCCATAGTTTTTCATTCCGCAGAATGTCATACTCTTAGAATCACTCAGTATGCAATCTTTTCAGATTGACTTCTTTCACTCAGTAATATGCTTTTAAGCTTCCTGTATGTCCTTTCATGACTTGGTAACTTGTTTCTTTTTAGTGCTGAACAATATTTCACAGTCTGGGTGTTACCACAGTTCATTTATTCACTCACCTACTGAAGGATGTCTTGCTTGCTTCCAAATTTTGGCAATTATGAACAAAGTTGTTATAAACATTCATGTGAAGATTTTTTGTTTGGATATAAGTTTTGAATTCATTTGGGTAAATAGTAGGGTGTGTGATTGCTGGATCATATGGTAAGAGTATGCTTGATTTTGTAAGAAACCTCCAAACTGTCTTCCAAAGTGGCTGTACTCGTTTGCATTGCACCAGCAATGAAAGAGAGTTCCTGTTGCTCCACGTCCTTGTCAGCATTTGATATTGTCAGAGTTCTGAATTTTGGCCTTTCTAATTGGTGTAGTGGTATCTCATTGTTGTTTTAATTTGCAATTCCCTAATGACACATGATACAGAACTTCTTGTCATAGGCTTATTTTCCATCTGTATATCTTCTTTGGTGAATTGTCTGTTCAGGTCTTTCACCCATTTTTAATTGAATGGTTCATTTTCTTACTGTTGAGTTTTAAGAGTTCTTTGTGTATTTTGGATAACCGTCCTTAGATATGTCTTTTGTAAATATTTTCTTCCAGTCTTTGGCTTGTCTTCTCATTCTCTTGACATTGTCTTTTGAAGAATAGAAATTTTTAGTTTCCGCGAAGTCCAATATCGGAGCTTATGATGCTTTCTGAAGCTCAGTTTCCTCATGGATAAAATGTTTAATAATGACTATCACATAGATTTAGTATCAGCAATAAATTGCTAAAAAATAAATAATATATGAAAACATCATTTTTTTTTACTTCATGTTGGTAGTCTTCAATATATGCTTCACTGCACCAATCAAGATATGCCTTAAGGATATGTTATCAGTTAGGGTTCTAGCTAGCTAGCTAAGCTGGATTTGTTTGTTAATTGCATGTAATTGTCAGAGCTGGCTAAGCATTCAGTTAAGCGGTTTCTATGGCTCTTTTCTTTGCATCTGATGCTAGAATTGAAGTCTACAGAAGAAATGGGGACAGGAAGATGGAGGTAAGAAAAGGGAGAACAAGAGCAAGCTGATATCCACAGCATGAGCTGAAACCCGTGATGATGGACCGAAAACTGTCAGTTTTGTAGCCTCTGATCTTGTTGATATAAGTATCCTACAGAAGGTGGATACCTTTCATAACAGAGCCTCACACATTCATTTAACATATACATAGAAAAGTTTCAAGGAGAATCTGAAGGAAAATGAAGCAGTTGTAGGGTCAGACCCTGCCTCTTGCGAATGATGCGAGCAACCATATCATCACCAAAAAACATAATAATTTGCATGTGTGTTTCATCCTTTTTATTATTCTAACTCACCTTCATGTGCCTACTGTGGAATGCAAGAGTGAGAATGCTGAGAAATAAGGAGGTGAAAATAATATAAAGTCTGGATCATAAACCTCTGTATAGAAGATTTCAAATCTCCTATGAGGGAAAGTTTACCAGGCTTTTTCAAAGTTCAGCTCAGAGATGTTTCTGTGGTTGTGGAGCTGGCCTCATAGGGATTCGTCACCAACTTAAAAATTGCTGCTTCACTTCTGACTTCCAAAGCAAGTATAAGAATCTCTCTTGTCGCCCATCCTAACCAGAAATATACAGGAAAGGAATTCTTGGAAATTTAGTCCACTCTAGCCAAATTGGCACATTAAAAAGCATGTGAATGCCAACTTGGCACTTATACATGTCTCCTTAAAACATACTTCATTTCCAAGTAGAGAAGATAATAAGTCACGCTTCTACTTCACATCGTGAAACTATTCCTCTAACTGAAAACACAGTGACTTTTTCCCTAGAAGAGGCGACTAGCCCTCTTTTTGTCTTTGGGTGATGTTCTTTCTTTTCTCAGCTGATTCACTCTCTCATTTGATATCATGTAATTTAAATATTCAGATATAAAGTAAATTACAATTAAAACATCTCATGTTAGATGAGAAGGGGATGAGAAAGGAAAAGAAAACAAATATTTAATGAACATATGTACAAACATATTCATATCAAAATAAGGGTGAAATACTCATAACAATTACAGTCCTCATTTATCCAACTGGTCACATGAAGCTAGCTCAAAATTGTTGAGGCGGTTGTTAAAAAATTATTTGTATAGAATTTATTTTACAACTTTTTGATGTATAATTGATATATAAATAATACACGTTTATTGTATACAATTTGATAATATTCAGCATAGGCATACACCCATGATAATATCACAACAGTCAAGGCAATAGCCATATCCATCACCTACAAAAGTTTCCTTTTGAACTGGTAATACGATGTGTTAAAACTGTTGAAGAAATCTTAACCAGGATGAGACATATGTTTGGTTGTTTTTAATTTCTCGTACCATAGCATATCTTTATTTTTAGTACTTTATTTTCATTTCTGGATAATTATCTGAAAAAATATTGATTTGTCTCTGAATAAGCAATTACCAGAAATTGATTCTTAATCTAAATAGGAAATTTTCACAAGATTATACCTTATTACAAGCTGGCAATTTTTTTCCTGAAGTCTCTAGTTTTTAATAAATATCAATGAAAAATATTTTTTCAAGATGGATTTACTTTATTGCAAATCAAATTGCAATGTAACTATTCCAATGATGCCAGATTCTTATATTTGATTAGAAAAATGAAGTTATCTAAAATAATCCACGTTGTGACAATAATTATCCAAGTTATGTAAGTTAAGTAGCAACTATAAAGGGCAATAACCATTAAGTGTAGTCATGGCTACTGTTGTGTCCAGCAACCCTAGGAAAAAAAAGGTATTTTTCATTTCCCTATATCAGTCACATATCATCTAGAAAAGGACTCTGGTTTGGTTCATGACACATGCTCACTTTGGAACAATTTTTGTGGTCAGAAGAAGTGTGGTGGCCAGGTCTGAGTCATGTGCATTTGTGTGGCCAGGATGATAATATTTTTACAGGCTGGAGAAAATTTCTCAAAAACATAGTGGAGAGTTGGGCTGCTGATCAGACAAAACAATAGATGCATGCTGAATATGCATCTAGGTTATTGAGGTTTTTTTTAATCTCATTGTTCTTATTTCTAGTTCATAATATTATTTTTCAGAATATATCCTTAATGTTCTGAATTCTTTAGGTGGGATTTTCATATAACTAAGCAACATTAAAACCCTAAAATCAATAGATGAACAAGGACAGAAATCATCCCAAATGACATTGAAATACCATATTTTTAGTAGATGTATTTTCCTGTAAATTGTTTTAAGCTACAATTTTTTCTCTGCCCGTCTTTATATGTACACACCATTATGCTGCAAGAAACTAGAATACTTTTAAAAAAAGACTATATTTCATTTTTGCATCATGACAAAAAACCAAGAAAGCTCACACTTTGCCCTCTCATGAAATTTGCTTCTCAGGCAATATTTTAAAGATTGCACCTTTTTTTTTGACATGCTTGCAGCAATCATTTAGTTTGAATATCTGTTTCAAATAACAGAAGATCCCACAAAGCAGATTGTATTTTTCACACTTTTGGCTACATATAAGTATGCATATCTTACTTCTTCCTAAAATAATTCCCATCCTTTGCCAGTATCATTAAAATTCTGTAGTGTATTACTGCTTCATGGCAATGAAGTTCATTTCAAGATTAACTATTGCATTTAAAACACTAGAAAAAGTCATGAAAAATTTAATGCAGCCTTAAATTTTGAACATATTTCTATAAATGAGCATGGTTAAGAACGCATTGCACTTAAAAGCTTACAACACATCTTTCGTTATTTTCAAGACCTAAGAATGTATTTAGATTAGTGTGTTTTATTGTTTTAAACATAAGCCTGTTGAATTAGGGAGGATAAGTTAACCTTCATTCATTTGCTGTTTTAAAAGTCTTCTAAAAGTTACCACTACCACTAATTATTGTTGTAGCATCATTACAAACCTCACTGTCACCTTTTGTATGCCTCCCTGAGGGAGACACTGTAAGAAATGATCCATAAAATCAGATTTAAAAGTGGTGTCAACAATAGTGTATAAGACACTATAGTCATATTTGCACAGTAAAGGCACTGAAATAAACCAGATGGTCTCTTTTCCCTTCGTGAAGGTTAAATTGAGTGCATATTTACTTTCCCTTTAATTATAACCTTCATTGTTCAGGGCAACTTTAAACCAAAAGACATTGTGCATAATTCACATATAATTTATCAGGTCAATGCATGCATTGAAAAAAAAGTAGCTTAGTATCTGAATAAAAAAATAGGGCTAGGTATTTCATCTGTCTCAAAATTCCGGATTATTTTTTAATTCACTGGTTGTGAAAGTTGTGTATACCTTCTTTCCTTAGCTATATTGAGAGCTCATTTTGTGCAGAGAATCTTGTAATCATTTGCTTCTGAGAGTTACATACCCTCTTGAAGGCTCATTTGTAAAACTTATATGAGAATATTTAAAACATAGAGTTTCCTTGAGTATCAAATACGGTGATATGCACTAACCAAGCATACTAGATCATACTGAAAAGACCCCCCAACTTTTAAAATTAAATTAATTAAAATTCTAGGGAATTTAAAATTTGGGGGCCAGCCTGGTGGCATAGTGGTTAAGTTCGTGCCCTCCTCTGCAGTGGCCCAGGGTTTTCAAGTTCAGATTGCAGGTATAGACCCATGCACTGCTTATCAAGCTATGCTGTGGCAGGTGTCCCACATATAAAGTAGAGGAAGATGGGCACAAATGTTAGCCCAGGGCCAATCTTCCTCAGCAAAGAAGGGAGGATTGACAACGGATGCTAGCTCAGAGCTAATCTTCCTCACAAAAAGACAACAACAGCAAAAAAACTAGACATACCAGCCCACAAAGTGGACTAGTTATCAGCACTCCTTACATATGTTTGACTAAAGAGTAAGAGATTTGTTGGCTATTGAATGATAAATGTTGGTAATCTATGTTAAGCCAGTATTGTTTTATGGCGTATTTCTCTTATCAATATCAAGATGATAAATGAAAAAACTGATATTTATTGAGCTCTCCTGTGATGTATGCACAATGTAATGTGTTTGTTTTCTTGATTTCATAGATGAGTAAACAGGAATTGAGAAGGTTTGTAATTTGCCCCAAGTTACTAATCCCTCCACCCATTATCATGTTTAGAGGATATTATCAGTTAATAGAAGTCAAAAACATTTTAATGAAAATTAAACAAGTGTGACAATAGAATTAGACAATATATGTGTGACCAACATGTCTGAAACAGCGTCGAAGAAAAAAGGCAACCCAGTGCATTCACAGAGGGCAACAGTTGAGTTCACTTCCTTCTGTAATGTTTAAGGTTCTGCGGAGGGAAAAGTCTGAATGTCAGACAGGGATCAGCTGGGAAGAGGATGAACTCAGTGAGTCCTACTCAAAGTGGAGAATCTCTCAAAGCCTTGCTCTGGGAATTATGACAGGTGTGGGCATGTGTGTGTATGTTGGAGATGAGGTGCATTCTCATGCACTGTATTTATTAAAAAGAATCCCAGCTCAACTAGCCAAGGCTGTTAGTGTTAAACTCTTTCAGTTGTCTCTTCCTCTAAGGAAGTTAAGATGATAGAGGTCCAGAGAATGCTAGATGAGACCTCCCGTCAACAAAAACAAAACTGAAACAAAAAATTCACGAGTGAAAAAGAGCTCAGTAATGCAAGGCAGGACATTTAGGAGGCTTTTCAGAGATGTAAGTACTGTGTGTACTAGTGAGGTTGTCCCAAAGGTTGTCTAATGTCAGCACCAAGCAAAATCATTCTGCCTTTATTTCATTTCAATTTAAAAAATATTTTTAAAGCAGGGAGAAGCAATCTTCTGGGTTCATGCTTATTTCCAAGGA